>NC_064305.1:58753092-59418670 GCF_023373825.1 Bactrocera dorsalis
TTTAAAAATAGCTAGCTGATAGCCAGCAAATTGCAGAGCAACTAGAAAATTGCATGTTTTTTAATTTCAAATAAAAGTAGAAATTGTTGAAGAAATTGGAAAAAATGAGTAAATCGACAGGGGATGATATGACTATACTTGTATGTATGTATGTATGAATGTACATATCTACATATTCATGTATATAAATGTGTACGTTCATTACATATGCACATATGTATGTAAGTTCGTTTGGTGCCAAACAGAATAGAAAAATTAGCTTGAAATTAATTTTATATTCAACCGACTCGGTAAGGAAAAGCAGTGAAGTGAAAAGTTGGATTTTTTTATTAGAAAATGATTAAAGAAGAGTCTTCGTTTCAATTTCACTTTAAAGATAGAATAAGAGAACTACTGCCACATGTTGTGTAGTTTGTTTTGTAATTCTATCAACTTAATCAATAATTAGAAGATATAAAATTAGATTATGTTTTATCTTATGATTTATTACGTAGGCTGCTATATATATTTTTTTGTTAATTATGCTGCCACCTTTTACATATTTTTTTTGAAAGTTACGTTGCCACATTTTGTTGTAATCTGACATTTTATTATTGTGAGGATTTGGATTAAATAAAAGTCCAGAAATTATTCAATAGGATTTAGATAAAAACTCAATTTAATTCAAATAAATAAATTAAAAAATTAAATTTAAAAAATGGAATTAACTCGAATAACATTTTCGTGCGATAATTTTTACATAGTCATATATTCTGCATTATGATTTCTTACAATTATTGCATTTTATGAAAAAAAATCTTTTCATATATTAATCTACAGGACGATTCGAATTAAAATTAACAAAAAATATATTTTTTTTAGTATAGTTTATAAATTAAGATTGCCACATGTCGTGTATTTTGAATTTTTTAGTCGTGAATATTAAGCTTAAAGAAATATCAAATCATTCTACAAAAATATTCAAAATTATTTTAAAACAATCTGCTTCTTTGTTTTTTTTATTATTTAGGTTGCCACATATCATGTAACATACCTTCAGATTTTAACATTCTAATTAGATTGTTAATAAATGCAGAAAGATTCGATATTGCATGAACACCTGTAGATAAAATATTTTTTCGTTGATCCCCAGAAAAGTAAAATAATATTGCCGCATATCGGAGATATTTTATTTATTTTTTTTTTAAAGAAATTTAGCTGAAAGAAATACGATCGCGGTGCTTCAAAAGGACATTTATAAGATCGTCATAGGTGACGAATCAATTTAGGTTGATGCGTATGATTACTATTTTGAAACAATTTAAATCGACCGTTTTGTCTTCCAAGACGAGCAAATCCAAAATAATTTAGAGAAAAATTCGAAGCAAATGGTCGCCTGTTTTCTTCGGCAAAAGGTCCACATGTGGCGACTGTTGATTTTGCAACGTATTGACAGTCAATTCTGAGTGGTACCACCACCATTGTTTGCCTGAAGATTCGGAGAAATTCGAAAAACGAATATATAGAAGACGAATCATTTTTGAAGTAACTTTGCCAATGCGGGTATTTAGATTTAATTATTTCAAAGCGGCGCCTTTTTTAAGCAAATCAAGACGTTTCAAAATAATTGTTAGAAAAAAAATTGTAAGGAATAATTCATAAGGTAAGGTTGGACCCATATGACATCTTTTTGATTTTATTATCAAGAAAATTAATGCGTGTATATACGATTTTACTCGCCAGAAGAGCTGTTGAAAAAATTAAACTTTTTTGGAGGTTGTCTCACATGCATGTGGAAAAGTGCTTCGACAATTGATAATTTATTAAATGCAAAATCTCAAAAAGATTTAAATTAATGGAAAAAATATTTTTGAAAAACAATAACAAAATATAAATTTTTTGATAAAATCTTTTTTTCTTTCAATCCAGTTAGATACAAGTTATATAGCAGTATTTTACAATTTTTTTCTATTTTTGAAAATTAAAAATTATTGAAAGTTAAGTTAACAAATCAAGCTTTTAAAAATAAATACAATTATTTAATTTCACCAGAAATTTTATGAAATTAGGTTGCCACTCAGGTATTTCATATTTTGTGTATGTAAAAATTTATTATTTAAAATGATAGTAAATTAATCTACAAAATAAGAATAATACTTTTTTTACAAAATATATTTTTTTTTATCAATTTAGTTTGTCATATGGTATGTAGAGACCTTAATTTTTGTCTCAAAAATTCTACAAATCTCAACAATCAAAGCAGGCTTTCATACTAAAACTTTCACCATACATAAATTCGGGTCATAAATTGAGTACTTTATACTTAAATAAATATTTCTAGGGTAAAAGAATTAAAATAAAATATTTTGTTATTATATTTCCAATCTGCGACAAACATCCTTTCAATAAGCGAAATAAGTAGCAATAAAACCACAAGCTACTGCAGAGAACCACTAAGCTCAGCAATAAAATTCCAAACTCACCAAAATAAAACGCAGCAGCAAATGCCGTGTTAAAACAAAAAAAAATAATAATAAAAAAAAGAATCATAAAGCCGCACATCCGCAGAATTCGCGCACACTAGTCTAGCAGATATATGTATCTACACACAGCAACAATTGCAGCTCCAAACAACGAGCATGTGTTTACCCAAAGCAATGAGCACGCTGCTGTAGCTGTGGCGTCAGTCTGCCTGTCAGCCTTTGTTAGGCGCTACGACCAAACGCTCAAATTGGCAGGAAGGTATATTGTTGCAGCCACGGCTTAGCGACTAACAGGCCGACACAACTGCATGTTGTTGGCTGGCCTCCTCAGCCGCAGCCGGCGAGCAAGCGCAGCTAAACTAACCAACATTTGCGGCCAACATTTAAACTATTTATAGTTGCCTGCCAAATGTGGTTTTCTAAAAATATAACTCGCAACTTGTCGATTTGCCAGTTTCTAGACATTTTTTTGCGGCTAATGTTGCTGTTGTTTTATTTTAGTTTGTAATTTTATCGCTGTGCCTATGACTTTACGCAGTCGATCGTTGCGCATGCGCATAGAGCTTCTAAACCAACCAACGAAGTGACCATAATGCAACTAATACGCGAGCGCACAAACGCACACTATTATTTGTATATATAGTATACATACATATGTATGAATATGTGTGGCGCATGTACAAAGCCACTTTGTGCGCAGAGTTATGGGCTCGTGTTGCTCGGCATACTATGCATAGCAGTAGCAGTGCTGCTGACACACGAGAATGCAATTTAATTGTAATTGGTAGATACAAACTGCGCTTTTGCCCAATGGACCACGCATAAATTTCTGTCCGTGCCACATGCACACACACATACACTCTCTTATACTTTATGCGCATAAATGTTGATAGAAAACAGTCACACGTTCGTACATTCCTTGCGCATTTGCTGCCTCCGTGCGGCCTGAGGGAGCTGCAGTTTAAAAATAGTCTTTGGAGATGGCTGGCAGAGTATAAATTGCTTGGCTGCGCCGCTTGCAACTAAAGCTTGCTAATTATGGTGCAAAAAAAGGCAATTACACACATCCTTTTGCGAATTATACACGATAAATGCTTGTATATGCCTGCATAGATGCTTATGACTTATTAGGAATAAGAGCACCAAAGTATGCGAGGCAAGCACAAAGCACAAATTATGCTGACATATCTAGGCTTCAAACTGACATTTGTGTATGGGTATTAAGTTGCGCAGCGCGCCAGATCCAATTTGAAGTGGAATGGTAAATCGAATTGAGTGTTAAAAAATTGTAGTATAATTATTTTACAATTTATTTAATATATAATTTCTATTACTGAATTAAAAAATAATTTTTTATAAATATTTTTCTATGTGATTCATTTCGAGGTTCGCAAATTTTTTAAAGAAAAAGCATATAAACTTCAAATTTAATGGGGAATGTTACTTATCTTTCGAAAGAACATTTTTTGGCATTTATTTTTTGAAGATTTCAAATGTTGGCCGCGGCTACGTCTCAGAAGGCCCACCCGTTGAGTCCAATTTTCGTCGACTCGTTCGAGTATTTCGACTGGCAACGGCGAATGACACACGTGATGTTTGAACACCAAGGCCTGATTCGAAGCGGGAATTGTCCGCATATACTTAAAAGTCTGACGGTGTGATATCGTACGATCTTGGTGGCCAATCGACCGGTACAAAAGGTAAAATTATCTACTCACTGAAGTGTTCTCTCAATAAATCCTTCCTAAATTGCTGCATTGTGTGGGGAGTGACACCGTCTTGTAGGAACGTGCAGAGATTACGAGCTTCGATTTCAGGCATCAAATAGGCGGTTATCATAGCGCGATAACGGCCGTCATTAACATTTACGTTCTCCCCGGCATCATATTTGAAGAAATATGGACCGATGTTTCCACCGGCCCACAAACCACACCAAGCCGTTGTTTCTACTCGATAGAATGGCAGCTCTTGAATCTCTTTAGGTTGCTATTGGTCCCAAATGCGGATATTTTGCTTGTTTACATACCCATTGAGCCAGAAATGGATCTCATCGCTGAACAAAATTTGGTACGAAAATCTATACACGCAATGTAGCTTCAAACTAATGGCCGAAATTGTGGGCATAACAGAGGGTGCAAAGTGGGCTTCTGCTCTAAACAGCAAGTCCATAAACATTCTAGTGGATAGCCAAGCTGCAAATAAGTCTCATTGCGTTAGGTTATGCAAGAGGGCAATCACTGGAATTTTAGCAGGAAATACAATTAATATAATCTGGGTATCTGGTCATATAAGAATACATAGAGGAAATGAAAAGGCAGACGAGCTGGCCTGCTCGGCGGCTCTTGGAGACACAATCACCCTAAGCTGTCCCAGGTCAATCAGCTCTCTCATGGGATATTTTAAGTAGTGGACCCTATGGGAACACCTCAGGTCTTGGAACACAAGTAGCACAGGGCATACAACAAAGTTACTTTGAAATAGTGTTGATGGTGGACATACCAAAAAACTGCTACTTTTAGGCAAACGGGAGCTTATTTATATTGTAGTGGTCATATCAGCGGACTTAAGGCCCCTTTAAAAAAATTAAAAAAATGCAGGGCATGCGCAAAGGACTATGAGATGCTGGAACATTACCTATAAGAATGTCCAGCCTTCAGCCGGATGAGAAGAGACATATTACACGGCTCTCAATACTCTAATTTAAAAGACAATGGGCAACTGTGGTGGAAAAGTATCAGGTATTTTACCAAATCTACAGAGTTGCTGGATAAGGCTTAAATTGGTTACCTTCCGGCGTCTAGACGATACGTGGGAGAGCCCACTTTGTTGCTTAACATAAAAGTACAATTTTTTTCGAATAAAAAAACAAATTAATTTAATAATATTGAAAATTGCACCTTTTTTAATTTTAATTTTTTTCTAATTTTCCAGATTTTTCTATATTGCTCACATTTTTTTTATTCAATATTCGAAAAATAATAATAGTGACGACAACACTCAAATCAATTGCATGCGCAAACTAATTTTGCATATTTTTTCCATCATGAAGTAATACTTCAGCTTCAGTGTTTGCATTCCCTTTCGCAAATTGGCAATGCATGTCAACAGTTTAGCGACTACCAAATGGCTACTTCACTTCGCATTCATTGACAAGTGCCAATTGATGTGTGTATGTGTGTGCATGTGCAGTTGCAAACTTGTTATAATTTAAATTGATTGTATATATTTTTTCCACTTTTGCAGATACTGAAATTGTAGCGAGCCGAGCACACGACACGCACACTGAGTTTAACGACACTACCTTGAAACTGAAAATTTGTGGTGAATTACTAAATTTGGATACGCGCATACACACAAACACCTGCCAGCACACAGCAAACATGCACAAATATTACAAAAACAAAAAGAAAACAAAATCAGATAACAGGAACAGCGCTCAAACCAGTGCATACAAAAATAACAATAAAATAATGCAAACAAATATCAACAACAAATAAGTGGCAATCAAAATAAGATTTGAATTACAGTGCGCACAAAAAACTCAATACTCAAAACCAAAAACAAAGCAACGAGCGAAAAAAAATAAAGCCAAAAAAATTTGAGCGCCGAACATACAAACACATATATAAATATGTATGTGTTTGTGCAATTGAAGCGCGCACTTAAAATGCAAAACAGCACAAGCATATGCAGCGCGCTGATAAACAAAAAAGAAACAACAAAAACCAAAGTTAAAAAAGAAATAAAGAAACAGCATAAGCAAAGCAGGCAGCCAGGCCAATTCATGTTCGGTGGGTTGCGTATACGCCGTGTGCGACGATGTGACATGCAGCATGTTCGCAGGCGACAACCAGCAAGCGGCGGTTGACAGCGCAAATGTGCTCTAAAAGCTATTAAATTCAACAAAAATTAAAAAGCAAATGAATTAATATCCGTAAAATCAAGTGTCAACGCGAAGTGTGAAATGCGCGGCAAATTCGCCGTGCCTTGCACCACTCTTTGCACATTTGCGACATTTGAGCAATCAGATGTTTGCCGTTGACTTAATTTACGGCATAATTTCTTTGCTTTTGCTGCAAAGGCAGTCGTCATTTCTTTGCGCTACCGTTTGCGCGATTGCCCACTTGCGGAACACGCCTCCAGGCGTGCAATGTTGGGGTCGGTGTAGCGCTTTCGGCCGCTTTGCCGGATGATTTATCTTTTGCACACTTTGCTTAAATTTATTTATTTGCCTTTTTCCTGTGTTTTATGTGTTTGCCAAAGCAATCAGTTGCGTGTATTCGCGTTTTTGGAAGAAAAGTGCATTGCTCTTGTTTCGCGTGAATGCGCGGGAGGGCGCGTGCTCACACTTAAGTGCCGTAAAACGATTGGATCTGATGATGAAATTGGCATAAAATTTTTTTATGCGCAAACCAAGCGGCATTGCGTGTGGGTTGAAAGGGTTGAAACATGTCAAAAAATAAGTCATAAAAAATGCGGAAAAAATTATGTAATACTAATTGATGGAATGATGTTATTTAAATAAGAGGAAGTGAATTGAAATGAAGATATAATAACGACATAAAAAAAACAATAAAGCTGCTAATAAAAATACTAAATATTTTATTTAAATAAAAGCGTAGATGTGAATGCGCGTATGACAAATTAAAAAAGTAGAAAGTCAAGTAAAATGTTATATACGAAAGATTAACAATTAAAAAATGGAAAAAAATAAATTAAGGTTAAAAGGTATAAAAAAAAATGTGAAAAAAATTTTAAAACATATTCAATTAAACAATTAAATTGAAAATTTAACAAAAAAAAAATAAATAAAGGTTAAAAAAGTATAAATTAAAAAAATTTGTAAAAAAATTTTAAAAATATATTTAAAAAACTGTAATTTTAAAATTTCAAAGAATTAAAAATTTAACAAAAATAAACAAATTAAAAAGAAAACCAAATAAAAAAGGAACAAAAAATTAAATAAAATAAAAAATTATAATTAACTTGTTTTTTATTCAGAAAAATAAAACTGTAAAACACCAAAAGATTAAAAAGTAATCACAGAAAGAAAAAATATGTAAATAACTTAAATTAGAACAAATATAAAGTATGAAATAATAAAAAAAATTATACCAAATAAAAAAGTAAAAAAAAAAACTTTATACGAAGCAGGCAAAATTAAAAAAAAATATGTAAATTAATAAAAATTTGAAAATTTAAACATATTAGAAAAAAAATATTACTAAATTAAAAAAAAAAATATTACTAAATTTAAAAAAAAAAAATATTACTAAATTAAAAAAAAAATATTACTAAATTAAAAAAAAGGATTACTAAATTTTTTTTTATTAGAAAAATTATAAAAGAATTAAAAAATGAACATAATATATGTAATTTAATTTTTAATTATAGTAAAAAAATAAAACTGTGAAACACTCTCTTAACTAACTTACTTAGCTGATTAAGATGTTTTCGATTCCTTACTCGCTCTGAACTCAACTCTCTTGTCAAATATTCACATAAGTCTACAACAAAAACATTTACACTACTACTTGTATTACATAATTACAATTAAGTACGTGGATATATCTCGTAAAGTAGTATAACCTCTTACTATGCCGACTAAAAGCGATATTCTAGTCAGAGGCCGAATTTGGAGCAGTTGATAAACAAAAAAAATACATATGTGACCTGTTCTACGGAAAGGGGGCTTAGGTGTCAAAAAAATCAATTTTCACTTTTTAGTTGATTCGTATGGAAGATGAGAGTTGTTTATTTTTTCTTTATTATTATTATTTTTTATTATTTTCGCACGTTACCTCCCTTTTCGTAGACCAGGTCACATATTTTTACCAACCATTTTTTTTAACATTTGTTTGTTCATATTTTAAGAGTAAACAAAATAAATTTTCATAAAGTAATGTGATCCAAAAAATATTGGAGTCAGTAAAATATTTTTTTTATCAAATATCTAAATGGAGTATAGGCAATCTGTATGCTCTCAAGCAGTTAGTTATTCGTTTCGCCATTCTCAAAAAGCTTAGATATCTAAGACAACAAATAATCTCAAAAATACTTATATGAAAATAGCGGCATTTCAAGCATTATCGAATAGAAATAAATAGCGTTCAAAATTGTGGCTAAATGACGTGAAGTATGGACTCATGGTTATATGATATATCATTTATCTACTTTACCACATTAAATACACAAAATCAACGGTTACCAACGCTGAAAACTCTTAGAAACACAAATGATGTTAAAAAGTCGATTATATCATTAAAACAACAATATAAAAAAAATAAAAAAACGAAAAACAATTGTGTTTAATCGTCTGAAATACTCAATGAATGGGCGTTTAAACGGTAATGGCCAGTGCCAGTGCATTTGTTTGCCAGCCAACAACGACATGTTTGTCATATTAATTTGTTACAACATCAGCAACTAACTAAACACTACAAAAATAACAAAAAAAAGTAAACTAAAATATATACATATCAACGAAGATTTTGCAAGAAGCGCATAAAAACCTAAAAAAAAGCATGAAAATAGAAAGCAAAAAATGAGGGCCAAACAAAAACAAGAAACAAAACGAAATAAGAATAACACAAAATGAATAATTAAATAAAGAAAAAACTGTGAATAAACAACAACAAACAAAACAAAGAGCTGAAATCAAAGCAAAAATGCTAAATTTGGCTGAAATCTAATTATAAACCATGCGTCACTAAATTAAGCTTAAAATAACACATCACTGACACATCACAACATTATATTTGTGATGACACTTTTCACGAGGTATACAGTTATTTTAAAAACTCAACTTCAAATAAGTAAATTGTAAGTAAAATCACCAAAAAAAAAGGAGCGTAACAATCCAATCAAAAATGAGCACTATAGCCTTTTCAAGAGTTCGGGTTTTCGGTTTCTGGGGGCTTAAGTGCAATATTTTTGTTTCCGGGAGCATTTTTGATTCAACGTGTGATAGAATATTTATATTTAGACCTATCAAATAACTCAATGCTGCTGCATGTTCGTTTCGCTACTCTCTAACGCTTGGCGGAAGAATGGCAACTTAATGTAGTTGCATCAATAAGGTTTGCGTCTTGGCTGCAAAATGCGAAGTGTTAGTCTGTAAGAACACCACATTTGATTATGTGATTAATAAGTTAAGTGACTCGATTAACTAATGTATTAGCATTTGGCCTTGCACTATCAGCCGTTTCAAGAAATAAAAAAAGAATAGAAAAAGGAATAGTGAAGATTACAATATTTTAAAGACTTTTTGAGCTTTTTTATGAAAATAGATATCTCACATAAAATTTTAAATAAATTTGAGCTCAACTCAGTGCACTCAATCGCTGCCATAACTCAGCTAAGTTGACTTGCATGCAAATATATGCTAATTTTTGTTGTAGTAAATCTAAAATGATTTTCCTGTTGACAATAAAACTTCGAAAAATATCTATGCAAACAACTACCGCCTTGACAAAAAAGCAAAAAATGCAATATTGCTTTAATTAACAACTAAAATGAAAGCAAAACAAATAAAAATATAAAAAGAAATTACAAATGCAATAAACAGCTGAGCTGGAAACACCACATACGGCTGGCTATATATCTCACCGGCCAATCGAAATCCGAATGCAAATCGTAAGAAATAAAATTGCAAGAGTACCAACACGGCTAATAACGGTAAAAACAAACCGCCGCAGAGAAAGTTTTATTGTTATTATAGTTTTTGGCCATTTGGCTGCTTGACTATATTGGCGCGCGCCTCGTTAACGCTTAAAAATCGCTTTCCTACCGACCAGCGACGCTCGCATTTGTTTATCCATACTATAAGCTATTATATTGATTTTAAATTTGCTTTAATTAAATCCAGCGTTTTAGTCTAGTTTGCTTTGTGCGCTGTGAACGCGCTTCAGCCTAAATAGTTCGCGGACAATACAAACGATTGGAATTTATTGCAAATCTATTCAAAATAGCGCAAAATTGGTGTGCGGCTTTTGTGTTGTTGTTGTTGTTGGCAATGTTATCAATGTCAGTTTGATGTGCAGTTATTTTTTCGTGTTCTAACCATCTAACCGTTGTGACCCAGAAACAAGTTTTTTTCAATACACTTCTTGTTAGCTTCTTGCTTTAACCGCAGTCGGCGCATTGGGTCAGATTCAGCTCGAATTTAGTAGGCGCCATGATGCCCCTGAATGTTTTAGCTTTTATGGTTAGTTGTACATATGTATATTTGTGTGTGTGTTAACCGATACTCGGCTTTATTGCATTAGCCGAATTAGCGTTTAGCGGTGAATTAGAGTGAGAGCCAAAAAAAAAAGATGATGATTTGCCAAAAATTGTGGGTATTCACAAAGCATATTGGGTTTGGGGATTTTGAAAGCGTTCCTTGGCATAACAATAAATATAGATATGAATAATGAATGAAATTAGAGTGAATTTTGTTATTATTTAATTTATGAAGCTTCTAATTTTTTTTTAGAAAATGCCAGAAAATACCCAACCAAATGACGCCAAACCGTTTTTTTTATTTCATCTATCTCTTATTTCGTAGAAGCCGCTTTGAAAAAGCAGCTTGCACTGTTTTTTAGGGATTTTTGCATTTAATGGCCCAACAGAAGCCTACGAGTGGTATCAAGCTCTCTTCAACTGATGAAAATTGAAAAAAAGGGAGGGATATGGTGCTTGAAAATCGTCAGGCAAGTGTTAGAGAGTTATCAAGAGAGCTCAACATGTCTTGTGAGTCCGTTCGAATGATTTCGTGGATATTTTGGATATGAAACGCATGCTTGCACAACCCGTCCCGATAAAGCTGAAATTCTTTCAGAAAAAAAGTACCGAAAACTGGTTTCTTTGGACATCCTTAATTGTGCGAGTTCTGATCCCAGATTCATAGAGAGAGAGTTATGAGTCTGAAATGCAAAGAAGTCTAGAATCAGCGGAATGGAATCCGTTTTCGATCGAAGAGATAGAACAAAATTCGTTGAAGGAGCTGCAGGTCATCCCAAAAAATTCAAAAGAAAAGTGTTTGGAGCACTGGAAAAATCGTTTGAAGGCAACAAAATAAATATTTATGAATAATTAAATATTTTGCGTTTTATTTAAAATTTCTGGGCACTTTTTCACAATGTATAAGAAACTTTCACAGTATATGTTTTAAAATGAATCAGACATCAGATCAGACAGATCAAAATAATTTCAGCAATAAAATTATTTCCCGATTCGTGTTTTCTTGTTTTTACAAAAATTGCTTAGAAAAAAGTAATACAACGACTAACCAGAAACTAATTCAAAGCGATGGCACTTAGATTCAAGTAAACAAAACAAGCAATGCAAAAAATGTTGACGATTGTTGACATGTTTTCAATTTTGCATAACTCTTCCTGCTATAAATCTTGCCAGAGTTTCTAAACAACAGAAGCTGTCGACAAAAACCATACATAACGAAAAGTATACGTTACCATTACAACAATAAAGTGGCTGATGAATGGGAAAAATGGTAACTCGTACAACAGCACTCAAGCAAGTAGCGCTGTAGCTATTGCTCGGCGATGATCAATTCACACGACTAAGTGCGATTTTAGCCATTTCACTTATCTAAAGTGATGATGTTCGGCTTTTGTTGTTGTTTTGGCATTCTGCTACCGCCGTGTTCGTTGTCACTTTGCATATTTTGCGCATTAACCTCAGGTATATCTAGATATTAGTATGTTCGTATGCTAATTAGCATATGCTTACATACATACATACTAATACATATTAGCAACTGGATAGTTATATATCTAACTACAAGTACATAAATACACGCTTATGTAAATAAGGTTTGCTCTTTCAATGCAAACATTTGCCAATTTAATTTTGGAATTGTTCAACAGCATGAAATGTAAATATTTGCTTTATTCGTTGATTTTATTTACTTTTTGTTCTACAACAAATATTTGCACGGTATTTATCCGCATAAAATTAGCAAAACATTATTAAGATTTATTATGAGGATAACAATTAACGTTTGTAGGTACTGTGTTGAATGCTAAATGTTGAATGAATAAATAATGGTTTTCAACGGCGAAGAGCTTTTAATGAAGTTATAAAGAATTCCTTATTTGCTTTTTGTTTAAAAATATTTATTATAAATATTTGCAACTCGTGTTCTAATTTAAGAAGTTTGCTTTTTGATAAAGATAATTGCGCTTTAGCATGTTTACTAGGGTGGTTCTTAAGAAATAAATTTTTTTTTTAGTTTAGTGGGCTCAAAAGCACTCTACACTAGGATCGGTCCGTTTGTGTGGCAGCCAAACGCCGTATTAGTCCGATATAAACAATATGTTCGGATATTGTAGCGATGCTTTGGGTAACACTCTATGCCAAATTTTGTGAAGATATCTTCAGAATTAAAAAATATTTTCATACAAGCACTGGATTTGGAATGGTCAGTTTGTACGGCAGCTAATTGCTATAGTGGTCCGATCTGAACAATATGTTCGGAGATTCTAGCGATGCTGTGGATAATAACCTATGCCAAATCTCGTAAAGATATCTTGTCAAATAAAAGAATTTTTCATACTTGCACTTGAATTTGTATATTTAAGAGTTACCCTAATGCACAAATATGCCTTATATATATAAAATATACCTCTCTAACATAAACAACATACATGTCTGTTAAGGTTTGATATATGATTTTAAAATTTTCTTCCCAACTTTGAGTACCACCCTAATACGCACTTTGTCATTTGTTGTTTTGCAATTTATCCCAATTTTTGCAATAACCTATATATTTATTGGACTGCAGCCATGCAATGTTTGTGTTTATTTCGGTTTCGTGCGCTAAATTGCCGACTGCCACCATATGTCCTAACAACAACTGTGCCAGCCAAACGATCCGTCAGCCAGCAAAACAGTACATTACAGCTATTGACATAATTCCGTGCAGGCTGCCAGGTATTCGACTGCAAAGCTTGGAATTTGGAATGCAACGGTGTTTTTGTATAACACATATATCGGTATGTAGAGAAATATTTTTCCATTTTAAATATTTTTGTATTCGAAAGTCTGGAACAATGCACGGTTATGTTGTTGGTTGTTTTTAAAAAATACTCGTATATATCTTCATGTAAAAATCGCTAGACATATGCAATATGCGCCCATATAGATATGTATGGATGTGTGGCTTTTCCTAATAAATAGGTGAGTCGTCCGCTTTTGGCTTGACTTCACCACCATCACTGCCTGACGCTTGTCTGTGCAACTCTGCGCGCGGTTTTTATGTCTACCGAACGTCAATCAAATCAAGTGACAGCTACTGCTGCAGCATTTGTCAGTGTTAGGCGCACTTGGTTGGCGGCGTGGAGGTGTGTTTCGGTGTAAGCGTACATACATATGTGGGTACTGCAACCTTAATGGGCCTGCAAATTCGTCACAGCATTATGCGTCATTTTGCATATACACTCGCGTACAACAAATGGGTACAGCAGTGCTGACGTGCCGCTTTGTGACACTTTGTAAACACTCACGCGCCACGCACTCGCACATTAAATCAAATCTTAACTTCGGTTGACAGTAATGCCAACTTACGGTATTGATGGCGTAAAATGTAGCTCACAAACTGTGTGTACTTACATATATGCAGGTTTGCTGTAGGCATAATAAAAATGCAATATTTGAAGTTGGAGCATCATTTTAAAGACATTATTTTAATTACGCCGATTTTTTTTGGGGTAAACAAAGTGCGCCTGAAGGATGACTAAGCGATGGTGATAAAAACGAAAAGTGCATATATTCTACTAACTGAATTATTTTTGCATTTTATCTTGCGTTATTGTAGAGAAGAATGTAGTTAATTCATGTTAAATGTTAATATAAAATTGTTTTTAATCTTAAAGTCATCAGACATCAACTTGAAGCTTTAATTTTTAGCTCCATTAGGGGAAATGTGCTTAGTACACAAGCATATTCCAAATGGTTTGAGCTTTCATCGTGAATTTTCGAGCATAGCGAGAGCTTTCAGCTGGAGATTTCATTAAAAATGAAATGTACATATATTTTTTAAGTCAAAACGTTTTAGTATTTTATCAAAAAATACTGTAATACGAATATGTGGAAGACATTAAAATATTATAAAATTGTTTTTTTTTTATTTGAATAAAAACAAAATTTTGAAGCTTTCACCTAGAGCTTTCAACAATTTAAGAACATAATAAGACCTATCATCACTAACGCCAAAATAACCATATTATTATCGTTTACGAGTATGATGAGAACTTTCACCCAGAGCTTTCACCAATTTATGAACATAATGAGAGCTTTTATCGCTAGCGTAAAAATAACCATATTAAAATGATTTTAATTTATCGAGAGCTTTCGATAATTTGCGAAGATAAAACGATTTTTCATCTAAATCTTGCACTACTTTATGAATATGAGAGCTTTCATCGCCAGCAAGAAAAGTTAATAATCCTTCCTCTCAAACATATTAAAAATATTATAATAAAAATTACGCTAACTTCACGGTACCACACTTCAAAAGCAGTTTTCATAAATTTTCGCATCATTGAAGTTTTCATGCATTTTGCAGTAAGCTTTCACACAGTGTTTTATCTAACAAGTTTTTAGAAGAATCGAACTTTCTTCAAAATCTAGTTAAAAATATACCCGCTCGACTTGTTTTACTTCAACTTCAGTTATTTTTCTTCTTTTGAGACTTGCGTGAGCTTTAACTCAGACTCCTAAGTATGCTTCAGAAAATCTTATAA
The DNA here is from genome assembly GCF_023373825.1 of Bactrocera dorsalis. Classification (NCBI taxonomy): domain Eukaryota; kingdom Metazoa; phylum Arthropoda; class Insecta; order Diptera; family Tephritidae; genus Bactrocera; species Bactrocera dorsalis. Next base: position 58,768,301 of record NC_064305.1, read on the forward strand.
CTGTCATCCTATGACTTAGCTTAAGTAAAGTTATACTTAAGCTAAAAAGCTATTAAATTATCAGTAATGATTGGAGAATATTAGGTAATTAAATTTATAAATATTTTCTCGCAATTTTATTGTGTATTTGTGAAAATACTGTCCGGGTGCGAGATTAGGTAACTTTAGTCAGCTGTAATACCTCAATATGTTTACGAAAAGTACGTAAGAATAGCACGAGCCAGCATTATTTAGTAATAATTTTAATTTATTATTAAGTAATTTGAAAATACTAAAATTTATTACAAGTTTCACGCGTATGACCGCATAGAAATCGGGTTTTACCGCGACAGTGTAACCTTAATAAGCCCTCCTAATTGGGCAGGCGCAAATTATTTACAATGCAAGCATGAGCACAATAAACTTTTCCTAGGAAAAATGCAAAATGCAAGGCAAGAAATTACTCATCTCCCCTTAGAAACATTTAGCTAAATAATTAACTTCACGTCTGCCTACGCACAGTTCGGTCACTTAAATAGAATTGACAAGCATTCGTCTAAACTTCTGCAACGGGGAAACACACTTAATTATAAAAAAAAAATTAAAATTTTACTTGCTCCAGTTGCAATGGAAAAAATTGTCTAGTTTTTCAAATACGGATTTATTTTAATATGCATAATTCATACTTATCGTTTGGCAAACGTTTGTCGTACGGCTTTAAATTACGGGATTTTCAAATAGACTTACCTGGAAAGAACAAAAAGAAAAATGTTAGCAATAATTGATCACATTTGTCAGTAAAAAATATAGTGTTTTAATAATAAGAAAATGATTGGCGTATTTAATTGAATATTAAGTGGTCACGTGACATGCACATATGTGTGGAAGGAAATTTACGATTTTCTGAATTACATTAAGATATACATATGTATAAATATGCACGAAATAAATTGTTAAATATGTACAAAACGAATAATTTATAGCAGAGCCTATAGAATACTTAGTAATATAAACATCTTTCTATAGTTTGCAAGTCTCTTCGGAAATATATCTTCATTGAAAATGATGGATACAAATAGTTTTATCAGGCTTTCTGAAAATTATAATAATTTTTGTTGAATTTTCGATTTTTTTTTATTTTCAAATAATGGATACGAATATTTATCAGTTAACAATGACAGTTTCCCAATCAATTTTTGACAGTTCTGTTGTGCTGCGCTGTCTACCAATTGCATCAATGTGAAGTAATTAACAGCTGGGTTTAAGAAACCGAAACGGACTCGTATTCTTATGCGGTCAAAGACTCTCAACTTGACAACAATCTTCAATATTTTTATAGAATAAATTACAACTACTAAATTTTCACATCTGAAAAAAAAGTTTCTACTTCAAATTGTGCATGTTATAATAGCTACTCGCCAAAATTTCAGAAATTTATCTTGCGCAATTATCTGTTGACAGTCGTTTTTGTGAGTCTATTTCGGTGATTTCCCCAAAATGGAAAAAATTGAATATCGAATTGTAATTAAATTTTTATTTTTGAAAGGCAATACGCCTTCACAAATCAAAGATGAGTTGTGACTCTGCACTATCGTTTACCACCGTAAAATTTTGGGCAGCTGAATTTAAACGTGGTCGCAGGAGCTTAGAAGATGATGAACGTCCTGGGCGTCCAAAAACCACTAACCACTAACGATAACATCGCTAAAGTTCATCAATTGGTACTAGACGACCGCCGGATTAAAGTTAGGGAAATAGCTGAGATTATGAAGATGTCAAAAGAAACTGTTTGTCACATATTAAACCAAGATTTGGGCATGAGAAAGCTGTCCGCGCGTTGGGTGCCGCGTTTGCTTACGCTAGACCACAAACGTGCGCGCATGAACTTTTCCAGCGCTCTGTTGGCTCAGTTTAGAGGCAATAAGACCGAGTTTTGGCGCCGATTGATAACTGTAGACGAAACTTGGATTCATCATTATACGCCCGAAACAAAAAACCAATCTAAACAGTGGATTGAAAAGGGGGAACCAGCTCCAAAACAACCTAAAGCTGTGTATTCGGCTGGGAAAGTGATGGCGAGTGTTTTTTGGGACAGCCATGGAATTATTTTTATCGACTATCTTGAAAAAGGAAAAACTATAACAGGAGCATACTACGCATCATTATTGGACAAGCTAAAGGAAGAAATTTCGAAAAATCGGCCACATTTGCAAAAAAGAAAGTCTTGTTCCACCAAGACAACGCACCATCTCACACTTCAACAGTCGCCATGGCGAAAATCCACGAATTGCGGTTTGAACTGCTTGACCATCCACCTTATTCACCGGATCTAGCACCAAGCGACTTTTTTTTTGTTTCCTCAACTTAAAACTGCGCTCGGCGGCCAGAGATTTTCGTCAAATGAGGAGGCAATCTCTTTCGTGAACTCGTATTTTGCAGACAAAGACGCCAAGTACTATTTGGAAGGGTTGCAGAGATGGGAGCATCGCTGGGAGAAGTGTGTGGAGTTACAAGGAGACTATGTAGAAAAATAAAAAAAAAAATTTTGAAAAAGTCGCGTGCATCATGGTTAGGTCGGTTATTTATCGGACAGCCCTCGTACATACATATGGTAGGGAAGTAAGCAATCTGGGAAACATTTCGCAGCTTTACGAATTTCAAATCTAAAATTTTTAAATCATATATGTATATTAAAAAATATGAGGCTTATTTTTCTTATTTTAGAAAAGCAAATATCTTATAAACCTGTCTTGTGGAATATATGCCTGAAAGTATTTATTTTCTATATTTACAATGATTACTCGTTCTATATTAATTTTCTATATTTATACCGATTTCTTGTTCTTTATTTATTTACAAAATAAATATTTTGTTTCGAGTTCTCACCGATTATAATGCTTTATTGTCGTTAATTAACGAGTACATTCATTTGCCAGCCTTACCGAACATTTGCCAACATTACCGAGCATTAAGTGAGCACATAAACAATTAATTTTATGACATCTATCTGTTGTATCGGTATTCCGAATTATATCTTAAACTAACACTTGTTAAATAATAATAATAACAATATGTCATAATAAACTATTGAGCCGGTTCATTAATTTTCACTGACAATTCTTGGCAGTGTGGTAATAAATAATAAAAAGTTATGGGTGGCTACTAGGTTCGGAATGTGTGATGTATTATTCAGACAAATTTTTCCAGAATGAATTAATTTTTTTTATGTGTCTATGCACACTTAAAAATAATTACAGAAAAAATTAATAGAATTCCAACTTGAAAGTGGCATGCGACATAGAAATGTAGAATTTTTGATTTTTCCGCAATCAAGCCGGGACTGATAAAAATATGCAAGTAAGGTTATACAGTCTTTGCTTATAAGTTATTTTAATGGTTATAATAACCGTCAATATTTACACTTGTGATTTAAATTAATTAGAAAAAGCACTTAGCCAAATTTACTTAAACAAATTACACAAGAATTCCGCAGTGATGATAATAAATTCAACGATTCCAGCTTTATTTTTGGATTAACAACACTTCCTAAAAAATACAGGGTGTGAATAACTAAAATTTTCAGCTTTCAGTGGCATAACAGATACTAAGCTTATTGAGTGATTTTTAGCCAACTTCATTTCAACTGTTTTGTTGTCAATAACGCACCCTGTAAGCATTTTTTAGTGTTGCTCAGCGTTATTAGCGGCAACGAAACTCATTTGATGGATGTTTGTTTAAATTATATTTTTATATATGAGTGCATATCTTTAAACAATATACTTTTATATATTTACCATGCCAATTAACTGCCTTAATTTAATCAACAAAGATGAGTCGACAACTTTAGTTAATAATAAATCAAGTCTTATTCGTCGCTTCCTTTCTGTGTTGGACGAAACACGCGAGTCGAGCAAAAAGTATGCGAATAATTTATAGCTGTGATTCGATATAAACACAAATAATATTGTACGACGCCATGCATTAGACAATGTGGTATGTATTGAGGGAGGTATGTGGGCATGAATCGTGTGTGGTAAGTCAATATCTTCTTTGTAGTATGCGAACAGCTGGATTTAACGAAATTTATACGCAAAAGTTCGTGTAAATAAGAGTTTGAGAATTTCTGCGTAATTCGTGCCTATTTACTAAGTTCTATACGCAGAATTCTACTAACCAGCCGATTGCAACAAATTCGTGTAAGGTGCACGGAGCGAACCGGAGAATATACACCTACAAAGCTAGCGAATAATAACAACTTCAATGGAACTTGTGCATGCAATTCTCAGAGTGTGATTCTATATAACGCAGTTATAATGGATACGTAATGACGAAGATGTGCATTCGGCAGAATGTATGCATTGCGACACGTAAGCAGATTCTTTTTTTGTACGAGTTCTTTTAGAACAACAAAGGGGCGTGAAGTACTCGTTGCGAAGTACGGTACGTGGAAAAGGGTGTGATACTGTTTTGATTACAGTTATAAATGTAACGTAATAAGTATTTAATATATATGTATAAGAATAACGAGAATAAGATGTAATACTTGTGATACAATTTTTTTTCTTCATTTACAAAAATAAAAGTAACAATAGGTTAGAAATATTTTTATGCAATTTTTTAATTTTTTTTTTTTATTTAAAATTTTTTTATTATTATTTTTTAATTATTTTTATTTTATTTTAAACAAATTTTTTTATTTCTTTTTTAATTGTTTTGTTTTTAATTTTTTCCTCCTACAAGTGTATTATTTTGTTATATATTCATATTATAAATTTGGACAACAACAAAAAATACTCAAAAAATAATACAAAATAATTACTAAAAATCTAAACTGGTTTTCACTCAGCTATTACATATGTATGTACATGTATATATATATAGACAAAGCTAACCGCTTTTCCTTATTTTTATTGCACTGCAAAATTATTATAAATTTATCGAGCAATGTTATATTACATTTGTTTTTGTTATACTCTTTAATCTTCACGTGCTGCCAACGCTGAGGCAACAACTTGTCAAAGCACAACAACAAACATTAAATGGCTAACAAAACAACTGGCACATTCACTAATCAACAATTGAAAAGTCATAAATGACAGCTGAGACAAATGGCAAGTGGCAAGTGGCATTTTTGGCACAAATGTTTTTTCTGCTTTCAATGCACGTTGTGGAAGCAGCGCGAGAAATGACAAATGAGTTATGCGCATATTGTGCAAAACAGGGTTTGTATATATGTACATACATATGTGATATGTGCATATATGCATACTATAGTCAGCAGTAAATAAGAATTAAATTTTGAGAAATAATAAATAATCCAGTAAATAATGAAATTCAGAAAATATAACATAATTCTAAAGAATTCTAAAATTACTGATTATTTCTAAATAATTGTTTTTTTCTCATAAAAGTTTTTCAATTTTTAAATTAAAAAACTAATTTGATTTTTATGAATTTTTTTTATTTTTATTTTTTTTTTTTTAATTTAAAATTGATTTAATGACATTTTTTATAATATTTTTCTTATTATTTTACTGACTTATATTTTTTTTTAACAAATTAAATTAAAAAAAAATAAATAAAAATCAATATTTATTTTTTTTTATTTTTAATTTTATGTTATAGTGTCTAGATTCGTTTTGTTTTTTGAAAACCATAGAAATATTTTTTCTCTCCTACAATTCCTGCAAGGTGTGTGCATGAACAAAAAATGCAAGAAAACGTGGAAATTTCCCTATAATAGCGTAATTGCTCCTGGCGCCAAGTAAAAAATAAAATAGCAAGTATAATAAATAAATAAAATGGTAAATACTCGCTCTGTGAGAAATTTTCTTGAATATAAACTGTTTATAACAAAAAAAATTGCAAAAAGTAAAAAAAAAGTAAAAAAATGCGACGCAGTGGCAACCGCAGCGAAAACATGCATGTTTTATCAGTTAACAACGAATTTAGAAATTTAATTATACGCACGTAATGTATGTGCGAGCGCGCGCGTCGCTATCAACCGTCCGCCTGCCGCCATTGGGGGCGGAACTGAAGCGACGACACGCGCGCGCTGGCGAATAAATATGTATGATTGACAGGGCAAGCGAAAATAAAAACAACACAGTATGAAATAAAAACAGTAGCCAGTCACATCAGTCATATACATACATATTTATGCGGTGCAAAGCACAGCGCGGTACACACACGCGCACACATCTGCATGAGAGCGCATGAAACGCACGAGCGGCGCGCGGAAGCGGTCGATGTATGCAGCAGCCGCAGCAACGCGGCCACAACAGCACTACGCGGATATGGCGCTGACACACTGACGATAGACGACGAAACCGTTGCGTTTGCGGCGTGTCACAACAGATGCTTTTCAAGCGGCTGACACGACTGCCGCCACACAACCGCCACTGGTGATGACTCTTACCGCACTCTAGTCAACCACTGCTGTTCACTAATTGCCACTGTGTGCATCTGTTGTTGTTGTTTTGTGGCAATTTTCTGTATGCGCCTGTGTGGCAAGTGGCTTGTTTACAAGTGGCCAACGGCGGCAGGATATTTGCATTTCATCTGAATTTTGGCGCCATTTAAATGCACCGGGGCGTATGTGGAACACAGTTAACACGACAAAAGTCGCACCGTTATGGCAACGTTTGTGGCATTTGCTTTGTTTTCAGTAATAACATGCCGCACTCAACACGCAGGCAATTATTTTAGCTATTTTTAGCGAAATTTAATTTCGATAAAAAATGTGTGTGTGCCGCGGCAGCTGGAAATGCCAAACAAAATCATAAAATTTCGACTCGGGCAAAGTGTAAATGTTTGTATGAGAAAGCGGTTAATGTGTGGCAAATGCAGTTATTTTATTTACTTGCCCCCAGCTGGTGAATTTAAGCATATTTTTATGGTTTTATGCTGCGCAAGTAAAAGGTTTTTATTGCAATAGGTAACGGTACCTATAGCGAAAACAATAATAATATATGTAAATGGGTTTGCTTATATTTCTGCACACCCAAGAGATTACGCATTATTGTTATATTAACATATTTACATATGTGTGTTTTTGTGGTTTTAGTAACCTAATCAACTAGTAACAGTGCCCCAGAAAAATACGCACAATTGCCATAATATTAATATATATATGCGTATGTAAATGTGCCAATTTAGAAGTTATTAAAAGCTACAGCACAACAGGCATCCAACAAGTGAAGGAGCCTTTTTGCAATAAAAGTAAACGTTTTATGGCAATTTAAAAGATGCTATAAGCATATTATTCAGTAATAATTTTTAATATCCCATTTTTATGTGAAAATACGCAATAATTTTTTTATCTTATTATTCAAGGCGAAGTTCTTATAATTTCCAGCAGTTTCAAAAATTGATTAAAACACTTTTAAGCTTAAGACTTGAAGCTTTTCAGTCGATCGGTGATAAGCTAATGAATGCATTTTAATTCCCCTCATAAAATAAAATAAATAATTTAAAAAAAAATTCAAAAAATTAAATAAATATTAAGCTAAATAAAATTCAAATAAAGTAGTAAAATAAAATAACACTAAAGAATAATAAAAAATATAAAAATAATAAGAAATATAAAAAATAAAAACAACAGTAAATTAAATAAAAATTACAACTAAAATAAAATAATAAATAAATATAAAAAATATGTAAGAAATAACAAAAACATGAAAAAATACAAAGAATAAAAAATAAATAAAAAAATACAAAGAAAAAATGATAATAACTTATAATAAGCAAAAAATAAATATTTAAACATAAGCATTTAAAAATATTAAGGAATTAAAAAAACACAAAAACAAAGATTAAAGAAACGCTTTTTATTAAAATAAAAAAACAAAAGTACTAAAAAATGCAAAAAAATAATAAAAATAATTAGCAACATTTTAACAAATAAAAGAAAACATTGATTTTGAATTTTAATATTTTTTAAGTAATAAATATATGAACAAATAATAATTTGAAAGGGTAAAAAAAAATATAGATAAACATTTAAAAATATTAAAAAAATTGAAAAATAAAAGTTTATTAAATAAAATATAGAAATAAAATCAAATAAAAATAAAATAATATGTGAAAAATTAAAAATAATATAAAATTAAAAAAAATTTAAAAGCAGTAAAAAATAAATAAATATTAAATAGAAACATATTATATATGAAGTTTTAAAAAATAACAAAGGTACTAAAAAAAATATAAAAAAGTAATAAAAGATAATAATAATATAAATAATAAGCAACAATTTAAATAATATAAGCAATAAATAAAAGATTACATTGATTTTGAGTTTTAGTATTTTTTAAAGAAATAAAAAAATTAGAAATAAACAAAAATAATTAAAAATATCAAAAATCTAAAAAATAAAATTAATTAAATTAAATATACAATTAAAATAAAATAAAATAAAAGAACATGTGAACAATTAAAAACAACAGAAAAAAACATAAAAATATAATTAAAACAAAAATAAAAAACCTTAAAAGATAAAATACATAAATATAACTACTGAAATCAAACCATGAATAAATATAATAAAAAAATAATGTGACGGTTAAAACGAAAAAAAAAATTTAAATATAAAAAATAATTAACATTAATTAAAAAAAAAATAAATAGTACACAGAACTTTAGTGTTTTTGAATTTTTTTAATAAAAATATGAAAAAAAATAATAATTTAAAAATATAAATTAACATTTAAAAATATCAAACAATTAAAAAAAAAATATAAAAAATGGTTGATATTTTAGAAAATAACAAAAAATATTTTTACTTTATACATTTCTTTAATAATTTTTTTCATTTTTATTTTTTGTATTGGCTAAGTATCATTAAGCAGTTTGTAAATTTAAAGCTGTAAATCAAACAAAATCGAGAATCAAACGTTTAATAATATCAAAGGAAAAAAGGGTGGTTCATGAAAATTACGATATGGGATATAGCAAGGCGAACTAAAATAAACACATATGTATCATATACTTTTGGTTTGGCGAACTATGAATGGCAGTCTTTTGAAGCAAAAATTCTGAATGCGATGTAAAAATGCTTTAAGGGCCGCCCTAATCAGTTTATGAAAATGTGATAATTTGATATACTTCCATCCGTTTTTTACTGCTTGTTGCTGCTAATATACAATATATATTTTACTAAACAACAACAAAAGGACGTCTATATTTAGTTAAAATTTATGATGCATTCTAATTTTTGTTAATTACGATTTAATTCAATCAAGCTCGCTAATAAAAATGAACAAAAAATTGCGACAAAAAATTCGTATATTGAAAACGACAGTAAAAAACAATGAAATTCAAAAATAAAAATACTAAAATTCCTAAAATGAAATTTAAAAAAATTAAAAAAAAAAATGGAGAAAGAAATTAAATATTAATGAAAGGGGATTTTATATTTTTCGATAATTCGTGTATAAAAAGCGGCGCAGAATGTTAATAGTAAATAAATGCATTTAAATTTTACATTTTTTGCCAAATTGGTTTCATTGAATGATTTGAGGTTATCAATAGGCCCGATTTAAGGAAAATTTTATATAATATAGGTACAGGGTATTAGCTAAACTTACTTTTCCTAAGCCTAATCAACGCTTAAGCTTAAAGCACAACAAATTGATGGGCAATAAAAATTATATGAGGCTCCTCAAAGCAAATAAACCTTCGTTTCAATCACTTTCTCAATGTTACACAGTGTTAATTGCCGTATTTTATATAATTAGTTTAAGCGTGAGTACATGGTATTTGCATATTGTATACACGTACATGTACATATGTATAAATGTAGTGTTTGAAATTTTATTTTTGCAATAACGACAAAATTTTTATTTCATTACTTCATTACTTCATTAATGTTTGTTGCTGCTTTTGGTTTGAGCGTCGAAAGTTCAAAGTGTCAATAATATATGTGCATATGTATATGTATGTTCAAAGATATATACATATGTATGTATATACAATATGTAGATATTTACTTAATTTTAACTGATTGTATAAAACAGGTTGTTTTTGATTTTCATGTTTCTTCAGCTCAGCATTTATTATTTTTCTTTTGACAAGATTTTACTTTTCGCTTATATAAGTATAAGTATATATATGTACATATACATATACATATGTATGTAACTTGAAAGTACACCGTTGTCAGTTGTATAATCAGACAGCTGTGTTTAATTTGCTAATTTTCGTTTATGGTTGATTGGTTAATCAGCAGTTATGGAATGTCTAGGTATTGGTAATAACCGTGTAGATCAGATATTCTTGGCACGAGGGATTAACGTCACAGCATTTATACAAAAAAAAGCATGAAATATTGACTTTAGGAATATAAATTTTGGTTATTAGAAATTTGTATGCAATCTTGAGGTTTTGCGTAGAAAGCTTTCATTGCAGACAAGTACACATCTTTACTAAAAAAAAAGCTTCAAAGGCTTACCAACTTAATGCTCCCGATTTTTTCATAGATTTCTTAATTCAATTTGAGTATTCTATTGTTCGACGAAATTTTATATATAATAATAATAATATTAATTTTCAGACAATTAATAGAACAAATAGTACTATAACAGTTTACAGTTATCTTTAATAAAAGAAATTTTAATATTTTTTGTTAACTAAACTCTTTTAGATGCATTTCCAGTGCGGTATAATCTAATATGGTACTTAATTTTCTTTGAAAGCTTAAAAGCTCTGGAACTTTCATACTGCAAAATTCATTTTAACTTTCTTTTGACTAATTTTCGTCGAGTTATAGAAAGGCAAATCTTTAAAAGCTTCAAGTCTTTGAAAGTGTAAAAGCTCGATTGCAGGAGCTTTCATGCTATAAGTTTCATTTGACTTTTTATTTTGCATATTTAGCGAACTGTGGAATGGAAACGATGTGCCATATAATTTTAATAGCTGTTTTCAAAAGAGCTTTCTAACCATACCACTTATCTAAACTTGTACTAGTATTATTTTCGGTGACTAAAAAGAAGTGGTATACAAGTACAACTGCCTTTAAAAGCTTAAAGTCTTTGGAAATGTGAAAGCTGCTGCTGAAAGAGCTTCCTTAGCGTAAGTTTCATCTAAGCTTTCACTTCCATTTGTGGTGAGCTATAAATAAATTGATATTTAATTGCAATTTTGAAGCTAAGAGCTTAGCTTTTGAAATTTGAAAAGCTGTCTCTACTAGAGCTTTCATACCATAAGTTTCATCTAAACCTTTTTTAGCAGTTTAAGTGTAAAATCGTGATAATTAACTGCATTTCAAAGTTTGAAAGCTTTTCATTGCATATATAAATAGAAAGAGATTTTTTTTTAAAAAATTAATTTAGATATAAAGAAATTACAGAGAATTTACAATAGTTATCAGCCAGGTGATTAGTGTAATTATTATAAATGAAAACAAGAAAAAAGGATCACAATAAATTTGTCAATTTATTTGCAGCTTCAAACTTGTAGAGCGGCGAATCGAACGCGCAAGTGGACTAAATCAAATAACGAGCCGATAAATCCAATAAATACATAAGAGCATGCAACTACAACATTTTTATGGGTATTCACATCCTATTCTTTATTTAATTCTATTGAATGACTTCATATGCAATTTTATTGACGCAAGAGCAATGGGTTTACCACAGCGAGCAGAGAAGTGACGAAATGGAATAGAACTGTTATATGAATAACACATGGATTATATTACGTCAAATGGTCTTTAAATGTCATCAAGGTTGACTTTAAAAAACTAAATGTAATTTATGTGCATTTAAACGCCGCCTTTATATGCCCTGTGGAAAATTTGGCCGGCAATTACGCCCAGAGCCTCGGCCGTCGCCATCGTTTAAACGCTTGTTGACAAAATGAAAAACAGTAGCTATCAAAAAGACAATACAGACGCTAATTGTTTGATGTTCCACATGAAGGCACCGCTAGAAACGGGCCGATAAATTTAATCAACTAGCTTCACAAATAAAGACAGCAATTAAGGTTGGATAATGCAGGGGCGAGTCGCATCACCAATGCATACCTGGATGCAGTAAAAATTTGTACAGTTTTCATGTCACATGTAAATAATTTCATGTTAACAATATCGCACATATATTATATATGTATACACAGTGCATGTATGTGCCTTGTAGTTGTAAATAAGCACATTTATTTTCCAGCCCACAATTTATCAGCAATCGCTCGTGTTAAGCAAATTTTCACCTGCGTCAAGCTGCAGCCTCACGTGTTGGCTCTTGTGCGACATGTAAAATGTGTGTTTGTAATTTTTGTGTTTTTTGAAAATGTATTAAATTTAATTCAGCGATTTAGCATTACCAACTGATTTTGTTGTACAACCTTGATTTATTGGCTGAGCTTGTGCTAACTTTAACGTCGCCAGCGTAGCCATGTGATGGATGTCAGCAGGAAATGTAATCGCGAATTTATGTAGTTATGCATATACATATGTATGTATATATTCATTTATATGTATGTATGCATTTGAGTCAGCAGAAGGCGCACTAAAATGCAATTGCAATAAGTAATCGTATCTTCGTCACGTTGATCGTTGACATTTCAATCGCCAAGCCAAGGCTTGTTATAAAACCATTTACGTGTAGACCGCAATCACACACAAATAAAGGGTGATTTTTTAAGAGCTTGATAACTTTTTTTTAAAAAAAAACGCATAAAATTTGCAAAATCTCATCGGTTCTTTATTTGAAACGTTAGATTGGTTCATGACATTTACTTTTTGAAGATAATTTCATTTAAATGTTGACCGCGGCTGCGTCTTAGGTGGTCCATTCGGAAAGTCCAATTTTGGGCAACTTTTTCGAGCATTTCGGCCGGAATAGCCCGAATTTCTTCGGAAATGTTGTCTTCCAAAGCTGGAATAGTTGCTGGCTTATTTCTGTAGACTTTAGACTTGACGTAGCCCCACAAAAAATAGTCTAAAGGCGTTAAATCGCATGATCTTGGTGGCCAACTTACGGGTCCATTTCTTGAGATGAATTGTTGTCCGAAGTTTTCCCTCAAAATGGCCATAGAATCGCGAGCTGTGTGGCATGTAGCGCCATCTTGTTGAAACCACATGTCAACCAAGTTCAGTTCTTCCATTTTTGGCAACAAAAAGTTTGTTAGCATCGAACGATAGCGATCGCCATTCACCGTAACGTTGCGTCCAACAGCATCTTTGAAAAAATACGGTCCAATGATTCCACCAGCGTACAAACCACACCAAACAGTGCATTTTTCGGGATGCATGGGCAGTTCTTGAACGGCTTCTGGTTGCTCTTCACCCCAAATGCGGCAATTTTGCTTATTTACGTAGCCATTCAACCAGAAATGAGCCTCATCGCTGAACAAAATTTGTCGATAAACACATTTCGAACCGAACACTGATTTTGGTAATAAAATTCAATGATTTGCAAGCGTTGCTCGTTAGTAAGTCTATTCATGATGAAATGTCAAAGCATACTGAGCATCTTTCTCTTTGACACCATGTCTGAAATCCCACGTGATCTGTCAAATACTAATGCATGAAAATCCTAACCTCAAAAAAATCACCCGTTACATGCGTACATATGTACACAAATGTTTACTTGGTAATGTTCTTGAAATTGGTAATCAATACGAATGGGAAATAAGCACACTTGCGGGAACGCCGGCGTGTGTTTAGGTTTTCGCGAAATTAGCTTACACTAAACATACAGACATATTTTACACACCATTTTAGATTCAAGCAAAATTTATTTAGTTTTCATTTTCATTAATTTGATTTCAATTAAGAAATCTGTTATTAAATAATAGACACTTCTTAATTTAGTCAATTAGTAATATTTTATGAGAAAAATATACAATTGAGTCACTTTAAGGGACTTTCTGAAATGAAAATAATATTTTATCTAAATAAAACGTGTATAATTTTTTTTTTTTTAATTTAGTCAATTAGCAAATTGACTCACTTTTTGAAATTTTTTGAAATCCCATTATTTTTTTTATCTAAATAAAAATGGTATACATATATAATTTTTTTTAAATTTAGTCAATTAGCAAATTGACTCACTTTAAGAAATTTTTTGAAATCCCATTATCTTTTTATCTAAATAAAACTCGTCTACAAATATATATATATTTTTTTTAATTTAGTCAATTAGCAAATTAACTGCATTAATAAAAATTTATTTACTTCAAGAGACTTTTTGGAATACCAATAACTTTTTATCCAAATAAAACTCGAATAAGTTTTATATTTCAAGAATCTCAATTAACAAACACTTTACTCAATTCAGGCAATTAGCACCTACCCTACGCTACTAACATATGAGATAAAATACTAATTGACTCACTAAAGTGAGTTTCTGACACTCCTTTAACACATCTATATTCATTAAAATCGGATAGTTTTCGTTTGTACGACTTGAATGATTTCATTTAAATATACTAGATTACTCAGACAACTCGTTAATTTTTGTCTAATTCAATCACAGTTAAATTAAATGTTAATTGATGTCATTAAGAAAATTTCCAAGTTGTTTCTATAAATAAGATTCGGAACAAATAACCACTCAAGCAGCTCTTAAATTAAATGCTAATGGGTTCAATTAGGAAGCTTTCTGCAGCCTTCTTAAATCGTTTCCCTTAATGGCATTCGCAGCATATAATCACAAGAATTAGATTTTCAGCTCTTTTTCATGAATAAATTTTTTTTTTTTTTAATAAAGCACATCTTCGTTTGTTAATTCTTCATTTTTGTTGGCTTATTAGATTAGTTCGCTAAAATGGCGCAACTAAATAAGCATAAAGGGCTTAAAGACCCAGTGTTAGTTAACGAAAACTTATAGAATTGACTGTTAAAAACACCACATAACGGATGCTCTTTGATGACAATTGGTGGAAAATTGTATTTGGAATTATTTTCTGCCTAATTGAGTCAATTAAGAAGTTAATTGTGTTGTAAATTTTGTTACCCATAGTCATATTTGTTGCAAAAATTAACTTTAAATATACAGTTTCATGCGAAAATTCAGATTAAAGTCAGATAATGGGTTTTTCTTATCACAATATTTATACAAAGTTGTAATTAGTGATATTTGTTAAATGTTTTCAAAGTATGAAACTAAGCTCATTTAGTTTGAGTAGTAAACTTTTGCAAGTATTTAAAGAGAAGTTTTGTTAAACCACAATACAAGTGGCTAATTTCAGATAATTTTTTTTGGTATTTATTTGAAAAAATTTCAATATTAGTTAGTGTTTTTTGTAAGCATGTAGTATACATAGATTCAACAAAGCAATTTTTAATACGCTAATCAGGGTGTATTAAGTTTGCCATGAAGTTTGTAACGCCTGCCCGTTTGTATATACGCGTAACAAGGCACTCAGGTCATGAGATATGAATCCAAATTTTTGAAGACGTTCTTTTCTTCATAAGCAGCTGCTCATTTGTCGGAACAGCCGCTATCGGACCACCATAGCATACAGCTGTCATACAAACTAAGCATTCAGCATCAAGTAAGTAAAGACAATTAATTTTATTTTTTATCCGGCGTCAGCGTCAGAAAAAACATGAATACAATATTCCTAAAAATATGCACAAGCAATTAGCAGACAATTATTTGCTTACTTGAAAATCATGAATGAAATCTGCAGCTATGAGTGATTTCGTGGATTCCAAGAAGTGAGGGAAAAAGGCGGAAAATAAACAGCGCCCCGCTGACCACAAAAATTCGTAATAATTGGAAAAAAGTACACACAATGCTAATGTCTTCAGGAGAATTGAAGTAAATAATAGCACAATTCGCTGGCAAAGCGCGTCACTTCACATATGAACATTGTGTTAAAATTAGCGCAGGGTTAATAAATAAAATGTACATAATGTAATTTTATTATACACATAGATATATTTATATATGTATGTATAGAAGAGCGCACAAATCATTGCGAAAAATCTCAGAGGCTAGTCATTCAAGACGATGAATGGAATGCCAAGCGAAATACGCGTACTTTGCATACGATTTCCAATAACTACCTATAAATATACATATGTATAGATATTCGAATATAATATATACATAAATGTTTGGTATGTTCATCTTCATTCATATGAAAATCGCACAGACAGACAAATGACAATCAATTCGCAATGTTACAAGCATTGACATGGCAATAATGCGGCTTGAACGGTGGCTGCCAGCGAAAAACCCTTAATTATGAATTGAAAAGCATATACATACATATGTACGATCTCATATACATACTCGTATGTATATATGCGTATATGCCAAGTGATTACTATGCAAGCAATGTAAAACAAATATACGTAACTTCATTCTGTGCGATTGCTGCAAAAAAACATAAAATCACAGTACAACAACAATATGCAAAGTTGCAAACCTACATACAAGCATGTAGTGCATGTTGTTGTAGGCGTTTAATGGCTCATCAAAAACAGGTCAGGTTTATTAGTTTGTACTTAGGAGCGTACAGCATAAATTTTGGCCTATTAGCGTGCGAGCATTTAACAAAAAAATGCTATAAAAACGAGGGCATATTAAATATTTGTAGTATGTACACAGAAATATTTTTATGATATTGGTTATTTTGAAAACAATATCAAAGCAACAACACAGGCAGTGCACAAAACAACAAACACAATGAGCGAACAAAGCATATGTGGAAGGTTGCCGTTAATGCGGGGAAATAACGCCACATCAAGTTGAGGGTTGGATTATAAATGACTAAAATAAAGTTGGTTTTTTTATTTGCATTTAAATGGTATTTTATGAAAGTGTACCAATAATTCAGAATGTTGGTGAAACATTATTAAAATTTTACCCAGAAGAAGCAGAATTTTCCTTTTTTACTAAAACAAAGTTTAAGGTATCCATTTAATATTCTCGATTAAACGATTTAGAGCACAACGGTTTACCAAGCGTTTCAAGCGCTTTCCCATTCAGCGCTTATTCAGCTATTATTTTCTTTATTCAGCTAAAGATTAATATTATTCAGCTTTAGTTTTCTTTATTCCACTAAAAGTTAAGCATATTCAGCTTTCATTTTCTTTATTCAGCAAAGGATTAAGCATATTCAGCTAGCACTTTCTTTATTCAGCTAAAGAATTTTCCTTTTTTACTAAAACAAAGTTTAAGGTATCCATTTAATATTCTCGATTAAACGATTTAGAGCACAACGGTTTACCAAGCGTTTCAAGCGCTTTCCCATTCAGCGCTTATTCAGCTATTATTTTCTTTATTCAGCTAAAGATTAATATTATTCAGCTTTAGTTTTCTTTATTCCACTAAAAGTTAAGCATATTCAGCTTTCATTTTCTTTATTCAGCAAAGGATTAAGCATATTCAGCTAGCACTTTCTTTATTCAGCTAAAGATTAAGCACATTCATCTATTATTTTGTTTACTCAGGTAAAGATTAATATTATTCAGCT
Source organism: Bactrocera dorsalis (assembly GCF_023373825.1). Classification (NCBI taxonomy): domain Eukaryota; kingdom Metazoa; phylum Arthropoda; class Insecta; order Diptera; family Tephritidae; genus Bactrocera; species Bactrocera dorsalis. Next base: position 58,785,704 of record NC_064305.1, read on the forward strand.
TTATTTTTCTTTATTCCACTAAAAGTTAAGCATATTCAGCTTTCATTTTCTTTATTCAGCAAAGGATTAAGCATATTTAGCTAGCATTTTCTTTATTCAGCTAAAGATTAATCATATTCAGCTTTTATTTTCTTTATTTAAATAAAGATTAAGCATATTCAGCTCCTATTTTCATTATTAAGCTATCATTTTATTTATTCAGCTAAAGGTTAATCATATTCAGCTTTTGCTTTCTTTATTCAGCTAAAGATTTATCATATTCAGCTTTTGCTTTCTTTATTCAGCTAAAGATTTATCATATTCAGCTATTATTTTCTGTGTAATAAATGTGAATAAAGCGCTGAATGAGAAAATATCTAAACATGAATGTATCTTCTAATATCCAAGTTAAAATAAAAATTTCTTAATTGGGATTTTTTATTAACTATAATTTAATATAGTCCAATAATTGAAAATAATAAATTACTTTCATAAAGTATAAACAATACAGCTAATTTCCATGAGAAAAGGAGACGCGCACAAATACCGACAATATAATTAAAAGTGCAAAACATTTGTTTTGAAATAGTTTGACATTCAGCTCTTTTTCTGCGCAAGTCAGCGCCTATTCAGCACAAGTCAATGACAGCTGAATGAAATACTGAGCTTGTACCAAAACTCAATTTGAATAAATCTTTTAGCAGAAGAGTATAAAGTTGCATATTTTTGCAGTATCAATTTTAAAAGAAATGAATGGCACCCATTTAAGGTAGATATGAACAAGTTTTTCAAATATGTTGTATAATAAAACCAAATATAAATTAAATAAAACTATGCACACAACACTTACGGTTTTTCGTTTAAGAATTCGCCACGCGTAAACTCCGACAAGCGACGCGACTTGGCTTTCTTGGTGAGCGCCAGCGCGGAGCTACTGCCTTTCGCTGACGACGCTGCAACTAAGTGACCACTGGTAGCGGCATTTGTTGTTGCGCTTGCTGACGCATTCAGACGGAAGTTTTTGAAATCCTCCAGCGAGGCGCACGCACAATCGGCATTGCCGACACACAACGAAGACGGCGACCATGGCAAGAGAGCGCCGTTTTCTTTATCTGTTGTCGCTGTTACGTTTGTGTTCAGTGTGAATGTCAAGAAGTTCGGGCACGTATGTGTATGCTGCGGCGTTTGGTGCTTGTGGTGTTCACGACTGAAGTTATGACGTTGCCACTGCGCTGTCGTTTCATTGACCGCAGCTGTGGCGCAAGCGCACAAGTCTTCATTGCTGCTCGCCAAGGAAATGGGCGAACCCTCGCGCGAATCGCCGTTCAGCATGCAATTGCATTTAATGGGCATTTGATTGGACCAACGGCGCAGCGGTGAGCGTTCTTGACGCACCCGACTCGGTTCGAAGCTTTCCAACGACAGTTTTTTCACCAACAATCTTTGGGCCGTTTGCGCGCCGGCACGCTGCAGGCAGTTATGTTGTTTCAGATTGCGACGTGGCGACGGTGGCGAAGGTGTGGCGGGTGGAGAAATCAGTGCGGCCGCAGCTGTGGTGGAGATGGCATCCAGCGAGCTTGATTTCATAATAGGACCACTCGAATTTTTCTGCTTGCCGGCCGTTGAGTTGGCGCGGTTTTGTGCCACAATGCGCGCGTATAATTCCTCGCTATCCAGCGGCAATAGTTGCGGCATGCCAAGACGGCGCTTGTGCTGCGCATGGTGCTTTGATTTGGACGCGTCTTCGGCGGTGCAGTCCGCAGGTTCGGGCTGCTCATCGATACGTTCGCTGCTCGACGATTTCTCCGGCTTGGCATGTTGCTTACTATAGGACAATATATTAGACAGTCTTCTCATTTTGTTTGGCTTCGTTGTTTTGACAGACTTCTGCGCATCACAATGGGCGGCATCGTCGCCCTGTTGCAGCTTATCGGCAGCTGTACCTGCCGTGTCCACATTGGGTGTGTGTACTTCCAAGCCCTGCTGTGCGGTTGTCGGCATGACAGCGGTTTCATCGATTTTGCTGACAATAAAACGATTCTTCGATTCTGGGTGCGTCGCGCCTGAGGTTGTGGTCGTCGGCGCACTGCTTGCATCCGATTTCTCCATTTGCAAGATGTCGTAAATCGTACCATATTTGCGATTGTTGCCCAAACGCGCCGACGAGGAAGTGGAATTTGTGGCCGCGGTGACCGAATTTGACGCGCTAACGCTACGGTCATCCGTACATGTTGCCTGCAATGCGTTGCTCTGCGTCTGTTGTTGCTTTTGTATAATATCGTAAATCATTGTTGGCTTTAATGGCTTGTGTTTCTCCTTTACCTCTCTGTCTTTGTCTTTTTCCGTCTTCGTTGCGCTATCGCGGCGCTCATGTCGCGCGGCAACATCCTTTTCCAAAATAGCCGAAAGACTTTTGCGTTGAAAGAAGTCGCCCGCACTGGTGACGGACGAGGCGGTTGAGGAGGCTTGCGATGTTTTGCGATGCAGAATCTCATAAATGGTGCCATATGTCATATATTTGTCATACTTATGGTATGTTAGATTGTAAATGTCATTCTTGCGTTGTATGATGTCATAAATGGTGCCATAAACAAGCTTATCGTAGATTTTGAAGTTGCGCTTATAATTATTACCACCGCAGACACCTTTGCTGATAGACGTTGCCGCCGAGGGTACAATGGCACCGACGTTGCTTGGCGGTTGTACCTCACTTGCAGTTGCGGTGGCAGCATCGCCGCTCTCCGCGGGTGTGGCCGCGTTGGAGCCTGCCGCAGCTGCCGCCTTTTGCTGCTCTTTCAGTGAGTTGCGACGCATCAGCAAAAACGATGCGTAACTTTTACGATGCCGCGAATTTTGGCGTTTAAATGGTGTTGCGCCTTCGGCCACTTCACCACCACTTTCCAAAGCGTCCATGGTTTCGCATTCGCGCACCAAACGTTTGAACTCCTCATATGATTTGCGGCGTATGTGCGCTTTTTCTTTCTCTTTGGCCGCAAGCACCTTTTGATCGAGTATTTGCGATAGAAAATCCGAATTCTTACGCAAAATTTCTGTGGTTGACCGTTGTGGTATTGGCGTTGCCGCCAGCGTAGTCGTCGTCGTCGTCGCCGCCGTGGTTGGTGGTGTTTTCAGTGAGGCGGACACGTCAGCAGTATCCATTTCAGCGGTGCGCACCGCAAACTTGTTTACACAATCCGGTTTCGAGTCGCTATGCACTGAAAATGTGTCTAAGTGGTCGGACGCAGCACCGATTTCATGATTGGCAAATGTAGACGCGGCGTTTGGCAGGGCAGTAACAGCCGCGCTACCGTAGCTCTCTTCGCCTGTGGTCGTCGACTGTTCTGATATAGATTCTAATGCATTCGACATTGTCGCCCCAGTCGGCGTCGTCTGAGAAACCGCGGACATTGGTGTTGTTGTTGCTGCATGCGCCAACGCCGTTTGCATTGTCATTGACGTAGCGTATTGAGTTTCCTTTTCCAAACTATTGCCAGTACGTGACAGTAGCGTCTTACGCCGCGCACTTGCTTCCGCTACCGCCCCATGCGCGCCATCCAAGTGCGCCGCTGCAGCGAACATTGCTTTGAATTCTTCGTAGGACTTGCGTCGATTGCGCGACTGCGTCAAGCATTCCTTGTAGTTGAGGCGCGCTATCTTCTCGGGTGCATCACACGGTTCCGCCGTATTGTAGCCAACGCGCACAGCATTGCCATTACTTGGCGCTGTGGAATTTTCCAGACCGTTGAATATTTGCGCCAGCGTAGGCCGGGTATTTGAAGCGTTTGCGGCAGAAGCAGCATAGAGTAGCGCACCAGCGGCGCTCTGCAACGAGCTCTCCAACTTATTCTGCATTTCAATAAAGCCAGAATCCATCGAACTAATGGTGCAGGTTGAATCGAAACTTGTTTTGCGACTGGAATTATTGCTCGACGGTTGCGCGCCGCCAACTGCAACAGCGTTCGCAGCGACTACGTTATCGTCGCTGACATTTTGTATTGCTTGCGCGGCCCCGAATTCGACTGATTCGCTAATTTGCATGCAAAGCGCATCTGCTGGCAATGGAAGGTTGCAGTTGTTTTTGCCGGCGCTGACGTTATTGTCAGCGTATTCGTGCCCGTCCGCTGTGACGGCCAACGGTTGATTGGGAGCGCACAACAAATCGAAGGTTTTCGTATCACAAGCGAAGTTTGGCGCTATAGCGCCAGCCTTGCGGCTCACCGTCAATTTATCGCTAACATTATTGCCATCATCATCATCATCGAAACTAATTAGGTCCTTAACTACTTCGGAAGCGGCTACTGTCGCGTCCATTGGTGTATCACAGTTGTTTGGCTCGGCGCAGGCCATGCGCTCTGTTGTTGGCAAACACGGCGCTCCGCGTTTTTCAGACTCCACGTCACTGCGCAGTGCTTTCTCACCACCGCTATTACTCTCCATCGAGACTTGCATTTCTCCAAAGCGATCGGGCGCTCGCAATACACGACTACTTGACGACTGTGTCGTCGCGTCGTTCACAATTTGCTTTTTATTTACCGACGCGTACGCGGGCAGTAATGATAATGTCGGCAGCGGAATGCAGCCGATTTTATTGCTACGACTATTGCTTACACTACTGCTGCTCCCACTACCAGCACAGCTACCGCCACCGCCATTTGTGATTGCAATGTTACGATTATGAAAGATTTTTACGCTTTGCATTGGTAATTTGTGACGATTTTGCCGATTACGTGCCGCCAATGCCGAAGCAAAGTTGAGGCAATGCTTGCGATGATAGCGGCGCGTGTACTTATTGGCAATACTGTAGACAGGATCGTCTAGCGGCGTTAGCGCTTCATTGGCTCGTGCCGCTGTTGCTGTGCAGTTCCAATCGACAAAGGCGCTGCCGCGACCGGAAGTCCTGAGCAAGCGCTGTAAACGTTCTGCGGCTAAAGCGCGTCGGCTTTGATTGCTTTTGGGCGGGTAGATGGCCGTGGCATATTGGCAATTGCTATTGCGCATGCGCGCCGCAGCATTTGCCTGACAACGGGAAGCATATACATCATTCATGCATTTCGCGCAGCAGAGAAATTCGTAGAGAATTTCATCGTCGGCTGTAGAGTTGGGCGGTGTGAATGTGGAGTATTTCGGTTCGTACTCCTCCTCATCGTACTCAAACTGCTGTGACGGCACTTCGCGCGCCGCTTCCGCCAATTCGTTTTCACGCTCCTCGTCTTCCTCCTCCTCATCGATCACATCACGCTGCTCTAGATTGGCAGGCAAGTCTACGTTTGCGCGCGGCTTATTTGTTGTCACAGGCATTAGTATATATGTGTTTTTAACTTGTTTCTCCTCGGCGCCACAGCCATGCGTCACCACATTTGGTGCGACATTCTGCGCTGTGTTCTCTTTATTGCCATCCGTATCGACAACAGCGCCTTCACCAACACTGCCTCCACTGCTGTTTACAATCGAACTTTCGATGCTAATGCCACTGTCGAGCAGCACAAATGAGCCGTCCGCGGGCAATATGAGTCTACCCTCGGCGGCGGCATTCACCAGTTCGCGCAGCGCCAGCACCTGTTTCTCGGTCACGTTTCCCTGCAATTGTATGCCGTGTAGCGCGAAAGCTGTGGGTTGTTTATTCACTGAATTTGGATCGGTGCACCACACGACCGGCATGCTTGCCATTTTGGTGGCGCTCGCGGCGGCCGCCACAACGGATGCTGTTGCCGTGGCTGTGGCTGCAGCTGCGGCTGTGGCAGTTGCAGTGGTGTATGCGGATGCGCAACTGTGTCGCCCGCTCGTAAGGCTTTCGGTGCGCATGTGTGTTTATGATATCGCTAATTGCGCTTAATTTAAGTGAAAAGTATTGTCATTGGCAAGTTTTGGAATCGCAGCAGTCTATATATTGATTTGTTTATTTGGATTGTTATTGCTTTTGTTTTACCGCTAACTACTATTAGTATTTCAACGTAGTGTTAGTTGTTTGCTAGTATGTTTCTCCAGGCGCAGTTGTCCTCGTTTTTTTTTATTTATCTTCTTTGTTCAGCATTATAAATAAGGCGTGTTGCTATAATTCGTTGAGTTGGGGAAAGAGTATGAGAGTTTAATTAATGGAAATGTTATTTTAAGGAAAAGCACAAATTCGTGCATTTCTCTTGGCTGTTTCGTGACACTCTTCGCGCTGTTTGTTGTTTGCAGTTCACTTTCTAGAACCAAAGTGTTACTAAATGGAACTCATGGAATGAAAATGTGTGAAAAGTGTTGAGTGAAATCAGTGAATTGAAGGCGCTGTTAACACGAAATAATATTTTTCGTACAAATTTTCCATGTAGCATAGAATTTTGGTGATCCCTCGTAATATTTATGAAAATTTATTTTGGTTACAGAATTGGATTTGAACAAGTAAAAGTCATTTGGTAAGTAGTTCAGACTAAACTTACCATAAAAAATAAAAGAGAAGCAAAATTTTTAGTAAATTATCAGACGAAAGCTGAAGGGATTTCAACCCGAAAATTTGTCGCTCGAAATTATAAAGCTTTTCACAAATAAGATTGAGAAATTTTATAAATTTTCTTTTTTTTTTCAAAATAAGAGTTTGACGTAATTTTTCATTACTTTTAACAGAACAGAACTGATGTTAAAGTTTGACTGTGCTATTTCAACAATACTGTTAATAACACGATTAATTGCCAGCAGGTCATTGCACCGTTAACAGCTTATTAACATGAAACTACAACCAAAACCTGTCTGAAAGTTACTAATCTATCCGTTTTATTTCCTAATTCGATACTACATATATTTGTAATATGATACAGTAGCTGGCTTGAGCGAAACATATCGGAAAGTGGCAAATCGAATAGACTGTAATAAGTCACATCGTTAGTACAATGAAAGCTTAAAAAAGAAGTAAACGAACTTTGATTACACCGAAGCAATACCTCAAATAAATAAAGAAATTTCAATACAAAAATTGATTTTGATCTTTCAGTTTGTATGGCAGCTATATGCTATAGTGGTCCGATCAGAAAGAATTTTTCGAAGATTGAACCCTTGGGTTGGTCAATAACACTTGCTAAATTTGGTGATGATATATCGTCAAATAAAAATTATTTCCTTACAAGGACCTGATTTTGATCTTTCACTTTGGCTGACAGCTATATGCTATGGGGGTCCGATCTTAACAATTTCTTCGGAGATTGAACCGTTGCCTTGGTCAATAATCCTTGCCGAATTTGGTGATGATATATCGTCAAATAAAAAAGTTTTCCTTACAAGGACCTGCTTTTGATAATTCAGTTTGTATGACAGCTATGTGCTATAGTGCTCCGATATCGACGATTCCGACAAATGAGCAACTTCTTGAAAGAGAGCTGTGCAGAATTTTAGATCAATTTCCAAATAAAAAACTGAAAGTCTAGGCAGACGTATGTACATTCCTAAATAGATTCAGAGAGGTGTATGGAGATTAACTAGATCAGTTGTAAAAATGGAAAATAAATATTAACCTGCAGCTGATATGACTATATATTTTAATAAATATTGAGTTCAAATTCCACTTGAAGACAGGTGAAAAATAACTTTTTCAAGTCATCGCCACTCGATATTTATAGTTACGCTTACAAATAGTACTCAATAAATGACTATAATTAAACTTACAAATTGCCTCAATACATCACTACAAAAATTATCTATAAATCAGCACAGAAAATGACAATTTAGCGTCAATAAAAATCATTGTCATTTGCAAAGTTCAAAAACTGCTCCAGTAAGGCTAAATAAGCGACAATGACAAGCCATTGTTCACACCCACTAACTAAAGCGAATGTAACACATTTGTAGCGCCACCTCAATTAATGCATGTAAAACGTAAAAGCGAACAATTGGTATTTATTTAACACACTATTTGATTGTGAAAATGGCAAAATGGCAAATACCGGCTGAGAAGGGGTAAATGACTGACTTCAATGTGAGAGAGCGGCCAAAGCTCGCAAAGCGCTGATGACAGATTGCAGTCATTATTTTCGGCAAACGGTCCCGTGTTTACATATATGTGTGTGTATGGTGGATGGCTGCTCAAGAGCGTGGATTGCGCAGTATTGGCCGCGTCGCGCACGCGCTGCTCTTTTTACCGCCATTCGGTAATAATATAGGCCGGTCGTTAGGGATAGTAGCGCTAACAGACACACATATGTATATCTTAATATATAAAAATCACGTGTCACATTGTTTGTTTGCGATGGACTCTTAAACTACTGAACCGATTTTAATGAAATTTTTAACACTGTGTGCAGTTTGGTCCAACTTGAAAGATAGGATAGTTTATAACTCTCCTTATAGTCGCATTATTTATTTATTGCAAATTATTTGTTTATTATTAGCAAAGAGCTATCCACCAGTTGGTGGCGCTAAGAGCGGTATTGAGTGCGGTATGTTACAGTAGATGGCGCTACAAACATTAAAAACATTAAATGAAAATGCGTTGTTTGAAGTTTATATTATTTGTGGTAAAGTTATACGAGTATATGACTTCCAAAAAAAAATAAAAATTGGGCGGGGCGAAGTTCGCCGGGTCAGCTAGTATTATATATATTTATATGTATATATATGTACATATAAAAGCATAGGTGTTCAAAAAACATGTCTACGTTTCATCAAGCACTTTCATTCATTTATTCGTTGCGCATGCGCGGCGTTCAATATAAAGCTTTGTGTGTATGTACTTGAGCAGGTAACGGCTGGCGTGGTCAATCGGGCGTTCATTCGCTTCGGGAATAGTTTTTTATAGTTTACATAATTTTTTTTTTTGTTTTTTGATTATTATGCTTGTTTTTACCTTTTCCTTTTCTAGTAATCCCCCTACAACAGTCAATGGCGAATAGTACAAAACACTGGATTAAAACAACTCAGCAGTGAATGAACAGCAATGTAGCAAAATATTTATGTACATATGTCTTTCTTTTTTCAGCTCTAACTTTTTTTATAGTATTCATACTCTTTTTGTGCGACTCCATTTGTTTGGAGCGACGTACAAGCTCTGTTTTACGAGCGCTGTCTACGTTTAGTACATTGTAGTTTTAAGAATAATATATTTTCGTTCTTATGCAATTGGCGGAAGACTCATCAATCATCGTGCTGGCGACAATCTCAGCCAATACTTAGAAGCAATTCCAAAGCTACGGTTTTTATGAGCTTTAATAACTGGTATGAAAGCAGTCGACGTGGTGTGTGGGCGACCCGTGTTCTATAGCCATGAAGCGACAGTGAGACATGGTAATAAAGATAAGAGTTCAGTTCCAGACATGCAGTTAGATAAGGGAGCTTTAAAGCGAATTGGAAAAATAAAAATCGAACATATGAATATGTGGTAGAGATAGGAAGTTAAACTAAGTAGGTAAAGTATTTGTTCTCAGCTGAAGAGAGTAAATCTTGAGTTTGTATGCAAACATTAGACAAAAAAAAAAAATAAGAGTAAAAATTGAGTGATCGATTAGCGGCTTTACTTTAAATCGAATGAATACGAAAACATGAAAATCTGAACTAGTGGAACAGTAATAAAGTTCCAACCATATATGTATCTACAGTAGAATACTTTTCACGTTCTGTAACACTCGGCTTGGTACTTGGGAGAGTTATGAAATGCAAATAAAAATATATAATACAAAGATAACAAAAACAACAATTGTTATCACAAAACTATATGGACAGAGGATTTCACTTGAAACTTGCGCACGGCAGCCGTCAAACACTCGTATTTACCAACACTGGACATAAAAAGAGGTTAAGTGGCGACATCCTTTCGTAAACTCCATAAACTTATTTGCGTCCAAAACTGAATTAGCGAGTATTTGCATAAAAATGTACCTTTGCGTATACAATCAAATAAACAAAAGCAATAAGGCTTACAAAATCATGTCGGCTGTAACGATCAATGATCAGTGTCAATAATGCAGACAGGTAAAAAAAAAAATGCTGGCCACTTGGTTGCTTGAACGCACGGTGTTTGAAGGGTTAGCTGACTATTTGATCGGTGGCCGACTAACGAGTGGACTTTGTTTGCCAACGAGTTGTTGACTTTGCGTTTTGCTTTTGATGTTTTTGAAAATGAAATAAAAATATTTCGCTTTTTTCGAGATTTGTTTATTTTTCAGTTTTTGTTACAGCTTTTTAGCGGGCAAAATGTTGCAATAATAAAAAGCCAGCAACTTTTTGCAACAAATGTGCGCCATGCACACATACACATATAGAAAACAAAGACTATGTAAACAATAAACTAGTGAAACACAGCGAAAAACATAAAAGCTAAACAAACAAAACAAACTTGCAGCAAAAAGTACAAAGTTAACAGCCCTGCAAACCATCAGCGGGTAAAAAACCAGATAATCAGTGGGTAACATGGTGGTAAACGAGGGGATAAACATATAGAGTGTGTCTTAGGCCGAGCGAATATTTTACCCACTCACGTACGTATACATGTGATCATACAACAAAAAATAACCCGAAAATGTGCGTTGGTGTTAGTGCATAGAGAAAAAATGTGTAGTTGTATTGAAATATTTGTCACGAGCGGGTAGCCGTGGTTGGCTGGGAGAGTTTCCATTTATACACAAATGCAATAGTGCCATTCGCGCAAATGTCAATGTCAACACATAAACATTTTGCATGCTAAAAATATATAATAAATAAATATCACTGTAAAAAAAAAACAAAATCATAGAAAATTATATTTTCTTTTTTTGCTCGACTATTTACATATAAGCGAAATGTAGCCCATTGCAGAAGCCATTTTAGCCTCAATGGCCAAGTGGTGTATTGAAAAGCGTTATAATGGGTTGTTTTTGTAATTTCTGCACAAAGTAACCTTTTTACAAATTAATGCAGTATGTATGCATATTACGAAAAGTGTTAGAAAAACATTGCTAGAAGTCAAGAAAATTCATATAAACGTTTTTATAAAAATTAGCACAGACCGAACTGTGAGGGCAAAAAAATATTGTATATACAAAAACAAAAAAATATGAAACATAAAACCAAGTTTTAAATAAATAAATAATATAATACACAGAAATGTAAAAAAAAAATAAAAATAAAAAAAAAACAAAAAAATATGTATATATTAAAAAAATGTTAAACAAATTAAAAACAAAATTTATTTCAAAATAAATATTAAAAAAATATAAATTAAATTATTATAATAAAAAAAAAAAATAAATTCAATTAAAAAAATTAAATAAAATTAAAAAAAATAAATTATATTTAAAAAAAATTAAATTAAATTAATTAAAAAAAAAATAAAAAATAAAAAAAAAAAATAAAAAAATTAAAAAACAAAAAATAATTAAAAATTAATTAATTTAAAAAAATAAAAATTAAAAAAAATTAATTTAAAAGAATTAAAAAAATTTAATTTAAAAAATTAATTTAAAAAATTAATTTAAAAAATTTTAAAAATAAATAAAAAAAAATTTAAAAATAAAAAAAATAAAACGATAAATTGAATTAAAATTAAAAAAATAAAATAAAAAATTAATATTATTTAATTTGAAAAATGAAAAAAATATAAATATAAATTATAAAAAATTAGAATAATGAAATAAAAAATAAGGAAAAATTATTCAAAATGTAATTTAAAAGTCTTCTTTAATTTCTAACAAAAACTTTCAACCGAATGTGATCATTTTAGGCACACTTTTTCCATTATCAATTCGTTTATGCGCATTACGCCCCATAGACTAATTAACCACAAGTTTATAAGTCTACTTAACATTTGTTCTACTGAAATGTGTACAGTTGCGAGAAAAATAATAGCAGTCCCTTGAAGGACATACTATCTACCACTGTAGTTTTACTATTTTTAAGTGTTTTAATTTTTTCTTTTTGTTAAAGCGTTTACTAACACTAGTATTCGCAGTTAGTCATGTTCGAATAACGGTAGGTTGGCATCATATTTTGATATTTTAATTTCACTGACGCTAAGTGGTTTGTATGGCGAGCACATTAATAGCAGCGTTTAATTGTTCTCTGAATATAATTGAAAATTTAATATATAGGATTTTTAAAAGTAAGTAATATTATCATTTACAATATAATAAGAAATTAATTATTGTGTTCACGCAAATTATTTCTTTAAAGTGGGTCGTGGAAAACATTGCAGCACGGAGAAACGCAATTTGATAAAAAATCTGATAAGTGCAGGTAAAACTTATAAAGAAGTACAGAAATTACTATGTTGTTCTGCAAAAATGATTTCCAATGCTCTTAAATACCAAAAATCATCTGAAACACGTGGGCGTAAAAGGATTTTATCAGCATCCCTGGTGAAACGCATAGTAAGGACTAGCAGAGCCAATCCATCAAAGGCAGCTACACAAATTAAAGATGAGTTAAATCTGCCATGTGGAGTCCATACAGTCAGACGATGTTTGAGAGATAATAATTTGTATGCTCGGAGCCCCCGCAAAGTTCCTCTTTTGAAAAAAAATCACATAGACAAAAGACTAAAGTTTGCACACGATCACTTGTTGTGGCCACTCCAAAAGTGGCGAAATATTCTTTGGACCGATGAAAGCAAAATGGTTCTCTATGGTGGGAAAGGATCAAGGGAATATGTAAGACGTCCACCTAATAAAGAATATGATCCAAGGTATACAAGGAAAACCCTTAAACATGGTGGATCATCTATTATGGTATGGGCATGTTTTTCCTATCATGGTGTTGGTCCGATACGGCTCATTGAAAAAATAATGGATCAATATCTGTATGTGAATATTTTGCAAACTAACATGCTTCCTTATGCCGAAGACAGTATGCCACTGAAATGGATCATGCAACAAGACAATGATCCAAAACATACTAGTAAAGTGGCAAAAGAATGGTTTCGAGAGAATAGGATTGAGGTTATGGAGTGGCCAGCTCAATCGCCAGACCTCAATCCAATTGAGAACTTATGGACTGATCTAAAGAAAGCCGTTTGGGATGAAAAACCAACAAATAACAAGGATTTGTGGGAAGTTGTTCAAAAGGCATGGTATAACATTCCATTGGAAAGATGTCGTCGCCTTGTGGACTCCATGAAGGACAGATGTGTTGCAGTCATAAAAAATAATGGCAATGCAACTAAATATTAATGTGATCAATAAAATTAAATATCAATTACCATTTATTTTTGCCGTAATTACCTCTAAGTTATAATAAACTGAAATACTGCTATTTTTTTGCTCCATTAATTTATGTACTTGGTTCAAAAAAAAAATTTTAATAAATAAAATATCAACTTAGCTTAAATTTATTGTGTGCAGAAACTTTTCTTTACGTTGTGGTAAAACCCCCTGTGAATACGAAGTACCAATTTTGTAATGTAAAATATGTACCAACAGTTTTCGAAACATGGGGTGGCCACTGCTATTAAAAATCTCGCAGCTGTATATACAGCTCAGTTTGTGATAACTTCAGCAGTTTCGGGCTAATGCAACTACCAAAATAAGACTCCTGACTTACAGAGTCACTAAATTACTATAGTCACAATTAGAGACATGAGACAATCGTCTCAAGCAGAATACCGATATTAGTATAATAAGCTTATTATTGCCAGCTATAAAATTTAGCAAAGAAGCAATTTTTATAGGCATTGCGTAAAACTGCAAGGAAAACTGGGGTCAAGGTATAAAAATTAAGAGAAAATCGTAAAATGAAGCGATAAAGCCTAGGTGATAAGGTAGAGTCTGTGTGTGCATGATGTCATGAAAAAAAAATATATATATTTGAAAATTCAGATATTTCAAAGACTCATACCACAACGACCACAGTTATGCAAAAATACTGCCAAAGATGTATAGACTACTATTAAAACCTCCTCAAGTAAACTTTGAAAAAGCTGCGCATATTAACACTTCTGCATTAAATATTTAAAAACACTTGAAGCAATGCAGCAAGTATTTTAAGCGCAACTGTAGAGGTAGAGGGAGGTTTGTACGCTTGCGCTGCAAATAAAAGAAGCGCGCAAAGCTCACGCTGCCCTAGGTGGGCCGGTCTTGTGAAGCTGCGATTGAGCTGCAAGCAAAAAAGGCATGCCATGGTCATGAAAATATTTAATGCATTGCCATCAAGTAAGCCTTGAGAAACGCATCAAAAGAAATAATGCAAAATAAATAGGCAATATATGTATGTATAAGTGTGAGTGGTTACTTGAATATATGCTATATATGTATACAATACATATGTAATTATGTATAAAATTTAATAGATATTAACAGTTCATAAAATTAAGATGCGCTTCGGCATTCAACGAAGATAAAGTTGAGCTATAAATCTAAAAAAAAAAAAGAAATGACACATAAAGGGTTAAATTTGCTTGCTTCGAAAGGAAACTACGCAAATTACAGGTACATGGAAACGCCCTGAAAATTTCCAAAAATTCCAGCCCCCGAATGCATACTTGTTTTATGGTTTTGCTCAAAAACCGCTATCGGCAGCATCAATGAGCATGAGAAAGATACTCAACACACTCCTCACTGGCCTTTCATTTTCGTAGTAGTCGCACTAATAAGTGAGTTTTCAAGGTTGAAATAAACAACTGTATTAAGGAAAAATAATAAAAACTCATTTAACAAAGGGTAAAAATCACAAAACCGCTTAATAAATGGAGAGGAAGAAGAAGAAATATTTAGCGAATACCAGCGATGAGTCACGCAGTTATCAGCGCTATGAGGAGGCACTGACGACGTCAACGGCGAAAAAAGTCGGTGCCAAATAAAGCAAAAAAGCAACAATAATAATAAATAAAATATAAAATTTTGCAAGCGAGACAAGATCGCTGGCATACACGATTAGCTACGGCCGAGAACACATGTACTTATGTATTTAACTGATGTGAACAGCGAGAAGCGAGCAGTAAAAACAAAGCCGAGCTGCTGTATATGTGTAGAAGTAACAGAGAAAACAAAGCAAGACAAGCGAAAAAGAAGTATAAAAGCAGAATAATAATATGCAACATAAAAAAAAAGAAAAAAGCACGAAAAATAAAAAAAGTTAAACTGAAGACTCAATCAATAAACATAAAAATAATTGCTCGTAGCACTTGAAAGTGATTTACAAAATAAATATGCACATAATTTTTTCTTTAAAATATAAAAAAAAACTGTCTGACATACCGTAGGGACGCAAATCTCACACAAAGAGATAAAATGAGGTGCAAATTGTCGCATTATTTGAACAAAGTGCTCGGTTTATGGAAGCTCTCGGCAGTGATTTTGAGATTAATCGAAAAAAAAATAAATAAAAATTAATCAGAAATTTGATTTCATTATTTTGATTAACAAAAATGCTGTATTTTCACTTTCAAAGTAAGCGATTGTTCACGCGTTTATAACAGTACAATCGAGTGTCCAAATTACACCGTTCTTTCTGATTATGTGGTTGAATTGGTATTGCCGGTTTTCGGACTTTGCATTTTGAAAATATTGTTGCATCTTCTCACTATAAAATTCGTGCGTTGTGCCTTCAAACATCGATTAATTGAATATTTTCGTGCATTAAATAATCGTTGTATTCGATTAATCTATAACAGATCCCAATTCTCCACTTCTTTGTTTCAGAATATAATAATTTTTACACGGTAACCGATAACTAGTATAGATTAGATGGTATAAATTATCTTTATCGTCTGTGCATATTTGCTTTCAGCATTAGCTCAGGGCAATAATATATAAATTTTATAGACAGAACACAATTTGCACTTCTTCTTACTGAATAAATAACGCTCACTCGTTATTTTGGGTTCTTTTCAGAAGAAAGAATCATTCATCAATACGCTCATTTAATTCTAAGAAGTGAAAACGACATTTATACCTGTCATAACTGACAAAAAGGCCAAATATTATTGGAGCCAGTTGGGTAGAGAACAAACACCAAGCCAAAAAACAAACTGAAAAAACCACCAGCTAACAAAACAGCTGCTAGAAAAGCAAACAAATGACCTCAGCCACAAAACAAAAATATTAGAAGCTTGAAAAGAATAAGAGCTAGCGGTTGAAGAAAATAACGAAAGCAATAACAAATAAAAAAACCATGAATAAACGCACAAAAGAATAGCAAAAAATCTGATTGACAAATTAGCAACGAAAAAAAAAAAAAATTTAATTAATAATTTGGCAATTTTTTGACAAACAGTTTAAAAAAAAATGCTTGCATTATGAAAAATATTTACTGTCATATGTTGCAAAAGCAATCAAGTATGTAACAAAGTTTAAAATTTAAAGAAAAAACCGTCACTGTTTTGTGTGTCTAGCGTTAGGAGCATTCGTCAGCGACAGAGAGCGTGCAGAGTGAGCACTTGGACACCTTCCCTTTTGCCAATCGTAGGCAAAGCGCTACGAAGTATGTACTACGACCCACTTTGAACCGGTTTTTCGCAGATACATTTTTTTCTTATTATTAATTATTGTTTGTTTTGTTTTTACTTTGCTCTTGGTTTCCTCACAGCATTTTTTCGGCTTACTGCCTTTGTAGCTTTTCTCAACACCCTGCCATTAAAGACCGCATAATAATAATCCCGTAGAAGCGTTGTGAAGTGTGGTGTGCCGCGGTAGACAATGGCGGTGTTCGGTTGATGGTTTGACAACAAAGTCGATGACTCTGACAACTTCGAGCTGCTATGTAATAAATTACAAGCTCTATGCTGCAATTATGTGGCAGCGTGAAAATTGAGTCATATTAAAAGTGATATTATTCGCCGCACGTGTCAAATGCGCTTTAAAGTGTAGAAAAAAAAGCTGTTGTGCGTTGAGCTTTATATTACAAAAAAAGAAGGTATAAGTATAAGTTTATAGAATTTTTTATTTTGGTCGATGCTTAATGATAATAAATTGAGATCACATCCTAGTAGAAGGTTAGCAGATGAGAAGTTGTGTTGTACTTATTCACACCAAAGATGGATTGTAATCATTATTGTGATAAGTTCTGCATAAGGAACGAATTATAAAACTAACTTAATTACAGCAACATTGATTTTGCAGCGATTTCAAAGTGTAATCATACTAATTGTAATCATTACTTTGGTAATCATTATTATTATAACCAAAGTTCAACATAAATGTTTATTATTAAAGCTAACTAAATTACAGAAGTAATGATTTTATACAAATCCCAAGTTGTAATCATTACTTACTGCAGTAATCATTATTGTGGTAATCATTATTTTAGTAATCGTTATTACTATAATGAAAATACAATATAAATAAGAAAATAAGGACCGATTGTCAACTAAACGCACCAGTAAAGAAAATTACCGACCGAAGTAATTGGAATCAAAAGATTTTAGATATGATATCTAACCTTTAGTAATTGACATGCGAGTAATCGCGTTCAATGTAGTTATTAATAAATTTTCAGTAATGGACTTAGGAAACAAAGTAATATTGGTAGTAATCATTACTAATTACGAAAATGTAATTAAATTTGTTGTGATTACTAAACAAGTCTAAGCAATTCGAGATTTTAGGGTATTTATAAGGTTAATAAATTAACCAAACAAGCTAGTTTTAAAAACTGTTTCACTAAGCAAATTGCTGTGTTTTCTTAGCTTCAGAGGATTCATGAACCCTAGTAACAACTGCGCTATAAAATTTATACCGTAATTAAAATGTTATAAAACTTAAAAATATTTAAGCAACTACTTTCTCTAGACTATAGTTGCTATAATTCAAATCCAGCCAGCCGATGCGTAGATTAAATCGATAAACGATATGGAACTAATCAATACATACGAGTATGTAGACACATAACAAAGCCAGTGGCTGAGGCGCGCTAAAATGCTAGAAAGCCATTAAAACTGAAAAAAAAAAGTTGAAAATAAAAAAAAGTGGACGGCTAGTAGGCAAACCAGCGGTAGGTCCCAGCTAAAAGCTAAACACAAAGCATTGCTGTGCAAATTTCTCGCAAAAGCGTATGTATGTGCAGCACTCCCCTTTAAGCACACACATGACAACAAAAGGAGCAAATGAAACTTACAAAAACAAATGTTTAAGAAAAAGTTTAAAAAGTATACAAAAACAACACTGAAAACTTATACACAGCCGAGCAACTAGCTGTGGTCAAGCGCACTGAAGCGTTACTGGCGGCGCGTAACCCCCGAAAAAGTAGTGAAACAACAACAACAACAAAACAACGAAAGAAAAAGTCCACCACTAACTAAGCGACGAACCAAGCAACCTAACTATCCAAGCATATAGCCACAAACAAATTTGCTTGTTGTTGTTGCTAGCTAGTAAAACAACAGTAACAAGTGTATACAGCGCACATAACATACATATATGTATGTATGTAGGTATGTGTATATGTATGTAAGTATATTTGCTGCCTTTGATTTGGGTCATTGCACAATGGTAACGAGACCAGACTACATTTAGCATTAGCATTAGCGATTTGTTGGAATATCGGCGTAGAGCAGCAAAAACAAAAACAACACGAGAAAACAATTGGCTCGGACATGGCCAGCGCACCACGAGCGCTGCAACCAACGATGATTGTGATGGTGATGGTTGTGACGGCGATGATGATGTTGGTGATGAGGGTACGTCCACGCCGTGACGCCGCTGCCGGCGATGTCAGCACCTTTGGAGTGGTCAGTTTTTGCGCGTCCACCAAATTAGGAACGCTGTGATGGGTAGTAAAAGCGTTTTTTATGATGCCACGAGCGGCAGATTTAATGCGCGTTTATACAAGCGAATTTCATGCGCAGCTTTTTCTTTTTTCTTTTGCGTTTGATGCTTTCAATGGACAATTGCTGCGCGCCAAAAGCCAATATTTTCGATTTTTTCTCCTTTTCGCTATTTTATTTTCGCAAGCGTTTCGAGTCAAGCAAACATTGCTCAGCGCTTAGTTGGGAGATAAAAATGCAAATATTTAGAGGAATCGAAAAGAAGCTGGCCGCACTGGGCTGGGCTGGCTGAAGAGCACGTGTGCTGGCCATACTTTATAGGAAATCTCTTTTTGTGTTGATTTCTGATTGAAATTTTTTTAGATTTTATGTCTCTCATTTATTTGGTTAATGAAATGCAAAATAATGCAATAGATAGTTGGTAAGTGGGCAATGTGGTCACAAATATGTAGGTTTGCTCGAACACATTCAGATATAGGTTTCAGGTAGGTATGCGCAAAGAAGCAGAAAAATCGAAATTTTTTAAAATCATTTATGAAAAAATGCGATTTTATACAAATTTATGCAGACTTTTGACATTCAAGTGGTTTCCTGCATAACTCAGCGGTGATTTTTGGAAATTTTTGGCGACGAAAAAATTGCTGCATTTTAAAAAGGCTCGGCACACATTTATTGGGCACTTCCTTATTTTCTTTGCAGGTAAAATGTAGAAAGGAAGGCACACATATTTACAAATATATGTACGTATATGTATGTATGAGTAGTGTATAAGCACATAAGCGCATTATTTAATTTTAAAGCCATAATCAGCGTAATCAAGTTGTATACACATACACATGCATTTTTAAGAAATAAATCAGCGTAATCAAAGCACGCCGCAGAAGGAAGCTGTTTCATGTATTTATGACTTTTGAGAGTTATTATCGCCAGCATTGCGTCTGCTGTGAGGCCTGTGAAATGCGTAAACAATAAAGCAACAGCTGCATTTTGGCAATAATGCGAATGCCAAGTAATTGCTGATATGTACATATGTAATAGTGCGCATGTATGTATTTGTGTGAAAGCAAGTGCCGCATGTGGAAGGCGTAACAATCGCCACTTGAATGATGAAGCTCAAACTCAACGCCATTACAAAATCTTAATTATGTGTTCGAGCAATGACGTATACAAAAATCAGTTATTCAGTTTTGAAAAATTATGGAAAATTAAAAAATGAAAAGCTGTAAACTTTCAGAATGCTTACGAGTCGTGCATATTAAAATCTGACGCAGGCAACGCGAGTGTTTCCATAACGCGAGTATTTAGGCCAATAACTGACTTTGAGTGACTCATTTGTATTTAAATTTTAATTTATTTTAATGTTTTACAAGATTTTATTTAATAATAGTTAAGTGAGATGCTGTATAATCGTAAACAAAAAATTATTATTTAAAATGCATGTCGTAATCATTACTGCGGTAGTCACTTAAATAATAGAATGAAAGCTCTTAGTTAACTGAAAAAGTTGGTGTAATAATAATAGTAACTCACGAAATAATCGTGCCACCATTTATTACTATCGATTACTTAATTTTAAAGTAATTTCCAGTGAATGACACAAAAATAGAATGACTACTTTTAGTAATTGGCTGGAAATCGTGCATGCCGTAATGCAGTATGAAATGTGCTACTTATCACTATGACATAAAAAGCAGTAGCGGTCATAAAGATAAAAGTAATTGTAATCATTACTACTGACGATAGGTAATTGGATTTGTTGTGTTTAAAAAATTATGTTAAATAGTTATAGGTTTGAGTGAATTTGATACATTATGAAAAAATATTAAGTAATCATTACTTTTAATAAGCAAGTAATTAACTTAATATTAATAATTACAGTGCTATAATTTTAGCTTAAGAATATTTTATGGATACCAAAGTAATTTACATGAAATCATACATTTGTAGCACAATTACTTAAAGTAATTAAATTAAAGTATGATTACTTCAAGTAATTTTGTATGCCGTAATGTAATTATGGTATATACGCCTTTTCACTATGACATACATAGCAGCACCCGTCATAAAGAAAATTGTAATCATTACTACTTAGTATAGGTAATTGCATTTATTTATGATTACAAAATGATGTTAAGACTTATTTTGTTTGGTTTATTCATTTATGTAATTAAGGGTATTTGACAGTTGGAAAATTAATTTAGGTATTTAGCTATCAGCACTTTAAAAACTTGTTGAAAAATCCATACTGACAGATTAGTAATGATTATACTATAAATTTGAAGAACTTCGCAGATTCTAAATTAACTAAGCTGATATTTCAGCTATAATCCCACTATGTCACAAATAATCATGTTGCTTTCAATATTATAAACTATACAACGGATCGAAAATTACGCATAAAACACAAACTCAACTCTTTAGGTATTTATACAATATTTCCATAGAAAACCCACTTTTCAAAGCTCACCTTAAAACTTTTCAGCAGCATATATGGAAATTGCTGGCGTACACCTTTCGAGTGCAGCTGAATACACAGCGCATACAAACACCCATACATACACAGATACAAATTGTACAATTTAATTGTTTTGCCGATTTATGACGGCAACAACGCTCACACTTTCGCGCTCTGACTCACACCCATTACCACGCCAATGGATTGAATTGTGATACAATTAACCAAAATAATAATAAATAGAAAAAAATATAAAAAAATTAAATAGCGTATGCAAATATACACACGCTGAGCAAAAAAGCGCGATTTGTACGCTTTCAAGGGGGTAGCGTTATTTCGAGTGTGTAAAAAAGTAGTTGCAAATTGCAATTATGACCCGAAACAAAAACGAAACGAAAGAATAAAAGCATCAATTATGTAAGCAATAAAAATTGAAAACAAAAAACGCCGGAAAATTAGTCAATTGCGTCAATTTGGAGAGTAGGCAGTGGGCAGCAACAACAAAAACGCCGCTTTGCAGCGCGAAGTGTGCAAAAATGTGCTAAAAATGCAAGGAACAAATATTTAGGGCAAGTCACGTACACATAGATAAAAGCTAATAATGCGAAAATGAAAACTTTTGTTTTCAACAAATTGCATTAATGCGTCTCCAACACTTATATAAGCACATAATTACTCGATAATGCAAAAAACCAAACCGCTAAAACGTAAAGGTACTCAGCAGGTGTGTCAACATGTGAGTCGGCCTCCACACTTGCGCCTAAGTGGATTAGCAGAATTAGATTACGTTGGCAACGTAGAAAAAAATACGAGAACTGAAGCAAAAAAGCGGCTGTGTGTAGCATTGAAACGGTATTAGGAATTTGTAGGGCTAGATAAATACATATAAATTACATACATACATTACATGTTTATGTAAGTTTGACGAACGCGCTTCTGTGAATGGACCTGTAATTAAAGGCCAAACACCCGCGTTAACAAAACAAACCTTCGTCGTTGCGAAGAAAAACAGTAAACACCAACAATGTGTAGACTTTTTCATTTAGCAGCGTATTTGAGGCTGTTGAACCGCCTTTTGATAATTAATAGTAAAAAAATAAATACTTAATTTGCTTTGCGGTGTTTCATTACATTTGTGATAATGAGTAAATATGATGTTGATTACTTTGAATTTATTAGAATTTGTGGAAATATGGCTGATACTACAATATTCGCGGCAGATGGCAGGTTAGCAGCATGAAAAGACAACCATTTATCATTTAACCACTAAATATTTAAACAAATAATTATAATTATAGTGACAAGCTTTTAAGTTTTCAAGTAAATATTTTAATGCTAATTTATTAATTTATTCAAATATAAATAAGGTTTTATAAATAAAGTATGTGATAGATTCACGTGCAGCTCAGTTTTAATCCCCTGGAAAAGCTGAAAAAACTAGTTTGTCAGAAAATATTAGCGGAATAAAGTTCAAATACTTCAAACTTATAAAAAAATAAGTTACAACTGCTGATACCGTTGTTTTCGACTATAAATTATGATATTTAAATGTAGGCATCCCTTTGAAATAATTCTCTATAAAATAAGCTACGCCAACATATATTATTACCTTCTTGCACCTACTTGACCTGACGATTTTTTGTGCGATTACTCTTTATTTCGTAAGCGAATGAGTTTACGCGACTAATTTCGTCACTATACGTTGTGGTACCTATAAATGCCTTACAAATCGGCTTGGTGGTCTTGTTCGCCGAAGGTAAGATTACCCAGATTTTTCAGCCTCAGTATTGTAAAGGCTGGACAATGGAGGCGAAAGTGTCTGGATATTTTTACTTCACGCTCCTCCATACAACTTTGACAACTAGCATTCGACAAAAAGAACCTCAGTAAGAAGTTCTACAATTGCGGCATAATGTACTTTGTTCAGAGCAATTAGTTCAGACCTCTTGCGTTCTGCTCTAGGTCAGAAGCATCTCGCAGTCGCACAGCAACTGGTCCCCCACCAGCACCAGCTAAGTGCACGCGTGGTCCATTGGTCCAGTTCTGGAACGCATGATGCTAAAGTAGATTTAACTCGGTCTAATGTAAGTAGTGCAATGTGATCTCTCTGGCTGACTTATCGGTGCAACTATCAATCATCTTCACTTTAACTTACTCAATTATGGTTCAATGCCTATTATAGTTTAATACTAGACTCAGAAAAAGTTTCGGACAGAACATTAATGGAGATAATCAATATATTTTACCATGCAAATATACAGTAATTTGCTAATTTCCTAAATTAAGCGGCTGTCAGAAGCGCCTATTAAGTTTATTATTATATAACTCTGTAAATTTGCAAACGATTTCATATCATGCATATATATCAATATAGTTCAACTCGTGATCATCTGTTTCATTGGATTCTTTAAACAGAACCTTATTAATTGAGTCAATCTGTGGTCATATGCTTCATTGGATACTCCGAACAGAATCTTAATTGAGTCAATTAGCATATTCTCACTATAAACACATACAATATTACATATCTATGATTCTTTTGGCAATACTTTTGGTTGACAATTTGCTTATTGACTCAATTAAGGAGTTGTTCTATTATATGTAAAAAGGGAAATTATAATGAAATTATAGTTGCTTTCACCTTAAATCAAATAAACAAGCAAACAACTTTAACTTCTGCTGCACGAAAGCTAAAAATCACTTCACAAATACAAAAGTTTCCATACAAGATCTTGATTTTGATCAACGAGTTTGTATGGCAGCTATATGTTATAGTCGTACGAACTGAAAAATTTGTTCGGAGCTTGTACCGCAGACTAAAATAGAAGTATGTATATACAGGCAGGCGGACTCAGCTCGTCACGCTTTATATAGGCTGCTCAGAGTATAAAAATTCCTCAATTACTTAAAAAAGCTCAGTTTTGAGTAACAGTAGAAATCAGTTATGATAACAAAGGAGCAAACATAATATTAAATCTTACTGAAATTACTTTGTGATTATTTAAAGGTTATCTAAATGACCTTCCCTTTCTATTGAATATAAATTTAACAAAACATAAACGTGTTATTTCCAAAAAAAAAAAAAAATGGTTCTCTAACTCAAATCTACTACTGGAAAATTAAAAAAGCATTCGGTAAGTTATGCCGCAAAACGCATAACCGCACTCCTAGTTATATAATTGGCGCTGTTTGCTCATCCACTTGCTGAAAGTTACAAAACTCGCGCGAATTGCATAATCCAGAACAGCGGCAAAAAATGTCTATGTACATATTTGCATACGAAGAGGTAATGTATTGCATTATTGGCTCGAATTCTAAAAATGCGTTTAGTCACGAAATTATAATAATTTGCATATTCTCCACAACTGAAAGCAGTAAGCGAACAGTACAAATAGTTGCGTATTGGAATTTAAACGGACCGAGGAGCTCCAAGAACACATATGTACATACACACCTACTAGCATAGCCAAGCCGAACATGGCCTTTGAATGGTTCTAGCAACAAAGCCCAAGGCGCGTTTGGTGACAAGTCCACACACATACATAAGTACATACGAACACATACGTGTACACAGTTGCATGTCAAGAATAATAAGAAGAAATTGTCAAAGCAAGGTGTCAAGCAAGAGGAACTAACAGAATGGGGGGGTGTAGGTATGTAAATAAAGAAAAATATATTTGATATAAAATACAACAACAAAGCGGCAAAAAAAATTATAAACTTGACTTTTTGGATTTGAAGAAATACAGTTAGTATTCAAATGAGCAAGTGGAGAAAATAAATGAAGGTAAGACAAAGTATTTACAAAAGAGATTATAAACATATGTATGTATGTATATGGACTACTGTATATGCGCATGAGTACCAACATTAAACCGCATTTTGAATAATTGAAATTCTAACGGTAACAGCTCATGTCTTTGGCATCGTAAAACAGCTGGCAAGCGGCAGAACTCACAGTCATATTACTAGTCACTGACTTTTTTTTCTATTTTTCGACAATGAACAGCGGTTTTTTTATGGAATGAGGCACAGTGGCTACCCCACCAAACAGGCTGGCAGTAACCGGCCTTCTAATAACAACGTCAATGGTGTGTGTGGTGAATGAATTTGTGTGACAGATGATTGTGTGCGTGTGTGTAATGTATAAACTTTATAATTGTGTGAATAAGAAATAAAAAAAAAATATAAAAAAGAAATAAATAAAAATATATACATACATATATGTATCATTATAAAGAAATGTATAAAATTTGCAAACAACAAACGACGAACGGCACGAAGCAGCAAAGAAAATAGAAAGTTCTGTTGACAGTTTTTATGTCAGCAGCAACACGCACGCAGTTGAGTTGCTGAGTTATTGTACAAAAACAAAAGTTAAGCAATAAAATTTAATGATAAGCAGAAAAGGACATAGCTGGACATATAAGCATTTTTAATATTATTTGCTGATTTTTTATGTTTTATTATTTATATTTATTGTATTTCATAATATTTTTTTTGTAATTTTAATGTAAATTTAATTATTTATATTTATTACATTCCATAAAATATTTTCTGTAATTTCTCGACGCTTTTATTTTTTATTATTACTTAAATTCTATTTTTTTTTTTTTAATTTTGTTTTTTGCAAATTAATGCTGCTTGTGCGGCGGCTGCATATAAAATTCAACAGACTTTTTCTTAATTTCTACTTTGTTTATTTCTGCTTTATTTATTATTTTCTTTCTTTTTTTCATTGCGCTTATTTCTTCTTTTGGCTTTTCAGCCTCAAGAAGCAAGCAACACTTGAGACATTGCTCAAGACACTGCTCTGGCTACAATGAATGCATAATAATTACCTGCTGATGTGTTGTTGTTGTGCTGCTTTTTCTTGTTATTGCTGCTGGCTTGCAGGCTGCTGTGGTGACATTGAAGTATTGTTCCACAGACGATTAATGTTGCTGCAGTCGTAGAATTTTAAAATAATTTTCACTTACAAAATTTGCAATGTTTTATTAAGCGCTTTTGTAGTTGTTAGTGTTGTGGTTATTTATTTATTTTTATTTTCTGCTCAGTATTTGATTAGTATGTATTTTAATACATTTATTTTCATTTTCGTTTGCGCGTGAATTCGCTGTATTTTCACTATTTCACTGTTTGTTTTTCGCTTTTGCAACATTTGTTTATAAACATGTATGGCGAATATGTTGCGGCTATTTGTTGCACTGCATGAAATGGCACAAGTTACTTGTGTTTTGTGGGGTTTTCTGCTTGCGAAAGGAAAAATTGCGAAAATTTTACTTTTCATTTGCATGTATGTATTTGGCGCTATTTACTAAATGCAATGCACATATGTACTGCTGGCAATACACATATATAAATGTATATTCACAGCAATACATATGCAGGTACATATATATGTATGTATATCTCTTTTATTTCGTGCCAGTTTTGCAATTATTTTGTTGACTTGCTTTGCTGCACTTCTTTGTACGTTCATTTACTCGCTTATTTATTGTTTATTGTTTGTGTAATTTATTATTATTCTTTTAAGTTTCATTTTCTATTATTTTTCTTGTATCTGCTTGGCTTGCTTGTCTTCGCTGCCTCACAATTTAACACATTCTTAAGGCACAGCAATGGTATGAATGTGGTGTGCCATGAATTACACAGCTTACAAATATGTGGTGTGCAGCAAATGCAGTTGTTGGGTTGGCTGTGTGTGTGTGTGAGTTGAAAACATGCCACTCACATATGTATATAATATTTTTGAACAAAGCGCAATATCTGTTATAATACAATGTTGACTGAGTGACTGACTGGCTGTCGAAATGGGTGACTAAGTGGCGGGTTTGATAGTTGAACTATGGTAGCAGCCCTGTGTGAAATTGAAAACCTACAGTTTTATATGGTTGATAGCTTTTAATTGCTTTTCTTGCTCCTCATCAGTACTAAAATTTAGTTTATTTATTTCCTATTATTATTATTTTTTTTTTTTGAAAATTTAATTTTTATTTGTTAATTAAAATTTAAATATTTTCAAAACATTTTTAGATTAGTGCTTAATTAAAAGAAATAATTCCTAAAATTTAATTTAAATATTTTTCGGAATTAAAAAAATTTGAACTTAAACAAAATTATCTTTCAATAATCTTCAAGCCGCCATATACATATGTTTAATAAAAAACTATTATAAATTGGAACATAATTATATTCCTCATACAAATTTGAGACTTGAGGAAATATTTTGTAGAAATTAGCTAAAAATTTCATACCAAATATTTCTGCTTCTTTCCGCTCAAACAAGTCCTACAGGGAACAATCAATGGCAGCATCGTTGCATACCAACACAGCAACAATTCATATGCGCGACTTTGTGAATGGATATTTCCATGCCCACAAACAGATAACATAAACATATATAAACACAGTATCTCGCGTGCACTTTGGCAACAATTCTCCAATTCTGCAATTCTTGCTGAGCCCGAGTTCAATTGTTAGCTAACACGAAACAAGCAAGCAAATGTTTGACTGTTTGCTGGTGTGAGGGCTGAACTGACAACACGATCTACAACGAACGAACGCGCGGTGTGCAGTGTTGGGCGGTAAAGTGGATTCTGCACAGCATGATACAACAACAATACGCGGCTGGAGTGCTGGCTCAGCGACACACTGGCAGTGGGTAAACGCTGATTTGCGAGCTTTGCGTGTGGAAGCCAGCTTTGCATGTTGCGAACGTAAAGCAAATAAAAACAGAGAAAATGTTAAAACAAATGCGCCTGACAGTCACGGTGGCCCTTGGTAACAGCGTGCAACAAGCGAGAAATATTTGCTTTGCAATTGTCTTTTTGTGCAGTTTTAAACATGTTTGGTTTGGGGCTGTGCAAAAAAGGAGCATGCAGACAAATTTTGTGGGTGCAAAGATCAAGCGTTCGTTGTTTGTAATGAAGATTAAATGTGATGAAGGCATTTATGAGTAATATATAAGAAAAACACATTAAAATAAAAGTAAAATGTGTACAAAATATATGAAAAATAAGCGGAAATTATATTAAACCGCATTTAATATCATAATTATTTATTGCAAATGCAACGAAAATGTGCAAAAACAATTTTAATATTAAATTTGAAAACAAATTTTGCATAAAGTAAATTATTTTGCGGCTGTTGCTTTGTTATTTTGACGAACACTGAGTCAAACACAAAACTGGTTGCTTCACGAAATGCAGTAAACACAAAAGACAAACAAAATTCACTCATTTATATTCAAGTTTATGCATGTACATATGTACTGTACATGTACTGTTTTCATATAACAATAAAGTTTAAGAGCCCGTTATGTTTATAACACATACGAAAGTGATGGAACGTTAGGCATTATGTAAAGCATTAGATTTAAAGTAATTATAAATAGCAAATGTGGAGATAATTATGGAAAATAGAGACAAAGAAACGAAAAAAAATTTAATTAAAAATAAATTAAGAAAAGAAAATATTAATAGAAGAAAAAAGTGAAAAATTAAAACGTAAAAAAAAAAAAAATAGAACAAAAAAAAACAAAAAAAAAATATATATAAAAAAAAAATAAAAATAAAAAAAAAAATTAAAATAAAAATAAAAAAAAACGAATAAACCAAAAAAAAATATGAATATAAAAATAAATATAATCAAAAAAAAAAAAATAAAATAAAACAAAAATAATAAAGAACTACAAAAATAATAAAAAGTTAAATAAAAACAAACTCAAAAGCAAGTCAATAACTTTAGCTTTAAAAAAAACATTTAATAAAGCTAAAATTATTTATGCAAAAATGCAGATTTCAGCATTGCTAGAACCAGAAAAATATCATCAATGACAATAAAAACTGCATAATTTCAGTTAAATTAAATGTTTTTACTAAAATTAGTATGGGATTTAATTAAAAACCTTTGTGGTGACTAAGCAAAATGTTTAATAATATTATTAAATATTGCTAACATGTATTTGATAGTCATTTCGGATCATATTTTCGATTTAAAGAATGAAAAGAAAAAGCAAAATTAAAATGAATTAAGAACAAAGGCAAACGAAATGAAAATAATATTTTTTTGAAATGGAATGGTTTTCTTATGTACATACGGTTTTAAACTGAGCGGCTTTCAAAAATCAAAGAACTTAATTAAAAGAAAACATAAAACAAAAAAAAATTAATACAAAATAAATAAAATAAAATAAAGAAGCAAAAATATTGTATATGTACATATATAAAATTAAAAAAAATGTATAAAATTAAAAAAAAAAAATAAATATTAAAAAAAAATAATAAATTTTAATATTTTTAATTATATGTACACATATAAAATTACAAAAAAAAATATAAAATTACAAAAAAAATATAAATTTAAACAAAAATCAATATTAAAAAAAAAATAATAATAAATTTTAATATATTTATTTATAAATAAATTTTATATTAATATATTTTCAATTTTATTTTTAATTTTTTCTTTTTTTTTAATCATATGTTTTTTATAGTTTTTTTAATTTAATATTTTTTTTTATATTATTAAATTTTTTATTTTGTATTAATATTTGTTTTAAGTTTTTATTCCATTTAATACATACAAAAAATTTAAATGAAATTAATCCTAAAATATTAAATAAAAAAAAATTAAATTGATTCAAAATCACTAAAGTCGAAACACCTCAAAACTGTGGCCTAAACACCTGTGCCACTGTAATGCAGCCCAGTAGTTAACGTGGGCCTAACAAACAGCTAATCAGCAACAAGTTCAGCCATCCGTAGCAAGCACACAGAGTGCAGTGGTATTGGTGATAATCAGTTAATTTTTTTATTTTAATTATACATATATTTTATTTCTATTTATTTATGCAGCTTTTTTAACACAAAACTCGACAGCGCGCAAAGACAGCACAAAAAAGGCATTCAAACACACACACACACACGCAAGCATAGAAGCAGCGCGTTAAAACGGAAATGGTCAATAGCCAAGCGAGTACAAGAAATAGAAACGATCGGCTGAAATACTGTTGCACTGCTGCACATTTCCGCTCGCTGACCAAACGTACTGACAAGCGATCAGAAGTTAATGGCAATTGTTGTTATTTTTTATGCACTTCAGCATTTGCTTTGTTATTGTACATTTTCAATATGCGTTCGGCAAACGATCACTCGTTGAAAAAATCAATATGTTTGGTGCACGGTTTTGATTTCTTTAATATATTATATTTTTGTTTAATATTTTCTTTCACTACTAACCACGTTAACTCTTTGTATTGTTGTTGTACAAAATTAAATGGAAAATATTTTTCGTAAACAAAAAATACTATTTTCAACAAATAATTCTACATTAAATCAATAAAATTTGTTGCTAAAAAATTCGCTTCTTGAAAAGCAAAAAATTTATATTAATTTCACACGATTTGTTTGCACGATTGCGGAGTGTTGCGTTTCTTGCTTTGTTCGCACAACCGTTTTCCTCACCGTTTAGCAGACAACTGATTCGTTTGGGCCCCAACATGAGAGCTTTAACCGTTTCCTCTCCCCATTTTTTTTTTAGTATTTGCTAATACTCACACCTGTGCATAATCGAGCAGTTCGAACCGTTACGTTATACTGTAGTTGTGTGCTCAATTTGTATTGCAGAGCACGGCTTTTGAGCCGCCCGCTAAGTTGTGAGTTAGTCAAACCGGGTTTCAGCCATGTGCCATACATATTTACATGCCTCTGTGTGTCGCTCGTCGACCACTTATCGATTTCGAAAAATGCACAGTAAAAAATTTACAGCTATTGAATTTAAATATGTAAGTCATGAAATAAATTGAAACCTTCGAAATGCGAAGATCACATCAACCTAATTACCAAGTAACAGGAATAGAGGTGTGTGTATAATATAGTACCCACTCACTTTTAAACCAATTTTTATCGACAGCATATTTCTGAAAGACTTTTTGCATCGATTTGAACTTAGACACATGCGCCTCTCTCATTTAAACATTTTAAAGTTATCTGTGTACGGTTTCTATGAAGGATGAGGCCATAAATAGGAGCTTACGCAACTGAGGAAAGTTCTCTAATTGCCATTTACTTGGGAGTGGTCAGAAATGATTATTTTACAAGTGGTTTAACCAGCTCACGACTTTCGGACTTAGGTCAAGTATCACCTAGGTAGCAAAAAACATACTTACCCAGGGATGTGCGCTGGGCTTGGGACCCGCCTCGTAAAAAAAAAAAACACCACCAATGAAAAGAACAGAGGAATGGACGTTGACAATATCTGATGTGTCGGGAGTCACGAGTCTTCGAGAGAAAGGTTCTGCGAAAGATTTATGGTCTTTTACGCATTGGCATCTGTGGATACCGCTTTCGATGGAGCGATGAGCTGTACGAGATACATATATGTACGACACTGACATAGTTACGCGAAGAGTCATCGGCTACGCTTGCTTGGTCATGTCGTCCGATTGGATGAAAAATCTCCAGCTTTGAGAGTAATCGACGCAGTACCCACTGGGGAAATCAGAGGAAGATCTCCACTCCGCTGGAGAGACCAGGTGGAGAAGGACCTTGGTATCTTCAATTGGCGCCATTTGTAAACGCGGCTATAACCGCTTATGCGATGACTACGTCAATAAAGAAGAAGGTCTGTTCTATTTTCACGATAGAAATACGGTCTTCTATTACGAGAGAAATCTCATTTCTTCTAAAATCTTTCAAAATATTCATTCCTTCCTAAAATGATCTGCTTTGCTTGCCTGTTCTATTTTCACGATAGAAATACGGTCTTCTATTACAAGAGAAATCTACATTTCTTCTAAAATCTTTCAAAATATTCATTCCTTCCTAAAATGATCTGCTTTGCTTGCCGACTTAACATGTTCTTTTTTTTACAAGCTCGGTTTCCATTTTCTCAAAGACGAAGAAACTAGTTAAAATGACAAAGATGGACTACCTCTATATTGCTGGGCAAATGGAGTTCGTGATGCGAAAACATAGCCCAATTCACTACGAACGAGGCTTTAACGACGGAGCAAAGGCGGTGAGTACGAAACTTCTACGTTCTTGACTGCCTAGATATAATACCAGCAAAGCCCCAGAACTAGGATCGGATCAGAAGGCCCATCACTTACTCTTGATTAACGATACCGAAATATTCAAAGATAAAAATAACTATGTT
Organism: Bactrocera dorsalis; assembly: GCF_023373825.1. Taxonomy (NCBI): domain Eukaryota; kingdom Metazoa; phylum Arthropoda; class Insecta; order Diptera; family Tephritidae; genus Bactrocera; species Bactrocera dorsalis. The sequence continues at coordinate 58,817,932 of NC_064305.1, forward strand.
TTTCTAGAAACAAATATTATTCGATCGACGACCACGCCCAGCTTGCAGTGATGAAAATATAGCAGCCGTAGCTGAGAATGTACACGAGACCGCAGAGAGTCGATTTGGCGCAGCACCTCGGAATGACGACTTGGCGCATTTTACGTCAAGATCTTAAAATGAAAGCGAACAAAATACAGCTTGAGCAGGAACTGAAGCCGCTCAACCTTCTCAAGCGTCATCTCGGCGACATTTGGTTTCAACAAGGCGGTGCCACTTCCTACACATTCCACCAATCAATGGATTTATTGGGATAGCAATTCGGTTAACAGATATTTTCACGTTTCGGGCCTGCCGATTGGCCAAGATATATATATATGTACCCGAGAAAACAGTTCGAATATTAGGATTTAAGCCTAAATTTAGTAAGAATTCTTTGGATCCTAAGTTTCTGAACCCATTGCGGTTATTCATTTCTCCCCCGCTATTTATGGAACTTTTGATATAATACAATTTCAGAACATAAGCTAAGTACCAAACCGAAAATATTAAACAATTAAATGAAATATACAATAACCAATTCCAACTGTCATAAATTACAAAAAAGTAAGACATGGAACCAATAGCCAGCAATTACCTAAATTTGAGTACAAAATGAGTGCCACGTTGAGCTTGAGTGTCAGGTAAAAACAACACAGTTTTACGCTCACCGTCGCTCACGCATTCGCTCGTTAGCGAGAATACAAGTAATACAAGCCTTCACTCACAAAAATATACTAGACATGTATGTATGTCAGCGTAAGTAGTCGTGAGCCGCAGTGGGCTTGTAACATGTAGTTTCAACCGTTGGTTTGATGCCTGTCTACAAATAGTGGACCGCTTGAATTTACAAAATCAAACTAAAATAGCAGAAGGCGAAGATTGGTAGCTTGTGGACAGGTGACTTTTATTGCTTTTTCTTTTTCAAAAGAATGCAACAGCTGATTGAGTTTGTTTGGTTCGACGTCAAACAGCTGAGACATGCTTGCGGTGTGAGCTCAATGCGCGCTCTTAGCAGACTTAGCTTACCAGAGTTGCCAAGTTGTAACAGATATTTCCTTACTAAAGGGTATAGTGAACTGAATGCAGTGTTTGTTTAAGGTATCGGACACTTTCAGTTGAAAACAAAAATATATTCTAAATAACCTACTTTAGCATAATTTGAAAACAAATAAATGTTGAAATCATCATTAGTTCATACATAGGTAGATTGATCACTCAATACTTCCAGTGGGATGCATTAAGAAAGTTCTGTATAGTATACATAGACGACTTCTTGTCAAAATGCCAAAACTAGAAATTAATTGAGATTTTGTACCGCGACCTATGGTCAATTGTGATCTACAAAGGCCCAGCACTCTGATAAATTCTAGGTACTTGCTGGACGCAACGAAGGTGATGTGATTGTGTAGATGGTCCAAGGCAATCTAAAATCAGGTTTTCTGCAGTTCCCAATTCCATGTCGCAAAATGGACAGTTTGCACAAGAGGCCATGCCCATGTTGGACAGATGTTTCTTGATCCTGCAGTGCTCAGTATGGAGAGCGACAAAGACACGGATTTTATATCGGCGGCTGTTGATCACCTTGTCAGGTTGTAACCTCTTAATAGCAGCTTGGCATGGCGTATTCCAACTGCCTGCTGCCAGTACCCACTCTTTGCGGAGCAGGTCCATACCTGAACATATCTGCAAACAGAGTATATTGCTTTTACTTTGTCCAGGGTTAGTCACAGACCCGTTTCTAAGCAAAAATATAATTTTCGTGTGGGGTTTTAAGTAGAACTTTTTGTTTCTCTATCGATTTTTATCTTCTTGGCAGAATTAAATTTAACGTTCGACGCCTCAGTTGGCCTCTCAATCTATGAGGTGTCGATCTGAAAGTTTGCATTCGTCATTTTCTCTACAAGGGCAATTATCGGGACGGCGGATACCAGACCGGCATATAGCTGCATTCAAACCTAACGATCGGGATCAAGTGCTTGTATTTTCCACTTTCCACTCTTTCATTTGAAAAGAAATTTTTTGGATAAATTTGGCATGGATTTTTATCTAAGACAATGGTGTAGTCTGCGAAGAAATAATTCAGATTGGATCCCTACAGCATATATCTGTTTTTTTTCTTTAGACGATGTATCGAAAAATTTACATGGGTTATTGTTGTTGTAATGGGTAACTAGTCCCCGTTGGTATGATAGGGATTAGATAAGTTGTGATCGACGTCATCCAACGGTAGCTCCAGGAAACGTGCTGTTTTGACGTAGTTGTACCAAAGAAAGGTGTCAGATGTGTGGGGTTAGCAGGGCATGCAAAGAGGTGACTAGTGTCATGCGTGGACTAATTGCACGCTGGACATATGTTTGATATGTCAGGTTTAGCCTGCCATAGTATCTAGAACGAAACTGCGCTATGGTCACTCTCTTTTCTTGTGGGAACTCGAGCTCTTCGTCTGCAACGGGTGGTGGTTTGACTCCAAGTACGCCACTCACTGAGAGGGAGTCGATGAAGGTGTTATTGGCTCCACTGTGAATGGCGGCCAGTGCATGTCTGAAGTGAGTTGCGTCCAAAATCTGGTGGGCATATTGTCTTATGTCTTCGATGTAGTTGAGAAGGGGTTCTTAATGCTCTTAGGAGGCGGTTCCTCTCCAAGCAGGTGATTGCAGGGACAATTTCTGCGAAAACCCTTAAGCAGAAACTGGAGTTCAATATGCTCCCTAACTGGAAGCATACGGGCCTTATTATGCATGTGTTTGGTAAGACATGAATAGGCATCCTGTCGTGGTCCGGAATGCAGTGTTCTGACATGATTGCAGCTTTTTCAAGATTATTGTCAAAAGATATCGCTATAATCTCCGAACATATTTCTCAAATCGGAATACTTTTTCGTATAACTGTCACACACACTGGCCGATCAAAGTTCTCGTAAAGAGCCTTTTGTATTTGTGAAAGGTATTACAAGTAGCTTCGGTGCTTTTTTTTTATTTTTTAGTTATTATAACCGTAAATATTATTCTAAATAATGAAATATTGAAATATATAGTTTTTTCTTATAATTTGCGTCACTCTGTGCTTCTGATGTCGCCGAATTGTCTAGCAGTGTGATTTACACATTTAACTATTATTAATTATTAACTATTATTAAAGTATATCGAGTAAGTCAATAATTACTTTTCCAACCAGAAATCAATCTCACAGAAATCACAAAAACCGCGACCGAATAAAATCGCCAACAATGTGAAAAATGTGCTTACGTACCTATGTATATGTAGTATGTACATATGTGTATGTGTGAAGACAGGAAAACAGTACTTTGAACCTAATTAATGTGCATTACAGCAACGTCATCGAATTGATTTAATAAATGTCAAATGCGCGAATGACATTAAGTCGCGCGACTAAAGTTGAGCAATCAAGTTTTTTGCTTCTTATTGTTGCAGCAAGTTTTTGCCTGCGATTCTTGCAAGCACAGCAAACGTTCAGACTTACATATTTATGACGTATGGCGGTTTAAGTGGTCCCCTGTTAGTGTGCATGTGTGTGTGTGTGTGTGCGGTGTGTACATTGACATAACAGCGGTGAGTGATGATGCATCAAAGCAAACATCAACATTAGTGTCAACAGTAAAAACCTAACGTCTCAGTTAGAAAACAACAAGAACGACTACAACAATGTAAAATCAACAAAGTACGTAACGTTCAAAGTAAATCATATTACGGTTATCACAGCAAACAATATCACCAATGACAGCCACAACAAGTGACTAAAAGCAAACGCTGCTCCAGCTCTAGGTGTATTTGGATTTCGCTACATAAATATTTTTAAATGTACATACATTTGTTCGTATATATATGTATGTATGTATGTTTACCCATGTTTGTCTACAAGTATGTTTGATTAGAATGTTCGTTAATGAACTTAAGATTTCGTACAAATTTGCTCTGCCGGTCAAATTAACGCTCAGCTATTAAGTGTGAGTTGAAGAGGAGTTTAACTTCATGGCAGAGTATGCTGTGTGGGATTTTCCCTTTAGCAATATTTAAAGCCACCATTTAGTACACATACTTTTATAACATACATATATTTCAGTCGCCTTGCTTGAGTGCCAGCTTGAAGTGGAACCCATCCGTCAGACAATCACTTTTAAGAGTTTAATTCCATTTAAGCTGAAGATTAATTGAATGCAGCAATGCGTCTGCTTAAGTAACGGTAATCGACAGCGTTGCTGGAGTTCTTCTTCTTCTTAAGCTTTTAAAGCAGCGTTGTCCACGGCCTATGCGCACAATAGCGCACGGACAGTGCCAAACACCTGACACCAACATGTCGCGACAAGTGTCTGTGAAAGCACGATTGTGCTTCTGTATTCAACTTCGTAGGCAAACAAAGCAGAATTTTGCGATCAGTTGACGCTAGAATAACCAACACAAGCATAACGTGCACACAGTCACGTTGGACAACACTGTTTTAAAGGCATTAAATATGGATTGACAATATGAAATAATAAATTATGTACACAAAAACATACAGACATACATATGTATGTAAGAGAGACTACACAATTTCGGGTTAAAAAAAAAACTATTTAGCAGCCTCATTTGATTTTATATCAAAATTGTCGGATTATTTCTTTCATATAATTTTTTTATTTTATTTTCGTTTTTCTTTTTTAATCAGCTAAGCAAAAGCTTTATTAAAATTATTTTTTATTTTTGTAATCCAAATGTACTAGTTTACCATTTTTTTTCCGTAGAGATGTAAAAATGGTTTCGGGTGCTAACGAACATTGGATACTCTCTTTAAGCTAACTTGTTTCATCAAGTTATAAAAGTGAAAGGGAAAGTTAAGGAAGGATTTTCTATATTTATATTGATCCTAAGAAGGATCTCACTTGGACAGCACAGAACGCCGCTCCGTTGTGATAGCTATTAACTTCCAAATGCTGGATCATAAGACCTTTACAGATCGATAAAGCTTCGGCTACTTTTATGGTTTTTGGTTCGCCGAGGATAAGATTACAGAGAGATGTTTCAGCCTCAGTCTTGTAAAGGCTGGACAATGGAGGACAAAGTGCCTGGATGTTACCACCTCACCCTCCTCCATACAACTAGGATCCGACAAAATTTTAAACCTTACTGCATGAATGCCTTCTGAACAAAGCCCAGTAAGAAGTCTTACAATTGCTCAAGGCAAGTAGTTCAGTAGATCTCCTGCGTTTTACTCTAGGGCAGATGGGCCTCGCAGTCAAAGAAACCGGTAGTCCACAAGCGCCTGCTAGGAGCACGTGAGGTCCATTGATCCAGTTCTAGAACGCAAGACACCAACTTAGTCCCATTCCGATATGAGTGGGGAAAGGGTGCCCCCTCTGGCTGGCTTATGAACTTCACACATAATACTAAGCGAAATATATACGCCTAGCTTTCTCAGCATATAACGGAAACTAAATGGGTTTTACTGTGTGAAATCACTAAAAGAGATGGAAGTCATTATGTTTAGTATATAAAAACTAGGAATAGGTGTGAATCGGTTTCATCTAAATCATTTTTCTTAACCCCAGACGGTCATCCTTCGTCAAAATGACTACGAACTATTTTATTTTCATTGTAAATATGTTTTTAATTGTTCGTGTTGATCTCCGCTTTCGTACAGCGATATAAGTTTTCCTCTTTATTTTTGACTTGTATTTATTAATAATGAAATAAATAAATAAAAAAAAAAATAAAACGCGTTCATTATTTCGACTCACACCCTACAGAAAATGGGTTTGAAATAAGTCGTCGTCATATTGACGAAGGATGACGTTAATGTACAAAAAAAAAGGATGACCGTCCAGGGTTAAGATACAGTATTCAGTTAATTTCCCATAAAATAAATTACATATGTATGGATAAATATTATTCCAAACATATATACACATGTACTAGGCGATAAATGTAACTAAAACAAGACAAAACCCTAACTTCGATTGTATCGACGATTGTATCGAAGCTAAATATCCTTCACCGACCTTCCTATGCGACATCGCTTCGTTCTATAGGCTCTTGAAAAGTTCCAAGAAGATCCGACGTGTTCGAGTAAAATTTCTGGCTCCCCATTTTGGACGAAAATTACCTTAAGAGATTTGAGAGTGGCCATTTCATCCAGAAAAAACAACGGTTTGGTATGGTTTGTGGGCCGGTGGAATCATCGGTCCATATTTCTTCAAAAATAATAAGAACGTAACTGTCAATGGCTACCTTTATTGCACCATGACAACCGACTATTTGATGCCTGAAATTGAAGTTCGTGATCTCGGTGACATTTGGTTTCCAAAAGACGGCGCAACTTCTTACACATCGTATCAATCAATGTATTTATTAAGAGAACTCTTCGATGAGCAGATAATTTCATGTTTTGGGCCGGTCGATTGACCAAGATCGTGTGATATTACATACACCGTTATATGTAAAGTCTAAAGTCTATTCGGACAATCCCGCTTCGATTCTGGACTTGGAGCAAAACAACACGCATGTCATTCGCCAGTTACCAGTCGAAATGCTCCAACGAGTCATCGAAAATTGGACTCAACGGATGGACCATATAAGACCTAGCCGCGGCCAACATTTGAAATAGATAATCTTCAAACAAAATATGCCAAATGATGTTCTTTCGAATGGTAATGGAGATTTCCATTTAATTTGAAGTTCATGTGTCTTTTTTTCTTTAAAAAAGTAGGGAAACTCAAAATGGATCACCCTTTATTAAGTATAAGTAGTTGGCCAAAACAACTCAGAACTTTTAAATATTGAGACTGCAACTACTCCATAGCCAAATAAACAAAAACGCAGTCAATAAACCAACTGGGATACTTTCAATGTCGATTAATTACCCGATTGATTAAGTCGAATTGGGTCAGAATTCGGGTTTTAATGAGCCCGTTAAAACACAATGGTATTTACAGTTCAATCAAGATTTAAGCGAATTTTACTTTACCAAAACTAATTATGGCGCTGTTTGGGTGAAGCATTACCAACGCATTACCCCTCAACCTGGGCATAGGTTGTGCATCATTAAACGACGCCGGGCAGCTGCATTCGGTTGACCTAATTTAGGCTATCCCGCACTTTGTTTGCACACACTTACATACATAAGTACTTACCTGTTGGTGGTGAGCGCACAGAAAATATCGATCTAAAAATAATTCTAAAGCTCAAATTGCTGCCATGCAAATGGTATATGTGCATGTCACGTGACGTTGCAGCTTTTCGAAAGGTCAATGCATATTGGGTACTTACCTAAAAGAGAAGATGAAAAGAAATAAAAATGTTAATAATTTTTTTATACAAATATTCAAATACAAACAAAGACACAGATGGACACACACACACAAAATTACTGCAATACAAGTTTGAAATTCTTCGAAAAACTGAGTGCTGAAATCATGCGACGGACACGTGATACAAGCAACCAAACAGTGGATCAAGCAACGATTAATTGCGTCGAGACATGAGAAGCCAAACTGACCACAAAGTCAGCGCACAGCGTCGGGAATAAAATCGAAGCCGAAATTCAAATTAATGTGGCGACCTACACAAAAATGCACGGAATTTATTTATCTGCTCAGTTTCGACAGCAAAGTAACAGTAAAACCCCAAAAACAAACGAACTACGAAAATGAAGAAGTCAGCAAAAGAAATAAAGATGATATGTAGACATATGTATGTATATACATATGTGTGTACGGCAAGAAGCGACTGGCTTCAGACTTGATGCTAAATGTGCATGCACTCGAGCTTAAAGCCCTACCAACAGAGGAAAATTTTTGGTAACTATTATATACCAATATACGAAACTGTTGGTAAGGGCCAAAACGCGACAGTCTGGGTCAGCGAAAGGCATGTGCGGCACTGCGCATCCGCATACATAAGCCGAGCAGATGCTTGGACGCTGCTGCCGGGACTAAGAGGGAGAAAAGGGCAACGAATTTATGGAATATGTATAGCAGCCGACAAATATTGGACAGCACAATTAATTGTGTGTCAATAATTTATCAAACATGTGTTAAACAAAGAAACATCGCGACGAGTAGACAATAGGGCGTGGCGCATTGGCGGAAATGTATAACAGCAATTAAACTAACAGCAGTTAAAACACTAAAATCGTAACGGTAATGCATACTAAAATAGATTAAAAAATTTACTATTTTGCGCTTACAAATTTCTATTTAATTCGTGCGTATGCATTAACTAATGATCCGCGGTGCATGCCTAATCGTAAGATTCAGAATATAAAATATAGCGATAACCACTCGGATATTATTCGGCTAACAGTGACGCAAAGAAGTTTGTATACATAAGAATTATGCGACAGCACAGCGTTATGAAATCAGGTGAAAAGATAACGGGTGCTCCAAGTAGATGTTCTTTCCTCAATAGCCTTTTTTTGGACAGGTCACGCATGATTCGTGTCAAGCTGTCATGTTTTTTGTTCAGTATTGTTTGGCAATTCACGTTCTGTAAAGTATGTGTTTCACGGGCTTCACTCAACTTATGATCAACATAATCGGCCTACTGAGCGCTCGATCTATCCAAGAAACATCGCTCAGTTCAATGGCTTTTTGAAAAGTTCCAAGAAGGTCCGACGTTTTCGAGCCAAACTTTGTTCAGCGATGCGGTCCACTTCTGGCTCAATGGGTATGTAACAAGCAAAATAACCACATTTGAGACGAAGAGCAATCTGACGAAGAGAAACTTGATTCAAAAGCTGCAATTTCATCTAGAAAAAACAACGGTTTGGTGTGGTTTGTGGGCCAGTGCAATCTTCGGTCTATATTTCTTCAAAAATGATGCGGGTGGTAAAGTTTTAATTTTTACAAACAAAAGCTAGTTGTATTTATATACAAGATCTGTCGCAAAAGAAACAGGACTGTTAAATATACAACAAAAAATTAATATTTTTCTAAAGTTATATTTTTTCATTCAAAGTAGTTTCCTTGTGCTTCGATACAGCGTTTAGCCCGGTCAATTAGCATTTCAAATGAGTGTTTAAGGTCATTTTTCGGAATGCTCTTGAGAATATCGGTCGTCGCCTTTTGGATAGCTGAAATGTCCTGAAACCAGTGTCCTTTCATGGGCAAATGAAGTTTTCCAAATAGGTAAAAATCACAGGGTGCCAGATCAGGTGAGTAGGGTGAGTGATTAATGGTTAATATGGAGTTTTTTGTCAAAAAATCAGTGACAAGCGTCGACCGATGACACGGCGCATTATCGTGCAACAGGCGCCAGGACCCTGCCTCACGGTATTGTGGTCGAGCACGACGAATGCGTGACAAAAGACGCTTCTTAACAGGTGGGACGAACTCTCGGTGTACCATACCCTCGGAATCGTAAAAACAAATCAGCATTGTCTTTATTTTTGACTTATGAAGACGACTTTTTTTCGGTGATGGCTCTCGTCCTCACGACCTTCTTGGAATCGCTTAAACCACTCATCCACATTACTACGGGATAGGCACTAATCACCATAAACTTTTTTCATCATTTGAAATGTTTCAGTAAACGTTTTTCCAAGTTAAAAACAAAATTTAATATTTGACCTTTGTTCAAAATGAATTGTACGACCGATGACCAAAAGCTGCTGTCACTTTTTGATCGATAACATCGATTGTAGTTATCCAATCGTTTTAAAATTTTTACGAAATGTCAAAAAGAGATAATATTTTTTATTTTATATACCCATCAATAGGTTGCGCCACCAGAAACAGTTATATTTAAAAAGTTCTGTTTCTTTTGCGACAGACCTTGTAATATTACAAACAGGCACGTGACCCATTTGCGTTATAAGTGATGTTTTTCACCTTTCATCTCGCTGTTTATTTATAGTCACGTTTTCTCCTCGAATTATTATTTCAGTGCTAATTATTTACAACTGTTCACAATTAGTTAGATTTTTCAATTTGCTGTGCGGACAATAAAAATATTTGGTTGATTGTATTTGTTTAAAACAGTTGTTATTGTTTAGAAAATATGCCTGGCCCGGATTCATTTTCATGTGGTAAATAGAGTCAATTTAAGTGAAAATTAATTTTAAGTTAAATTTTCCATAACAAATTTTTTTCTTTGATCTTTTTGCACAGAAACTTCTCACTTTTACTGGCAGCGCATTTTGAATTCTCTTTGATATCTAACATCTACACATAATACCATGCCTTTAAGTCAATTTTGAGCAGGTAAGGAAGGGTCTACGGTTCGGATAAACATTTTATACTCTTGCAACTTGCTGCTACTTCGGACTGAGTAGGCAATTGAGCAGCAAATACCTCTCTCGACGAACAAAAACGAAACTCTATAAGTCGCTCATAATTCCCGTCCTGCTATATGGTGCAGAGGCTTGGACGATGTCAACTACGGATGAGTCGACGTTGTGAATTTTCGAGAGAAAAGCTCTGCGAAAGATTTATGGTCCTTTGCGCGTTGGCCACGGCGAATATCATATATATGATGGAACGATGAGCTGTACGAGATAGTATCGACGACATTGACATAGTTCAGCGAATTAAAAGACAGCGGCTACGCTGGCTAGGTCATGATATGTCCGGATGGACGAAAACACTTCAGCTCTGAAAGTACCTGCCGGGGGAAGCAGAGGAAGAGGACGACCTCCACCCCGTTGGTCACATACAAACACCAATCATATGGAGCAAAGCTAAGTTTTCGCCCAATTTTATGTATTTTAGGCACAAAGATATACTGTTATGAGTAAAACAGGCTCTATAATTTTCAAAAAGGATACTAGGTACATATATGGATGCTCAGGAAATATTGACCCGATTCAACCCATTTTAAACACACAGAGTTACTATTGTCAGGAAAGGATTCTCTCCGAATCTCAATTGTACTTCTCACACATTGACCGATATTTTCGGTCAAAAGTGAACAATAGATACTGAGGTCCACATATTCGGTACCCAGAGTCTTGAAGAAGAAGTCTTGAAGAGTTTTGTATGGACTTGAACAATTATTGGCCATAAGGGAATTGCTTCTTGATTTTTGTACTGGAAAGTGAAATAATCAAAAGGAATTTAAAATTGTGGTATATGGGAAGTAGGCGTATTTATTTAGGCGACCCATTTAGCAGTGTGGGAGGAATGTAATTTAGTTGTTCGATCTGACCGGTTTCGGTAAATGATCAATAGAATATTAACATGCACATATGTATTAAATTTCATTTTCATTCGGATATCTCAAAAACTGACGAAGAAATTTTTATAAACCCGAAAAATTAATTGTTGCCTAAAAATATCGCTGGCTCGAAACCGGTCGAATAGTCTCTTGGCCAAAATTGCTCACAATGCTCCGTGTTCCGGATCATTATAGAATATTGTATACAAACTAACGCTTAAAATTTAGTAACTGTATGGAAATGGTTGTTTTTTAAGATATCTTCACGAAAGTTGGCATCGCTTATTACCCTGATACAATCTCCGCAGAAACCATGTGATCAAATTTGAGCCAGACGAGCAAAAACAATATTTCTTTATTGTCACCTGTAACTCTTTTTGAGCCAATACTCAGACTTTGAGTGTTCCTTTCGGTTTCGGCTAATTTTTGGAGCGTCATTCCCTCGATAATTGGACGGTATTGCCGTCATATTCATAAACCCACGTCTCGTCACCAGTAATACTGTGCTCGATGAATATAGGATCCTCAGCTACGTTCTCAAGCAACCAAACTTCAGTTACGTTTGCGGCTCATAATCGACGCCGTGTTTGCAAAAGGTTCAGGTATTTTGCAAATCCCCCGTGCATTGACATGCTTCCTACCCAAACCATTAACAAACACGTGTTGAACTGATCCATAAAAGATGTTGAGATCCTCTGCTATCTCTCTAATGTCAATCCGACCACTATAGCATCTGTGAAGGGTATTGTAACTTCAGCGCAGCCGAAGTTAACGTTTTTTTTGTTGAAAATGGCATTAATTCGCTTCAAAATCAAATAAATATATAACATTCATGTAAACGCTAATATTCGTGTCCGCAGTGTTTTCAAACGCACTGTATGAGCACAAGCACAAACTTGTAATCGATTATTCGGTTGCCACCTGTTGACAGCCGATTTCTGATTAGCATTAATTTATGGCAGTGTGCCCATAATTGAAATGCTCTATTTTTACTTTTTACGAGTGGAGAAAAAATTTTCGAAAGTGCTTCCTGACTTCCACAACAGCAACAACACAACAAGCATATAATTTAGTCTATTTATATCAGAAATAATTTGAAATTTGCGTACCAAATTGTGCATTAATCAATTAGCAGCTTAATTTACAGCAACAAAGCGATTTCCCGAAACACACCGGAGGGACGTAAGGGGTTAAAATTTATGATATAATGTGCTACAGGGTGATTGAAAGGAAAATTTACGCAAAAACATTTCGTTTGACAATAACTTTTTAAGATTACTTAAAGTTAAAACTTCAAAATAACCATTGCTTTTGTTTATTATTTAATTTGTTGATAATATTTCATTACTACAACAAAGAAAAAACAATAAACTTATATTCGGTTGTCGATATTAAACACAATAATAGAGAAATCGTTTAGACGGGTCACTGACATTTTCGCTAGATTTCAATAACAAGTTTAATTGACATTTCTAGTCAGCTACTCGTACAACTGAGCCACCCAAAAGACAGCAACAACACAAACAAGATACAAAACTCGAACGTGTGCTAAAATTTTGCGAAAACTTAGAGGAAAGGAGGGCGAGGGTGGAGAAAAATGTTGACAAGTATATATACTATATGTTTATGTAATTTGTATCACGTTGACGAGAATTCAAGCTTTTCGGCGACAATTTTTCGGCAGACATTCGTGTAAATAAATGGAGCAAATAAAGGTTTACAAAATTTTTGAAACAGCTGCTGCCGTATTTGGTTTACTTGTTGTTATGCTGTAGAAAATTTTATGAATGAGTATCTTAAGTGAATTGACAACTTGCGAAATCGCGGGTATGTCCAAAATGATAGACGATAAAGAGTATTTAAGAACTGCAAGGAACATGGTAAATCTAGATATTGAAATGTCGGAGCCCCTAAAGTGTACTTGACGAGCTGAGTCGATTTAACATATCGATCTCCTCTGTCTATCTGCTGATCCGTCTGTATATATGTACATATATAGTCCCTCAGTTTTCGAGATTTCTTCTCAATAAGATGCGTACTATAACATATGTATAGCTAGCTGTCATACGAACTAGCCCTTGTATGGGAAACTCTTTTCTTCAACAAGGTATCTTCACGAAATTTTGCATAGATTCTTGTCTATAGCAACGATTCAGTATCCGTAAATATTGTATCATACAGCTGTCATACAAACTAACCTTTCAAAATTACGATAAATATCTTTGTATACCCTTTTATGGAGTAAAGGGTAAAATTCTAGGTCTTCGTAGAACTCCTAATTTCTACGGACTGTTTTCGATAGAATACTCTGATAATAAATAGTTTTAAAAAAAACTATAAATCTAATGGATTTAAAAACTAAAATTTATTCTTATATTCAGTGAAACAAAACCAGATATTTTCAATAAACAACGTTAACTACAAACTACTAAACTCAAACTACAATTTATTGGAATAAATGAAACGCTTTTCCTAACTTTGTTAGAGTTACAAACATGCATATCGCAATACTGCCGCTGAAACCATAAAAAACATTGTGACAAAAAAGAATTAGCAATGCCGTTTGCAACTCTCTATAAATCACATGAAGTTGTCATATGTCATCATAAAAATCTAATACAGTTTTTTATGGCACACCCGAACCAATGACTACCAATTACGAAAACGGAAAACCGTGGCGTGCGTGGCGGCAGCACACGAGAGCAAACGATATGCAAAACAAGTTGACGGCGAGCCGCGATCATGAAAGTGGAAAATTTTGCCAAACAATGAACCCGAACGACCTTAGCGATAGAATACAAGTGCTGGGTGGATGATGATATAATTTTTAGGTTGAATTATGCAATTATTTATAATGCTAATTTGCGATGGAACAAATATTAGTGAGCATGTAAATAGTTAAACTGTAACAGCTGATCGTGTAGCAGTGTCGCATTGTGATATAACAATGTAACCGCGGATAATTTGGCAGAAAATACAAGGGTAGTCCAATAAGTATTAAGTATAGGTATACTATAAGTAGCTTGGCGTTGATGTCGCGAGAGTAGCGAGACAATTTTACAGTCGTGTGGAGCATTTTCGTAGACTATTGTAAAGATTTTATACCTAATTTTGCTTAGACCGCGTGGACAAGCCGAATTTTAGAAAAAATTAAAAAATTAAATTCGATTTTTAGTATAGAAATCGCATAGCAGAACAGCGAGCGCTCGAGCACGGATAAACAATGACTTTTCTTCTTAGATGACCACTGTCTGAAATTGGTTTGAAAAATTTTAACGCTGTCGCACGTCAGTTTCTGAAGAAGCAGGACGGTTAGCTGCCTCCAAAACGATTACTTCGAAGGATACTGCCTTTTTAATGTCGACGAGGAAGACGAAACCTCCGTTTTTTGGTATTTACAAACTGTGATCCACATCGATTTCGCCCTTAGTACTACTTTCTTCATACTGGGTAAGGAAGCGAAGAAAATGGGTTTGGTAGTAAACGAGGGCAAGATTAAATATCTCCTATCTTCAATCAACAGTAGTCGCATTCGCGACTTCGTATACCATTTCGTTTATCTTGAAACCATAAGTCCTAAACGTCAAACAGGGCTCCACTATGGCGAATTATTTGGCGACCTCGGCGCCGAATCGCATAAAAAATTGGCTCGATAGGAAAAAAATAGTTCTTCCATCTTGACTACACTATGAAACTTGAAAAAGCGACTCACGACAGAAATATGAGTAAGTTATCGCCCCGGCTCATGGCTGCCTAATTTGCAGGCCACTAGAAAAGGCAATTTTCAGATCGTGCTTTATCCCAAATTTTTGTTTCTCCTTTAAAGGCTCCTACTTATTCAACCACCCTCGTATGACAAAAAAACAGACTTGTGAACTCGTTAATTTCACATAGAGATTTATAAATATATACTATATACCCCATATGCACCTGTATGTATACCTATGTGTACTTGTTTACGTAGGTGATTCACCGCTTTCATTGTCAAGAGAGGCAGCAACACACCCAATATGTCGCATGTCGCAGCGGGTATTGAAAATTCGCGAATTATTTTCGTGTTTGTTTTTTTAACGCCATTGGGCGAATACTTAATATTTTCAGCTATGGCTAGAAAACTAACGTACTTACCTATGCATACACATATGTATATACAATATTTATGTGTGTTACTATAATTTTTTTATATCACTTTATTGCATGCTTTTGAAAATAATTTGCGTATCGCCGCCTGCAAGCGAATTATTCGCACGCTCTGTCGCGTTAATTGTCACATACAAACTCGCTCGTTTGTTTGTTTACCTGTTGGCCCGTGCGTATTGCGGGCTATCTTCCGGTGCGGAAGGAATATTGTTAGGCGCTCGTAGGAGAATTGTAATTTTCGCGAATATTTTTTTATCACCCGCACAACTACAACGGTAGCTCTGGCATAATATTCCGCGTACTGTCAATTGTCAATTAAATTTTATTTATAGAGTTTTTCATTTTTATTGTGTTGTTTTTCTTTCATATTGTTATTATTGTCGTTTGCGAAATTCAATGTCAATTAAAACGAGAACACCTTTTGCATACTAACTTTTTAATGTGAATTCGCAAACGCACTTTTGACACTTCGTTCGGAATAATGCGCAAAAAATTTGCAGTTTCTCTGATGGAAATTTATTGTTATATCTACAAATTGATCTAAAGAACCACAATAAGTACATACATACATATGTATGTATGTAGGTATATGAAAAGAATGGTGTATTTGCACCATATGTTATCCCGACAGTGACAGCTCTTTCTCAATGGAAATTTTGACAGAGAAATTAAGGCAACTATCTCGTGGAACTGTATGAATCACTTAAAGTGAGGTATTATAAACTCATTCTTAAAGTGAATATGGAGTGTTAAGTGAGAAAAAGCCAATGAACTTTGAGATTGTAATAGTTCGATGGTTGAAACACCGTTTGGGATTTTATGTAGACGGGAACTTTGTCGTGCTACTTTAATTTCAAGAAGATAGAACGAAATATCACTTAATAAATACGAATCAATTCACAAACTTCGGTAGTTTGTTAATATTTCATAACGTTACACTCAAATTTGAAAAGGCGTTTCAGAGAGTTTTGAAGTACGAGGCCATAAAAAATTTAAAGGCGATATTTTTTTAGAAAGCGCCAATTTGTCAAAAAAATTTTATTTTGCTTTCTCCTTCGATTGATTACTTGATTTAACATTACTTTCACGAAATCTGTTTGGTTTTTTAATTTCAGAGGCTCCAGTTCAGAGATTTATTGGTTACCGCAAAACGTCTTTTTTGAAAGCAGCTCCCGAAGATCAGCTGTAGCTTCTTTTAAAATAAAATTTTTTACAAATACTAAGTCTTAAAATACAGTTAAAAGTTACCATAATATGTGTAGGTACAAATTTTTGAATCAATAAATTTAAAAGGTTTTTTTTAGAAAAAATTCTGGAAAACTCAGTTTTTTCGGCCTTCTAACATACAGTTAACCGCTTAAATAAACCCTTCTTGCTCTAACAACGAGAGTGCTCAAAACAACAATTATATTTATATTATATCCAGATAGCCAGACGGCTTTGAGATCACTAAAATCAAGTCTTGATCTCCTAGTAGATCAAACATCTTATTTTACGATAAACGTGCAATGGGTTTCAGGACATAGCGAAATTCCTGGTAACTGTGAAGTAGATGAGCAGCCAGAGTCAATAAAAATTATACTCCGATAAAGAGGCAGTTTCTATGTCTGGATATTTGTAGATATTTAATCGACCAACATATTGGGTTGTCAAAAAAGTCTTGCGGTATTTTCGCTAGTTGGCGCTGAAAGCGCGTAGTTCTAGTTTTATTCGTCGCATCGGGTCATGTTATACCTTTTTGGAAAGCTCATTTCAAGCGCTAACACGTGTTTGATTGATTGTCGTTTCTTGTAAGTCGTTCGTGAGTTATAGCGTCGCAAACATGGAGCAAAATAAAGAGAAAATACGGCATATTTTACAGTACTACTACGATAAAGGCAAAAATGCATCTCAAGCCGCCAATAAAATTTGTGCAGTTTATGGACCCGATACAGTTTCCATTTCCACCGCACAACGATGGTTTCAACGTTTTTGTTCTGGTGTAGAGGTGGTCGAAGATGCGCCACGCTCCGGAAGGCCTGTCGTCGAAAATTGCGATAAAATCGCTGAATTGGTCGAAAGAGACCGGCATAGTAGTCATCAAACCGTTATAAACCATTTGAAGAAGCTTGGAGTCGCTAAGAAGCTCGATGTATGGGTGCCACACGAATTGATTCAATAAAAATACCACAAAACTTTTTTGACAACCCAATATTATAGAGATACTTACAACAATCAACAATCAGGCCAACGTGAGATTAATGGAATAGAATCTAGTAAGAGTGCAAACAAGTCACTGTCTTATTGAAAGACACCCAGCCGACTATAGAGTCTGCGAAGTGATAAAAGATCAACATCTTCGGAGCGAATGCAAGGCTTGGTATAGGAAAAGAATCGCAACTATCTATCGAGTGTTTATGGAAGATGTCTCGGAAGTTGCGCACATAAAACTTTTTCGATTGGTGAACTTCATCAGAAACACGTGGTAGTTCAGTGAGGCCATAATAAGGTTCGGTTATTTTAGTTCCAGTGGTTTCACAATGGGCTTCATAAAGACTTAGGTGCGCCGTCGGACAGCCACTCAACCTACCGCCAATCATTACCATTGACTCCAAACAGTGGGTGAAATTGAGATCTGGCAGGGAGTGTCAAAAAACGTTGATCAATATTTTGAACTTAGTATAAAACAACAAGATAACAACTCAAAAAAGTTGGCGTTTTTTCAAATATCTTTATTTCATTTCGCCCGTTTAAATTTCATTTGATTATTATTTGAATAATATATAAGTCAAGGGGCTGCTTTATTCACACGGACAGAATTGAATAACAACCAGCGACTTTCTCGTTTTGATAAAAAAAAATATTGCCCATAATTCCTAAAAAATATTGTGCAAAAATATGATCTCAACACCAGAGCAAGAGTTACTTCTGCAAATCATTATTAAATATCAGCTTTTATTAGAACATCGTTTTACATATTTTAAAAGGGCAGAAACACTTCGGAGAATGGAACCTAGATGTTAAGGCTTATATAATAGTATAGTATTTTTGCAATTCGAAAACCTTCTCCCTATGCATTATTAGACATATTATAGTCTACATACATATGTACATATATGATTTTACTACAATTCACACAATGAGTTCTGAATTATTGTTGTTTAGTAAGGGCATTTCCTGCAATTAGAATTAGTAGATGAAGCATAGACTCTGGGATTTTCTGGATGTTATAAGATAAAACGATAATTATAGTTCCAACATCTAGAAAATCAACACGTATACACTTACGAACACAAAAAATTATATAAACACAACATTGCGAAATACGAAAATTATCAGCAAATACATACAAGTATTTCAAAGAAAGCGACTATTTATTGACTTAAATACTCAAATATAAGGAAATCGAAAGTGTGGAATAAGATATCAGCAAAACAAATACACATAATTACGAGCAACTCCTCATACTACAAATAAATATGTATACGTTCCAAGGCTGTTCGAAAAAGTCAACAATCGCTGTTGTGATATCATCAAAAACTGGGGAAAATACTTCAATTTAATATTTAAGCAAGCAATTCACAGCTATTATGACGTACATATATCTTGCTATGATTTCAGGCGAAACTGTCAAAATGAGAAAATGCAGAAAAGGCGTTTAAAAATTATAAGGAACCAAGCTTAATGGCAATGGCCAAAAAATCTCAGAAATGGCGCAAATTTCGGCTTAAGCAGGAAAAACCGCAAATTTCAAGAAGTAAAGCGAAACGCAAAAAAAAAATATAGTTATGAATTATTTAAAATGTATTTATTGCACACTTCTGAGAAAAAATTCAGACAAAAGTGTTTAAAAACGTACTTTGGATCACTTTTAACTTAAGTAGCTTATCAAAAGAGATTTGGTTTAAGAAATCAAGTGCGAAAGCAAAAATCACCAAAGAGGTGGCGTCAGCATTAAACAACTCGCATGTGATTCAGTTATTCGATAAACGAAGTTGTTATGTATTACCGAGAATTTCAAAATGTTTATTAACCCTTTGACAGTACAGATGACCAAACTACTAGGCGTTTATTACTCTTAGATTTGGAAAAGAATAATTCATGTTTGCAAAATATTGGTTTAGATAGTTTTGGCGATGATAGAAAAATTGCATACTTTGAGGAAGAAAAGAGTAATAACTGAAAAATTTTCGAAATCAATATATCAATTTGTAGTACACGTATCTATCTACCTAAGACATTTTAATGTCATCACTTTCTTGTTTAGCTGGAAAATCACAGTTTGGTCTAACAAACTTTAATTACGTCCTTTGTTTCCTGAACATTTGCCATTTTTCGAGTTGTGTCTATTGTAGTCTGGTGGGAATCACCGATCGACCTGTAATATAGGACGACTGATTTTAATTCGTTTACTTCAAGCAATTTTCGAGGATGAAATATTTGTATAAATTTTAACGAAATCCCAGAAGTCCCCAGATAGATCGCTTATTACTTGTTTGTCCATTAAGTGCTGGAATAGGGTTAGATGATCCAAAGCATTTGTTTTTATTTCATTTATTAGTAAAAGTATTAAAACATCTGTTCCCTAAATTTTTAAATGAAAATTTCCGGTCGTTTTGATATTAACGGGGTTTTCAATGGAAACGCTACATACTTTTGACTTTTCTCTTCAGTATGATTTGCCATTTCTTCAAGGAAAGACATACGATCCAACAAGGAGTAGAAAGTATTAAAGTATACTCCGAAATTCAGAGTCAGTGGCCTCAACTCTAAGAATCCCTTGTCCAATTTATGGCCGTCATAATCGGCCTAGCAGATTAACAATTGAGCGTCTAGTGGAAAAATTAAAATTTACAGGCACAGTACAAGATGTTCTTGTGCCAGTGAGACAAAGAAGTGCCCGTAGTGTTGAGAATATTGCTGCCGCTAGCGCATCAATTGAGGAAGACCCAAATCAGTCTCTCACACATCGTTCTCAAGCGTAAGGCATCTCTGTGACGTCGATGTGGCGAATTTTGCGAAAAGCCCGTTATAGCAAACCTAGTTTGATTTTAGATGAATATTGAGGTTTCCAGAATATATGCAACATGCCGAGTCTGATTGTGACCGACAATATAGCGTCGCTAATATCATCGATATTTCACCAAGAAATTTTTCAAAAAAGATATAATATATACTAAAACACATTCAAATCATAAATTCTCAAAATTTAAATAAATTATAATATTTTTAGTGCAACAAAATCCTGTAAGAGCCGCATGTCAAATAAACATTCTTCAAAAAAAAATATATATATATAACCACTCAAGGGTTAAAAAATGGAACCTGTTCGCGTGGATTCCCCCACATAAGACATCAGACAACAAATTCGTTCCGATGGGTATTGTCACATAACATTCGTTTTCAGCTTTTGAAATGCAATTCGTAGAATCCAGGCATCAGTAAAACAAAAAAAGCAAGAAATAGTTGGTTTCCTGTTGTTCATAATTGAATTTTGTTTAATACAAACATGATGCTGCATAACTTTAACGGTTATATTAATGATGACGTCAATATCTACAGTTGCGTATTGTTAAGTCTGGCGACGTAAAGGCGGTGCATTCCCGGCCGCAAGGTGAGATCATCAATGAAAAACAGACTTCAAAATTGCAGTTGCTCTAGGAATGGCGTGCGGCGCCAACACGAAGTTCACTGACACACGAGCAGAAAAGCGATCAAAAACTATTTTGTAATTGTTATTCATGCCTGACTAATGATCTTCAAAGTATGTTTTGTACATATTTCGGCATATATTTACATACTAAGCAGACAAATCCGAAAAGCATTTGTTAAAGCATGTTTTAGTCTTCAAAATAAAAAACGCATTTCGTATAGTTTACTTTAAAATTTTCTTCGAAATCGTTTATAAAAAAGTTTAAGACTCTTGCATAAGTTAACAAAATATTTTCATATACAGCTGGCATGCAGATTATTGGAATCAGTTACACACGAATAATGCTCTCAATGATAACGCAGTTCACAACAAAGTGACAACAGCTGGTTATTCGGCTAATTGTTGCGAGACCCGACCAAATCAGAAAATTTGTCCAAATACTACCCTATTTAATTTTCTGCTCGCTTTAATTGAGTGTAGATTGGTGTTGTACTTAAAGGGATAAAATCAGGTCTGCAAATAAAACATTTTCAGACAAAAAAAGTGAGGCCAAAATGTGTGAATTTGAAGAGCTTGACAAGCTGCCCGACAGAGGTAATGCTCGAAAATTTTACGAAAAGAAGCGGTTACTAACAGAAGGTTTCAAGACCGGAGCATACTCTTGTAAAACCCTCAGAGGTGCTCAGTAATTGTTGCCCAGAGCATACTGAAATTATGAAGGGAAAACTTCTCCAGTCTGCTGACTGGCAGTGAAAGCATAACACCAGGAGGTGGTGAACCGGATTCCCCAATCGATGACGATGGAGCGGACGTTCCATTGCCCGACCATGAAAAAATTCGAATAGCAATTACCAGTCTGAAGAACAACAAAACGAAAGGGCGGAATGATTACCGGCCAAGATATTCAAATACTGCGGCAAAGAACTTATAGGAGAATGCATCACCTTCTTTATAGAAGAAAGCATGACCGACGATTGAATTTGAAGTTGCTCTGCTCAATCCACAAAACTGGTGACCCCTTAATATTCACCAACTACGGTGGGATAAACCTCAACACCGCTGTCTAAACTTACGTTGGACAATACCAAAAGCTCCGTCAAAATGAGGAAGGACCTCTACGAACTGTTCGATATCAAACGAGATTTTAGACAAGGCGACTCCCTATTTTGCGACTTCTTCAATCTAATAATTCGAGCTGCAAATCTGAATAGAGAATAATAGAGTAAAATCTCCTATAATAGTTTACAGCTGTTGGCGTTCGCCGATGATATTGAAGCGAAGAAAATGGGTCTGGATCGAGTGCAAGCCGAAATATCATATATTGTCACCAAACAAACAGTCGTCGCACTACCGACTTTGTTCCCACGTCACTGTTGGCAGTCATACCTTCGAAGTCGTAGATAATTTCGTCTATCTTGGAACCAGAATTAACACCAACAATAATGTTAGCCTCGAAATCCAACGAAGAATAACTCTTTCCAGCAGGTGCTACTTCGGACTGAGTAAGCAATTAAAAAGTAAAGTCTCTCTCTCAGCGAGCAAAGACCAAACTCTATAAGTCAGTGCTATATGGTGCAGAGACATGGACGATGGCAACATCTGATGAGTTTGTTTTGTGATTCTTATGCTGTAGTGACTACAGTTAGGGTGTACGTACATATACATTACAACTCTTTGCAGTCATATCCAATTATTGTTCGATCAGGACCGATATGAATGATAATGATATTTCGAAAGAAACCCTTCCAAAAAGCCATAACACATTCGGTGACGATATAAATCTTTTCAAACGAGGATCGGTATTTGTTGAATAATATCAGGATACATATACATACATATATTCATATTTCGAGCAAGGCTCTAAAACAAACTTCAAAAACTATGAAAACGACTTCTGCCGAGGGTATTCTACACCAACATGCAACATTACAAGCTTTTATGACAAAAAGTAACACAACATTGTCTTGCATGTTGTAAAACTTTCGTGGCGGACTATCTTTAACGTTCATCAGTAATGCGCATGAGTAATCAACTCATCGGTAAATTGCATATCACTCAGGCTGGCTAAAGGTAAGTAACAATAAAAAAGGTATGGAATTCTACTTTACATAAAATACGTATCGACTGTGTGGCTCCTTGAGTGACCCACAGTAATTTTATACTCGCTTATAAAAACACAGAAAAAAGTGAAAAAAACCAAAGAAGTTAGCAGATTTATCAGCTGTCGCTGCCAGATGCCTCCTCTCCGTGTACTTGGCTGAAGATTGCACTTGTAGAGTGACAAGAGCAGACGTCGCCAGCAAGATTTTCGCCGCTTGGCTTGACATACTATATTTAGTAGCCGTAAAAAGTGAGTGAGGCTGCAGCTCGCACGTGTGTGTGAGAAGATGTTGGCGACAGCTGAGAAAGAGTGGTCATAAAGTGCACGCGTCAGATGTCCCTGTAACACCGTAATAAAGAACACCACCACTGCAGTTGCAACCTTGCCGTCGCGCTCATTCTCGCCCTCCTCCTCCACACTTGTCCTGACGTCTACTGCCTACCACAAATTCATATTCGTTAACCCACTTTCGATGCACGTAAATAACTTCAAGTACCGCATAAATATATACTTTAGGGAAGCGGTTTTGCCAAGGCACTCCGAGGTCTGGCGACTTGCATCTGATGCTGAGTCCACTTCAGGTTTTTGTTTTTTTTTTGAGGTTGACGTTCGCAAACACTCGACGCGATGAAGAGTAATGAGGCATATGCAAAGAAGGCTGTGTAAGGGTGTGCAGGTTTCAGGATAAATTAAGTAGGTGAAATGCGAAAGTAGCCAGCAAAGTCAAAGTAAAAATCACAACAACAAATATCCATGAAATTGTGTGTTGTAAATTGATATTATCGGTGGCGAAAAAGTGATGTCACAAGTTACAAGATTGCAAAGTTTTTCAAAATTTATACTCATTGAAGGTGTAAAGCTGCTGAAGAGCCTGGGCTTTCCGTGCACTTTCTACGCAAATATTGAAAGAAAAGTGCAGCACTGACAGTGAAACTGAGAAACGGTAAATTTTACAGTTGCAGAAAATATATAAGCTGCTATAAAAACAATAACAATTTATGCAATTGCCCTTTAAATTAAATGCAAATTGAGTTTATTGTTTCCTTGATTATTAATGAACTTTGAAACTCTCCATTGAATAAAATGTGAAGACGAGGGCCGATCGATAAGTCCTTAAATTTTCGGTTCTGATTTTCTTATATAAAAACTTTCAATTGACGACAATAATGAGTGCTTTTTAGACGTGTGGTCTTCAACTGAGCAATACATCTTTCGGAGTTAGGCTTTGTAACGGCTGTTACTCACTTTATACTCAGTTTAGTTTGCCATTTCAAAATAAACATACTTACTCCGGAACAAAGTTTGCAATTCGTGCTAATTTATTATCAAAATAAATAATCGCACAGTAGAGTCGCAAATTCCCTGCAAAACTAGTACGACTGTTTAAATTGGCGTTGAGCAATACCAAAAGCTCCGTCATGATCGGGAAAGGCCTCTTCGAGCCGTACGGTACCAATATACTCCTGGTGAAAATAATTCGAGTCGGAAATTGAGAAGTGAAGTCCTCTCTCGACGAACAAAGACCAAACTCTACAAGTCACTTTTCCGTCAGTCCTGCTATATGCTGAAGAGGCACGACAATGACAACATCCGATGAGTCGGCGGTACGAATTTTCGAGAGAAAGGTTCTGCGGAACATTTATGATCGAATAACGCAGTCGCTGGGCTGTATGAGATCTACGACGACATTCACGTACTTCAACGAATTAAGAGACAGAGGCTAAGCTGGCTAGGCCATGGCGTCCGAAGGGATGAAAACACTCAAAATCTGAGAATATTCGACGCAGTATCCGCCGGAGGGTAGCAGAGAAAGAGGAACCCTCCACTCCGTTGGAAAGAGCAGGTGGAGAAGAACCTGGCTACACTTGGAATTTCCAATTGGCGCCAAACAGCAAAAAGGAAGTACGACTGGCGCTACAAGCCTTAGAACTAACGAAACAATCAATTTTTTGAATGAAGCTTTTGGTGGGCGCGTCTTAAGCTTGTGACGTAACCTCCAAGATCGAGCGATGTAACACCGCTGAACTATCTTTTGTGGCGGTTAATACTTAGAGCGTAATTGACTTAAAGCTCACTAAAAGCTTTTGAATTTCAGGGTTGCAATTAGGTCTACAACTGGCAGCGTTACACGATAAAAAATGATTCCAAACGCAAAAAGACCTCACAAAATTTTTGGGAGACACTGAAGCAGCCATTTCAAGACTTTTGAAACAGCCGGCTACAGACAAGAACAAGGAATTTGAATGGCATATGAATTGAAGCCAAGGTACGTTGTAAGATGATTTTTCAGAAATGCTGCTTGAACGTCGCTTCAGCATTGGATTGTGTTTCATTCTTCAATGCAAAGCTGGCGCAATTCAATAAGTGGGTTCTAGTATACAATATTAGTTCTTATTTTAGCGGCAAAAGACTTTCCAAATAACGGGTGATCCAAGTAGATGTACTTTTTTCAATACCCTTTCCTTGACAGATCACGCGTGAGTCGCCTCAAGTTATGTGATGTTATTTTTGTTCAGCATAGTTTGACAATTTCTTCAAGGAAAGACTGTTCAGGCGTAAGGCTTACAAATCGTTCAAGTTTATTACGAAAATTCACGTTTTGTAAAGATTGTCTTTAGCGAGCTTCGCTCAAGTTATCGTCAACATAATCGGCCTACTAAGCGTAGTGTTCGCAACACCAACACCCATCTTGAGACCCAGCATTCATTATTGGATTATATTCCACCGAATAGACCAAGTACAGCACGCAGTGAAGAAAATATAGGGGTCAAAGCTGAGACCGAAGACTATGGAGAGTCGATTCGGCACAGTAACTCGGACTGCCCTCCGGAACCCATTGGAACTGAAGTCGCTCGGCCTTAGAAAACGACATCTCATCGCTCTATGGGCTCTTGAAAAGTTCCGACGCTTTCGACCCCAATTTTGTTCACCGACGAGACCCATTTCTGGCTAATGTAAACAAGTAAAATTGACGACATTTGGGACGAAGAGCAGATTAAAGAGCTGCCATTTCATCCAGAAAAAAACAACGGTTCGGTATGGTTTGTGGGCCGGTAGTTTCATCACTGCAGATTTCTTCAAAAATAATGCCGGTGGGAATGTAAGCGTCAATAGCGACCGTTATCGCACATGATAATCGACTATTTGATGGCTGAAATTGAAGCTCGTGATCTCGGCGATATTTAATTTCAACAAGACGGCATCACTTCACTTAATTAAGGTGAAATGGCCACCAAGATAAACAGCAATCAGTTAAAGTTGTCGTATTTTGATTAAAACTTATAGTGGGCGGGCATGTCATGAACCTGATATCACAAAGTTAGACTTTTTCCTGTGAGGATATGTAAAGTCTAAAGTATATGCGGACAATTCCTTCTTCGATTCAGGTCTTGGAGGAGAACATTACGCGTCATTCCGCCAGTCACCAATCGAAATGCTCGAACGAGACATCGAAAATTGGATCTAAAGGATGGACCATCTAAGACGTAGCCGCAGCCAACATTTGAAAGAGACACTCTTTAAAAAATAATTGCGAAATAATGTTCTTTCGAATACTAATAAATATTCCCCATAATTATCGAATGCTGTCAAATTGATAGAACTGAGCCGGACATAAAACATAGTCTCTTCCTATTACATAGACCCAACTGTCTTAGAAACGGAAAAATATTTGTAATTACTTAGGCTTATCACAATTGTAGGTACATACGATATATATAGTTTTGTATAATACAGACTTAGCGAAGGTGGTTCGTCTTTATAGACTCTCCAACCTTACTAAGAAGTGTTTCTATGAATTTTACAGTGATACGTTAAAACTTTTATGGCAGACCGTTAAAAACTAAAAGATAAGGGTTGCTTTATTGATAACTTAAATCTATTTCAACGAAGTCAGAGCTTCTATAGTTTATGCAAGTGCAAAAAAGCTCATCAAAGGGAAATGTATTATTTCAAGTCAGGAAATTTGATTTAAATGTTAATGAGCATAAACAGTTTTAAGGATAGAAAAAACCTAATTATTGAACTATTGAATGAGTAATTAAATATACATAAACACGTATTCAACAATATAAAAAAAAATGTATGCCTTTGAAGTTTTTCACACAAGCTTCACTTCATCAGCAGACGAAAACGTAACCCCGTAGCACATATATTTATTATAAGCAGTATATTTATGTGACTTTTTACAATAACAACAATAAAATAACAGAAATATGAAATCAGTAAAATGATAAAAATTACACCGTACGGTACTTAAAAAGCTCGTAGAGCTGCAAAAAGTGACTGATCCCGCAGCTTGGTGCCTTTTAATGCACACTTAAAGGCAACAGTAATTTCATTTTATTTTATTTACAATTCTACGTAAGGTCCAATAATGAAATGAAATTATTAAACAAAAAAGAAATATGCAAGTGTCACTGAAATTCAGGGGCGGTCAGTAGCTAAATGACGAAGTGTGCGTGAGCGTGTTGTGATGCCTTCAAATTGTGTAATTAGGTTGATTAAACTTTTCAAGTGCCTAAATATGCATAGTTATACGCGTGTGCGTATATGTGTGAGTGAGTGATTGATTTTTTGTAGTTTGCGAAAATCGCACAGCAATAGCAAATAATTTTGCATATCATACAAAAAAATGTTATAAAAAGCCAGAAGGCGAGATATGGAGCAAATAGCTGATGAAATAGTGGAAGTCAAACCAAACATTTTTTCTAGGCATTTACCGTGTTCTATTTATTAATATGCAGTTACTCCATAATTGTCCCACTATTTTAAACATACATTACATTTTTTACATACTTATTTAAATTAATTTAAAAATTTATTAAAAATATTTAATAAAAAAAAAATTTTAAATTAATCCAAAAAAAATTAATAATTTAAAATAGCAAAAATTCGCACTTCTGCCTTTATTTTTAGAACTTCAACAAATTTTATATTTTTGTATGTGTTTGTTGTTACGCTTGTGCAAACATTCATGCATGGGAGTTTATTGTGCTTGAGCTGCTTGCGGCTATAAAAATGATTGCATACATTTAGGCATGAAAATACAACGAGTCAGTGACATAGCGAAAGCTCACTGTGTCGTGCTGTCGTATGAAAACAATTTGAAAGCTTTTTGCAGAAAAAATTTTTTGTCAGAGTATGTTTAATTATTATATTATTTCTCCTACATTTTTTTACAGATTTTTTTTATAATTTTATATCTGCTTCTGTGGCTTAAGCCAGAGCCACAAAATATATAGCTACGTGCATATATATTGTATTAAAAATACATAACAAACGATATGAAAAACTTCTTTATAGTAATATATGTTGAAAAACGCCAAATTTGCTTGCAAACTTTTTCACCTTAATTTAAATATCCTTTGTATAAAAATAGACTATTTATAAACTACTTACGGTTCTGCTTCTATAGATTTTAATTTGGCAACATAATTCGAAGGTATATAGCCCTCTTGACGGGATTTCTTGCTGCGTGCGAGCCACCAGTCGCCCTGAAAGAATATAAGAATATACGAAATAAGTTGAGTTGGTAAAAAAAGGTTTACGAAAATAAAATAGAAAACACAAAGAAAATAATATACAGTTATAATGTCACTCTTCTTAATTTTTGTTATTTTTTTATTTTTTAATATTTAATTTTTTATTTATTTTTTTTTTATTTTTTATTATTTTTTTATTATTTTTTTATTATTTTTTATTATTTTTTTATTATTATTTTATTATTTTTTTATTATTTTTTATTATTTTTTTATTATTTTTTATTATTTTTTTATTTTTTATTATTTTATTTTTTTATTTTTTTATTTTTTATTATTTTTTTATTTTTCATTATTTTTTTATTTTTTATTAATATATTATTATTACTATTCTTTTTTTATTAAAAAAAATTAATAACTAAATATTTTTTTATAACAAACTACATTATACATTACATTTACAAAATATGGCACCTCTAAAAAGGTGTGTCATTTCAATTCACAGGAGTTTCATCATTATTTTTTTGTTTTTGTTATTTGAGCAGCTCTTATAAATGGTGAGTTTAGGTGAGGTCTTTGACGTAACCTATTCGAGCGACCTCACCCATTCACTGCTAGAAGCCCAACCCTCTCTCCTGCTACATCTACAGCGACTGTATTCATAAACTGGAAGAAGAGTACGGACTAGATTTAAACATTTTTGTCTATAACAAAATTCCGACAGAAAACAACCCAAAAAGTTTTGATTTTTTGCCTCCAACCGTGATTGTTACCAAAGTACAGATATGGTCAAGTCACTAGTAAGCGGAAACTGAGGAAGAGATAATTAGATGTTGTTGGTAAATTATAAGGCAGCGGCCGGTCGGGCATAAATTATGGCAGGAAGAATCATGACTAGAGAAGATCTAGATCAGTCAGGATACTGCACTTTGGGCGGCCTTGGGATATCCCCTTTAGAACATCTGCGCAACGAGGATTGAGGAGCATAGTGAGCCGTTTCTACTGGGACGCTTTCAAAGGAATCATCGTTACAAATATTCACAACGGAACTATGAACATTTTCATTCCTTCATTACTTTCCTCATGTATCTGTATAACGCAATTAGCTGTATTTGTTTTTACTTCGAAAACATTACGATAAACATTGCTTGAAGATGACATTACTAAACTTCTAAGAAGAAAATATGCAAGCGTATCGGGTCAATGACATTCAGTTCACGACAAAAAGTATACTGAAGGTTCGTCATCTACGTCATAATAATTTCAGGCGACAATACCGTCGTTGGCCATTACGAAACCAACCTCTCAATTGTCGTTTGAGAGGTTAGATCAGTCTAGGATTAAACACACAAATTGAAAATTTTTGGCTTGTAGTACACTTAGGGCCCTCTCTTTAAATCGATGTAGCGTCGGATCGTGTTTCTCGAGACTGTAGTTTTAAAATCGGTTGTTGTTGTTGTAACGGTTACCTCACCCCCGTTAGGATGGTAAGGATTATATAAGTTGTCATCGAAGTCGTACTGATCCGACCCTGTAGGATCATTGTCCGTAGGGGTGTCAGATGAGTAGAATTAGCAGGGCATGCAAAGAGGTGGTTAGTAACGGGTGATTTTTTTGAGGTTAGGATTTTCATGCATTAGTATTTGACAGATCACGTGGGATTTCAGACATGGTGTCAAAGAGAAAGATGCTCAGTATGCTTTGACATTTCATCATGAATAGACTTACTAACGAGCAACGCTTGCAAATCATTGAATTTTATTACCAAAATCAGTGTTCGGTTCGAAATGTGTTTCGCGCGCGTGTTTTGTTCAGCGATGAGGCTCATTTCTGGTTGAATGGCTACGTAAATAAGCAAAATTGCCGCATTTGGGGTGAAGAGCAACCAGAAGCCGTTCAAGAACTGCCCATGCATCCCGAAAAATGCACTGTTTGGTGTGGTTTGTACGCTGGTGGAATCATTGGACCGTATTTTTTCAAAGATGCTGTTGGACGCAACGTTACGGTGAATGGCGATCGCTATCGTTCGATGCTAACAAACTTTTTGTTGCCAAAAATGGAAGAACTGAACTTGGTTGACATGTGGTTTCAACAAGATGGCGCTACATGCCACACAGCTCGCGATTCTATGGCCATTTTGAGGGAAAACTTCGGACAACAATTCATCTCAAGAAATGGACCCGTAAGTTGGCCACCAAGATCATGCGATTTAACGCCTTTAGACTATTTTTTGTGGGGCTACGTCAAGTCTAAAGTCTACAGAAATAAGCCAGCAACTATTCCAGCTTTGGAAGACAACATTTCCGAAGAAATTCGGGCTATTCCGGCCGAAATGCTCGAAAAAGTTGCCCAAAATTGGACTTTCCGAATGGACCACCTAAGACGCAGCCGCGGTCAACATTTAAATGAAATTATCTTCAAAAAGTAAATGTCATGAACCAATCTAACGTTTCAAATAAAGAACCGATGAGATTTTGCAAATTTTATGCGTTTTTTTTTTAAAAAAGTTATCAAGCTCTTAAAAAATCACCCTTTATTATGCGGGGAGTAGTTGCACGCGGACATATGTTTGATGTGTCAGGGTCGATTCTGGATAAGAAGGACTGTAGCAGGTTAAACAGTATCCAGAACGAAACTGCGCAAGGGTCCCTCGCGGCAACTCGAGCTCTTCCTCTGCAATGGGGGGTGGTTTAGCAGAAACTTCAAGAGGCATCTTGTTGTAGTTAAGTCGTAGCATATCTGTAGCTTCCTTCTCTGCGTTTCACTACATCCAGGCGACCATATTGGTGCGGCGTAGTTAAGGACCGTCCGGGAAAACGTGAATATGGTCGCTGTGATTTTAGTGAGGGAGAGTGTTAGGTTCCGTGCAGCGGGGTAGCAAGAAAGATTGGAGAGATAGTCGTTTACCTTTGAGCACATGCCATCGATTCCATTGCGATTTTGAAATCGTCAATGCGACTCTCGGATATTATCGCCTTTACTATTAACTTGAAATTTTAACTATTTTTGGTTATTTTTGCCACTTTTTATTAAAAATTTACTGTTTATATGTATTATAGGTCGAAAAATTTAAATGTTTCCTATAAGTTCGCCATTTTGAGAAAACACTTTGTCAAGCTAGTAACGTACTACAAGCTACACTTAGAAATCTTAAAAAGGTTATAATCACATTTTTTAAATCAAATTGCACAAGGTCCTCCAGTTACTGTCAATGACTTTGAAATATAGGAAAAATAGTGGCCATTTTGAACGAACATCTCAATATATTTTTTTATACAAACCAAAAACATTTGTAATAAGGCCCGAAAGAATGAAATTAGTATTTTTTAATTTCTCCCAGAATAAATCACCAAAACCGTACCATTTTTCGAGTAAGACTGTCCTAACCCCTTAGGTTGCAAATAACTCGCACAACTATACTTATGCGATAATAAATAAAATTATTACGAATAAGCTTTGAAAACGTTTCGCGCTTTATTTTTATATAATAAAAAAAGTGAGATCGTTTTCTCTTTCTTAGTCAACCAGTGTTGCTATGTTATCAAATAAATGAGTGAATAATGAAAATTAAAAGTAAATATTTATAATTTGTTATTTATATGAGTCATTAGACAAATCAAATTATATGTATGACGATAAGAATCTTTAAAAAACATGAATACTCGTATAAACTCAAATTCAAATATTTACTTATAATTGACTAAGTACACACTAATTGGGTTTTAAACACCAGATGCCAGTATAAAAAATTAATTCTTATAATAAAAAATAAAAGCAACTAAGTGGTTAAACAAGCCGGCAAAACAAGATATGCAAATAAAAAAATTATAACAAGAAAAAAAGCAACGCAAAGTAAAAGCAGCGCCAAGTGTGCACCTCATGCCTCGCAAATTTAGGTTAGCTGCAAAAGCAAATAAACAGAACCTTAATCAAATCACAGCCGAACAACAAGCGAACGCGACGCGTTGGCAGCGAAGTTTCACGTTCATTTGTAGTGCGCACGAACGTGCATGAATTGCCAACAACAGTAATATTAATCTTGTATATAAAAAATAGTAATTTATGAAAATATTTTAGACATTTAGTACAAAAATTCGACTTAAGCCACAGCTGGCAGATCAAAAATTGGATTTTTGTTACGGCTGGGCATTTTTTGTCAGGCAACAACGAAAATTATTTGTTGCTATTTATTTGTAACGGTAATTTATGGCATTTTTTCACAGGTGTAAGGAAATGTGTGCAATATTGAAGTTACACACGCGATTTGGTGCTTCAGTTGTTGGCGGGAACGCTGATGCATTTCGAGTTTGTTTATTTTAATTTATAATATTTAGAAATATGAAAAATAGTTAGAAATTTGTTACTATGGAGAATTATAGTATAAAAGGTTTATTAACCGATGGAAGTCATATTAACTTGACATGCAGGCTGAAAAGTTATGAAAAGCTTATTCACTTGTAGAATTGGAGTGAGTTAATGAGTTTTGTACTCTGACAACAAAACCAAATTCCAAAGCTAACTAAAAAAATTAAAAATGAAGTAAAAATAAAAAAAATACAAAACAAAATAAAAATAAAAAATAATAAAATAAAAAATAAATAAAAAAAAAACAAAAATAAAATATATTAAAAAATTTTAAAAATAATAAAAGTAAAAATAAATAAAAATCTGACCCCTGAAAATAAAAAAAATAGAAGTAATAAAATAAAAAATAAATAAAAAAAATAAAAAATAAAAAAAAAATAAATAAATAATAAAAAATAAAATAAATAATAAAAAATAAAATAAATAATAAATTAAAAAAAAACCAAAAATAAAATACATTTAAAAAATTTTAAAAATAATAAAAGTAAAAATAAATAAAAAAAATGAACCCTAAAGCTAGAATACCTTTCACTTATAAAAATAAAAAGTTTCCATACAATAACTTGATATTGATCCGTCAATTTGTACGTGGGTTAGTGATTTGGCAAACCAAGTATTGTAAATCTGGCAACTCACGACTTTATTGTTAAGTTTGACAGTTTTGATGTTCATGTTATCAGAACGTTTTAACATACCGCCGCTATTTGTGTTGTTTACAGTGACATAAAATATTCATCTCCGCCAAAAAATGGAATTGAAAGCGACAAACATTCAATATTATTGAGCAATTGATTGTAAAAAAACTGTTCACGCCGGATCCAAGCCTCGAATTTCTTCTTTTTTGGAGCTTCGGAAAAATTTGCGACTGATGTGTATTTCAGGTGTCCTGATAACGAATTTGAGTTCAAAAATTTTCCATCAAGTACCGCCATTTTTGTCACACCCTTTTCTACATCACAAAAAAAATCCAATGTTTTTTCGGTTTAGCAAGAAACAGCCTTTAACATAAGACGCAAAATAAACTCTAAACTAGTGTAATCATTGTTTCGAAAGGAATTCATAATTCAATGAAGAGAGAATTCATAATGCCATTAAGAGATCTTATGTTGCAAGCAGTATACTCTGACAGTGCAACAGTTAACTTTTTGAACTCCAACGAAGCAAGCCAACAAAACAAATTAATAATTTCTATTAATTAAACCGCCATTATTCACTTTAAGCTGCCAAAATCACATATCAAACGCAGCAAAAGTTACAACTGGAGCAATGACCAGCAGACGACAGACTTTGTGAGCCAAAATGGGTGTGCCTCCCCAAGAGCTCGGGGCTACAAAGTAACAAGCTTATCTGCGACTACGCATTTAGTGACTGCTTGGATAACGAACTTGGAAGTAACGTTATATTTATACGAAAAGAAAAAGGAGCGAAACCAAACGCAGCTGCACCAAAGCAAACTTGTCAGAGTTTTGCAGCATTTTGCTACGAACAAATTTACAAACTTTTGCGATTTTTCTCCGCTCACCAGATAGTCCAAACTGGCTGCATACTTCACTTTGCCCGACAAAGTGCAGTTTAAGCTCGACACTTACATGCGTATATATGTACACACATACATCTATATAAATACATACATATATGTATGTATATATTGTAATATAGTAAACTATAGTATAAATATACGAAGCGGAAGTAATGAAGCAAAAACATAATACAAGAAGGGAGATGTAAAGGAAACGAAAAGGAAACAAGTATATGTAGCAGGAGTAAGATAAAACCGAAGCCACTAACGACTTAAAGTATTATACATATGTATATATTTATTTTAAATTTAGGATAGTGTATTATTGAAAAATAGGTTTGTTTTGGAACCGATAGGCTATTTAGCTGGCGAGAATTATTTCCTCTTTATTAGTTTTTGATTTCTTCTTTCTTTTACTGAAATTACGTAACTTAATTTCAATAGATTTGTTTTTTTCATTTTATTTGTTACTTTTTTGAGCCTAATACGCGTTCCTGTGATCCTCATTCTCTTCTGGCTGACATTCACTCGCATTTACGAGTTCAGTATAAATAGAGTTGCATCATCTGACTGTAATAATACATTTGAAGCCCACGTTTTTGTCATGCCTCCATATGTGAACAGGTGCCATAGTCGGATAAAAATATTGCGACGATTGGTGTCCGATTATGAGGAATTTCACTGTATATATTCTATAGGGTATCAGACATGTTCGTCTGAGTCTTACAAACCTCGAGGCAAACTTAATATACTCTGATCAGGATAAAAAAATTAAAATAATGTATGTTCTGTCCTTACATGATTTAGAAATAGTCATAAACTATGCTAAATGACAAAACGTTGTAATCTTGAATAAGTTTCAACTAATAAGAAACATTTAGAGATATGGTTTACCCGGACTTTTTAAGAGAAACAGGTTCCTAGCTAACGAATGAGCGGCTGGTCAGTTGTCTCCGAGCACCTGGAGAGTCAGGACAAACATTTTCGCGCGATGTGTTTCTGTGAGTGGTAGAAGCCGAAAATGCAGCGTTCGTTAAAGCAAAGGTACGCGATTAAATTCTGTGTGAAACTCGATAAATCTGCGACAGAGACGTTTGATATGATCAAGCAGACTTACGCAGGTGTAGTTGACAAAGTCAAAGTAGAGACAAAGAGGCAATATTCTGAGTGACTCACGCCGGCGTCTCCTAGCCCAAAAAAGGGAAGAATGAGCAAATCCAAAGTCAAAACGATGCTCATTGTCTTTTTTGACATCAAAGACATCGTTCATTATGAATTGTTTCCTCCTGTATAAACCGTTAACGCCAAGTTTTACGTGGAAGTCCTCAAGAGACTCAAATGAAGGATCAATCGGGTGCGACAAGGCATCGCAGCCGATTGGAAGTTGCACCACGACAACGACCCGGCTCACACCGCCTTTCTTTTGAACAGCTACCTAACCAATGCCGGCAACCTAACGCTTTTGCAGCCGCCCTACAGCCCAGATGTGGCCCTCCGTATTTCCTTTGGTTTTCCTTGTCTGAAAAGCCCGATGAAAGGCAAGAATTTTGAGATGAAAGAGGGGATCCAAACAGTATGCACCTCGGCTCTCAAGGCTATTCCGGAGAATGCATTCTGTGACGACTTCAATGCTTGGAAATCGCGTTGGCAGCGCTGCATCGACGCAGAAGGAACCTATTTTCAAGGTTTTTAAAGAATTGTAACGATTGGTTCAATACATTTTTTTAAATCGACTCAGTCCTATTACTTTCCGCACAATTCCTGTATGATCGCAATACGTCTACCAGTTTGAATCCTTGCGAATGTTGGAAAAGGCTTACAGTGACTCCAAAATGCAAGCCTACGAGTGGTTTGAAGCCTTTAAAGACGGTCGAGAGATCGTTGAAGACATGTCTCGTTCTGAACGACCTTTGACATCTTCAACTGATGGTAATAAGTGCCGGTGGCGTCCTTGAGCCGTACTTCTTCCTTGATAATCAAGAATCGCTACAGCTCAATGATAACTGAATAGTTTTGGCCTGAATTGGATGATATGGACTTGGACAATATGTGGTTCCAATAGGACGGCGCCACAAGCCACACAGCGAATGCCACAATCTATTTATTGAAAGCCAAGTTTGGTGAACGTGTTACCTTAAGAAATGGCCCAGTCAATTGGCCGCCTCGGACGTGCGATTTGACGCCGTTAGACTATTTCCTGTGGATCAACGATTGATAAACATCGTACGAATATCGAACCTTAAATTTATAAATCGGCCGATTTATGCTTGAAAATCGTCGAAAATTAGGTTCAGCATCTGGACTTCTGCAAGCGAGTTCGTGGTGGTCACGCAAGAGAAATCGAGTTCCATATATAATGGCATCGAATGTACTTTCGTAGGAATGATTTTTGTGGATACTTTGGGTATGAAACGCGGTCTTGCTCGACTCGTCCCGATAAAATTAAATATTTTTTTCTTCAAAAGAGTACGACTGTGACCAAATTTAAAGCCAACAAGTAAGGAAGGGCTAAGTTCGGGTGTCACCGAACATTTTATACTCTCGCATGATAAAGTGATAATCGAGATTTCATTATCCGTCATTTACATATTTTTCTACTTTGGTTCCTAATGTATATATTGTACTATACAGAGAAGGCATCAGATAGAATTCAAAATAGCGTTATATTGGAAGAAGGCGTGTTTGTAAACCGATTTCCTCCATATTTCGTACATGTCATCAGGGTGTTAAAAAAGTATTATATACCGAATTTCATTGAAATCGGTCGAGTAGTTCCTGAGATACGGTTTTTGGTCCATAAGTGGGCGACGCCACGCCCATTTTCAATTTTTAAAAGAAGCCTGAGTGCAGCTTCCTTTTGCCATTTCTTTAGTAAAATTTAGTGTTTCTAAGGTTTTTCGTTAGTCGGTTAACGCACTTTTAGTGACTTTCAACATAACCTTTGTATGGGAGGTGGGCGTGGTTATTATCCGATTTCTTCCATTTTTGAATTGTATATGGAAATGCCTGAAAGAAACAACCCTATAGAGTTTGGTTGACATAGCTATAGCAGTTTCCGAGATATATACAAAAAACTTAGTAGGGGGCGGGGCCACGCCCACTTTCCAAAAAAAATTACGTCCAAATATGCCCCTCCCTAATGCGATCCTTCGTGCCAAATTTCACTTTAATATCTTCATTTATGGCTTAGTTATGACACTTTATAGGTTTTCAGTTTCCGCCATTTTGTGGGCGTGGCAGTGGGCCGATTTTGCCCATCTTCGAACTTAACCTTCCTATGGAGCCAAGAAATACGTGTACCAAGTTTCATCACGATATCTCAATTTTTACTCAAGTTACAGCTTGCACGGACGGACGGACGGACAGACGGACGGACAGACGGACGGACGGACAGACAGACATCCGGATTTCAACTCTACTCGTCACCCTGATCACTTTGGTATATATAACCCTATATCTGACTCTTTTAGTTTTAGGACTTACAAACAACCGTTATGTGAACAAAACTATAATACTCTCTTTAGCAACTTTGTTGCGAGAGTATAAAAACGCATTGAAGACCATCGATTGACCAACGTATTCACCAGATTTTGCTCCTTGTGATTTTTTTTATTTCTCAAACCGAAATTGCCGCTCCGTTTGTGGAACCCGTTTTAAGTTTATCGAAGAGACGTTCGCAGAAAGCCTTCAGCACTCCCCCCAAAAAAAGTGTTCCGAGGACTGGATCGTTGGCATTAGTGTATTACATCAGGTGGGTATTAAATTCAAGGGACAAAATAAATATTGATGAATTTTGCGTTTTATTTACAATTTCCGGGTATTGTTTTGTCACAATGGATTCTATCAGAGATCCCCTCCAACGCGAGTACTTAATGTAAAACGGCAAATATTTCTTTTTCCTTTTTACTCTTATTTTTATTTTGCTAACTTTGCACAAGCATATCGAAAAAATTTTATTGAATATTGCTCGCTTTTTATTCCGTCTGCATAACGCTTGAAGCTACCCGCCAACGCCAACAAACTATTCACTACAACAACTACAACTTAATATGGTTGGATTTGTGTGTGTGTGTGTTTGTATCTATGCCTCTACATAGTCATGCGGCGACGGCAAGCGTCAAACGGCTGTCCGTCTGAATTAGCAAATGAAAACCGCATACTTGAAGTTAGAAAAAAAGCGAATGAAACAGTGTTACCTGCTGGCGCGTTATAAATTTGCAGTTACGCACATTTCAATTTCGCCATTTAGTGCCATTAAGTATTGTATTTGCATTAGAAGTGTGTAGCTACATTTATAGGCATATAAATTTCTAATATGTAGGCAAATATGTGCATGTGCGTGTGTGTGAAAGTGCGCGCTTTACATTCGGCGTTCAAAGTATGTAGGGTCGCAACTCACCAGCGCGGCCACCCACTATTTGCCGCACGTTGTGTCTGATTGTCAGCGTGTCTTTTATGCGCGCATGTAAACACCGCCACACACACACACACAAGAGCATGTCTCACATACAGATATATGGTATGAACATTGAGTTCGTGCGGATGTAAATACGTAATCGCCTTTATTCGCATACATATCGACGCTATTCGTCACTTTATTTCAGGGAATTTCAGTTTTTTGTTCGATTTTTATTTCATTTCATTCGATTGCTTTTACCGCATTCGCCTCTGAGTGTTTGCGCCATCCGTTAGTTTGTTTGAGTTGTATTTGGTGAGGTGGGGATTTTTATGCGTTGCTTTGCCTTTTGCCTTTGCCACAATAAATCACTGTGGTTTCATGCGATTTTACGATTGTTATTGATACTTGTTGTTTTTATTGCATTTATACGCTTCTGTGAGCGTCGCAGCTATTATTTCCTTATTGTTGCTTTTCGTCATTGGCCCAGCTACGCACCTAGACCCAAACACTTGTTGACAACAACAGCGGCGAAGAAAACGAAAATAAATAAAATGGAAAAATTGTTGCAGTTTTTCTTTACGTTTTCTTCACCCACAAACATAAATTGCTGCGACGGATTTTGTATTATATCTTTTCCACTAAGTCTATGCGTTTTACACGCTCTATGCGCATTGCGTCGACTATCAACGCCACCTCTGTTGAGGGTCGTTGCACAGCACAGTGTACGATTTTTGAAAGTTTGTGTTAAAAAACTAGTTTTCATACAAAGCTTTTTCATGAAAAATCTATAAAACAATATTTAAATGAAAATAATTTGATTTAATTCAAACAAATTCTGCAGAACTCAAAGGATTTAGAAATTGAAGAAGGAAGTAAAGGAAGATCTTCCGTTATCATTATCAATGTTGAAGAATTCATTGTAATATTGGTTGGAAATCCTTTGGTTAGTTTTGAAAAGACGTCCGAGGGTTTGGAAATCTCTAATGGATCGACTCAATACTTTTCAGTTACAGTTTTGGATTTGAAGCAAGTCACTGCCGAGCCCACAAAAAAAAAGTTAATTGGTCGCGAATTACGTAGAATGAGAGGCACAAAAAAGAAACACAGAAGAAAATATATACACACATATACATATGTATGTACATATATTTTCTTGGATAATAACCCATGCCAAATTTCTTGGAGGTATCTCGATAAACGAAAAGTTTTCCATACACATACATGATTCCTATAATTTAATTGGCTTGGCAACTATATGTTGTAGTGAGTGGTTCGATATCAGCGGTTCGGCAGAAAAGAATCTATGCAAAATTTCAGATCGATATCTCAAAAATTGAGGGATATAGTTCGGGTATATACAGACGGACAAACAGACAGACAATGCTCAATCGACACAGCTCGTCACGCTGACCATTTATATTCCATATATACTTTCTCTAGCGTTTCCTTCTAGTCTAGGTGTTAAGTTTACCCCTCTGTACTCGGAATTTTTGCAATAATTTTTTTGAATAAGAAAACGATCCAGTGGTAGGCTAGGAAAGATAAAAAAACAAGCAAAGAATATAGCCCTTCTTTTGGGTGTAACCGAACATAGATCAAGTTTTCTCACAATTTTACTTTTTTTAGAGACATAGATACACCGTTAAAAGAAAAACACACTCTCTCAATTTTAAAGATTACTCACATATTGGCCGACACATGCCGTATAAAGCCACCTGAAGGTTCAAAAGTCTTTATATTATGTATATGGGGGCTGAAGGAAGTATTGATCCAATTCAGCCCATTTCTTACACACGTACATGATATTATCAGGAAAGAATTTTCTCTGAATTTCAATTATACTTACATATATATGTCAAAGGTCAACTTTTAGTACTGGAGTCTGCATATTCGGTATCTACGGGGTTACACAGTTTTGGTTCGATGAGGACAATTTTTGGTCATAAGGTGGCATACATTAAAGGCATTATTCGTGGAAAGCTTTATCTCGTTATATTAATTGCTTCTTGCTTGGTATACCGGAAAGAATCGCAAGGAATTTAAAATTGTGTTATAAGCTTAGTAGGCGTGATTTTAGACCGATTTCGTCCATTTTCATACGGTGACATAGGAATGTGAAAAAATTATCATGTGGCAGATTTTTTTGAAATTGGTCGAGCAGGCCTCGAAATATGGGATTTCTATTTGTCCAATTTTACACTTATTAATCTGTCTAATATCATCTCGGTGTTAAAATTTAATGTCTCTGGAATTGTTGGTTACTGATTTATCGCGCTTTTAGTAGTTTTTAAAAGTACCGGTATATGCGGAGTGAGCGGGATTATGATCCGAAATTATTAATTTTCACACTGTCGGTAAAGAATCTTATAGGATTTATCATGCGCGTATGTGGTTATTTTGGTTAAGATTAATGCATACATTAAACTATTAGAGGGCGGGGTCGCACCCACTTTACTAAAATTGTTTCCACTAGGTGCCCCTTACTACTGCAATCCTCTGCGCCAAATTTCAGTGGCCTTGTAGTGGTCCGATTACGCCCGTCTACGAACTCCACCTTACTGTTATGCAAAGCAGCATGTGAACCAAATTTCATCACTATATCTCAGTTTCTACTCAAGTTACCGCTTGCTCGGACGGACAGACAGGCAGTCACCCGGATTTTAACTTTTCTCGTCATCCTGATCATTTATAAATATGTAACCCAACATCTCTCTCGATTATCATTAGGTGATACAAACAACCGTTAGGTGAACAAAACTATTATATTCTGGGGCAACATGTTGCAAGAGTATACAAATATGTTACTGATC
The DNA here is from genome assembly GCF_023373825.1 of Bactrocera dorsalis. Lineage (NCBI taxonomy): Eukaryota > Metazoa > Arthropoda > Insecta > Diptera > Tephritidae > Bactrocera > Bactrocera dorsalis. The sequence continues at coordinate 58,859,546 of NC_064305.1, forward strand.
TACAGTCTTAGCTTCTAGTTGACAATGCATACATACATATATAATACATAAAAATATTATTTGGTTTTCCAATAAACGGTGGGTTTTAGATGAAGCCTCTGGTATCAAAAGTTTTGTTTGTTAGGTGCTTCCGAGTTTCATAATTTTTGTCAACCAAAATTTGAATTTAGATCTTAAATTCGATTTCGATGATTATTATTATTCTGATAAGAAATTTATCTATCCGTCAGAAAAAAGTTGGTTAAATTATCTTTCATATTTTAATTCCCCATATATATTTATAGACTAGTCGATTTTATACAATAATTTCTAAAACAAAACAGTCGCGGTCCAATCCTCATTTATTTATCTAATCTAAACCGAACACTGTGCGTGGGCGACATCATTTTCCACTTTTCCTCTTCTTTCCCCTTATGTACATAGATTGTGTTCTCCTCTAGTATACTTGTTTTTTATTTCGTGCCGTTTTGTTTAGCCAAGAGGGTCACTGAACGTGTATAATTATATACTTCCATTACAGAATATACAATGTGAACTTTTTGTTATTGAAATATCTTTCAGATCCAAGTATGAGATAACAGTGCCACCAGTGATTATAGTCCAAACATACACACATACCCGCAGCCATGACACTAGAACTAGAAGAAACAGTTTATGGCACACACTTATGTTCCTAAACTCCGTTAAGATTTTCTGCTTAGATTACGCGCTCGGTTCCAAGCACTTTCAAATCAGTTCGGTGCTTTAGTAATTTGCTGCTTTTCACACTTTATTTTGCACGTTCTTCTCTTGATAACTTACGACTACAGTGTTGAGTTCGAAATTAAGTGCCAATGAATACAAAAGACAACTTGAGAGAAGGTGTGCGCAACGGCATTTTTATACAAAATAGTGGAGTTATTAAAATGATTTAAATTCATCGTTACGAAGAGAATAATTTAGAGTTTCGTCTTCAGCTCAAGTGTGAACCACCACATAAGTGCTTCTTTGAATGGGCACTTTTAAATATTTTTAATTCTTTTTATTTGAGATTTTTAATTGGTGCTTGAATCTTTGCTAGTTGATGACTTTCCCCTGTTTTTGGGTTGGATGTTCATGTAGGCCAATAAAATGAATTTATTATAATTACCGAAGAACAGGTGTCACGAAAGCTTTCTGGTTCTAAAATACTCGCTTTCACAGTTTCTTCTTTTGTTTAAAATTGGTTACATCAGTTAGAGACAGTCTGCCAACTTAGGTTTGTTAAAAAATTGCCTCATAATTCGTAATATACCGGATAGACGAGGTGTTTGACAAATTCCGTACAAGCCAAATGAATACGGAAGACGATAAACGCAGAGGTCGTCCAAAAGGAGGTTAAAGAAAAAAACATCAACACAACCCACAAAATGAAATTGGGTTGTTGTAACGGGTTGCCAATCCTACGGTAGGCCAAGCAAACGTGCTGTTTCTACGGGGTCAGACCATAGGAGAAGGGTGTCAGATGTATAGGGTTAGCGGGGCATGCAAAGAGGTGTTTAGTGTCATACGGGGACTCATTGCACGCTGGACATATGTTTATATGTTAGGACCGATTCTGGATAAGTAGGAGTTAACAGCAACAGGATACAAACAGTATCCAGAACAAAGCTACGCGAGGGTCACTCTCGATTCTCGCGACAACTCGAGCTCTTCGTTTGCAATTGGTGGTTGTTTTACTCCAAGTACGCCATTTACTGAGAGGAAGTCGGTGAAGTCGTTAATGGCGCCACTGTGAATGGCGATCAGTGCATGTCTAAGTCTGTTTTATGTCGTCGACGTAGTTGGGCAGTCGGTTCCGCTTCAAGCAGATGACTGCAGGGATGATTTCTGCGAAAGCACCGCAGCAGAAACTGCTTGGAGAGGAGTTTATTATGTTCCTTAATTGGAAGCATACGGGCTCCTCTATGCAGGTGTTCGATGGGAGACATCAAGAGGCCTCCAGTCGTAGTAGCTGCCTCGTCTGTATTTCACTGCATCCAGGTGACCATATTGGTGCGGCGTAGTTAAGGACCGGCCGCACGGTTTCCTTGTCAATATACAAACACGTTTCTTTGTCTTTTCCCCATCTGCTGCCGGCTTGCGGTTGAGTAAGGAGTGAAGAAGCACAAACTCTTAAATTTCACAACTAAAATCTTAGGGTTATTGACAGTCGGGATTATCGTTATTGGTATAAGTGATATTTATTAGCTGACCGTGCTTAAAAATCAATGTATACGATGGTAAAATTGGTTAAATTGGAGATTCAATTCATCTTGTACTCCCGATTCGGTTTTAAGTAACTTTTTCTGATCTCAGATCTAAAAAATGCTCGTTGAAAAGAAATTTAGCGACGATAGAGAGGTAAGCAACTTTTGTAGGCTTTGAGATCTGAATTTCTTTACGACAAAATTGGATAATATACTATAGAGCTGTAACGAACAATAAAATTTGGCATTAATGCTCAAAGCAACGCTACAATCTCCGAACACATTGTACAGATCGGACCACTATGGTACCGTTTCATGACATGCGGTTATAATTTCAGTAGAAATTTACCATCTTGGTGCGATTTCAAAGCCAAAATACAATTATAATTTGGAACTTACGATTTTTTCAAAAGAATATAAATTAATCTTCTAGGTGACGTTCAAATTTAAAATTATGATAAAAGCATACAAACGAAAGACTTTCTAAGTCTAGCTTTAGATGATGCCGGATCCGCACCAGCAGCGCTTATATCAATCAAGAAAAACATGTTATAGTGTTAAGGTCGTGTGCAAAGAGCATGATTAGCAGATAGATACCAGACGAGTTTGCCATTATAAAATAAAAGAATGGTCAGCGTCACAGACTAGAAGTGCGCCAGCCAGTTATTTCCGTTACCCACACGCATATTTAATTATAGAATATGCTACAAATACAGCAAATTGACGACAAAAAACCAGCAAGACATTCACTATGCATATTCTATAACAGCCGAGCGACCACTTGTTTGAAATGCAAATAATGCCATAATAAAGAGCTATTAAAATATGGGCGCTACAACAGAATGGACAATTATCATAAGTGTTTATATGTATGTCCATACTTGTGTTTTATATATGCATTTAAATAGCGCACTTTGCAATGAAATGACAATCGAGTGAGAATGTGTGTCCGTTGCAATTGAGAAACTGTCAAAGTCACACGAAACGTCAGGCGAATTAATGATTAGCCTGGAATTGAAGAACATTAACCTTCCAATGCGATATTCATTTTCGTCGTTATCGGACACGCCCAGCACAATAGTAAATGTGAATGAAAGAAGAAAGAAATTGAAAGAGAATAAACAAGCAAACAATAGTAAGGAAGCTACGAAAATGGTAAAAAAAAATAAACAGTAAACAATGTGGGTTTACAAATGCTGCCACATGCGGCAGAAGTAACGATAAATATATTTAAATGTACGTACATATATATGTCTATTTTTAACAGGGTGAGCGGGCCCGTTTTTCCAAATTATTTAAAATATTTTTTTGTTAATACAATATTTCAAACATGTGTTGCTGTTGCCCAAATAATTTGCGGAAAGTAGCTGCTAGCTGCTACGCTGGCTAGGTCATGTTGTCCGGATGGACGAACACACTCCAGCTCTGAAGGTATTCGACGCAGTACCCGCTGGGGGAAGCAGAGGAAGACCTCCACTCCGTTGGAAGGACCAAGTGGAGAAGGACCTGGCTTCGCTTGGAATATCCAATTGGCGCCACGTAGCGAAGAGAAGAAACAACTGGCGCGCTGTTGTTAACTCGGCTATAATCGCGTAAGCGGTGTCTACGCCAGTAAAGAAGAAGCTGCTAGCTGCCAAGCCAGTTTTTTGCCGAATATGTAGTAGTAGATCGGCTGTCAGTGTGATATCATATCGTTCCTCACTTTCTCCTGTGGGGATATATAAAGTCTAAAGTCTTATTGAACAATCCCGCTTCGATTCAGGCTATGGACTAAAATATTACTCGTGGCATTCGGCAGTTGCCAGTCGAAATGCAGGAAGGATTGTCGACCATCGACGGATGAACCACATGGCCAGGTAGCCGCACAGCCAACATTTGAAAGGGATCGATTCTGGCTCCATTATGAAAGACGTTCAGGTCGTGTCTGACTCTAGTTGCATCCATCGTCGACGTTATCAAAAACTGATTTCTTGATGCTCCTATTAGGCGATTTTGTTATAAGCAAAAGACAGCAAGCTTGATTGATTGATTGATACTTGAATTTATTTGAAAGTCGATTATAGACAGATTCCCACTTGAGCGGCTTAGAATGCCGATCCTTTGTGGTACCAATAAACTCCCTTATGACCTTACAGATCGATAAAGCGCTTTGAGCATATCACAAATTTGTTGAGACGTCTAATATCAGTTTCGGCTATGTCTTCTGGTTCGCCGGAGGTAAGATTTCCGATATGTTTCAGCCTCAGTCGTGCAAAGGCTAGACAATGGAGGACAAAGTGTCTGGATACTTCCACCTCATCCTTCTCCATACAACTTTGCAATTATCATTCGACACGATTTTAAGCATTACCGCATGAATGCCTATTGGACAGTGGCCAGTAAGAACTAATCCTTACTATGTATGCAAATGTTCTGGCATTTCTGAAGCTTCTTCGTACGCGTTTCACTAGGTCCAGGCGACCGTATCGTGTTTTAAAGTCTGAGCAATTCTTAAGATGGCTAAACCCGCTGCATGTATTACACCTCACCGAGGTGGAGTTTGGATGTAGTCTTTTGACGGAAACGCAAACGGGTTGGACTCAACGCCAACAAGGCTTAGGGATATAGAGCGACTCTTCTGCTAGGTATTGCTGCAATCATCGCGAACTTAAAACCAGCTTAGATCGTCGAAAGAATAGCCTTTGGCATAAAAACCGAGTTAATTCCGATAACGTAGAACCGGTTGTTGAAGTATTCGTACATTTTCCGCCTTAGGTTCTATTTAATTACAGCTAAACCCCAGCTTTGGATTTATAAACCGTGGAATCCCTAGTACAGTAGTTTCGTGTAAGCTTTGAACATTCATAAATTATAAACAATCCGTCAGAGGAAATTTAGAAATTCTGTCGGAGACTCTATAAAATACGCGCATAAATGATCAACGTGATGATTTCAGTCGATTTAGACACGTCCGTATGTCAGTCCGCCAGTATATTCACGAACTGGTTCTTCAACTTTTTACATATTGATCTGAAAATGTTGAATTTTCTTGTCTTGATTCTTATTCTTGACATGCCAAGTTGCTAAAAGGAGGGGATACAACCTGAGCAGGTTTAAAGTTGTAATCAACCTCCACAGGGATAAACTCAGGCTACTGGCCGCAATTTATACTGGCCACTGCAAGATGAATAGGCATTTATATAACATAGACCTATCCTCTTGCGCTAACTGCCGGTTCTGCGATAGGGAGCCTGAAACACCGGAACATCTGCTAATCTACTGCACAGCAGTCTGTAGACGCAGGATTAAGGCCCTTGGATCCATGTTTCCGAAAGGGATCGCATCGCCTCACTAGCACCCGGTAGAATATTGGACTTCATCAATGTGCTGGGGCTAAGTGATTCCTCTAATGGAGGATTTTGTGGCTGTGAAGAGTATTATAGCTTCGATGCAACCGAACTTAAGGACCTTTTTTTGATTCTAATGTGCTTTAGTCCCTTCGAACTCTTTTTAGAATAAAGTTTTTATGCAGAAACATGCAATTTTGTTTAACGACTACCCTAGTGGCATAATAAAGAATTTCAATATACATATCTACAGATATATGTACATACATACTATATAAAAATTGGCTAGTTATGAGCAATTGTGGCGCTAAGTAATTTATACACTGCAGCCATACATACATACATACACATAAGCAAGTAGGTGTGCACTACCGAGTGACGTCTCCTTTGGCGGCTCGCCAATTGGGAAGGAGGCCAAAGTGCCACAACTGGGCGATGGCGGTGACGATGTTGATGTCGACCGAAAAGCGCCAGCAGCGACAGACAGCTCTTACAAATTTGAAGTGTATTATTGTAGTAATATGATGCAATCAGTAATTGTTGAGAGAATAAAATGAAAAGTAAATTTTTGCATACAACAAGCACACAAACACACACACACATATACAAATGTAAGTGGGAGCGCTCTGCTCATTACAGACTTTTAGTTTTTATTTCACACTGCTGCCTTGCCTTCTGAATTTACACCACTTGCTGTGTGAAGAAGTCAGAATGTGGTGGCAGGCGGGCAGACAAGCTGGCAGACAAAGAACAAAAACAAATGGAATAAATTGAAGAGCCAAAGTGTTGGCCATTACTGTGGGTATTGTGCTGCCACAGACATTATTGCCACACTTGAGCATCCTTCAACTTTCAACAAGCGCTAAGAGGCCAACAATGGCAAAGGTCAACTATGTACCATGTTCGTGTATGTGTGTGCAATACGTAATTGCAGCAGATCAAGCGCATGTTATTAGTAATTAATTAATAGCAATGAAGAGGGAACGAAGTAAGCAACAAAGACAAACTCACTTAAATGCAATTCCAAGTAAATATATGCTATATACATACATATATACTTATTGTACAATTAAATGTCGAGTATTTTACAAGCATGAGTACATAATGATGGCCGTTTCCGGTGACGGTTAATTAATGGGAAAACAAAGTCGTAACGTTGTACAATGGCAGATACTCGTGGCGTTCAGCAGCGGCAGCATCAGTGCATTTGGCGGCAATGTGATACTTCATGTTGCAATTGCTTTTATTGTTGTTGTTTTTTTGTAGATTTTTTATTGTTGTTCGTTGATGTCGCCATTATGTTCTTGTGACTTTTCAAATGCAGAATACGCATTTATTATTGTGATTCTTAATGCAGGCAATTAGTTACAGCTATGTTGGTAAAATTAGCAGTGCGCGTAAGTAAATTATTTTTAATTTATTAAAGAACGCTTACTTCAGCTGGACGGAAGCTATAATATCCTTCACAGGTGCATTTCTTATAACATGAAAGGGTAAAAAATATCATTTAGTTCGAGTCGTTTGTATGGCAGCTATATGCTAAAGTGGTCCGATCTGAACAATATGTTCGGAGATAGCAGCAATGCCTTGGATAATAAACTATGCCAAATTTCGTGAAAATATATCGTCAAATAAACAATTTTTTCATACACGGGCTTAATTTTGAACTATGAGTTTGTATGGTAACAATATAGTAAAGTGGTTCGATATGAAAAAATTTTCGGAGATTATTGCATTGCTTTGGACATAAATCCATGCCAAATTTCATGAGGATATCTTGTTAATTAAAAAAAATTTCAATACAAGGACTGGATTTTGATCGTTCAGTTTATACGGCAGCTATATGCTATAGTGATTTGATCTGAAAAATTTTATCAGAGGTTATAGTACTGCTTTGGACAATAACTCAAGCAAAATTTCATGAAGATATCTCGTCAAGTGAAAAAGTTGCCCATACAAGTACCTGACTCCGATCGTTCAGTTTGTATGGTATTGCTGGTTGCCACAGATGAACAGCTTCTTTAGGAGAAAAGGAGGTGTGCCAAATTTCAGATCGATATCTCAAAAATTAAGGAAGAAATATGCGTAAATACAAACAGACAGATGGATTTGGATGAATCGACTTATCTCGTCATGCTGATCATTTATAACGGGTGATTTTTTTGAGGGTAGGATTTTCATGCATTAGTATTTGACAGATCACGTGGGATTTCAGACATGGTGTCAAAGAGAAAGATGCTCAGTATGCTTTGACATTTCATCATGAATAGACTTACTAACGAGCAACGCTTGCAAATCATTGAATTTTATTACCAAAATCAGTGTTCGGTTCGAAATGTGTTTATCGACAAATTTTGTTCAGCGATGAGGCTCATTTCTGGTTGAATGGCTACGTAAATAAGCAAAATTGCCGCATTTGGGGTGAAGAGCAACCAGAAGCCGTTCAAGAACTGCCCATGCATCCCGAAAAATGCACTGTTTGGTGTGGTTTGTACGCTGGTGGAATCATTGGACCGTATTTTTTCAAAGATGCTGTTGGACGCAACGTTACGGTGAATGGCGATCGCTATCGTTCGATGCTAACAAACTTTTTGTTGCCAAAAATGGAAGAACTGAACTTGGTTGACATGTGGTTTCAACAAGATGGCGCTACATGCCACACAGCTCGCGATTCTATGGCCATTTTGAGGGAAAACTTCGGACAACAATTCATCTCAAGAAATGGACCCGTAAGTTGGCCACCAAGATCATGCGATTTAACGCCTTTAGACTATTTTTTGTGGGGCTACGTCAAGTCTAAAGTCTACAGAAATAAGCCAGCAACTATTCCAGCTTTGGAAGACAACATTTCCGAAGAAATTCGGGCTATTCCGGCCGAAATGCTCGAAAAAGTTGCCCAAAATTGGACTTTCCGAATGGACCACCTAAGACGCAGCCGCGGTCAACATTTAAATGAAATTATCTTCAAAAAGTAAATGTCATGAACCAATCTAACGTTTCAAATAAAGAACCGATGAGATTTTGAAAATTTTATGCGTTTTTTTTTTAAAAAAAGTTATCAAGCTCTTAAAAAATCACCCTTTACATACATATGTATATTATATGCATATAGTATACACCATTTTCTTCCAAATAATAAATAATTGACGCCTTACTGCATATATTTTCACCACAGCTGTTCCAACTTTCATACGTTCCGTTTGTAGGCAAGCAAGCAGGCGCCTGCACTGACAATTGTTTTCTACACATTTACTTTTTCAATTCTCCAACTTCTTCAATGCATTGTGTGTGCTGTCTGCTGGCTTTCATAATTCTCTAACTCAGCTTAGAAGACTCTCGTAGCCTATGTAGTATAATGTAGGAAGTCATTTGCTTGGCTGAGAAAAGAATTCTTGGCGCTTGACAAGCTTTAACCAGCGCTGAGGCGTGTTGGCTGGAGAAGTTATGCGGTAATTTAGATGAAATTCATACACAATTGTGATATGTACATATGTGTCTATGTACTTATATGGTAAAGGCACGTACATTTACAGATATATACAATACAATATATAATTTACTTCATGTCACTGCGATTTTTTGTTGGTGTGTTTTATTACATACAGTCATACAGACATACATACGTACATAAGATTTTCATAAAAGTTTCGTTAGGAAAAAAGCCGCACACTTTGTTTTTGCTGCAGTGAAATGCTTTCAGTTTGCAAAGGCACAAATATTCAGGTTAAGAAGCTGCAATATCCACACACACACACACACGCGCGCACAAGTGTATGTTGAGTGTGAATCAAAGTGTTGTTTGATTGCAAGCAAATGCTTTCAAACTTTCCATTTTCAATGTACAACAACAAAAACACGGCGTATGTTGGTAACCTCTTTAGGCTGAAAGGTACAACACTAAAGTAAAAAGTTTTCATGTTTTCAGTGGTTGCTTCGTTGGTTGTGTGCAATTTTCAATTAAAATTCGAAACAAACAAAGAGTAAGCATGTATAAGAAAAATATGGCAACTAAAGGGTGATTTTTTAAGAGCTTGATAACTTTTTTAAAAAAAAAAACGCATAAAATTTGCAAAATCTCATCGGTTCTTTATTTGAAACGTTAGATTGGTTCATGACATTTACTTTTTGAAGATAATTTCATTTAAATGTTGACCGCGGCTGCGTCTTAGGTGGTCCATTCGGAAAGTCCAATTTTGGGCAACTTTTTCGAGCATTTCGGCCGGAATAGCCCGAATTTCTTCGGAAATGTTGTCTTCCAAAGCTGGAATAGTTGCTGGCTTATTTCTGTAGACTTTAGACTTGACGTAGCCCCACAAAAAATAGTCTAAAGGCGTTAAATCGCATGATCTTGGTGGCCAACTTACGGGTCCATTTCTTGAGATGAATTGTTGTCCGAAGTTTTCCCTCAAAATGGCCATAGAATCGCGAGCTGTGTGGCATGTAGCGCCATCTTGTTGAAACCACATGTCAACCAAGTTCAGTTCTTCCATTTTTGGCAACAAAAAGTTTGTTAGCATCGAACGATAGCGATCGCCATTCACCGTAACGTTGCGTCCAACAGCATCTTTGAAAAAATACGGTCCAATGATTCCACCAGCGTACAAACCACACCAAACAGTGCATTTTTCGGGATGCATGGGCAGTTCTTGAACGGCTTCTGGTTGCTCTTCACCCCAAATGCGGCAATTTTGCTTATTTACGTAGCCATTCAACCAGAAATGAGCCTCATCGCTGAACAAAATAAAGCGCGAAACACATTTCGAACCGAACACTGATTTTGGTAATAAAATTCAATGATTTGCAAGCGTTGCTCGTTAGTAAGTCTATTCATGATGAAATGTCAAAGCATACTGAGCATCTTTCTCTTTGACACCATGTCTGAAATCCCACGTGATCTGTCAAATACTAATGCATGAAAATCCTAACCTCAAAAAAATCACCCGTTACTTATATATGTATATGTACAAATAAGTATATAATAATATACATACATTAGGGTGATTCCAAAAAAAATTTTTTTTTCAATTGGTACTCGCAAAAATAGGTTCTTAGACACCTCTAAGAAAGCCTCTCCAAATATGAGTTTTTAATTGTAACGGGAAGGTCCTCCGCCTAACGGATTTCTATTTTTTCTTATTATCAGATAGAAAAATGTATATCTCGCTTCCAACTACTTGAAAAAATATCTTGTTAATTAGGTTTTGTAGGAAATTGAATGCTCTAAAATATGGTCTCTTATGATTTTTTCGTAAACCCAACCGTTTAAAAGGCATTAACGGTTGAAATTTGACTATTTTTGGAAAAATTCTTTATTTCTTATTAATTTTATAACTCAATGAAAAAAAATTATTATGAATGATGAAACACATAGTTTTGTAGGAAATTTACTGCTCTATAAAAATGGTCTACTATGATTTTTCGATTAAGTTAAGCGTTTACGAGATATTCATCGTCAAACATCAATGCATATTAGGGTGGATCAAAAAAAGATTTTTTTTTTCGTTGGGTACTCTAAGAAATCCTCTCCAAAAACCTATTCATAATAATTTTTTTTCATTGAGTTATAAAATTTATAAGAAATTAAAAATGTTCCCAAAAATAATCAAACTTTAACTGTTAATATCTTTTAAACGGTTGGGTTTACGAAAAAATCATAAGAGACCATATTTTAGAGCATTCAATTTCCTACAAAACCTAATTAACAAGATATTTTTTCAAGTAGTTGGAAGCGAGATATACATTTTTCTATCTGATAATAAGAAAAAATAGAAAACCGTTAGGCGGAAGACCTTCCCGTTACAATTAAAAACTCATATTTGGAGAGGCTTTCTTAGAGGTGTCTAAGAACCTATTTTTGCGAGTACCAATTGAAAAAAAAATAAAATTTTTTTTTGAATCACCCTAATATACACACATATGTAAGTAAACATGTGTGTATCATTATTTGCTGCTTTTGTTCCAAAACTTTACGATATACAGGGTTGGCCAACATGTTTGAACAACTTTGAGGTTTAGTGAACGTTTGATTAATAGGGTGAACATGTTTTGGAAACTTCATTATACAGTGCACAGGGTATATGAAATGTCGGAGACCCATGGCCCATCTATTTAGCCATGTCATAGGCAAAGTCGCTGCTCAGCTTTTGAGGTACCGATGTGAAATTTTATACACGTCCTTTTCTCTCCAAGAAGCTTGTTGTTATAACAGTTATCTAGTCACCGTTAGGATTGTAAAGTTCAGATAAGTTATATTATAAGAGAGGGGTGTTAGATAAGGTTGGAGTCATGCCGACACTCCTTGTATGTATTCTGGACATATATTTGGTATGCCGAGGTCGATTTTGGATAAGTATCAATTTAACCTGCTACAGAAGGCAGAACGATCTGCACAAGGGTCACTCTCGTTTCTCGCGGCAACTTGAGCCCGCCGTCTGCAGTGGGTGGTGGTTTGACTCCGAGTTCTACGTTCACTGAGAGGGAGTCGGTGAAGGTGTTCATGGCTCCACTGTGAATGGCAGTCAGGGCATGTCTAAAGTTAGTTGCGTCCGAAGACTGGTCGGTCTATTGTCTTATGTCTTCGACGTAGTTAAGGAAGAGTTTCCTATATATTCCTAGGAGGGAGATCTACTCAAACAGTCAACTGCGGAAGGGTTTTTAACGAAAACAACCAAGCAGAAACTGCCTGGATAGGAGTTCATTATGTTCCTTAACTGGTACCCTACGGGCCTCTCTGTGTACATGTCCGATAGGAGCCATCCCGTTATAGGCCGGAGTGCAGAGCTACTTATTTGTCAGAACCGCCGATATCGACAACTATAGCATATACATAGCTGATATACGAACTTACCGATCAAAATTCAGATACGATCCTTTTATACCCTTTTATGCAATAAAAAAAAATGCAGCTGTGAAGGTTATTAACACAATTTAATGACGAAGGCCTTAGCCAGATAAAAAACCGGTTACTTAGACCCAACTGTTCCGGGAATTGTATGCATGGCTATTGGTTTCTGCAAGAAAGTCACTCAAGCAGCCTTTTCAAAACGTTTAAAAGCAAGCGGACACATAAAAAAGCAAAAAAAATTGTATGCCAGACGAATTAAAGCCCAGAGACGTTTAAAGAAGATTTCAAATATTCCGCTTAGTCACAAAAGAAAGAACGGGTTTTTGTAATGAATTGTGACTAGCTAAATCAACGAAAAAGCCGAATATCAATTCGCCAACCATCCCCATAACAGTCGGGTGTAAGTAACCGAATTTTTAACCGACGAAAGACTTTCAACTCGGCCAAAATCGCCGAAATTACTTCCAGAATTTTTTCTGCTGCTGTATTATAAGATTCTGAAACCAGGCGAAATCGCTTATGGAGAACGTTACCGACAACGGCTGATTAAATTGAAGCAAACGATTGCCAAAAACGCCTGGAATTTGGGACAAGACACGAGTCACTAATTTAAGATCATAACAACGCTCGGCGTTCATATTCCAAGATCACTTAAAAATTATATTTGTTTTGTTCTCCGGCCTTATAGCCCAGCTTCTTCTCAATAACATTCGTTCCGTTCGATGCAGAATGTCCTAACATCCATTGCGTTTATTGATTCTTAGCTGCCAAGCCGTTACATTTCTTTTTGGGTGAAATCCACAAATTGCGAGAAAGATAAGGCAATGTTATAGTTATAGATTCGAAATTAAAACAAAAAATAGTTATAGACATTAACTTTCTTCTTCTTCTTAATTGGCGTAGACACCGCTTACGCGATTATAGCCGAGTCGTTTCTTTTTTCGCTACGTGGCGCCAATTGGGTATCCCAAGCGAAGCCAGGTCCTTCTCCACTTGGTCCTTCCAACGGAGTGGAGGTCTTCCTCTTCCTCTGTTTCCTCCAGCGGGTACTGCGTCGAATACTTTCAGAGCTGGAGTGTTTTCGTCCATTCGGACAACATGACCCAGCCAGCGTAGCCGCTGTCTTTTTATTCGCTGAACTACGAGTAGATCAATATCGTCGTATATCTCGTACAGCTCATCGTTCCATCAAATGCGATATTCGCCGTGGCCAACGCGCAAAGGACCATAAATCTTTCGCAGAACTTTTCTCTCGAAAACTCGCAACGTCGACTCATCGGTTGTTGTCATCTCGGTCCAAGCCTCTGCACCATATAGCAGGACGGGAATTATGAGCGACTTATAGAGTTTGGCTTTTGTTCGTCGAGAGAGGACTTTACTTTGCAATTGCCTACTCAGTCCGAAGTAGCACCTGTTGGCAAGAGTAATCCTGCATTGGATTTCCAGGCTGACATTGTTGGAGGTGTTAATGTTGGTTCCAAGATAGACGAAATTATCTACAACTTCAAAGTTATGACTGTCAACAGTGACGTGGGTGCCTAGTCGCATGTGCGACTACTGTTTGTTTGATGACAGGAGATATTTCGTCTTGCCCTCGTTCACTGCCAGACCCATTTGCTTTGGTTCTTTGTCCAGTCTGGAGAAAGCAGAAGTGACTTACTATTAACTATTAACTTTACTATACAAAATATTTCATTTATTGGGACAAATTTAAAGCGATTATAAAATATCTATATTTATATTTGGAATATTTCCACAAAGTGAAACAAAAATTCCCGCCCTTTCGTGAAGTGGAAATCACTATATTAGTTATAACTATGAGACCTAGGGCAAAATTTTAACCAATTTCATTTTAAAAACACTACGTTTAGTGTAACATTCAAGTCTAATTTTGCTAAAGACACTTGCTATTGTTAGTTTCAATTCTAACTTATCACAAATTATAACGATTCTTCGTCATTTTTAGAGATAGTAGCATGTTTGGACATGCGATGAAGATAGATGTCGTTATAGACTGTTACTAAGATCAGACATTTAATATGTTTTTTATATTTATGAACTGTTAGAGCAAAAGGTGAACGAAAGTAGCAGCAATCTCAAATAGGAAAATGAAATCAAAGGTTCCACACTTTAATAAAATAAATACATTCATATAAGTGTTATCGTTATAAGCCATCAGAATGATTAAAAACTGTGTCAAAGAGCATATTTCGATGCAAAAATACGAACATAGTGAAATATTCACTGTAATTATTGCTTAAAAATGGAATATTTATTTTATGCGAATAATGAAGTTGTCTTTAAAATGCAAACAGCTTTCGGAAGGTAATTATTCATTTATGTACGCACATAAATATTCGTAAATAGTAAAAGAAAAATGCAATCAGTGGAAAAGCCAAGCGATTTGTACACCACGACATAAATGGCGTTGACAGCAAAACAAAAAAAAGAACAAAAGAAACATGGCAAATAGCTGAGAAACTATTGGTGACTAAATCAATGTTATTAAATGGAATATGATGGAAACAAGTATGTGTAAATGGCCGCAGACGATGGTCGACGATGCGAGTGGATGCGTTTAAACGACATAAGCCTAAGTACATACATACATAGCGGGGTGAAGAGCAAAACAGCCATGAGAAACACATGTGAAGCAAGGAAACAAACGTGTATCTTCCAATTAAACATGAATCAATATATATTTTGTATCAAAAGTAAAGGCAATCAAACAAGAGAGTGCGTGATGAGTTCACATATGTTCATACATACATATGTATATTTTTACAGACAAGCCCTAAAAAGTTCATAAACCAAATGAAATAATTATAAAGTTCGTTTTTATCAGAGCCCGAGGTTTCCTTCGTCATGTGGCAACCTTTACTCTGTTCAGGTTATAATTATGAATAAATAAATGAGCCCGATCGCAACTAACTTGCTGGTTTCGTAATTAAGAAAATATGAAGTTAATTTTTTTAAAAATCGAAAACACTTGAAAATTTCTAAATTCAAAAATTAAATTTATTGAATTTTCATATTTATAAATTATAGTAAATATTTAACATCGCAAACTTTTGTTTGCTCATAAGCTCACTCTGCAATTCAATTTATTTTGCTGCACTGTGTGTTTAGCCTAAGTTAAATAAATGACTCTGTAAATGGTTTGGCATTGATGATGAATTACAAGACTTTTGTCGCGAACTCCATTAAATTTTTGCACGTGTAAATATAAAGAAAATAACAATACTTTAAACGGAGTAAAAAAGTTTTGGAATTTTTGCTTGCTACAACGTTTAAACGCAGATGGATAAGAGTAGTGATAAAAGTGATAGTTGTGTGTCGGGTATAATTAAATGAAGCTGAGTAAAATTATATCAAAGAGAGGTTTATGTAAATAAAATTAAAAGATATAATAATTATATATAAAAGTTAGAATAAAAGTAAAAATTTGTTTTAATTTCAAAAATTTGGTAATTTTTTATACATTAAAAAAAATTAAATATTAATATAGAAAATAAAACAATTGCAATAAGAATTTAAATAAATTAGCATCTTTAAAAATAAATACATACATATGTATATAAATCACAAACTATAACGAAAAAATTGTTTATTGTCACGTAAAAGGTCACAACAAAAACATAGCAACAGCTGCGAAGTAATATATTGTAGGTAATTGCATTCAGTAATTTAAATTGTACATCAATATGCATACAAATACAAATGCATACATACATATATAAACTTCATACAGCAAACACTCAGCTGCATATGCATGTTTTCGACACTGCAACGAGTACGCCGACGTTCGCAGTAAAGGCAAACAGCGGCTGCCTAACTGGTTAGTTAACTAAAGTTAATAAATATGTAGATACATATACACACATGTATGTACATACGTACAATACAAAAACTAAAATTGTAAAATGTACGAGCGTTTGGAGCTTCACAGCTGTAAAACCATGGAAAAAATATGCAATATGTTAAAGCTGTTAAAAAGCCGGCAAACAGGCAAGCAAACCATAGACAAGCAGCAACTCAAAGATCACTACTCTAAGTGTGCATCGTTCAATGAATTGAAAAATTGATTATGCGATAATTACATTGTACATGCGAATCAACGTAGACACAGAGCACTCTACAATAATAGCACTCAAAGCCACACTATGTATATGTGTGAGTGTAATTAAAAGTAATACACACCATACTGGATCCACACACCCACCGTGTCCATGGATAATTTCTTTCTCACTAACTGAATTTAAATTTTGTTGATTTATAAGCATATTCAAGTATCAGCTGATACGCGGCAAGTAGTCAGACGTGAACAGCGCCAGCCAGTAAAATTCAGCAGCCTGAATTACTTAAAGCTCAACTATCTTATGGCCGACGTCAAAAGCGAGTTGCGAGAAAATACCATATTTTTATTTGCTCTGCGGTTCAAAGTACTTTGCTTTCGAATATAAAAGCAAAAGCGTTTTCAATTAATTAGATGCAAATAAATTTTGCATAGCGTGGCTTGTCTATTCACTGATTATTTTAGTAAATAATTTTTTGTTATTATTTTTCTCATTTTTGTAACATTTGAAATACAAGTCGCTGAAGTTCACTCTTAATTTTTAAAACTAAACTAAGTGGTTTTAAATTGCAGCGTTTAAATGTACTATTCATAGAAAATATCACTTATTGAAGAGTTTTGTGCTAATAAATATTAAAATATGTATATCGGATTCATTCAAAATAAAAATATGGTTGTATACATTTTTGTTTATTTAACTAAAATTGCTATTTTTACTATGTACATATATAATAATGCGATGATCAATAGAGAAAATATTGCTTACAACACTGCAAATGTGATTTCTGATAAGACTTTTTTGTTTGGCACTGTTATCTAATATTAAAATTCAAAGTATGCGAAAGAGATAAGATATCAGAAATTCGAAAGTTAAGTTTGATCAATACCACCACATTTTTGTAGAAACGTTTATATTATTAAAAAAAAAAATTTAAATGAAAACACTTCAACGAATATGTTTATATGGCATATATGTATCTAGGTAAATATATGAGTACTCATGAGAAACTGCAGATGTTTGGGAGTAATTCCTGTACGTATGCATTCGCCAAACCATTGAGTCATAAATTTATGATGACGCATAAATTAAAACTAAACACAAGAATAACATATACATTATTTGATTGTATATTTTTATGAATAGAACAAGAAATATTATAAAATTTATTCAATTTCTAAATTTATAAAAGTTTACATATTTATCCAGACTAACCTGTGTGTCGTTCAGAATCTCCAAGTGTTCACCCTTACGGAAACTCAAATCCTCATCTGTGCGTGCGTCGTAATCATACAAAGCTACAAATATTTTAGCATTTGCATTCGATATTTCGTTTTCTGGTATTTGCGGTACTTGGCGTATTTGCTCCTGCTGTTGTACAACGCGAATTTGATCCGCCGGCTGACTGCCAACACAATCCACATTGGGCACATTAGGCGCGCACTCAATGCTTTTGGGAATATCCGGTTTCTCGGAACTCAAGCAGTTGCCCATTTTGGTACAACGGTAACAACGATTACGCCACTTAAAAAACAAAAACCAAAATTATATGGCCGCACCAAAGGAATGCTGCACTGGTGTACTCAATGGTGAGGGAATTTATCAGCACTCTGTCGTTTGCGGTATTAATTGATTGATGTTGAGTATGGTTTGTTTACCAAACAATGCACTGCACTACTCGTTTAAAGTTGTTGAGTTGACTACGTTGTTGTTACTGTTGTCTTATTGCTCCGTTGTCTGTTGATTTGGGGTGTTGGCTTTGTATAGATAATTGCTCAAGTTGCTTTATAATTTTTAATTTCTCCAAGTATATTTTTGTGAGTTACATACACTAAACTAAATAAAACATTTAAATTCTTGCAATATTTTTGTTTTGCTTCAGACACGGTTGCAGATATTTCTCACAGATGTATATATTTTATATCAATTTTATGTATATATATTTATATATGTACATATGTTTGAAGTTGTGCACTGATTTTCTTTTAAATAGCGAATTGGCATAAGGGACGCGACACTACGCGAGGAGAGAAACACTTCAATCAAAAGAAAAAAAAATCAAATATTTAAAGATAGATATTCGAATCTGTTTCTTGATTCACTTGCAATTATTTCTATTACATTTTTTAATTATAATTTTATTCCTTTTTATATTGCTATCACTATCTGGTTTGAGAAAAATAGCAGCCGCGCGAGCGTACGTGTTGACTTCTTCAATCACAAATTTTTCCTTATTTTACCACCAAAAGAGAATGTCAAAGCCCAAAGAGTCAACGTTGGAAAGAAGAAGTAACATCTCATTTACAATAGAGGACATGAATGAAATTTGACAATTGATTGTGGTCTATCACACCAATTACAAACAACTTTAATTCACAATAGTTGACAATGCTGTTGTGCATTATCAAAGAAAATTAAGTAAAAAGGAAACTGAAAACCTGATAGTAAAAAACAAGGTAAAAGCAATAGACAAAGTTTGCGAAACAACAAGTAAAATGGAATGAAAAGAGAAAAGCAATTAAACAATTATTATCTGAAATCCGGCAGATTTTTATTAAATAATATTTATATGTATGTACACATGTCGCCTCTTCACCATTATTATTATTGTTTTTTGTGATTGTGCATTGTCCAAGATACACTAAACTTATTAAACTTCTTTGTCATATTCATATTCTTGCAAACCCAGCTAATTCATGTGCGAATAACGAAGACAACGCAGAAAAATAGGCACTTCAACTCACAATCAGTGCCTGAGGAATTTTACTGTATTTTTGATAGTTTGATTTTTATTTACTTTTATCTTTTAAGTTTGCGTTCGTACGCTGTACCCACACCTCATCTTAGCACACACAAATATCCTCTTTTCGCTTCGGCCACTACTTTTCACACTATTTTTTTTATTTTACCTTAATATTGGCAGCCCGAAACTATTAACGACACAATTTAATTCACTATTGAAATTCTTTTTTACAGAAAAAATACGGAAATTTATCCATTTCAGTAAAATGTTCACGACTACGAGCAACAAACGAGAACGACACGAACAATACAGTGACAGAGTGATGCCAGATATTATGAAAATAGAGGAAAAGAGAATACGAAACCAATGAATAATTCGCAATAGTCTAAAAATTATAAAATTATCCAAACTTAATAATTATATCAATTTTTTTATAAATTTTAACTTCAAAGTCAAATTTAAATTGTCTAATAAGAAAAATATTTGAAACCATAGATTCATTAATTCTGAGGTTCTGTGTGGAGGAAATTCTCAAAGCACTGAATGCGGGGAAGACCGTTTCTTAAAAACAGGATCGAAACAAGTGCTTTAAATAATTATGATATTATGTCACAAGCATATACAAAAAAAAAATCCTGAAAACATTAAAAAATGCCTTTAATTTTCAAATACTTAGCTTCTCCATTTTTAACAATTTCCAATTTTAATATCAACAATTGTTAAATATTAATCTTACAAACAATTACTTTGCTATTTATCCTTAAATTAAACTTATTTCATTAGTCAATACGTCATTCTCGTTTTAAAAAGGATTCAACTCAAATATAAGCCCAAATAGAAAAAAAAAATAACGAAATAGTCTACCATTTGCCTGCTGTGTAAGTACGGAAATAAATAATTTACATTCACTTCATGATAGTTTAAAAACTTGAAGGAATATTCAGAGGTATTGTCGTATGGGATAAAAAATCCATCGTGCTAATTTTATCCCTGTTGCATGTTCGGGCGATCGGTAGTAGTAGAAAAATTGCTTTCATCGCCTCCGGCAGTGTTAGTTTCAATTTCCTGAGGTTCTTGCACAGGTTGGCGCTCTTGCTGACGCACTAGATCGTAATAGAGACCACGTTTAGCCATTAACTCTTCATGCTTGCCGGACTGTGTCATATCAAAGAGAAAGATTTTGGTAAAAAAATAAATAAATAAATATAAATAAATAAATAAATCTTTATTTCTGACACATACCTCCACTATACGACCATGTTCCATCACAACAATCAAGTCAGCATTCCTTATGGTCGATAGCCGATGTGCTATTACCAAGGTCGTTCGATTAAGTACCGCTGTATCTAAAGCTTTCTGTACTTCGGCTTCACTTGTAGCGTCCAGTGCACTGGTGGCTTCATCTAATATAAGAATTTTTGGATTTTTAAGCAACGCACGCGCTATGGCAATTCGTTGTCGCTGGCCACCACTTAATTGTGTGCCGCGCTCGCCAACATTCGTATCGTATCCATCAGGCAGCGCGCTAACAAAGTCATGTGATTGCGATAGTTTTGCAGCAGCGTAAATCTCTTCATTTTTAGCGGCTGGCCGACCGTATCTTATATTCTCCAGTATAGTTGTGGCAAATAGTATTGGTTGTTGTTCGATGAAACCGAGCACATTGCCGCGCAGCCAATATGGCCCAATGTCAGACAGTTTGTAACCATCCAGTTTAATATTACCAGATGTTGGCTCATAGAAGCGTTCCACCAGCGCGGCAACCGTTGATTTGCCGGATCCTGAAGCGCCGACAAGCGCCACTGTTTGACCGGGACGCAATATTAAGTTGAAGTCTTTCAAAACGACCTATCGTGAAGTAATATTTGATAAACTATATATGTATATGCAGCATAATTTGTTATTATTATTTACATGATCTGGTCTGGAAGGATATGCAAATGAAACGTTTTCAAATCGAATTTCACCGTTAAGGTGCTTTGGTGGAATCTCATAGCCTCTCAACAGTTCCACTTTAGGCTGAAGTTGTAGATACTAGAAAAATCCAGCAAACTGTAATTATAACCGTTAATCTTTCAAGGCAACTAAAATGAATTACCTCAAACACCCGCGAACCAGCAGTCATGCCACGTATCATAGTACCCAACAATATCGACCCTTGAGCCAACGAACGTTGCACACCTTGAGATGCAACCAGGAAAGCCATTAAAGCGCCTGGTGAAAGGCTTTCGGTGGACATCAGATGGCCACCCATGAAAAGCGTAGTCAAAACCAAACCATTAAGGAAGAAGTTCGTCAGACCTTGGAATATGGCAATGCCATAACCGAGGTCTTGCGCCAATCTTGCTGCTTCATTAGTTTCGCGTTTGAATAGCTCCATCTCACTATACTCACAAGCGCTTGAACGCACAGTACGTATATTGGACAAAGCTTCCTCACACACAGCTGTAGCACGTTCCGACTAAAAAAAAACATGTTTAATTAAAAAAAAAACATCTGCTCATTTCGTTAACGAATTTTACCTGAGCTTGTGCATCCTTGCTCAAATTGCGTAATTTCCGCCCCAGATATGACATGAAGGCCACAACTACAGGTACAGCTGCCAACGCGATTGCAGCCATATGAGGTGATATCAGAAAAAGTGACACTCCACCACCCACCAATTGAGCCATACTGCGCAGACCTTGCGAGAAGAATTGCTTAAAGCATGCTTTGAAATCTTGGACATCAGCGGTTAGACGATTCACTAGTTCTCCGGTGCGATTTGCATCGAAAAAGCTAATATCTTGCAAAATGATCTGTTTGAAGAGATCTTGTCGCAGCTTGGCAGCTATGCGTTCACCAACCCGGCTAAGCAGATATATATACACGAATGTAAAGCCCGATTGCAAGAAATACAGGCTGAGCAAGTTACTCGCTGGGCGCCTGACATCGCTGAAGAATGAATTGTGGAGCGGGTCCTTCACGTAAGTATTGGCGTAGCGCGCTAGGGTGTTGACCAAATCCCCAAGAAGATTGGGAATCCGTATATTGATGAATGCCACAATCAGAGCAGCCTTTGGAAACAAAAGAATTATGTATGTTTATCACAATTGCACTATTTATGTTTCATATTCTTTAACAAAAATTTAAGTAAGCAAATTGGTAACCATATATGGAAAACACTTATTTATAATCAGTCCATAGATAATCAACAGGCGATAACGCCTTAAATCTATGGTATTTTTTTAAATCACCGTCTTATCAAATCCGTTGATAAAAAACTTCGACGACACTGAGTTATGATATCACTAAAAACTATATAATATTTATAGCAATATTTAAAACATATCCTTACAGCAATAGCACCGAGCAGCTCCCACAAGTGTGGCTCCAAATAGGACCAAAACCGGCGCCAATCGAATTTGTTATCTTCCTGTTGCAATGTTTTCTGTATTACACCTGCTAATCTATTGCTTTCACATTGCGCTTGCCGCGCAAATGCTAGATATGTGCGTGTGCCCAACCCCAGTGTGACACCACAGCCGCTGAGTAATATGAGGCGTGTGTTTAATATACGCTTCCCTCCCGTCTCCGCCGCTCTACTCGCCTGCTGCTCCACTACGCGTAGGAGTTTGTTTGCATTTTTTAAATGACCGCTAAAATCGCGTATGCCATTGAGCTGTGTTTGAGGCACTTGTTGGAATTTCGGCAATTGCTGTGTTAAATGGCGACTGCAAAGTAATGACAATACAAAAAACAAAACGGATAAATTTCTTTTAAAATATCATTTCGCGAGTTGTAATGAAAAATGACATAATCACACTTGTGAAGCGCCGCTTTGCACTTTGAATTTGCTGTCATACTTGCAATTAGTTGCTAACAATCGAATCATATTCGCTACGCCTTTTAACTGCAAATTATACGTTTGTATGAAAAAGCCTCTGTTTGCAATAAGAAATGAACCGCAAATAACTTAATTTTTTGTCTTTAAATTAATTATAAAACCGTCTGCAACCACCAACCAGGAAACCTGGTTAAATTTTTCGCCCACCCAACGTGCAACAAAATCCACCCCACAGAAAAAAACTGAAGAAATGTAAAAAAACTAAAGCAAAATAAACCTATAGCAAAAACAACAACCAATTCTGATCAGCTGCTCAAAATAGCCTTGCCACATTTATTGTATATTTTAATATGCAAGGTTGCAATGAACACGAACTTCTGGCATATTTGCCACAGATGGCGCTGGTTAAAATGAAAAGCAAGAATCAGTTAATATGCAAAGTCAGTAAAGTTAAATCAACATTCAAAGAAATTAGTAGCATGTTTTGTCCGACTGGCGAAGTCATGGCTAGCGGTTCTATTGTCATAAGAAACAAAACTTCTGTTCACAACAACTAGCGGTTGTAAACAGAAGTTTATTGGTTTATTAGAATCGCAGCTTTTCTACGAAAGATTAACTTAAAGAAAGCATATGTTTTATTCGAATGATCATTTGACTAAGAATCATTTGATATAATAAGTGTGTTTATCTATAACATACTTCCTTACATACATAGGTAGCTCACTTAAAATTGATGCAAGGAAAGTATGACACTGAGATCGAGCGCCGAAATCCATGGACACTCGATTAATAGACACAGAGCCAAAAAAAATTGAAATGCGGACTACCTGGCTGAAGAAGTGGTGCGTTCAACTCGAATACGTTCATTCAGATAACGAATCTCCCTAGATATAAAAGAAGACTATACTCAGTCTTTGCACCGCCCGGAAGATCGGAGATCTTACCAAATACATATTCGATAAGCATTAATTACCATAAATCGCTTTATGGTTTTTCAAAATGTTCTCCATTAAGATCTATACACTTTGCATCCGTTGGAACCAGTTGTCGAAGCACTTTGACCACTCTGTTTGAGGTATCACCAAAATATGCGTTCTGAACGCATGGACCGCCCCTTCTGATGTCGCAGAACGTTGCGTTCTTAGTTTATTTTATTCGTACGCGAACAAAAAGAAGTCATTCGGTGCTAAGCCAAGACGGTGGACGGTGGATGATTCATCAAATCGTTGGTTTGGGTGCTCAAAAATGCAGTTGTTTCAATCGATGTGGGAGAACCCGTATTGTCGTGATGAAGAGTGATCTGTTGTCGGCAGCTGGTTTTTCAGATTTCTTGAAGGACAACTGTCTACCAGTCAGAAATTTTGTTTGGAAGTGCTTTGTGTGCAAACAACTTTTGATGGATTCGGCTCTTCTGGGAACTCATACAGTCGACTGCTGTTTATCACCTGTCCCGATGTCATAGACATATTTCGAAACACCGCTATCGTATTTTGTTAACATTTCACTCGACCAATCGACATGAGCCTTTTTTGGAGCGATTGCCAAATTGTGGGGAATCCAACGTAATCAATTTTGTTGTACGCTGGTCCCACTAATGTCTATGGTTGTCGCAATCTCACGATTCGCACGCATAACGATCTTGAAATATCAGTTTGTGCACAGCATGAATAGTTTCCGGAACAATAACTGATTCTAGACGATCTTCAAGGAATTTGTCTTAGAGTGGCTTACGACCTCGATTGAATTCACTATACTATCGATAAAAACTGGTCCTTGAAGCAGCTTTGTAGAGACTTGATATCTAATTCTGATACTTCTTCCAGTCGCTTAAACTGTGAAGATCCGAGATGACTTAGCCGAGTTCTATATAAGGGCGGACATAATAAAATGAGGAACTCCAGCGTCGCTCTCATGCCTGCTTCTCTGCACTTTGTACATGTGTCATCGGTAATAATGTTAAGCGAATTGATTCTCTCTTGGCAATTTCATCCGCTATTTCGTTTCTCGAGCGCCCTTGTGGCCTGGGAGTTCCAGACTAGAACACAGTATATGTATATGCAGCCGCTTTCGACAGTCACTATATATAATGTTTTCCTTCTCTTAAAGAAATTCTCTCGAAGATGCTATTTGATCTCTTTGCTTAACCCTCTATAACGTATGGTAGACCACAGGCAACAAACCGTTTCACCTTTCTAAATTCTACTCGTAGTAATTTTTTTCGTCTTGTCAAGCAATGTAGAATGTAGTCTACACTCCATTCCTCTAATCAAGCATAAGCAAAACAAACTAAGTGCCGTTACTTTTTTCCAATGAAGCTTTTTCTTCAGTGAAAGTCGGGCACTGGCCTCAATGTGCGGAAAAAAAATCCGATGCAAAATCCCGAAATGTGCCGCGTTCACTCACACGGTGTGTGAAAAGTGCGGGTTAGCTTTATGCTATACCAAAAACAATAATTGTTTCAAGAACTTTCATTTGTCCTAAAGGATTTCCATTTTACTCATAATTTTGCCCACTTTCTTTATCACTGTTACTCATTGTTTCCTGTAAGCTGTACACTCCCTTTTTTTGTGTTATATGTGTTATAAATAAAAAGTAAAAAAAAAAATAATAATTTCTGTATATTTTTCCCATAAAACTAACCGATTCCACTAAAAATAGTTAATTTGGAGGTTTTGAGTTATAGAGGGTTAATCGCTGCTTGGCTATCGACGTATATAGTGATATTCTTTACGTCAGTTCTTTCCTTGTTAGCTAACTCAGTTGCTTTCCTATCCGCAAAGACTTCTGCCTGAAATATACTGCAGTATTCTGGCAGGAGGATGGAGTCATATGTAGAAGTTCACGCAAGTGAGGAAAGTTCTCTGATCGCCATTCACTTGGGAGTGGCCAGAAACGATTCTTTTACATATGACTCAAGCAGCTCACGACTTCCGGTCTTTGACCAAGTATCCTCTGGGTAGCCTAAGAACATCCGTTTGAAGGCGAGCTAACGTGAGAAGGCGAAATATCCCCTACATAGGGTTGTGCGCTGGGTTTGGGACCCGCCACGTAAAAAAACAACCCCAGCGAATAGCAACAACCAGCCTCGGATGAGAGACCCCCCTTTTGATGACGACCATGGAAAACGAAATAAGGACTACGAATTGAGGGCATGCACCTGGAATGTCCGGTCCCTTAATTGGGAAGGTGCCGCTGCCCAGCTGGTTGATGTCCTCGTGAAAATAAAGGCTGACATCACCGCCGTCCAAGAAATGCGATGGACGGGACAAGGACAAAGACGAGTAGGTCCTTGTGGCATTTACTACAGTGGCCATATAAAGGAGCGCAAGTTTGGTGTTGGATTCGTGGTGGGAGAGAGACTCCGTCGCCGAGTGCTATCATTCACTCCGGTGAATGAACGTCTAGCCACAATCCGCATCAAAGCGAGGTTCTTCAACATATCGCTGATTTGCGCCCACGCCCCGACGGAAGAGAAGGACGATGTGACCAAAGATGACTTTTATGAGCGCTTGGAGCTCGCTTATGAGAGCTGCCCCCGCCACGATGTCAAAATCGTGCTTGGCGACTTCAACGCCAGGGTGGGCAAAGAAGGTATCTTTGGCACTACGGTCGGTAAATTCAGCCTCCACGAGGAAACATCCCCAAATGGGTTGAGGCTGATCGACTTCGCCGGGGCCCGAAATATGGTTATCTGTAGTACTAGATTCCAGCATAAGAAGATTCATCAAGCTACCTGGCTGTCTCCGGATCGAAAAAACTACCAACCAGATCGATCATGTTGTGATAGACGGAAGACACGTCTCCAGTGTTTTAGATGTGCGTGCGCTCCGAGGTCCTAACATCGACTCGGACCACTATCTTGTTGCAGCTAAGATTCGCACCCGCCTCTGTGCAGCAAAAAACGCACGCCAACAAACACAAGGAAGGTTCGACGTCGAGAAGCTGCAATCACAACAGACAGCCGAGCGATTTTCTACTCGGCTTGCACTCCTGCTCTCTGAGAGCACTCGTCAACAACTCGGTATAAGGGAACTGTGGGACGGCATTTCAAACTCCTTACGTACAGCTGCAACCGAAACCATTGGTTTTCGGAAGGTGCAAAAGAACAGCTGGTACGACGAAGAGTGCCGTGTCGCAGCGGAGAGAAAACAGGCTGCCTACCTCGCAACGTTACGATCGACCACAACACGTGCGGGATGGGATAGATACCGAGAGTTGAAGAGGGAAGCGAGACGCATTTGTAGACAGAAAAAGAAAGAGGCCGAAATGCGTGAGTACGAAGAGCTTGATAAGCTGGCCGACAGGGGTAATGCTCGAAAATTCTACCAAAAGATGCGGCGGCTCACAGAAGGTTTCAAGACCGGAGCATACTCATGTAGAACACCCCAAGGTGATCTAGTCACCGATGCCCAGAGCATACTTAAATTATGGAGGGAACACTTCTCCAGCCTGCTGAATGGCAGTGAACACACAACGCCAGGAGAAGACGAACCCGATCCCCCAATCGATGGCGATGGAAAAGACGTTCCATTGCCCGACCAAGAAGAAGTTCGAATAGCAATTACCCGCCTGAAGAACAACAAAGCGGCGGGGGCGGATGGATTGCCAGCCGAGCTATTCAAACACGGCGGCGAAGAACTGATAAGGAGCATGCATCAGCTTCTTTGTAAAATATGGTCGGACGAAAGCATGCCCAACGATTGGAATTTAAGTGTGCTATGCCCAATCCATAAAAAAGGAAACCCCACAATCTGCGCCAACTACCGTGGGATTAGCCTCCTTAATATCGCGTATAAGGTTCTATCGAGCGTATTGTGTGAAAGATTAAAGCCCACCGTCAACAAACTGATTGGACCTTATCAGTGTGGCTTCAGACCTGGTAAATCAACAACCGACCAGATATTCACCATGCGCCAAATCTTGGAAAAGACCCGTGAAAGGAGAATCGACACACATCACCTCTTCGTCGATTTTAAAGCTGCTTTCGACAGTACGAAAAGGAGCTGCCTTTATGCCGCAATGTCTGAATTTGGTATCCCCGCAAAACTAATACGGCTGTGTAAACTGACATTGAGCGGGACCAAAAGCTCCGTCAGGATCGGGAAGGACCTCTCCGAGCCGTTCGATACCAAACGAGGTTTCAGACAAGGCGACTCCCTATCGTGCGATTTCTTCAATCTGCTGCTGGAGAAAATAGTTCGAGCTGCAGAACTTAATCGAGCAGGTACAATCTTTTATAAGAGTGTACAGCTGCTGGCGTATGCCGATGATATTGATATCATCGGTCTCAACACCCGCGCCGTTAGTTCTGCTTTCTCCAGACTGAACAAGGAAGCAACGCAAATGGGTCTGGCAGTGAACGAGGGCAAGACGAAATATCTCCTGTCATCAAACAAACAGTCGTCGCACTCGCGACTTGGCACTCACGTCACTGTTGACAGTCATAACTTTGAAGTTGTAGATAATTTCGTCTATCTTGGAACCAGCGTAAACACCACCAACAATGTCAGCTTTGAAATCCAACGCAGGATAACTCTTGCCAACAGGTGCTACTTCGGACTGAGTAGGCAATTGAGAAGCAAAGTCCTCTCTCGACAGACAAAAACCAAACTCTATAAGTCTCTCATAATTCCCGTCCTGCTATATGGTGCAGAGGCCTGGACGATGTCAACAACAGATGAGTCGACGTTGCGAGTTTTCGAGAGAAAAGTTCTGCGGAAGATTTATGGTCCTTTGCGCGTTGGCCACGGCGAATATCGCATTCGATGGAACGATGAGCTGTACGAGATATACGGCGACATTGACATAGTTCAGCGAATTAAAAGACAGCGGCTACGCTGGCTAGGTCATGTTGTCCGAATGGACGAAAACACTCCAGCTCTGAAAGTATTCGACGCTGTACCCGCCGGGGGAAGCAGAGGAAGAGGAAGACCTCCACTCCGTTGGAAGGACCAAGTGGAGAAGGACCTGGCTTCGCTTGGAATATCCAATTGGCGCCACGTAGCGAAGAGAAGAAACGACTGGCGCGCTGTTGTTGACTCGGCTATAATCGCGTAAGCGGTGTCTACGCCAGTAAAGAAGAAGATTCTGGCAGCTTAAAGGGTTGCTTCCCGAACAACTTCAACGGCTGCACTTGAAAGGTTACTCAATCTGCTACCAAATCAGCTGCAAGATTGGCCACACTAGGTTAATTTTCTACAAGAGCTTTGGGATAAAACTCGATAGGCAGGTGGTCGGTGGATAAAATAGACCCGATACCCTCACGTTTTATCTGGCAGAGAAGAATTCAAGGAGGGAAACGCAAACTACCAGCCGAACCCTTAACACGAACGGTCATCAATTCAACTGTATGAAAAAACAATCGCCCAGAAACGGCCAGCTTTGGCCAATAGAAGGGAAATGGTGTGCCATCGACAACGCTAAGCCGTCCGTGATTCGACAGATGATCCGGAAGCTTGGTTTGGAAGCTCCTAAGCAATCACATTTTAGACTGCTTCTGACTCTGACCACTGGCTTTTCTGGTAAAAGGTTTTCTTTAAAGCAAGCTCGTGAAAATTGACTGTCCGAGTGGTATGGCAATAGAGACACCGGTTTCTTTATGAGTGGCTTTATGAAACATTGCAAAAAATTATCCAACGAAACGCTCCATAAATTGAGCTAAGTCCGATCATTCTAACTACAGCTTAGTCTGTATGTTAAATAAAAGCTTCAATTATTGCAAAAGCAATGAATTTCATTTTTTTCATGACCTTTAAGCCTATAAACACTTACTATAGGGAAATAACTTATCTGTGGCTTTGTCCCCTCAGTGTGATTATCTGCTTTTTTCAATCATTCTAACACCGGAAACGATAAAAATACCGTTATCTGTAAGTAAACATATGCACATGTGTGTGTGTGCTCTCTTTTATGGACAAAATATTCGCGCTGAGCGATAAATCTATTAAGTGCGAAATGCATTTCCCTCACAATAATAAAATGCCGAAAATGTCACAAACACTTAACGAAATTCGCAAAGTAAAATTGGAAAGGCACACTTTCAACACACACACACACACACACATGTGCATTCTCAGTAAATGTGGGCGTGTATGGGGGTCGCGCATAACTGACATACTTTATGCCTTTATTTAAAGCACAATAAATGCACAAAGACATAATGGCACGATCGTGTGTGTGCGTGTGTGAGTGCCTACACATATGCATATGTGTGTGGATTTACATGCACAAATGTGTGCAAAGAGAGCTTGTGTCTGTGTTTGTGCATGCGTTGAGTGGCGAAATTTATGGTCGAAGCCCATTTTTACAACACTGCCGCATACAATAAACAAAATAATTTTAACCCAATTAAGCAGTGTGCACATAAACAGGCGCTTTACGAGCGCAAAAGCAAACAAACACACACCAATGCGCGCACACCAACACACAAGTAATGGCATTAAAAAGTCATATATACATTTGGATGTAAACAAAGGAATAAAGGCAGTTCCGGAATATTGTTTTTAGGGGCGCAATTTAAGTTTGGTAAGGCGGTGAAGACTTAGTATGGTATTATAGAACCCCAGGGGTGATCTAGTGACTAATGCCCAGAGCATACTGAAATTGCAAAGGGAACACTTCTCCAGTCTACTGAATAGCAAACGGATAAGCCTCTTTAATATCGCATATAAGGTCTTATAGAGAGTAATGTGTGAAAGATTAAAGCCCACCGTCAACAAACTGATTGGACCGTCTTAGTGTTAAATCTTGGAAAAGACCCGTGAAAAGAGGGTCGAAACACATCACCACCTTGTCGATTTTAAAGCAACACGAAAAGGAGTTGCCTTTATGTCGAGATGTCTGAATTTTGTATCCTTGAAAAACTAATACGGCTGTGTAAACTGACGTTGAGCATCACCAAAAGCTGCATCAGGATCGGGTAGGACCTTTACAACCCGTTCGAAACCAAACGAGGTAATCCGAGCTGCATCGCTGAATAGAGAAGATACAATCTTCTACAAGAGGGCAAGACGAAATTTTTCCTGTCATCAAACAAACAGTTGTTGCACTCGCTACTTGGCTCTGACGTCACTATTGACAGTTATAACTTCGAAGTCGTAAATAATTTCGTCTATCTTGGAACCAACATTAACACCAACGATAATGTCAATATTGAAGTCCAACGCAGAATAATCCTTTCCAAAAGGTGCTACGTCAGACTGAGAAGGAAATTGAGAAGTAAAGTCCTCTCTCGACGAACAAAAGCCAAACTCTATAAGTCGCTCATAATTCCTGACCTGCAATATGATGCAAGGGCTTGGATGATGACAACAACCGATGAGTCGACGTTACGAGTTTTTGAAAGAAAGGTTCTGCAGAAGATTTATGGTTCTTTGCGCGCTTTCCACGGCAAATACCGTATTCGATGGAACAATGACCTGTATGAGATAAAAGACGACATGTACAATTACCCACAGGTAATGCCAGATGAAGGTTCAGTTTCATATGAGATGAAGTTTAAGTCGTGTTAAGTCGCTTTTTGCGGAGTTTAACAGATACTTGATATCTAATCCTGATACTTCATCCCGTCTCTTGAACTGCGAAGGTTGTAAATATAGAAGTATAGTTAAAACCGAACAGAAACATAGGAGGTGTTCCATTGCGTCTCTCATGCCATGTTTTCTGCACTTTCTGTACATGTGTCATCATAATGCCCATACGGCTCGCTCTCGCATCCCACATATTAATCTGTCATTAGGCCATTAACCGTACTATAGTCCTGCCGAGATCATGTGTGTAAAAAGAATATTTGTTTTTCTTCGGAGCTTTGCACTTATGCAATTCTGGCGATCTTATATACCTCTAAGGAATTCCTGAATCGCCTGTCAGCCCATTCGTAAATTTCATTGTGTACAGCTTTAAGCTACTTGCAAATTTCCTGAACTGGTTCACTTGGCGCTTTTGACAATTTCATTTTGTTTCCCCGAATAGCTTGGAAGTATATAAACGGTCGCTTTCTGCAGTATTCCGGCAGTTGGAAGAATCGCCTGATATCTAGCTCCACGCAATGGATCCCTGCACGCAATCCATCAATAATTTTTGAGCCGTCCGTATAAAAGTTAAAAGTTCTCAGGGTCGCTTATCCCTGTGCCTCCCACCCTCTGTTAGTGTGACTTGAAACTTATTCTCCTAGATTTGGCATGAGGGTATGTGGTCTATTTTAACCACCGAACCCCTGCTTATCGAGTTATCCCGCAGGCCTTGTGGAAAATTTACCCAGCGCTTCCAATATTGCAGCCTATTTCGCTGACAAGTTTTCCACTGCAATATCAATTGGTGGCAAGTTAGGTAACATTTCAAGTTCAGCGGTTGTTTGGTTGGAGTGTCGATAGGCAGAGAGCGCCAAGCCGCATTGTTCGCTCCAACGATTTCCTGCACAAGATCTAGCTGCAGCGATTCACCACACCAAAGCACCATAAAGAAAATTGAAGTGAGTACCGCCGTGTAAAACCAATGCATGTCGACAGGTGATTAACCCCATGTTGATCCCAACATTTTCATATATGTATGTGTCGGGCGCACCACTGGTTTTTTACACATTCTCTTCCATATTGAGTTTCCACCTTCCGTTTGTTGTCCAATATTAGTTCCAATATTAGTTCCAGGTACTTGGTATGATTCTATGTTGATAACTACATCCCGTTGAGCCTCGGAGGTTTCCATGACGGTATCTTGTATTTTCTTGTAATTGTACCATATCCGTCTTATCAGCATTTACTGCTAGATTAGCCGATATCGTACTTTGCTGTATGACCCTAAGATCTTAATTTATCACGCTATTTGTCCGTGACTAGTATAACTATGTCCTCTGTTTATATCAGCTTGGGTGTCTTTTCCTTAAAATTTTCCCATAATTTCATTTGCTACAAGCGACCAGGGGAGAGATATATCCACTTAGGAGATCCTGTTCGCCTTAATCTTATCAAACTGACTTCATTGTTGTACTTAGAGATTATAATCGGATACAAATAATGACATCTTTCTTGGTAACCTCGAGAGCTTCTGTGGAGATTCAGTAGATGCAAAATCCATAGACGCAACGAAGAGTTGCTGTATGACTTATCGAACTTGTACAAGCATAGTGATTATAGCGACTTTCCAACGACTTTTCGATACCATTTTTGTTGTACGATTTGTTCTTTGCTTCAAAATAGACCTCAGTTACCGCGATCACCTCTTACATAAACGAACATTTCTTCCCAGCGAGCATTATTTTGAGATCTGACAACACGAAATAGTCACTGCGGGCCAGATCTGGAGAGCACGTCCTTCCTTTTCCAAGATATTCAATAAAAATTATTCCATACGCATGCCAGAATACAGACGGCATAATCTTGTCAGCCGAAGGTTGCTTTTTTTCAAGATTTGGGGTAGGCTCATCGTGGTCAGTCTACTCGGACAACTTTCGATTTCATTGTCACATATCGACGCAAAAACTCGGGTTTATTACGCTTGAGCATCTCCAGCACTGCTCTGAATCATCAAATCATCATTGTTTTTGGTCAAAAGTGAGCTCGCGTGGCGTCCATTTTGCACAGGACGAAGGATTTCATCGGTTAAAAAACAACATTTTTTTCAACAAAATTATTCTTATATAAGAAACTAAAGGACCCGCCCAAGTTTTACTGTGGCTGTTACATAGGTAGTACTACTAATACCATCTATATGATTTCTATTAGTTAGATTATAAATATTATTTAAGGAATAATCGCATTTTTGTTGAAGCAACTTGTGTTAGTTTACAAAAAAATGAATCATAATGAATTTCGTGCGTTAAGAAAGAATTGGTTTTTGGGGTAAAAATACTATTGAATTTGGGCTATGCATCAGTGAAATCAATCGAGTCCAATCGATTGTCAGCCTGGTGGACTGCATATTAAGAAACGGTTCTCAAGCGTGAAAAGACAAAAAAATCGGCTGGCAAGGTTATGGCATCAGTCTTTTGGGATGCCCGTGGTATATTATTTATCGAATGATAAATGAGCCAGTTTTAATTCATTGCATTGTGTATTTGATTGCAGTTCTATTTTACCATTCCTAATATTTAGCAATTTTATTATTTTTCAGGAAGGATCAGTTTGAAATTGTACGCATATATGCATTCATCGTTCCCGTTTAAAAATTGCATTGCTCTGTGCAATGCTTCGAAAAGATTTCTGTATATCTCTAATTTTAATAGACCTTTTTATCAACACTTCAGTTATGTCACTATTTTTATGCCAGTCCTTTTGCAATTTTAAATTGTCTGTCAAGATACCCCCTCCAATAGTTAGCAGGTATGAAAAAAATGTTATAGCTACCCATAGTATTGAATCACCCAATTTATTACTTAAGAACGAACAACTCTGTCCACAATATAAAAACTTGATCCAAAGATGTCGCCTTTTATTTTGGCATCGTTTTGTTTAATGCACGTTTACTCCAATTTAAGATTTGAATATTGGACACTACGATGGTAGCGCCATCCATCGGTCAAACATTTAAAGTTAGCAATTAATTACAAATGAAAAATTAATTTAAAAAAACATTGTCCAGTGGACCAAATTGTAAATCTAAACCATTCTCAAATCTCCTTGAACATACACACAAAATTTCATCAAAATCGGTCCATCCGTTTAGAAGCAGTTCAAATGCAAACACACGGCCAGAAGATTTATATATATAAAGATTTAATATTTTAGGAGAATTTCGTAAAACATACATTATTAAAAAAAAATTCTTAAATTTTTGGAAAAAATATTTTAAACTCGGCCATTGCGATGCCGTTTCCGGTGACCCCTTGGAAAAAGATGCACCGGGCAGGGTAACTCCTTACTGGATCACTCAAGATGAAAAATACGAGTTTTATATATAACCTTAACCTAGAACTTGTACGAAGGAAAAAAACCTGAAAATTGGAATTTTTGCAAACATTTCACAAAAGAATTAAAATTTCTCGACATTTTTTTTTTATAGTTGTAATCGAAAAAAATTCTTCTACCAAATCTTTATGAATTATATCTCAATAGCCTGCGTGAAATTTCATGAGGATCTTTTGAGTAGCTCTCGAGATGTCTTGCCAATCGACTTCAAAAACACAGTTTGGAGAGAAACGCGTTTAAAGACGGCGCACTTAGCCTTAGCTAGCCTCGTGCGCACAAGTTCTCAAAGCTGTATCGCCAAACCTATTGCTAGGATCAACTTGAAAATTTTGGATAATATTCTTGATATATTGTAGAATTTCATGGGACAATAAAAAAATCGATTTACTGAAACCCCCTTAGTGCAATGCGCGGAGTGTGGTTGAGTACTTCGGCTTAAACTGTTTAAATGCATATTTATAGCGATTTTGTGACTTAAGCCCCCTAAGTGATCCCCCTCAAAATTTACATATGCTTTGTAATTGATAGACGGTTGTGTGTATTAATATTAATAGCAACGTTTCAGTTTATTGGCATGCGCCAAACACCGCAAATGAGCGCTTCAACACTCACTATAGCATACTTTTGGGCGCTGCAATTTAGCTGTAGTTTTTGCGATGAGTTTGTAATTGGTAATCGAGCGCGTATGCGGCTGTATGAGTAAGCGCACTAACGTAATGTATTTATAAACGATATTGTTGTTGTTTTGTTGGCACATATTTCTGGTTAAATAAAATTATTTAGGCTATCAGCGCTCAAAATGCAATTCAGTCTACAACATGCCATACATGCCACGCGATGTTCTACGCGGCTGACCACATGGTATGGGAAAATGTACGCCTGTGCCTATACATACGCACACTTACGCATTCAGCGCGATTACAACACGACTACAATGTGGCATGCTACTCAACGTCCAACAAGCTGCGCACTATATTGCCGTCGAGCGTAGCGGCATGCCAGCGGCCGACCGTTTATGAAAACCACACAATTTCATTGCCTTCACAATCACTTTTGTATTTATGCAGCACAAGAAGCTCTTGGCGAGCATTTATGCAACCCATTCCCCCGCTTCTTTTCTCGCCCTTTTTAGCGTGTGTCAAGCACACTTTCAGGCGCTGCCTGCGCCGTCACTCACACACACCCACACACGTGCAGCCTCATATATTTATGGTTTTTGCTTTGGTATGCATGCAAAATAGGTGGGGGCGGCATGTATATGAGTACAACCATGTGTGTGTGAGCGTGTGGGTGTGTGTGCGGGTTCCCGACACTTTAACATCGTCGTTCACACTCAACTAGCATAAATCAAAGTCAAAGTGACCGCCATGATTCACAGACGATCAAAATGCCTCGTCCAGCAGCAGCAAAAACAACAACAGCAACAACAATAAAACGGCGACAATGCATATCGCTTAGCAGCACCGACTACAATAGCAACAATATGCATTGTCAGGCTGATGTACATATGGACGGATGCTCACGACAGCTTCGTGCATATTTGGCAATGAAATGTTGAAAGTATGTGCATAAAACACAGCAGAAAGTCCAAGCCGCCGTAAAACATAGGCATCATTGAGAAAAGCTGCAAAAGTCGCATTTATTGCAAACAGTCTTTTCGCTGCGTTTGTGGTTAGCACGAATAAGTCAGCGATAAGGTCACGCCTTGCAGTAAATATCGGTTCATAAATCAGTGCTTACTGGTTATAGAAGCTATTGTGATGGTTGTCTTTAGAAATACATAACTTAGGTCAATACGGCTGGGGCTCTGGTATTTGCGTTAAGTCCAGGTCCCTGATAATCGTTTTTAGATATACTGAAGAAGTATTTATTTTGGAAGAGGCTGTTGATCTCAAAGGCTGAATTGCTAACTGATATTACTTGTTTCTGAAAAGCCCAAGTTTTTTAAAATTACTTGCTGGAATTTCATTTACGATTTAATTTATATAACATTCTTAAGTGAAAATTAAATTCAAATGATTATTAGTTATCTCTAATCGTCAAAAGGCGCGTGTATGACAGCTGTCGAATACTAGTTTGTGAATTATATCATTTTGGTGGAATCTATGGTCATTATATGTGGGGTGCCCGGTCTCTTAATTAGAAAGTTACCGCTGCAAAGCTGGTTGATGTCCTCGTTGAAATAAACTCTGGCATCACCGCCATCCAAGAAGTGCGATGGATGGAACAAGCATTGAGACGAGTACCGGTGGATAAACGTCTAGCCAGAATCCGCATCAAAGCGAAGTTCCTCAACGTTTCGCTGATTTGCGCCCAAATGGGTTGAGGCTGATCGACTTCGCCGGAGCCCGAAATATGTATGGTTATCTGTAGTACTACATTCCATCGTAAGAAAATTCACCAAGCTACCTAGCTGTCTCCGAATCGAAAAGCCACCAACCAGATCGATAATGTTGTGATAGATGGAAAACACGTCTCTAGTGTTTTAGACGTGAGTACGCTTCGAGGCCTTAACATTGCCTCGGACCACTATCTTGTTGCAGCCAAGATACACACCTGCCTCTGTGCAGTAAAATACGCACATCACCAAACACAAGGAAGGTTGGAAGTCGAAAAGCTGCTATTACAACAGACAGCCGAATTATTTTTTCGTCAGCAACTGGGTACAAGGAAACTGTGGAAAGCTCCTTGCCTACTGCTGCAAACGAAACCATTGGGTCCGAGAAGGCAAAAGAGCTATAGTGCTAAGTATGAAAAGTGACGTGTCGCAGTGGAGAGAAAACAGACGAGACGAATTCGCAAACAAAAAAATGCGTGAGTACGAAGAGCTTGACAAGTTAGATTGTTGATAGAGTTAGAACAAGCTCACCGCCAACAATTATCAGTGTAGCTTCAGGCCTGGAAAATCAACAACTGGCCAGATAGTCACGACCCGTGTAAATAGGATCGACCCATATCTCCTCTTTGTTGATTTTAAAGCTGATTTTGACAACACGAAAAGGAGCTGCCTTTATGACGTTATGTCTAAATAGTATTGCCGCAAAACTAATACGACTGTGTAAACTGAAGTTCATCAATACCAAAAGCTGCGTCAGGATCGAAAAAGACCTCTCCAAGCCATTCGTTACCAAACGAAGTTTCTAGTACAACTCATCATTCCATTGACTGCGGTATTCGTCGTTGGCAATGTGCAAATGACCATAAATCTTCCGCAGAACCTTTCTCTCAAAAACTCGTAACGCCGACTCAAGAGATGTTGACATCGTTCATGCCTCTGCATTATACAGAAGGACGGGGATGCTGAGTGAGTTGTAAAATTTGATCTTTGTTCATGGAGAGAGGACTTTACTTCTCAATTGCCTTATACGTTTGCCATGATCGTCATCAAAAGGGGGGTCTCTCATCCGTGGCTGTAGATTAGTTTTCATTGGTAGTATTTTTTACGTGGCGGGTCAAAAACACAGCGCAAAACCCTGTGCAGGGGATGCTCCGCCTCCTCATTTTCCCTCGCCTCACGGAAGTCGTGAGCTTGAGCCATATGTAAAATAATCGTTTCTGGCCACTTCCAAATGAATGGTGCTCAGAGATCTTTCCTCATTTGCGTGAACTTCTACACATGGCTCCATCCACCACGTATCGAACTCGATTTGTTCTAGATGACACAAACTACCGAACAATTAATAAACAAATTCGATGTATCCGGCAACCTAGTCGATTTACCCTGGCAATCTTAGGTTTCATTAAATTAAACTTGTGAAAACAAAATAAAAATGTTATCTTAAGATAACAAGGAACTTCTTTCCTTTATTTTAAAATTGCATATCTCTTATGTTGTCAAATATGGTATAATACGAGTAAAATAATTGCTAAGTACTTTCCATGAACAATGTGAAATATACTCCAACATCTAACTCAAATTTCACTGAAAGCTCTCAACAACATATGTATGTATGTGCTTAAATATTAAATCAAGGTTGCTCCACAAGAAATAATTTGCTCAAAAGGTTCGCGTTGCATGCACTCCTCAACTCCTCTCCTTGTTACATTCTTTTTTTTGCACTTATATATGTGAGTATGGGAGCAAAATGTGAAAGGAACGTAACGAAGAGCGCCAAGCAATAATGAAGTTTAAGCTAAAATCGCTAACCGTAAATTTTGTACAATT
Organism: Bactrocera dorsalis; assembly: GCF_023373825.1. Classification (NCBI taxonomy): domain Eukaryota; kingdom Metazoa; phylum Arthropoda; class Insecta; order Diptera; family Tephritidae; genus Bactrocera; species Bactrocera dorsalis. Next base: position 58,898,630 of record NC_064305.1, read on the forward strand.
ACAGCGCGAAAATTCGCAAGGCAAGCAGTTGAGGAAAGTGCAAACCTACGAAATATTAATGAAAGAATTATGAACGATACATGCTTACTACTTACTTGTATGTGCACTTTGGGTATATGTAAGTCTTTAATTTTCTACTGGCAAGGACTTGCTGAACAAGTTATTTTAATGTTTTAATATTGTAAAGTAATTTGAACAGTTTTTTGAGAAGGGTAAAAACTTTAATATATTCTTTGTAATGGAGTTAGGTATAAATATTGTATATATATGTGTTACATAAAATTATATATTATATTTTGTCGTATTAGATTACTTTTGTATTAGATTCCATAAATATAGACAATCTGGAAGTGTTTCCCGTAATTAAATGGAGTAAGTTTTCTTTAAAGCGACCGCAAAGCGATTGAATTTTTGGAAAACATACAGGGTGTGTCTTTGTTTACTTCCATATGAAAATATATACATTCAACCTACAAAACGACGCTATGCATGATAACAAGGAGTTTACTAACGCCGAAACTCGCGCTATTTTAAAGTTTTCCTTCACTAAAGGCAAATCCGCTAGAGAAACGTTACGTGAGATTAATGGTGTTTTGGGGGATGGTTCGCTATCACTTCGAACTGCGGAAGAATGGTTTCGACGATTCAGAGCGGGTGAAAACGATACCATGGATAAGCCAGCTGGCAGAAGATCTATGACGATGAATACCGATCAAATCATGGAAAACATCGAGTTAGACCGGCATGTGGCATCTCGTGAGTTAGTCACCAAACCATTTTAAACCATCTGCAGTAGGCTGGATACACAAAAACGCTTGATGTTTGGGTGCCGCATGAATCGATGCAGAAAAAACTTCTGGACCGAATCAACGGCTGCGATATAGTGCTGAAACGGAACGAACTCGACCCACTTTGGAAGCGGATAGTGACTGGCGATGAAAAATGGATCACATACGGCAATATCAAGCGAAAACGGTCGTGGCCGAAGGACGGTGAATCGTCCCAAACAGTGACCAAGACGGAATTGACGGCCAGGAAGGTTTTGCTGTGTGTTTAGTGGGATTGGAAGGAAATCATCCACTATGAGCTACTCCCATAAGGCCAGATGCTTAATTCTGCCATATACTGCGAACAACTGGACCGCTTGAAGCAGGCGATCGACCAGAAGCCGCCAGAATTGGCCAACAGGAAGGGTGTAGTGTCCCACCAGGACGCCAGACCACACACTTCGTTGATGACTCGAAAGGAGCTCGGTTGAGAGGTTTTATTGCATCCACCATATATCCCGGACATAGCGCCAAGCGATTGCCACCTTTTCCTGTTCATGGCGAACGTCCTTGTTGGTGTAAAGTTGAACTCAAAAGAGGCTTGCGAAAAGTGGCTGTCCGAGTTCTGCGCAAATAAGGAGGGGAGCTTCTACAAGGGAGTATTATGAAGTTGCCGTCAAGATGGAAAAAGATTACCGAACGAAACGGCGCATATTTGAACTAAATTCGATCACTGTAATACTTTGAATAAAGCATTGAATAAAGAGAAAAATAGCGGAAGGGGGATACGTATATTTGACAACCTTATATATAAAATCATATCTTATTTATTTTAAAAATACTGCAAGAAACCAAGTTTTAAAAATTTTGGATGTCATCCATGCATTTGCTGAATAATAGTAGTTCAGCGGAATTTTAAAGCTCAGGAAGCAACCTGGCTTGGCAGCTTTCCCGATGACAAGTGGCTTTAGTGTGTATGACCCTTCTGCATTGGCGCATAACATAAACATAACTCTTTCCTTACGTATTTTTCTGCCTAGTGCTGACTTTGCACATAGCGACGTAGCTTTTATCGGGAAGAAAACGGAAAAAGAGGCCTGACTCATCTGCATTGTAAAATTGTTCGCTTAAGATTTCCACTTGATGTATTTTTATCCGCTAAGTACATACTAATAAATGCTGTAATTTATGAGTTGGTGCTTGATAAAACTTCAATACAGACCAACGTAGTGGAGGCCTTTCTTCAAAGCTGGAGTGTTCTCTTCCATCCGGACAACATGACCTAGTCAGCGCAACCGCAGTCTCTTGATTCGCTGAACTATGTTCACGTCAATTCGTATATCACGTACAGCTCATTGTTCCGTCGAATGCGATATTCGCCGCTGCTAATGCCCATAAAGGACCATAAATCTTCCGCAGAATCTATTTCTCGAACACTCCGAAGGTTGACTCATCAGATGATGTCATTGTCTATGCCTTCGCAGTATATTTCAGGACGGGAATGAGGAGGAACTTGTAGAGTTTTGTCTTTATTTGTTGAAAGAGTACTCAATTTTCCAACTGTCTACTCGGTCCAAAGTAGCACCTGTTGGCAAGAGTGATGCTGCTTTGGATTTCAAGGTTAATATTGTTGTTGGTGTTGATGCTGATTCCAAGATAGATGAAATTATCTACGACTTCAAAGTTATTACTATCAACGATGACATGTGAGCCAAGTCGCTCAATATCAGGTCGAATTATTTTCTTCAGCAATAGATTGAAGAAGTCACACGATCGCGAGTCTCTTTATCTGAAACTTCGCTAGATATCGAACGGCTCCATCCTGTTCCTTCTCCATATAATGAGCCTCAGCGAATATATTTTTCCAGTTGACTCTAAATAGATCAATTTGAAAGTTGTCATAAAACAATTAAATTGACCTTTTTTCCTTTTTAGACTGTGATTTGGTACCAAGATTGGATGAATAATCTGTTTAGACATTCACTTAGCCAATTTTTAGAAAATATTACAAATATATTTGTAAACATGTTTAATACTTTTAAAATCCTTCCTTCATTTAGATTTCATTTAAATTTATACTGAAAGCCAATCTTCAAAAATCTCATAATTTTAGCACTTGTTTCCACGCACCCAGACCCAAACAGCTGATAGGCCTTGGTATTTTTGTTTTAACCAAATCAACGCTTGAGTGTGCAGAGCACATGGCAAGGACGAATGTTGGTCATCAGGGCCAACTAGTGCCCGAAGTGTGAGTATATGTGTGGTACGTATATATAAGCAAGGTTGCCACTACGTGTGGCCTCGGCGCGCACGCATTCATTAGTTAGTTTTATTTCTTCAAAACAAACAATTCTCGTAAATTTTGTATTCATTTGCTTTCATCGCTTTAGCTTCCGCTCTCTACTTTCTCCTTGCCGCACATTTTTCCTAACCGCGCACACATTTCAAGCTGCTGGGCTGCAGCAGCGGCGCGGCATTTCAATTAAAGTTAGCGGAATGCTATTCAATTCAATATTTTGCTTTTGTTTTTGTGTGTTTCCTCTTCACCCTTTTTCAATGTTTTGCTGCTGCAGTCTACAACGCTGCTTGTTGTTGCTATTTATCTTGCCCGCTTGCGCGCACTCCCACTCGCCGCTGCCTGCCGCAGCAGCTTTTTTGCATTTTGGCCGCGCATTTGTTGTGGTTGCCTGCCTCCAAAACCTCTATTGCTTTTGTTGTTGGGCACTGGGCACTTTTTAAAGCGTTTATTTTTTCAGCGCTCGCATATCTTTTTAAATGCTCTTCATATTTATTTCTTTTTCCCACGCGCCACGCACCAAAGCCCAAACCACAACAACACCTCAACCGCTAAAGCACCCACAGGCCGGTGAGGGGAGCGCAGTTGCTTTTTGTAGGCGCTCAAAGGTAACTGCTGCGCGCGGCAAAGGCTGGCGGCCGTGTAGTTGCGGTTGGAGTTGCATGCAGGTCTAGTGTGGCGGCCGCGGCGCCAATACGGTACTCCATCGATCTGTCGAGTTGCTGCCTACAGGTGTTGTCATTTTGAAGTGGAGTGGAGTGGCAACAAAAAACACACTTGCCTGGCAACAATTGCAACAATGCGAACACTTTTTAAGTGCGTGGCATAGAAAAACAGAAAAAGGTGTGTGCATACACACACATGCGCTTTGCCACAAGCAGCCTTTCTTGCATGCCGCTGCAACGCGCTTTCGTTTATCTGCCGCTGCCGCTGCCGCTGCCGGCAACACCAACATCCTTTAGCGTTTGCGGTTTAGGCATGGCGATTTTTTAATTAAAAAGCATTTGACCATGCTGCATGCCACACTGAGTCCAGCACCACTTGCCGCACTTTAGTTGAGTGGGTGTGGGGCTATGTGTAGAGGGCGGTGGTGTGTGCGTTTGTGCGGAAATTCGCAAGGCAACGAAAATTCTTTCCATCAAATATGTTTTCGCTTCGCTTTTTTTTTGTTTTTGCTTTGATTGTGCGGCTGTTGCGTGCCGCAGTTGGTCGATGCAGCCGTGTATAAATACGAGCGGCGGCTGACAGCCCTCGCGCTGCAGTTGTCGCCGCTGCCAGCAATAACGGCGACCACTTTAGTCGTTGCCATTCTTTTCATGCTCTCGGCATTGTTTTCATTTTCCGTTTTGATTTCTCTTTATCTTTATGTATTTTGCTGCTGCTGCTGCTGTTGTAGTTGTTGTTGGCTTTTGGTAGCACGCGAAGATGTGCGTGTTGTGGCAAGCATTCAATCTGTGCCTTAGTGGCGCAATGTCGGTGTGTTTGTGTGTAAGTGTGTGGCATGCAGCATGCCACCTTTTCGAGCGGCAGCGCACGCATTTCACTATTCAATCTGTGAAATTCCTTTATTTTCGCAGCGCCTTGCTTTATTTTCCTTTTATTATTTGATGCGCATTGAACCAACTGGCATTCAAAATGGAATTTTAATGCATTTTCCGTTTGATACGCAAAAAAAAAAAAACAAAAAATGGAAAAAACGTTACCTTCAGTAATACCCTTCACAAATATAAAAGATTTATAGAAGTTCACATGCCACACTGATTGAAGATATCTCCTCAAATGAGAAAGTTTTGTATGGTAGCTATATGCTATAGTGATCCGATCTGAACGATTTCTTCGGATATTGCGTCAATGTCATAGAAAATAAGTGATGCTAAATTTCGTGAAGTATCTCCTCAAACGAAAAAGTTTTCCATACAAGCACTTGATTCCGATCGTTTAGTTTATTCAGCAGTTATATGATATAGTTGTCCGATATAAACAGTTCCTACAAATCTACCGCTGCTTGAGAAGAAAAGAACGTGAACAAAATTTCAGATCGATATCTATAAAACTGAGGGACTTCTTCGCGTGAATACAAAATCAATATACATATATACTTTACAGTATCTCGCACGTTTTTTTTCTGGGTATAACAAACTTCATCGCAAATTTAACATACCCTGTTTAGGGTATAAAAATACATAAATATATACGCAAAAGGAACGCTGCGAAGATGCACTATCTCATATAGTCAGATTTGATTGCGCAACTGCGCAGATTATTCAGCCATTATGCAACGGCAGTGGAAGAGGAACGAGCGCTCAAACCAAATAGCTGAATAGCCAACCGAGTTTATGAATTCCATTTGGTTAGTTTTTGGCAATTTCGATACATATGCAGATTTCCAAAATCCAATTTATGGTGTTTTAATATACTGAGTCCGAGTGTATGTTTTGTCGCTTCGCATTCACTGAGCGCACGCACACAGTATGTAGATGATTTGAATGCGGAGATATATTTGGGTTATATTATACAATATATTATTTTATTTCAGTTTCGTCTTAAGGTCCTTTCATGTTAGTATCAATAGTCGCTTCGAGCAGTTCTACGCGGTTTGTGTAGGAGTAGCCAAGGCAGAGTGTAGGTATGAGTCAGTCAAGAAGAACGATGTGATGTTAAGTGAAATAAAACACTTAAATTTGGTCAAAATGGGTTTTAATTTCTTAGAGAGATAATTATATGGCATTTGTGACTTGAACAAAATGTCTGTCATTTGATTGTCTGAAACCTTTGTTTTAACTTACCCCTAGAGAAAGTTATCTTCTTCATTCTTTCTACACGCGCGTTTGCTACCTCATCTTACACAAGGGTTGCTCATGTTTTCAGGGTTCGCGGCAAGAGTAGGATTTGGGTATAGCCCTAGGACTGTAACTGCTTACCCAGAAGCATGACTACATTCCATTTCAACTCACGAAACACACAACCTTTTCGTAGATTTTAGAGACGTCTTCGACAGCACGAAAAGTAACTGTCTCTAAGCCTTTATGTTCGAACTTGGTATCTTCGCAAAACTAAAACAGATGTATGAGCTGGCGTTGAGCAACACCAAAAGCTCCGTCAGGTTCGGTAAGGAACTCTCCGAGCCGTTCGATACCAAGCGAGGTTACAGAAAAAAGACTGCCAATAGTGCGACTTCTTCAATATATTGGTGTTTGAAAATAATACGAGCTGCAGAGCTAAATGGATAAAGTATAATCTTCTATAAAAATTTACAGCTGCTGGCGATAGTTCTGCTTTCTCCAGACTGGATAAAGAACCGAAGCGTTGGGGTCTAGTTGTGAGCGACAATAAGACGAAATATCCCCTTTTATCAAAGAAATAGTCATCGCATTTATGAGTTGGCTCACACGTCACTATCGACAGTCATAATTTTGAAGTCGTAGATAATTTCGGCTATCTTGGAACCAGCTCTAATGCCAACAACAATATCAGCCATGAAATCCAACGCACAATCACTCTTGCCAACAGGTGCTACTTCGGACTGAGTAGGCAATTGAGAAGAAAAGTCCTCTCTCGACGAACAAAGACCAAACTCTACAAGTCCTTTATTATTCCCGTCCTGCTATATGGTGCAGAGGCATGGACGCTGACATCATCTGATGATTCGGCCTTAGAATGAGAGAAAGGTTATGCCTATCTAGCATTAGGACGTTTCATACCAAAGTATTAACCAAAATGTGTTGAGTCGATACATTTAAATTCTCTTCAATATAAACACGACAGTTTTTCAGCACTGTTTTGTTAACTTTTTTGAAGTTATCTTAGTTAATAGAGGTTGATGGATGATTAGTATGATGACTTCACGATCGTCTCTGTATGCTTTATGCCACTCAAATATTTGTGGTCGTGTTAAAGTAGACCTCCAAGAAATTTCAAATAAGCTCATTGTACGTCTTGTTTTTTGCATTGTAAAACTTGCCAAATAGACCAGTACAAGGTAAACCAACAACTGCCAAACACATACTAATTCAAAGCTGGAGATCAAAATCCACACGATCATAAGAAAAATTTATACTAAACTAAAAGGAAAAACTTATCGATTCGGTTGCCGATGCAGTTTAAATGAACCTGTCCGTGTAAACGTGATCAGTTATCATTATTGTATAACATATTCTGTCATAATTACAAGTCACTATTTCCTCGTATATAGATACGAGTACTTTTCAAATCCCACTGCAATGCAACTTGCTTTCAAAAAATATTTTCTTAACTAAAAGTATCCATAAAATGGTCACTGGGCAATTTGCTGAGCAACAGGACACTGAGTGCTACTTTAACCTCGCGGTGTGTCTCCAGACATTAATATCAGCCTACTCAGCGACTCTTGTTCAAGCATTATTTATAATTTAAAATCATTAAATTACGAAAGCAGCAATAATTATAAATTGCTGTCGCTGGGAGTGTACGATATCGCGGTGTTATCGACATTTTTTTGGTTAATTTATTTAAATTTACAGCAAATATACTGGATGTTGCGCGGTAGCCACTGCGTATGAGCAACTTTTCAATAATAGCATTAAATATCCATTAATGCAGATGAATATGCGACGCTCAATCAACAGGCAACGCATTAATGTGTTGTAAATTAAGCTCACACGCATGTCATGCAACAACAATAACAACAACTGCGTGCGAATACTGGCAACGCCGCGAATAACGGTGTTGAGAGCATATCTGCAACGCGTTTATTGCAAGCAGCCGCATGTGCATTCAACCGAACAGTTCATTGCATTACTTAAACACGTGCACACACATACATACATACGCGCGCTTCCGAAAAGGTTAATGTGTAATGTGTGGGCTTCCATATATGTTTGTATGTGCGTGCACTTATGTACCAGCACACATACACATGCATATTGTAATAATATAAAGATATGCCATTGTAATAATGGCAAAAATGCTGATGCTGCTGATGACAGTTGCAGCAGAAATTTAATTTATGCCGCATTGTCAGCCACATGTGGCACAAATGCACACTGGCATGTGTGTGTATGTGAGTGCATGCATGTAGGTAGGTGTACAAGCATTCCATGGTGTTCATGCTGTGCCATTGCGGTCGTTTTAAATTACAATTCGCTTTGGGGACGGCGCTGATGCTTCAGAGGTGAATATGCAAACATTATCATTCAATAAAGCATAGCGGTATGTGTGTTTACTCTCACATACAGACGTGTATATATGTGCTGGCACAATTGTGTTTGCTCTAATATGTGTGCGTGCGCAATCAACTACTGCCGAATGTGTTTGCTTTAATGAGGAAAGTAATCACTTTATGTAATTGTATTTAAAATTAGTAGCTGGAAATTTTTTGTTAGAGAAGAGGCTTTTTTCAAATTTATTTGTTATCAAAATAGGGTATATTCAATGTAATCGGGAGACTGAGACTATTTCCACCATTTCGTTCACTAATGAAAAAAATTACGGAATAGAAAAGCCGTCGATGTTGACGCCAAAAGTTTTTTGTTCTTCTAATAGGGGCCACCCTAGTTGCCAAAGTTAAACAAATTATAAATAAAATCAGTTTCATCTCGTCTTTGTTCTTTTAATGTGGACCGCACAACCGCATTTGAAAAAAAAGAAAGTGCTGTTTCGCCAAGGTGATGTATAAGGGGGCTAAGGGTATAGGTCCTATTCAACCTATTTTTGACTTACAGACATACCATTATAAGAGAATGATTATCCCTTAATTTCAGTTATATATCACAGATTGTCCGACTTCTTCGATCATAAATCAACTATAGGTACCGGGGTCTAAATTTTCGGTACCCAGGGCTTGAACAGTTTTTATTAGATTTAAATAATTTTTGATCATAAGATGACACACACTAAAGACATTATTAGGGCAAAATTTTATCCCGTTACAGTAATTGCTTCTTGATTTGTGTACTGGAAAATGAACGAATAAAGTGGAATTTAAAATTGCGCTATATGGAAAGCAGGCGAAAAAAAATGGAAAAAATACAACATACCAAATTTTGTCGAAATCGGTTGGTCGGCTCTCGAAATGTGCGATTTCACCAAAAAGTGGGCGATGCCACGCTCATCGTCCAATTTTTACACCGGCTTTCATAAAGCTCTCTCATACTATCTGGTAAAATTTAATGTCTTTGGCGTATTTAGTTATTGATTTATCGTGCTTTTAGTAGGAGTAGTAGTTAACAGTACCGTTATATGGGGAGTGAAAGGGGGTTTCATTCGATTTCGTCCATTTTCACAGTATTGGTAGGAGTTTTTATAGTATTCGTGCTGAGCGAATTCGGTTATTGTAGCTTAAGTAGTTTAGGAGATGTATACATTAAACTTATTAGAGGGCGGGGCAACGCCCACTTTTTCAAAATTTTTTTCCCTGCTTGCAAGAGTGTAAAAACCAAACGCGACATCTAACATAAAAGAATAGCGTGATAATTACAATGTTAATAAAAAGGTACAAGGTGCGTTCCAAAGTAAAGAGGACTTTTTGAATCTAGCGCCCCCTGGTGACGCTATATATATACTACTAAACTATATATATATAGACTGAAGTGTTAGAATCCGCTATCTTTATCGATTGTCCAGTGAGAATTTCCTGACATTTTATCGATTGGAAGTGAAGTTTTTGCATTTTAAATGTCAGTATGCTTGCGTTATCGGTGCGAAAGTGAGCTTCGAACAAAGAGCCAACATTAAATTTTGTTTTAAAATTGGTAAAACTTTTACCGAAACATTTCAATTGATGAATAATGTTTATGACGATGATTGTCTATCCCGTAGCAGAGCGCACGAGTGGTTTCAAAGTTTTCAAAGTGGTCGTGAGGATATGACGATCAACATGTGGGCCAATCAAAATCCGCGATCACCAGAAATTACATCGAAACTGTGCGTGAATTCATTAAAAATCAGCCGAAATCATCATTGAAATTCATGGAAATGGCATTGAACATCTCCAAAACATTGACTTATCGCCTTTTGACCGAACATTTGGTCTTACGAAAGGTGTGTGCACGATTTGTTCCGCACAAATTGACTGACGACCAAAAATTGATCAGATTCCAACATTCGAAGGACGATTATTTAACCAAAAATCACATTTTAACCATTAACCACTCCCCGTATTCACCTTATATGACACCGTGCGACTTCTTCCTTTTCGGAAAAATGCATTTTGTCCACGAAAGAAAAGCGTTATGCAGACGTAGAGGCCATTCAAAAGGCTTGCACCGGCATACTGGCGGCCATAGCGGCCAACGAGCTAAAACAGTCGTTCGACATTCGACCGTGCAAAAAGCTGTATTGAAGCAGGAGGAGACCATTTTGAATAAAATAAATTGATTTTGCCGAAAAACCATTTGTGTTTTTTTTTTAAGCTTTGTTTAATTGTGGCAAGTGAATAATGTGTGGTATTGGCAAATATGGGCAAAATCAAACCAATACTATCCGCAACGCTCATTTTTTCCTAAAGAAATTTCTTGTACTTTGAATTATGCAAATTGCAAGGATATAAAATGTTTGGTTGAACCCGAAATTAGCCCTTCCTTGCTTCTTTGTTATAGTTTGCAAGCAGAGACTATTCACATATAATAAGTAATAAGATTAATGTTATCAAACCATATGGATATATAGACCAGATCAATGTCAAGACTTATTCCAGAAGATCTCGACATAAAAGTCCACGGTTTAGTTTGCAGTTAAGCAGCAGTTGTGGATTGCATTGAATCTTCCAGTAAGATTCTGCTTCACAACATAAAACACAAACCACCCTACCGTAGTTCAAAAGTAACATTCCGGGATTTATAACTGCAGATGGTTGGCTGTTCAGATTTGATTCCATTGAACTACAGTTTTTGATCAGAGTTTCAAAATGACCTGTCGAATTTCCCCTCAAATTTGTCCAAAAATCTTTGGATCGAGCAGAACCGTTAATACCAATTGAAATTGTGGGCCATGCTATTGAACAGCGACCGAATCGTTTGAAAGAAAAAGGCGATTATTACGAATTGAATTTTGAGCATCGCTCATTTAATATATTCTTTATTAAATAAAACTAACTTTATTAAAAACTTTATTACATTTTAATGTTTAAAAATTATATTCTAAGCGCACAGGTCTAAAAATTCTGTAAAGTAGTCACCGCTAAATTTTTAACCTAGAACTATAATATTATTCTTCTTTTTCTAACCTAAGCCGTTTTACATCATACTTCTTCGATTTTTCCTGAATAATTTCTTCTAAATCTTCTTCTTCATCACTTTCTTCGTTATCGAAATTTAACCGCCTACGTTTCACTCTCCTTTCGTGTGCCAGTGGCGAGCCCACGTAGGGTATCAACATTAGCGGTAATGGTTTTTCGTCCAGCTTTAATCTTTCTTTCGTCTCTAATTCTTTAATACATGTTGCTTTCTTTAAACTTTTCGGTGATTCCTGGTCGCACTTCTCCTCATCTGTATCCAAAAATGTATCTGTCTTTGTTTCCTCCTCATCATAATCGCGATCGTCCTTTTTAGTATCCTCAATTGATTTTCGTTCTGTCTGGCTCTAGAAAAGACCACATTTGTAAAGAAAATCGAGAGCGTTCCGTAGAGCGGCGGCGCTCATCAGCATGTGTGGTGCACTAAGGTCCACTCCAACAGTGGCACTTAACACCATCTTGCACATAGAGCCCGTGGACATCGTCGGAAAGTGTATGTATGTACCAAAGAATCTGAGTTCTTAAAAGAACACATATCTGAATACTCGGATATCCTCACATATTTTGACTTCATACCGGATCACTTCAATCATGGTTGCTAACTCTGGCTGCTTCTTCTCTGCACATTCTGACTAATGCAGTGTCAGTTGCAGCCATTAGGTAGCTACGGGCAGCTACGGAAGAAGTCGGTGCACCCATATCCGTATATAGTAATTCTTCGTGGAGGCTTGGTCAGCGATGGACCACCAACGGTAAATGCGTTATCGTAAAAGGCTTTTGGCCCAAGATCGATTGCAAGAGATCTAGTGATCTCTTTGCCCTAAGTAAGGCTAGCCTCTCTCTAGTTGTGGTACTTTTAACAGGCGTTGCTCTATTAGCGTCCATTTTGTAAGGTTGGGAATCATACCAGAAGTCATCTACTGAAGCCGTATGGAAGAAAATAATGTGGAAACAACTAAACACTTCCTTGTTGACTGTCCCGTGTTTTCGAGGTCAAGACTTAAACACTTGAGAGCGCTTACCTCGGACATCCCACAGAACAGGCGGGATTTGTGTTTTTTTATTGTAGGAGGAGGCATCGAAAGCCGGAGTGCGGAACTTTAATCCGCTAAACCTAACATACTCTGGCTACTAAGCATTTTTCTAATTCATCTCGGATCAACCATCTAACCTAACCTAACCTAATAAGTCTGGTGGTAAATCAGAAGAGGGCTCTATAGTAATACGAATATCAAACTTTTGCGTTTCTATTGAATTATTTATTGTGAAATTTGAGGCAATAGATCTAGAAGTTCCTTACAGAATTCCATCTCATAATATAATACTTAAACCACAGGATTGTGAAATATATTTATGCTTTACGCTCTCTACTTACCACAGTACAAAATCATATTTACTATATATGTATGTAACTATGTGTGGGTAAATGTCCGGCAAATGCACTAGTTGCAAGTTAAATCGGCCATCTGGCCACCCAGTTCGCGGAGATTCGTTGGTAAAGGGTTTGTTACTTCAAACTGATACTGTGTGCAATGCGGATTAGGGAAAATGTGTTTACATGCACATATGTAGAGCAAATTTCACTAGGCGAGGCATGGATCGGAGTCGGGAGTGCAAGTGTGTAATATTGCGGAATATTCAGTTCGCTTACTTCAATACCACTATTTCATATAACTGTGAACATTTCGAAGTGCACAACATGCATTCTATACGCATGTGTGTCTGTGTGCGAATTACATGCATCCGAAGCTATATTTACATTTCGGTTTACAATTTAAAACCGTTGTGGTTTTGGCAACCAAACTCCTGCGCACGCATGTCTCCCTTCATGTACCACTGTATGCATACTACGAGGGCGATTTGATAATTACTTATCCTCAACACTATAGTGTGAGGGTCAAAATTTCACCCGAATCAGAAGAAAAAACAGTTGCTTCAACGAGCTCCAATATGATCGTACATCGGTTTTTGAAGACTCACGCACTGGTTCCCAAAAACGACTCACATGGAGAATAAGTTGACAAAATACCTCGATCTCGTATTGGAAGACCGTCGATTGAAGGTATATGAGACATCTGAAACGGTGTACCTGCGAAAGGCGTGTACTGTCCAACGGAAATTCCATGGTGATCCCTGTTAACTCACAGGGTATAGTATACATTGAATACCTGAAATCCTCAAAAAATCATATTATTCAAATAGTTTAAAGATTGGAGCATCACTAAGTAAATTATACCGTGATAAAAGGTGGCTTTGTTAAGAAAAAATCACCATTTTTCAATAGTTTTAGTTACCTTTTGTAGACAAAGTACTAGCGAACCGAACTCGTGTATATGCTTACATATGTTTGCTGGCATACTCACACAAACGCTCGATTCTAACGCTCAGTCTATTGTGTTTGGCGTTATTAAAACCTATCTTGTCTGTTTGCTTACGCAAACATATTTATGTTTTAGTGCTCTCGTAACTTTTTCAATTTCAATACTCTTTCGATGGATATTTGGAAAGTTCATCCCTCTAACCACGTATGTCCAATGTAATAGGTTCGTTGCTGTTTTTTTTTTTGCTCGATGCATAAATTTTGTTTCAGTTTCCGTTGCAACGCTGCAAAATTATATTGAGGGGTAAAGGGTTGCTAAACAACACAATGAGAATATTATTTCGTTCAAGGCACATGACTACATATGTGGATTTACCAGAAGGTAGTCGACACTTGCTAAACCTAAGATACCAGCATGCTTATCCCCGTAACGTTCCACGATTTAAACCACCAAGCGGCGGTCCGCCTTCAGCTTTATAGTTTGTTCTGACTTGTTTTTGTCTCTGTTAACCCTTTCGTGAGTCTAGCAGAGGCTCCTTTGCTAGTGCTGGTGTAGGAAGGCTCCACCCACGTCGCTTGCCGTCAGATTTGCACCATCTTTTCACATCATATTGTTCGTAGAAAGGCCTGATTTTAAACTTCCTACTAGTGGGATATCGGTCCTTTTACTGCATTTCACCAGCGACATTTTCGTCGACCCAGGAGCAGCACTCTCATCCGGAACAGATCTGGGAATTGGTCTCGGCATGCTTTCACTTCCCTTCGTCAACTTTCCGGTAGAGGTCCTCAGAGCTGCAATTCGTCCCTAGGTTGCCTCAGTAACGAGGCCAAGCCGAGGGTTGACGCAGGTTCTTATGAGGCTATACGTTCAGAGCCGAACAACGCAAAGAAGAAGTCGTCTCAAATTACGCCTACCATGCCAACTTAACTATGACTGTATGACCTGATCCTCGACTGCATTCATCTTGTTTTCCGATCGTAAGTGGACTGAAGTATCGGAGTTAGAATTATCTGTCATGATTTTCACCTTCGTGAATCCATAATTGAACTCCACGCCATTTTTTGCTGGCGTTTCAATGTATTCCTTTGTATTTATTCAGGAATTCTTCAGTCATCATAGCACTGGGAAAAAACCTCCGTCGTGATGGCCATCAGAGCCTTCTTCGATTCAGCTTTCATATCCTCAATTGAGTCAAAAGGGTGTCCTCGGAGTTGTCTTTAGAGTTTGCTGAAAAGCCAGAAGTTACACGGGGCCAAATCAGGCGAACGGAACGATCTTTGTTGAATTTTTGGCGAAATGGTCACAAATAACCAATGCAGTATAAGATGGTGCATTATCGTGCAGAAACCAAGAGTTTTCGGTCCATAATTTTGGCCTTTTGAGACGAATAGCTTCACGTAAACGGCGCACCACGCTCAAATAATATTCCTTGTTGACAGTTTGGCTCGGCGGAAGGAATTCATAATGCACCACACCACGACAATCGAAGAAAACTGTCAACATGACCATGATTTTTGAACGAATTTCATATGGTTTTTTTCGGTTTCGGCTCGCCTTTAGCACCATATTTGCTTGATTGATCGGTTATTTCGGGATCGTAAGCGTAGATCCAAGTCTCATCTCCAGTTATGATGCGTTTCATTACGTTTTGATAGTCGGAAAGCATTGTTTCACAGCTGTTAATACGACGGTCTTTTTCGAAAAAATTTAGTATTTTTGGAACCATTCGAGATTTGACTTTTCTCAAGCCCAATTCGTCTTTAAAAATCGCCTGCACCGATCCAAATGATATACCCAAACTATCAACAATATCTTTTGTAGTTAATCGATGATTTCCAAGCACCATTTCTTTAACTTGTTTGACGTGATGTTCATCAGTCGATGTTTTTGGCCAATTTGACACCACATTTTTCTCAGCACTCTCACGACCGGTGTTGAACTCGTTATATCACTTGTAAACATTTTTAGAAGACAGAGGTTGATCCCCAAAATCTTTTTGCGACATCCTCCACGTTTCTGCAGACAAAAATTCATGCCGCAAACAAAATTTAATCGCACTTCTTTGTTCAATCCGATAAAATATCCTAAAAAGTGATGTTGCTTCCAAAGCACTCCTAAAATGATTCAGAAGAGATTTTATGTTGCCCCAATTGGCCTAACAACGGCTTTCTTTTATTGCCAAAATTTTGCACAAAACTTTTGTTCCTTGACATAAACTCTCTGATAGATAACACAACACCGAGCTTTGTTTATTTACTGCCAAAGGGGTGTTGTTTTGTTTCCCCGAGAACATCAACCTTAGCAATATTTCATAAGTTTCCAACGATTTAATTAGTTCATTCCTATTAAAGCGTGTTCTATATATCCAGCACAAAACAACAATGAAGCAAAACAGAGATTGGCCTTCGGTCAGAGGCAAAATGAAAACGAAGTAAAAATATTTCTTTGAGCCCAACACCAGAGGTGTGAAAGCAAAACTATGAATGGCAAGCAGCCCTAAGAGCAAAAGCAAATTCGATAAGGCCTGCTAAGTTATTGTTGTTTTATTTGCAGTTATTTACATTTAGTTTTCTTGTTCTATTCGGAGAACACCTTAAAAGTTTACCAGAGCAACTCGGCCGTAGGAAAGCCGTAAACAACGAGTTCAAGCGTAACTTGAATGAAAACAAAAGCCGAGGCAGAGAATGAGGCTGAATTTTAACTGCAGCGAAACTACGAGAATAAAGCCAACTCCCCAAATGCAAACAACAACAGCAACTCGGACAAGTTATTATGCTCGGTGCACCTCTGACGAATTTTCATTACAAATAAGCGCTCATAAATAGTGCACGCAACAAAACAACAACAAATACAATAATCGATTACAGCCGGAGGTGAACCAAGCCACATGCAGCAAAACTGGAATGCAACAGCCGGCAAGGTACACCAACACACCCAACCAAGTCGAGCTAAAACAATGACGCTGGTAATAATTCTCCGAACTGCAACAATAACAATAGCAAGAGGGTGGCGTTAAAAGCATTGGAGGCGCAACAAAACAAAGCTCGGACAGGTGTTGCACGAAATAAATGCAACAAAAACATTTAGCTTAAAGGACAGCAACACAAGTAATGAGGGTCATCACGCAATACCGCTATGGCGGTAACGCAGCGAAGGGAATATATGAAAGGGGGAGAGTGTGAGTAATTAAAAAAAAACACATGCCCAAATTCAGTTGCTTTTAAGAATCAGTTAGCAGCAGCTACTAGCTGAGCCCGCTCTATAGGCTTAGTATAGTATCCATAAATAGAATTAAGGAATAAATGCAAAACTTATACAAAAGTATTAAGTAAGACTGAACTTATTTTTTCAATAAGAGATATACATATAATCACAGAGTTCCTTCTCCCTATGCTATCAGGTCTAACTAAGGAATTTTTGGTTCCATTATCAATTGGATCAAGCTGCTGATAAGACTCATAAGAGTATGAATATACTGAGTTGAGCAAAAATCTTTTAATGGTCGCCAATTTGTCTGGATGGAGCCGAAATTACAACATTTCAACTTGTTCAATTTTCGGTACACTAGAATTAAAATCCGAGGGTGTTGTTTCCTTTTCATTGGGTCCCAAACCCAGTTCAAAACCCTGGGGAGGGGAGGTTTCGTCTGCTCACTTTAGCTTGCCTTTAAACGGATGTTCTTTGACTACCCAGAGGATATTTGGTCTAAAACCGAAGCTTCAGCCATATGTAAAAAATACGTTTCTGACCACTCCGAAGTGAACGGCAGTCAGAGAACTTTCCTCACTTGCATGAACTTCTACACATGGCTTTTAGAGATATAGGTTCTGCGGAACATTTATGGTTCCTTTGGTAACAGCGAACATCGCATTCGATGGAACGATGTGCTGTACGAGATATACGACGATATTGACATATTCCAAATATTCCAGTTCAGCGAATTAAGGGACAGCGGCAGCGCTGGATATGTCATCCGTATGGATGAAAACACTCCAGCTCTAAAAGTATTCGACGCAGTACTCGCCGGGGGAGCAGAGAAAGAGGAAGACCTCCACTCCGTTTGAGAGATCAGGTGGAGATCGACTTGGGTCCACTTTCGTATCTCGAAACTTGTATCTTTAAACTTTTCTTGTAACACCTAAATCTAATCTCGATGAATATTGAGTTATATATATCTATATATAGAATTCAGCTTGTATTCCAGGCAACTGTCTTTCTGACTGCCTATGCAAACGATATCTTGAGTAAAAATTTAAACGTTTGATAAAATTTTCTTGTGGACTCGCTCTCCAATAAGTTTAATGTAAATATTACACAAGACAATAAAGCCAATATCTAACTCTTATTGTATTTCGTATCGCACTTTAAATTACTCAAATTTTCTGTAAAATATATAAAAAAAAATCAAATCTAATTATGTTCCAGATGTTAACAATGGATAAAATAAAGTTGACTTCAAACCGTTTATTTAGGTCAATATGTGTGATTATGTAGTTTAGCGCAGAATATAGATAAATACAATCACTTCAGACTTTATACCATTAATATATACATATAATGTCTGTAAACTTCTCATACATACGAATGATGTTTCCAGATTAAGCTGAATTTTCTATAAATTGAGCTAATTTAATATTCGTTAAATTCGTTTTATGAGTCAACCGAATCACACATAATGGATGCCAACTCACACTGTACATTGAATGTTTTGAGTTTGAATCGTATCTCTGCAACTGGCAGACTCGTATCGAACGACCTGAATGTACCGTTAAATTCTAAAGAGTGATTCATTTTGAGGTTCAATACTTTTTTAAAGAAAAAATCACAGAAACCTGAATTTAATGGGGAATGTTTATTATCGATCCATCCGTTGACTTCAATTTTTGATGACTCGTTCGAGCATTTTGACTGGTAACTTAGGAATAACAAACGTGATATTTTGCTCCAAGGCCTGTATCAAAATGGGATTGCCCGTATAAACTTTAGATATTACATATCCATACAGAAAAAGTTTAACGATGCGATCTTCATGGCCAATAGCCCGACCCAAAATGTGAAAATATTTGCTCGCCGAACTGTTCTCTCAAAAAATTTATTCATTAATGCGATGTGTGGGAAGTGGCGCCGTCTCGTTGAAACCAAATGTCAGAGGTCACTAGTTTGAATTTCAGTCATCAATAGTCGGTTATCATGGCGCCATAACGGTCGCCATTGTGGGTTACCTTCCAAACCAAGTTTGATATTTTTGGATAAGATGGTATCTACTATGTATGGAGGAGGTCGAGCGAGGGATCCAGTGGAAAATGCCTACAAACAATCGTACGCCAGCCAGTAAAAATAATGGTCTGGGCTGCTTTTTTTTAAATGAACTAAAAAGAATTATTTAACCCTGAAAGGTCATCTTTGTTTTGCTTTTGTTTGTAAAACACGATGATTGTTAGTCGAATCGACATCGTTAGTGATTTTTATTTTAAATTTTACTACCCGTTATCAATTTCATTCATAAGTAATTGTGACCTTGATTTTTTGCAGATTCGTAATTTTATTTCTGAAAAAGGTGTAAAGCGATGGTGTAACTTATGAATAGCCTCGAAATCCTGTGGGCGGTTATGAAGAAACAGGTAGCTGCACAGAAGCGGAAGAACAAAAACAAATTGGATTATATCCTTTTGAAAACGTGGGTTAGAGTCATTTAGTAGGCCAGATTACTACAAAAGCTTATACCGTCAATTTCAGTGAGGTTTAAGGCTGTGATTAAGGCAAAAGGAGGCGCAACAAAATACTGATTGACATATTTTCCCAATGAACAGCGTATATTTATGAAGTCCTTGTGGTATTACTATTTTAATGAATTTTGTAATCACAATTGTAGACTACATACTTCGAAGCTATTGTGTCTTTCTGTAGCAACATGTTGCTAGAGTTTTAGAATCGGAAAACAAACTTTTGGTGTCGTAAACACACAGCTGGGAGGAGATAAAACTCCATACGAACTTAGGAAAAGGAAACATTTTTCATCGCTTCGCTTTGCGTGCGCACATGGACCAGTCCGTTTCAAATTTGATCTTGAATGTATAAAGTTATGATGGCCTAATAAATGATAATTTGTCACGAAGCTATACTCATGTGTGAAGACTTCTGACTTTTATGAAATTAAAAGGGTATCAGTGATTGTTCAAATCCTCGTGTTGAATAGACTTGAGTTAAATAAGCAAACACAAGTTCTAAATTAATAAAACTCAATTCCCATTTGGTAGAATTCTGTGTATTTTATTTGATTTTGGTTTTTTCTCGAAATTTGGCATAAGAAGTAGTTGCTGCTAGCTTCACTAACATAGATCAAAAAGAACAGCATTGCAACGTACTTAGAAACAAATATTTCTGAATATTTTAAATTCATTCACAGAATGCTCTAAAACGGAATTTCACTTTGCTTACATATTTTTCCGTAGAGAAATGTCGAATTTATAACAAAATTACTTATTTTTAAGTATTCCAAAAATTTTCGTTTACGCAATCATTCCAAATGACTCAGCAGAAAACAGATTTGTAGAATTTCATTGGAAAAGACATCTGTCTTCTTCTCGTGCTGCAGTTGAAAGCACACGTAACCACACATTGTTCACTAGAAAATGCCATTATTTCATTGGAAACATATTTTATTAAGTCCTACGAACTTTCATAAATGTGTGAGCAAACCGTGCGCACACACACACACAGTTAATTTCTGATGTATTCGCATATTGAACTCATCGTTGCTGCAAAATGTTCACAAGGAAAAAAACAGGGAAAACTTTTAAATTTTCGTACGCAATTCTAGCACATTCCAAAAAATGCAGTTGTGTGCGATATGTATGTCTCAGTTTATTGTTGTTGTACAGACTGAAAATTCGAAAATTCCATAAAATGTGCATTTCTTCAATGCAAAATACCAACTACACCTTACAGCCTTATTTGTATGTTCACGCGTGTGTGTGTGTGTGCTTCCAAATAACAAAAGATTTGGCAGACAATAGCCTTGGAAGGCCTGTTTTTGGAATTTAAAGAATGATTTTGTTGGTAAAGGCATACAAAAATCAAATAAGAGAGTAAACGAAGTACGAACTATTATGATATTGTGCTTTTCATCGGTATTTTGAAGTGCAAAATAACACCAATGTATGTATGTTTTTAACTAAATACCGTACCCAGCAATACCTGGTAAGATACCTGAGATACTTAGAGCTCTGTCAGTGACCCTATAAACTGGACAGACCATAAATAACATTTATTGCGTCGATGGAAAAAATTACACGTGAAATCTTAAAGTTTATCAGCGAAAATCTTGCCGGCTAACGGTTGTGTTATCGGACGCTTTGGACGACTTTCAACCGGCTACTATTCAATAAAATGCTTATTCAGGTTTCATCTATTGTCATAAGTCACTCATTCACAACTTAACCAGAAGAATGGGTTTGATCCGTGCCAAATTATCTTTTGAAATGTTTTGAATCATATTTGAACCACCGGGATTATTAATAACATTACTATGCCATTATCCGTCTATTCACAAAGAAGTTTACAGAGTCTTTACATCCGAGGCATTATAAAGTCCTCAGACAGCCTTAGCCGATGTGCCTAGAACCCGCACATCAATAGGCGTTTCCAATGAAAGTTTTCGCAAGCAAATATTTGGTTTAGGAATAATATATGTGATTACAAACAACAAAGAACAGAAAACAACAACAGCAATATGTTGATCTTATGCCAGTTTCCCCATCGATCTACTCATATAGCTATATGCAATGACATTGAGCAGTTATACCAGCTCTTTTAGCATTAGGAAGAAGCTCCTGGTTGAATTTAATACTAAACCAAATTTCTGTTCAGACTAAACATTATTTCCCTCGTACGATGGCTGTGATATTAATATGTCGAACAGCAGTTCTGAGCAATCTTTCACAAAATGTCATAAATAACACCAAAAAACCTGTTAGCTCCGATTTCACCTTATTGGATAAAGAAGCAAGTCATAAAACCGTTTTTGAAAAAGATCATAAATTAATCAGTGATAATTCCGAAATTTTGGATAATTCATCTAATAAGAAATTGCTATATATTTTAATGTACACAAATTGACTCGGACAGGTCCATATAAACCGCGCGCGCAAATATGTCTAGTGAGGAAAGTTGTTTGAGCGCCATTCAATTGGGAGCGGCCAGAATCAGTGAAAAGGCGAAACAGCCTACACAGAATAGTGAAGATCTTCAACATATAGCTGATTTACGCTGACGAGCTGATGGAAAAGAAGGACCCTGTGACCAAAGACGTGTTCCAAGATCGTTTTGAGCACACCTATGATAGTTACTCCCGCCACGATGTCACATTCGTGCTTGGCGATTTTAACACCAGGGCGAAATATGGTTATCTGCAATACCAGATTCACAAACAGGGAGATCCCACTATCTGCGCCAACTACCGTGGAATAAGGCTCCTCAACATCGCGTATAAGGTTCTATCGAGCGTATTGTGTGAAAGATTAAAGCCCACCGTCAACAAACTGATTGGACCTTATCAGTGTGGCTTTAGACCTGGAAAATCAACAATCGATTAGATATTCACCATGCGCCAAATTTTGGAAAAGACCCGTGAAAGGAGAATCGACACACACCACCTCTTCGTCGGTTTCAAAGCTGATTTCGACAGCACGAAAAGGAGCTGCCTTTATGCCGCTTTGTCTGAATTCGGTATCCCCGCAAAACTAATACGCCTGTGTAAACTGGCGTTGAACAACACTAAAAGCTCCGTCAGAATCGGGAAGGACCTCTCCGAGCCGTTTGATACCAAACGAGGTTTCAGATAAGGACACTACCTATTGTGCGACTTGCTGCTCTGCTGGAGAAAATAATTCGAGTTGCATAACTTAATCGATAAGAGTGTACAGCTGCTGGCATATATGATGATGATATTGATATCATCGGCCTCAACACCCGCGCCGTTAGTTCTGCTTTCTCCAGACTGGACAAGGAAGCAATTCAAATGGGTCTGGCAGTGGTCCTATTATCAAACAAACAGTCGTCGTACTCGCGACTTGGCCCTATCGTCACTATTGACAGTCATAACTTTGAAGTTGTAGATAATTTCGTCTATCTTGGAACCAGCGTAAACACCACCAACAATGTCAGCCTAGAAATCCAACGCAGGATAACTCTTGCCAACAGGTGCTACTTCGGACTAAGTAGGCAATTGAGAAGCAAAGTCCTCTCTCGACAAACAAAAACCAAACTCTATAAGTCGCTCATAATTCCAGCCAAGATACGCACCGATCTTTGTGCGGCAAAGTCACGTCAACAAACACAGGAACAGGAACTTAAGTGTGCTCTGTCCAATCAATAAAAAGGGAGACCCCACAATCTTTACCACTCTTGTAAAAGATTGAACCTTCTCTATATCGTTTCGTTTGATTAAGTGAAGACCGGAGATGAAAAATAAAGCTTTTTCCTCCTCAAATAAGGAATTCTTTCAGGTACTACTACTTGTATACTTTAAGTTCAAGAAAGGGCATCCTGACGGCGTTTGGAGCGAGAAATATCATCATGGACTCCGTAATGGTTTCAAAAGCAGACCAACAAATTTGAAGCGATTTGGTACGCTTCCAAAATGGCTTGGTTCCAACTTAGATTGTGGATAGTTTTACTCGCTGCAAAATGTGCTTGCAGCTGAAATTCAGAAAAACATACATACATGTAGATATATGTATGTAAATAATAGGTATATTCCAAAACGTCCAGCTGCCTTGGCTTTGGTTGCTGGTGGCTTTTGGCAGCCGCCCACCACATCCCAGCACCGAGTCCTCTTTTGTGTAAATGTGCAATGGTATTTTTACATGTGTGTGTGTGTGTGTTTGCCAACATATTTGCATGAATTTGTGGTCATTTTTATCATCTGTTACCTTCACAATTGCTATCCGTTGAGTTTAACTCTAGATTGCAATTTTTGCCTTTGTTGCTTTTGCTCTCCCCCTTTGCACGACCGGCTTGTTATTAATTTCGTTTTTCAATTTGCTCGCTCGTGTTGCCTCTTTTTTTGCATTTTGTTGAAAGCTATTGTTTTTGCTGCCATTTTCGTGTTGCTATTGTTTTTACATCGGTGTGTGTGTGTGGAGAGCGGTGCGGTGGCAAGGTGACTGCCGCTTGTTGTCTTTGCACATTAAGTGAATGCCCAAGCGTTGGCCACACAAAACAGAAATCCGAGTACAAAAGCAACAACAGTGTGTACAACATGTAGTCGGAAATAAAAATAAATGGACGTGGGAACGAATGAGCCAACGACAGCATGTACGAATTTCCGCTCATGTGTTGCATGCCACACAAATTTTCAATTACTCTCCGCCCAAGTCATCGCCTGCTGGCCATGCGGTGGCAACGGCAATTGCTGGCCATGCGCCCGCTTTGTTGGCGCATATCGCATTGAAGCTGCTTGAGGTGGCACAAAAACCTTTGTTCTAAAGTTTTGACTAACCCCTACGACTTTGTTACGCTCCCGTATAAAATTTGGGGCCAAATTGCAAATGCAGCCGTCCATCATTTCGCTGCAGTTGCTCGTACGATGTATAGTATGTGCTTAGCTTTCACTGCCTGGCAAGCGCTTTTAATATTCCATGCAATTTAGGTGCACACGTCGCTGCCAATGCGACGCTGCGTCTGTCCTGCCTGTCCGCCTGCCGGTCCGCCCACCCACTCACTTATCTGCTCGAAATCACTTCTATTCTTTTTGGGCTATTGAAGCTTTCTTTTCACTGCCTTTTTTGGGGGGGGGGGGGGGCACACATATGTTCGTAAGTATATTGCATTATTTGTCGACTGCACTGCTTAACGGTAACTCGGCTATCTTATAAGTATGTTGTTGGCGATTTTGTTGTTGGTTGGCAGGTTTACTGCTTGCATTTGCAGTGTGTTCGCTTTGATTGTTTGTTGCGGTTTGTTTAAATTGAAATTTGTGCCTGTTTACATTATTTGGCAGATTTCGAGGGATTGTCTAAAGATGCTTGCGGCGCTGGCCCCCATAACGGTGTGTGTGTCATATACATACATGCAATAAGACTGCGGCTGATCGCCTTAAAATGATTTGCAAAACATGTTGCCGCAGCAGCTTACCTACTTGCTGCGTTTTTATGCTAAGCTCAGTTGCTGGTGTGGCAGCTTTCCTTATTTAACTTTCTTTTGTTTCCGTTTCGCATTTCAATTGCGCTTTTTTGTTAGTTTCTTTCAAGCTCTGCTTCGTTACCAAATCAGGTTACGTATACGTCACGTTGACCTCAATGCGGTGACATCCTTTCAGTGGCACATCTCTATGCCGGGGGAGTCCAACACACACCAATACACTATAAAATGGCAAGCTTTGAAATGCAAATAAGAAGATAGTATTGAATTCATATATTGTGTAGAAGAAATTGTTGCAAATGAAGCGACGCAGTTGCATTACGAAAGTCTTGTGAAAATGTGACATTCTGCAGATTTGCATTTTATGCGCATTGCACTTTTCAATCAATGTTTTTTGCATATCCTACAACTACATACAAATAATGTTGCTTGCTTGTGGTTTTTTTTTTGGTTTTGGTAAGAGCTAGCTTAAATGTTTGGTTTTAAAATTTTCAAGCAATTTTCGGAAAATAAAAGGTTTATTACAGGGTTTCTTTGGATATGTGGTTTTCAAGAAGAAATAAAACTCATATAATTTAATATTATGGCTTTAAACTAAGCTTTGTTATTAGCCTTGTCGAAATGTGGCTTAAATGCTTTCAGCAAACGCTACGGTAGGCCAATTTTCGACTTCGTTTTGCTGCAATTATGGCCGTAAGTAAACAATAACGCGCGGAATACTATCTTGCAAGGTGTCAATCTTATCAGACTTATCCACATAGATAAGTGACTTTAAATAATTCCAAAAAAATAATCCCACGATGTCTAATTTGACGTGTTTGAAGGCCATGCCATAAACTACGTTGCATGATAAAAATATTC
The DNA here is from genome assembly GCF_023373825.1 of Bactrocera dorsalis. Lineage (NCBI taxonomy): Eukaryota > Metazoa > Arthropoda > Insecta > Diptera > Tephritidae > Bactrocera > Bactrocera dorsalis. The sequence goes on from NC_064305.1 coordinate 58,924,226, forward strand.
CCCTCTCCCAGGACCGTCACGTCCCAGTAACCTGAACGGATCGGGAGTTTTATTCGGCCAAGGAAGGACTGTTAACTCGGCAGAACTCTGCCGCTACAACACAAATATTCCAGCGCCCACAAAGAAAAGCTCATTCAACAAAAAGTGAGCTTCATCTCTGAACAAAATTTTTGTGAAAATTCGATCGGTGGTTATCTCATTTTGGCGCATTTACCGAACGTACCGCAAAATATACCAGAAGATGGGCATAAACCCATTTGTTGAGCGCTATGACAAATGGCTTTATTCGCGGTTTCTTCGCTGATGCCGTCTCTTATCCACTAAAGGAGTTATATTTAGTTAGAAGGCCGAAAAAGACAATTATCTAGATTTTTCTGATGATTCTGTGCGTGTACTGTAACACTTAGTATTATATTAGTAAAAATATTTCTTTCCGAAGGGAACCACTTCTGATCTCCGGAGCTCCTCTCAAATTTGACTTTTTCCGGTGACCACTATACCTCTGTGTTGAATCCTCTGTAATTAAAAAAAAACAAACAGATTTCCTTAAAGTATTATTAAATATATTAACCAATCGAAGGAGTAGACGAATTAAATATTTTTGGCAAAATGGCGGTTTCTATAAAAAAAATAATTTTTGACCAAAATTTTGGACTAAAATTGTTTATAAAAAAAAAACTATTTATCCATCAGCAATTGCATCGAGTGAACGAAACAAAAACGTAATCAAAATAAAACCTTAAATTTAATGCAAAAATAATAATTTTTTTTAATATATTGTTATAAAAAAACTTCGAAAATTTTAATTAAATTTCCCAGGGAAATTGACATTTCAAACAAAATGTACTTTGCTAAGTTGGTAGGACTGTCCTAAATTACTATGCCAATATGAACATGATCTGTCAACCAGTTTATTAACAGCAACTGCTTAAGTCGGCACACTTCAGTAGTAAGTTGCGATTTTTACAATGGACAAAAACATAGAACATAGAATTTGTCTAAAATTTTGAACTTTAAACCAAATTTGGTGTACGGAATAGTTGTGAATGTTAAAAAATCCAGTTTTATCAAATACATAAGCCTACGAGTGGTACCAAGGCTTCAAAGACGGTCGAGAGATCGTTGAAGATATGGCTCCTTCAGAGCGACACTCAACCACTTCAGTTAATGAAAATATTAAAAAAGTGAAGGATATGGGCTTGAAAATCGTCAGATAAGTGGTAAATAGATGACAAGAGAGCTCAACATCTCTCGAGAGTCCGTTAAAATGATTTTGTATTTTTGTATAAAACGCGTTCTTGTTCGACTCGTTCTGATAAAGCTGAATATTTTTCAAAAATCGTATCGTAAACAGGTCTTTTTGGACATGCTTGATTGGAGGAATTCCACTCCCATATTCATGGGGAGCATTAAAACCGATAATACATGAGTTTATGAGATTTACATGCAAACAGATCAACAATCATCGGAATGGAACCCGTTTTCAGTCGATCAAAGAGAAAAAACAAAATACGCTGAAGGAGCTGAAGGTCATCCCAAAAAAATGTCACATTGTCACCATGTATAAGCACTATTTTAAATTTCCAACGGCTAGGTATGGTTTAAAGAGCATTCCGAATGCAAAACCAACTTCAGCAGGCACACCCAGTTTCTATCGATATTGACGACTGCTTGGACCAAAGTTTCTTTGAGGCTCTCCAAATTCCAAATCCAATTAACAAGTAATGTTAGTTTGACTACATTTCTTGTTTAGTACACCAGCAAAATTTGGAGAGCCTCAAAGATTCAAATCTTGACTTCCAGATGACCAAACATATGCAACTATAAAATCAAGAAAAGTCCTCTCTCGACGATCAAAAACCAAACTCTATAAGAAGCTCATAATTCCCGTCCTGCTATATGGTGCAGAGGCTTGGACGATGACAACAACCGATGAGTCGACGTTGCGAGTTTTCGAGAGAAAAGTTCTGCGAAAGATTTATGGTCCTTTGCGCGTTGGCCACGGCGAATATCGCATTCGATGAAACGATGAGCTGTATGAGATATACGACGACATTGACATAGTCCAGCGAATTAAAAGACAGCGACTACGCTGGCTAGGTCATGCTGTCCGTATGGATGAAAACACTCCAGCTCTAAAAGTATTCGACGCAGTACCCGCCGCGGGAAGCAGAGGAAGAGGAAGACCTCCACTCCGGTGGAAGACCAAGAGAAGAAGGATATGGCCTCGCTTGGGATATCCAATTGGCGCCACGTAGCGAAGAGAAGAAACGACTGGCGCGCTATTGTTGACTCGGCTATAATCGCGTAGGCGGTGTCTACGCCAGTAAAGAAGAAGAAGAATCCTTTTTACCTATGATAGTCGCTTGCGTTTGTTGAGCCCAATTTGCTTCAAGCTGATGTTTTAGAAAAACCGACCGACGAAAGGCTTTCACATGAAAATCATCGTAATTAAGTCATGACATTGATCGGGTTGACACGGCCGTTTCCCTCGACATCAATTTTGGTTTCCAAAGGTAATTTCTGCGAATGCGTTCGGAAACATTATATGTTTTGGTGATTTCTGTAATCAACTGTAGACGTTCGAAAAACGATTAGTGGTGCGGTATACATATGAAGCACCATTGAACAAGTAGAAACTAAGATTTTCAAAAACAGAGTCTTCAAAGTATGCTATCTCAAATCTAAAAATTACCTGGCTGGCTTTTTACCGAAAATATTGGGAAACCTGCAAAGTATCTTAAGGTAGTTCAGAGCTTTTCAGTTTCTGAGAACAATAAGTATTTATGCAAAGAATGTGAATGTATTTATTATAAGGGTTTTAATGTTTCATATAGTCTTTATAGTGTATAGAAAATTGATCAATAAGGTAAGGGCGGATCGTATTTTCTTCCACGAACTATAGCTTATTACCAACAATTTACGAAATTCGTTGCTGAATTGCCCTAGAGCCTAGTACTCCAACTTATACGTATTCCTTAAGATTTGCGACCCTTTGGTGGTATTAAGCGAACATGTTGTTTTGTAAATAATATGACTTATTGCTAAACCGCCCGGACCCTAAACCTTAAAGATTTTGGCGTTTCTGATGAATTGCAGTCGATTCGCAAGTTCGTTAATAAAACACTTCAATTCTTGTTCAACATTTTCTTATATAAAGTTTTGCCAGCATCTGAAAATATTGCCTACCTTTGCTCCTTTGAATTACGAAAGTGTAAAATATTATGTTGCACCCGAACTTATCGCTTCTTCAATTGTTTTTAATACAAATTTATGCGCTGCTACTTCCTCAGTGTTATGTCATTATATCCACTAGAAACAAGAGTAGACACATCAGCATAAATGCATACATTTGATATCAAAGTTTATTTGTTAAGCACACCACTGCCAAAGGTTGCCACATTACAAGAAAGAGGCAATTAATACCCTATATACTTAAAATAGGGTGATCCTTAAATGTAGAAAACATGTTATTGCATCTAATCCAGAGCCGCTCAAAATAATGCGCAATTTTTCATGCCTATACTCGGAGTACAGGCAAGCAAATGCAGTCGAAACATGTACGCTATGACGTGTGTGTGATTGTATGCGTTGGTAAATAAATTGCGCATTATTTTGAGCGGCTCTGATCTAATCAGTAAAAAATTTAACTTATTTTTAGTTAAGGTTAGTTTAGATGGCTGATCTAATCGTTGGCTGCTATATGTAGTCCTTTGTGAACCCATAGGAAAGAATAGTTCCTGTGTTCGAACTTATAAATTAACAAAACGCTTAGTAGGCAACACATATTTGCATAGACATTTAATTTCTATTTCCTGTTTAAATTCTTCCTACTGTGGGATCTCTGAAGGTGAAGGTGCTCTCAAATTTAAATTTTGAATTCTCAAACGCGGGACAGTCAAGAAGAAAGTGTTGAGTTGTTTCCACCTCATCTTCTTCCATACAGGTTCTGCAGATGGCGTCCTTACAAAATGAACGCCAACAGGGCAATGGTCCATTTAAAGCTCCACAACTAAGGAGAGGCTAGCCTTACTGAGGGCAAAGAGACCACTTTTGACTACCCAACACTGACCCCTTTGAGTCACCTTAAACTCAGGAACTTTTCTTTGTCCATAAGTGCTATATCGTCTGCGTAGACAATCTCCCTGCAGCCACGATACTGAAGTTTTTTAAGCAGGTCGTTAACGACCGGATCCATATAAGAGGAGAAAGAACTCCACCTTGTGGGGTTCCTCTACTTATATTTCGTCAAGCGCGTGCGTTGTCTCATTCCTTTTCGATCACTCTGTCGCAGAAAAAACTGACTTAGGTGTTTGAGGTTAGATTTAATTTCAAAACCGTCCAAAGCAGTTACGACTGTTTCCGGCAGGACGTTATTGAAAGCTTCCTCAATATCTAGGAAGGCCCCAACAGTGAATTCTTTAACCCTAATGGCTTCCTCAAGATATGTTAGTCAGCAGAACAGTAGCCACTGACCTGTCTTTACAATAAGCATGTTGCGCTCAAGATAAATGAACCCTCGGAATGCGTCTCCTCGTGTAGCAGTCCATCTATTTCTCCACAGTTTTTGGTAAGAAGAATGGGAGACTGATGGGACTGAAGTCTTTGACTGTAACGCGCGAGCCTCTACCAGCCTTGGATGTGAACGTAACTCGAAATTGTCTATAGGCCCCCGGCATGTAACTCAGTCTTATGGAGTTCGCACAAATAGTTGCAAGCCAATTGCATGACTTTTTAACAGCCTGTTGCAGCTGCACTGGCATGATGGCATTCGATCGCGGAGACTTGAAAGGTTTAAATGAATTGATCGGGCAGATCAAGTGCCGTTCATCCAAAAGGTTGCTAAAGGCCGCTAAAACACGTGTAGCCCTCCGAGAGATATCCCCTAGAGGACGTATTGGAGCATCCGAAGTGTATCTTCACCGTTTACGGCCCACTTCTCATATACGTCCTTAAGATAACCGGGGAAACGGAGTTCTTTGCGAGAATTTTAAATTTATTGTTATTGTTTTAAACAATGAAAATATGTTGACACATATCTTATATCTGAATACAAACTTTTTAGTTTACTTTCACAGCGCGTATGACGTGTGAGGATCATCCTAATGCACACTCCCTCGCACACCGTGTCATGCAATTGAACACGCGTCATTGTCTCTCAGCCAAAGTTGAGTGCATTCTCGCCACTTGAAGAGTGTTTGCCATTTTGTGCAGAGCTTCACAGTCTTTTACAGCTGCTATTGACATTAAATGACATTTACCAGCTGATTTTATTGCTCTCTTACAGCAGCTACGCAGCCTTTCTTACACACACTAGCAGCTACAATATCTCTCTCCACTCTTCGGTGTTTGCTAATTATGCAGTCCAAGGCGACGGCGGCGGCAGTAGCAGCAACTAAGGAAGCTCTTCAAAAGCCTGCCGCACGCCATTTAGCCTTCGCTGCTTTTGTACTTTCAACAACTATTCTTACTTCGTTTGCAATTTTTTCCCCATTTGTTTTTCTTGTTGTTGTTTTTGTGCATTTTACTTTTGCTGGTGCTTCGCTTCTTATTGAATTTTTGCTACATTAGTTAATGAAAGTGACTCTTCGCTAAAGTAATTAACTTAATTGCAATGGATTAATTTATGCACGTTGCTCTAACGGTGTTGGTGTTGTAAGTACCGTTACTTTTATTGCTATTATTGTAGTCAGAATTTCCTCAGTCGTTGCGTTGCTTTGCGTATTGTTGGCGGCAGCGTTCGCATAAAAGCGTCGCACAAAATTGGATTTTAATTAAGTAAGTTGAAGGCAGCGAGCGAAAAAATGGAATATACTAAAGAGCAAACCCAAAAAGAAACCGAAAAGAGTGAATTGTTCTTGCGAGAAATATTCTGTTAAACATCGCGTTGCCTGATTACGTGCTTGTACGAATGACTGAGTGAATTACTGGATACGAGAGTAAACTAAATGAATGAGGCAGCAGGCGAATGTATTTAAGCACATTTGGTGGAAATTATGGCAACGACAAGAACGAACGACAAGTGAACTCAGGGAAATTAACAAAATTCTTAAGAATACGTTTTTTTTTGTTAGTGGGTGAAAGATCTGCAAAGTGACTCTTTTAGCTTCCATGCCAGATTTTGCAGTGAGGTTCTCGAAATCCTTTACGAATTTCCATCCCATTTTTCCCAAAGTAAATATAATGAGCTGCATAATCTGGTGCGGCTGCGATGGTGTAGCCAGGAACCAGATTCTTGCCCTTGGTCTGGATGAAATGTCCTTTCTGTTGGACGCTACCAGCTTGGTTGTACCACACACTTCCCCAACTTTGGCTATACCGGCTTTTTAGAGTTAGACTGATCTTTCGTCGTCGCACAGAATCTTTTTGACTTGGCCTTGGCATCTGTGCATTTCCAGCGTCACATTTGTCAGCGCATCTTGCACCCCCTTTCAACAGGCTCTGAGAATTTTTGTTTGGGATCTCTCTCATACAGCACACCAATAATAATGTGGTTCCGGCGAACATCAGCAAACGATTTGTCTTCTATCCTTTTATCTGACAACTTACCTTCTTCAGCTGAATTTTGTTGTTTAGTTCAAACCTCAATAAATCATTAGACTACATTCTACGTAAAAACGTAATATATGTTCTCTGTGGATATAATAATCATTAATTAAATCATAGACTCGGGAATCTTCTTCTTAATTGGCGTATACACCGCTTACACGGTTAGAACCGAGTTTACAACTGCGCGCCACTCACTATTCCTTTTCGCTGTTTGGCGCCAATTGGATGTTCCAAGCGAAGCCAGGTCTCTCTCCAACTGGTCTTTACAACGGAGTGGAGGCCATCCTCTTCCTCTACTTCCTCCGGTGAGTACTGCATTGAATACTCTCTGAGCTGAAGTGATTTCATCCACGACATGACCAAGCCAGTGTAGCCACTGTCTCCTAATTCGCTGAACTATGTCAATGTCGCCGTATATCTCGTACAGCTCATCTTTCCATCGACTGCGGTATTCGCCGTTGCAAATACACAAAGAACCATAAATTTTTCTCTTGAAAAGCCGTAACGCCGACTCATCAGATGTTGTCATCGTCCATGCCTCTGCAGAATTTGGTCCATGTGCGCCAAGAAAGGACTTTACTTCTCAGTTGTCTACTCAATCCGAAGTAGCAGCTCCTGGCAAGAGTTACTCTGCGTTGGATTTCGAGACTGAGGTTGTTGTTGGTGTTAATACTGGTTCCAAGGTAGACGACCTCGAAGTTATGACTGTCAACAGTGACGTGACAGAAGTCGCAGGTAGTCAAATTGTCTGAAACCTTGTTTCGTATCGAACAGCTCGGAGAGGTCCTTCCCGATCATGACGGAGATTTTGTTATTGCGCAACTTCAGTTCACACAGACGTATTAGTTCTCAGAGATACCAAATTCAGACATAGCGGTATAAAGTCAGCTCCTTTTCGTGCTGTCGTGGTGGCGTATGTGGATCGTCTTCTGACGAGTATTTTCCAAAATTTAGCGAATGGTGAATATCTATTCAGTTGTTGATTTTCCACGCCTAAAGCCACAGTGATAAGGTCAAATCGATTTGTTGGTGGGCTTTAATCTCTCACACAGGAGGAGACTTATCACACGGTAAGAGACTTATCCCACGTCCGACCATATTCCTCTTCTTTCTTTTTAGTTCTTCGCCACTATATTTGAATAGCTTGGCTGGCAACCCATCGGTTCTCGCCGCTTTGTTTTCCTCAGGTCGAGGTCAAAATTAATGGGGGGATCCCTCATCCTAGGGGGTCCCTCATCCAAGGCTATCCAAGGCTTTCATTGGTGGTGTTTTTACGTGGCGAGCTCCAAACCCAGTGCACAACCCTGTGGAGGGATGGTTCGCCTTCCCCCTTTAGCTCGCCTTCAAACGGATGTTTTAAGGCTACCCAGAGGATACTTGGTCTAAGACTGGAAGTCGTGAACTGCTTATGTCATCAGCGATTGCTAAGGTCAAAGCTCGAGAAAAGTGGCTGACGAGATTCCCCAAGTGAATCAGAAGCAAACTCATGCCTGAGGTAATATCTTTACGATCCTTGACTCACCTATACACATATAAAAGCACCTACTGTTTGTATTTCCGCTCAAACACAGAGAATAATTCAATTCCTGAAAGTTTACAAAATTGCTTCCAAGAAGTTTTCGCTTTTATTTCGCGTTCATTCAGTATTTAAATTAATTTAATTGCAACAAGTTCTGCGTGGCACAAAAAATACTAAAATTAGACGGAAAGAATTCCGAGCTCCAATTCGACATTATTAACAAAAGTGCATGCGAAAAAGTGCAATCCATTGCAAGACGCTCATTGCCATTTTAAGCGTGCATTATTCAAACCCGCTCTAACCTTCCCGGTCACTGTTGCCTTTCATACTCGTCATTCTTTTCTCTTGGCGCATTCTTAACTTTTATAAACACACATACATTCATACGTATGTAGTTCAGTGTAGTTTGCAATTTCATGCCATTTGCCGTTCGCAATTTGTATGCCGTTTTAATTTCCTCGCTTTTTCCGCTTAGCGGCCAGATTCCAATCCAATTTGCCACAATTCATCTCTGCGCACTTGCCGCTGCCCGCCGTCGTTCTCGCACTGATTTTGCCTACAAATTTATTTATTTTACAAGCGGCATTAATTTGTATGGCTGGCTGGCCAAGCAGCAGTCAGCAGGCAGTGGGGCGGCGGGGAGCAGACAGCGCGCAGGGGACCACAGCAGCGCTGTGATTATTACTCTTGGCTGGGTAATTAATTTTAAGTATATTTCTTGCCAGCTTCTGAATCTGTTCACCAACTGTGCGGCTTGTTAGTCGGCCAATGAGCGCAAGCGTTTTGTTCGTGGCATTTCAAGGGTCCGCCAATTTCATTTAATTATTTCTTCTGCTGTTTTGTTAAAGTGAACAACGAAGTGGTGAGCATCCATAATTGTGCCAAACGGTGTATGAGTAAGATGGCGCTGCGACTAAGAGAATCGCTGAGTCAATAAATCAATCAATTATTCTGAGTGGGAATGTGTAATGAGAATATTAGAACAGGACAAAGTCTACGATAGATTTGGTTTCGATTTTTGTTTATTTAATTTAAACTCTTATTAAAAAATGTCTTATAGATTGATAGATAAATATCTTGATAGCTCATCGGCTTTACAGTTTCCTGCGATTTCCCTATGACCAAGCTATTAAAGAAGTCTGATAATAAAGTAACTTGATGGTATGTATATCTAGCAAGACACTCCTGACTAACTTTGATCGCACAGCTTGCAAATCGCTCAATGCTAATACGAGTATTGCCGCTGTACTGTCAGAGTGAATGCTTATATCCCTGAAAGAGGCTGCACTTCGTAATCGTACGTCTACTGCTACTTCAATAGCAGCCACTTCTGCCTGAGAAGCACTACAATAGTCCGGTAATCTAAAACTGAGCTCTTTAGAGAGGACTCCTATGAACCTTCAATCCTAGCTTTGACTTATCCGAGAAGGAAATCCTTCATATACCCAGCTGTTGAGCGGCCTTCAAAGCAATACACCTGTCAGCAATATGCGACGGACCTATGCAAAATGCCATTAGGCCATTTGGGTTGATGTAGTGCAGCGCAGATGCCGCTGGGAGCCGCTCTTTGAACACTATCACTTTGAAACCAGTTAGAAACAATACGAAAAGCCTGAATATTTAGGGATGTTTTGGAATCCAAGACAGAATTGCTTAGCTGTTAGAATTGCAAACCAATTCCGATTTTCAATGGTGTCACAGAATCTGATTGAATTTTCGTCTTTTCGAACATACGCAAAACCAATATTCGAATCAGCTGTTTACTAATGTGACAAAATTTGCAAATGAATACATTTGGCAGCATTCCTATTAAAGTTTTTAATGAATTCCCAATTAAAGAAAGATTTTAAGAGATAACATTTATCGAATGAATAAAGACGCAGGAGTTAAATTATGTTTATTACGTTATACAAATCTAATATCTTTAAATGTCCGGATTCTTTTTCTAAAAACTCAATAATTAAGACATTTCGTGTTTTTTACTTATGATTTCTCTTATAGAAATGAAGATAAATTAATAAAATAAATAAAAAAATTATGTGATTTCTTAACTTACATTTAAAATCTGTGAGCGACTATCTTCTTGCTTTGTTTCTGATAGCAAAACCGATAAAATTGTTATCCGTGACACCCAAACCCGATACAAATTCTGTTTCGAATATCAAACCAATAATATCTGAATTCATGACACCTACTGCTTCTTTTGATCGGTTTCAATTCTGATTCCGACAACTATCAGATTCCACAACACCCCTGATTATTTGGTTTCCTAGCCAAGTTGGAGGATGGAGTCATATGTAGAAGTTCAAGTGAGGAAAACTATCTGATCGCAATTTAATTGGGAGTGGCCAGCAACAATTCTGTTACATATGACACAAGCAGCTCACGACTTCCAGTCTTTGACCAAGTATCCTCTGGGTAGCCAGAAAACATCCGTTTGAAAGCGAGCTAAAGTGAGAAGACAAAATACCCCCTTCACAGGATTGTGTGCTGGGTTTGGGACCTGCCACGTAAAAAACACTACCAATGAAAATTAAACGACAGCCTCGCATGAGAGACCCCGCTTTGAAGGAGAAGGACCTGGCTTTGCTTGGTATATCCAGTTGGTGCCACGTAGCGCAAAGAAGAAACGACTGGCGTGCTGTTGATAACTCGGCTATAATCGCGTAAGCGGTGTCTACGTTGGATTTACCGAATATTTTCTAGCTCAGATAAAAAAGCATTGAACAATTCCGTAATATAAGGTTGATTATCTTTACCAAAACTTTACAGAATAATCATCCATAACGGATGACTTTGGGAGAACGCTAAATACATTAATATCCTTAAAAACTCAATGCTACAAGCATCAGGCCGCATAAGGTGTTTCAAAAATTCAACAGTATTTTGGTATACCCTATACCCTAGGGCGCTTCAAAATTTTTTTTATTTTTTATTTTTTTTTAACCCTTTCCCCCTCAAGTGTTAGTGAGTGACAAAAAAAAGTCGCGTGCAGTAAATCCAGGTGTATTAAAAAGGAATGTGGACAAAAGTAATCTCGAGGGCACACAAAAATTTCTGTTGTTCATGTTAGGTAACTAGCTAATGTGGACCAACGTGTCTTTCGTCTTTCCCATTTAGTAAATATAATGATTTAAATTAATTGAAATTTCAAGCAAAATGTTTTTGTCAACATATTTATACACAATAATATATATTTTGCATGACCAGAACGCCTTCGTTGACACCCATAAGTATGTGCTCATAACGGTTGCAAAAGTGTTGTTACAGCAATTGCGTGTTAAAATGTCACTTCAGTAATGCATTTCAGGTGTTAGGATGGATGTAGCAAGTTTTCATTTATTTCGCTTCATTGTTATTATATATTTAATATATGTATTTAATATACATATAGTATGTACGAGTATTTTTGTGTGTTACTTTTATGAACAATTTGTACAGTTGATTTTATTACAATGGGGTGATTTTAATAAAATTTATATGAATTTAAATTGAGTATATGTATTTAATATTAATGGGCAAGGGTTTGAAAAATGCAACAGGCGTTCTCTGCATATGTTTAAATCTAGCATTATCTCAGAAGAGAGTTGCGTTTTTAATTTCTATAGCACAGTCACCGACTATCATTCTTCGTGTGTGCACGTAGTTATTTCTCTCTGTGACTTTCCTTTTTTGCTTGAGTTTAGCGTAGCTTCTGTGTTCGCCATTCTTATTTCAGTGAATTCAATTTATTTTTCGTTTCGTATTAAATAATATTTTGATTCAGTGAGTGACACAGTGATACACAATGGCCCCTGGCCCCCCCTTTTTAAGGGATAACAGATTTGCCCCGCTTGCTGTTAGCCCCCAACCAAAAAGGAAAAAACCAACTAAAAACCAATTAAACGTTTTTCCCGAGTTGCCAAAAATACAAAAAGAAAACCCAAAATATTTGGTGATATCTTCACTTGAACCCAACAAACCCCTAACGAAATTCTCGTGTTTTGCAGTGCAAAAATCTCTACAAGTGATTTGCAAAGACATCGTGTCTATATCCGAATTACGTGACGGCAGCCTCCTGCTTCTAGTGAAAAACACCACGATCGCAAAAAAATTTCTTGATACCAAAAGATTAGCAGGCCTCTGTGATGTGGAAGTGAAATATCACACCAACCTAAACTCTACGAGAGGGACAATCTTTGCTCCATGCCTCAATGACATAGCCGAAGAAGAAATTATTGATAACTTAAGTGATCAAGGTGTGATCGCAGTTTTCAAATTTACCAAATTAATAAATAATAAACCCCAACCAACTGGTGTATGCCTGTTAACATTTGACCGCTACCACCTACCTAGCTCTGTTCAAGTCTCGTGGCATTCAGCACGTGTTAGGTTGTACATACCCAATCCAATGAGATGCAAAAAATGTCAAAAGCTTGGACATACAACCAAACGCTGCAATAATGCCTTCATTTGCGACACGTGTGGCCTCCCCCCGCACGACCCCGAAGCTTGCACACGTAAATACTGCGTTAATTGCGCAAATGATCACCCCTCCTCGTCAAATTCATGCCCTAAATACACCCAATCAAAAGAAATATTACGCATCAAAACCGAAAGAAAATGCACGATGCGCGATGCAATAAAATTTTATAACGAAAGTAATATAACACCTTTACCGACAACCTCTTCTAATTCATTTTCTACCATCCTCAAAGAAACATATGTACAGGAAAATAGTAAAGAAATAAATTTCAAGCAACCTGTCAAAACTCCAAAAATTACATATCCACAACAAAAAGCTGAATTACAATCATCAGTTCCTTCTACCTCCTCTTTCACTTCTAACTCAAACCCCACACACACGACCATAGAAAAAACCGGTTTTAATGAACACTCACCTACCAACAACAATTCAAGCCTAAGATCACAAACAAGCCTCTCTCCGCACTCAAACTTCACACAAACGATCTCAGATAATAATTCACTAAAAACTTACTCAGTAACCAACAGGCACGAAAGCTCTTCTACTCAACCAAACACAACTTTAAACTCACCGACAGAAATTAATTTAACCCATTCTAACTTCTTTCCCTCCGAATTTCTCAATAACTCAATTCTACAATTAAACTCTTCATCAGCACCCAATACTGATATGACTAACTCAATAGAAAAAAATAAATAAATAAACAGCTTTAGCTCTTTCAGTTCTCACCAAAATTTTCTCCATTTTACAGTGGAATATCAAAGGCTATTACAATAATTACGATCACCTTCAAATTCTAATTAAAGAATATAACCCATCTTTGATATCTCTTGCAGAAACTCATGTAGCATTCAATAAATCCGCCCAGGCTCCTAAACAATATCACAGCTACTTTCACAACCTGCCTTCCAATACTAATAAAAAGCAAGGTATTGGTGTACTTATTAAGAAGTCAATCCCTCATAAACTTATTGCTGTCAATTCAGATATTTCCTCTATAGTAATCGAAGTAAATTTAAGCTATAAATTCACCATTATCTCAATGTACATTCCACCTCAGCAGCATTTCACTGCTAGAGATATTAATAACATTTTGAACAGTTGCAGTACGCCAATTATTCTTTTGGGAGATTTAAATGCTTGGAGCCCTATGTGGGGCTCACCCACCGTCAACAGAAGGGGCAAATATGTTGAAGACGTAATTTTATACAACAATCTAGTCGTTTTGAATGACGGTCAACCAACTCACTTATCCACGCATCAAACTCTTACCCATATCGATGTCATTGCCAGCTCTGCCTCATTGGCACCCAAACTTTCCAGCAAAACTCTTCAAGATCTCTATTGTAGCGACCACTTCCCTATTCTGACAACTTTTCCTCCACAACAACCTAACATTAAAACCTCCCCAAAACCGAAGTTCATTTTGGAAAGAGCTGACTGGCGAAAATACCAATATTTGGCGTCGCAGCTAAACCTACAACATCCAACCAGCATCAACATAAACAAAGAAGCCTCTTCTATCCAAAAATGTATACGCTCAGCTGCCCATTATGCCATCCCCCAAACCACTAGGCGCCCTGTTAGGAAAGTTGTCCCGTGGTGGAACCCAGATCTCCAAAATTTTAGAAATATTAAACAAAATGCTTGGGAAATGTTCAAGAGAAATCGGTCTACAGCTAATCTCATCAGTTACAAAAAAGCCAATGCCGCCTTTAGGAGAAAATTGAAAGAAGCTAAGCGCTCAAACTTTGAAAACTTAACTAATAATATAAACCCATCTAGTAATCCAAAACAAATTTGGTCCAGTATCAAAATGCTTGTAGGACCCTACACCCCATCCCAAATTAAACTTTTGGTGGAAAATGGCAACTCTATTTCTCACCCATTCGAAATTGCAAATCGTTTTGCCTCAAATTGGTCCCAATACTCCAGCGACACAAACTTTCACCAACGTTTCGTATCCGAAAAACTGAGATATTTTAACTCAACATACCATTGTAATCCATCTCCCACAGCAAAAACACTAGAATTCCCAATAACATACGATGAGCTTAATTCAACACTCACCTCAATGAAAGGTAAAACCCCTGGCTTTGACCGGATTTCTTACGACATGTTAAAAAATCTTCCAGTCGGACTTAAATCTAGGCTCTTGGACCTTTATAATAACATTTTCTATAAAGGTGTGTATCCACAAACTTGGAAAACGGTTACAGTCGTTCCTATTCTCAAGCCTAACAAGCTAAATATATCCATTTCAAGCTACAGACCCATATCCTTAATTCCCTGTATGGGAAAGGTGATCGAAAAAATTATTTCCAAACGCATTATGTGGCTCGCTCTAAAAAATAATCTAATCAGCCAACACCAAGTCGCCTTCAAAAATGGTCATAGTACCATGGATGCCCTTCTTTACTTCGATCATAACGCATCGATGGCACTATCTACGAAAAACCATATCTCAGTCTTAAGCCTAGACTTCGAAAAAGCTTTTGATCGAGTAGGAGCGCACGTAGTTTTAGAACAGCTAACAAAATGGAAGGTCGGAAAAAAAATTTTTAATTTCATTAAAGATTTTTTAACGAACCGAAGACTAAGAGCCAAAACTAACAACATATATTCTAAGATTTTTAATTTTACTAACGGCATCCCACAAGGATCGCCCCTTTCTGTAACGCTGTTTATTATAGCTTTCAATGCTATCAGTAACATTTTGAATAAGTATAATCATATTGATCATATAGTGTATGCTGATGATGTTCTTATATTTACTAAGATAAAAGATTTAAATATTGTAAAAAAACACTTTTCCGATATCCTCTCCGATATCTCAGACTGGTCTGAACTATCAGGAGCCCAATTATCATTCGAAAAGTGTAAGATATTCCACATGTGCAAAAAACTCAGTAGTAACAGTATAAGTTTTAGTTTCAATAATACAAAAGCCGAAAGTCTCAGTAGCTAGTGCTTCTTTCCAATAAAAATGTAAAATAATAATTGTATTACTATTTTACATCTAATAAATAAAAATAAAAAATAATTTCTATGGATTATTCATTACACCTTGAATATACTAGCTTTTGAGTCCTTCTTTTCTACGTAGTTGACTGAGTATTCAGATAATTTCTGCAGAGTTTTCCTCTGAAAGTCTAGTTATTGCCTACTTGGGTACCGTAACCGCTATTCACTTGAAAGATAATTAATGAGATAATTCGTCTGCCTATTTTGGCTAAAGATCGAATTTTATTTTTAATAGCTACGGAGGTACTATACTCGTATACTGCTTCTGTTTCTGTTTCACCCATTGATCCATCGCTAAGTACATAGTTTTTGCAGTTTAAACTGACGCTAACTGAACCATTTTTTTAAACGTTGTGCTTACCACCCCTTGGATCTCCTCTCGCATTACTAATCCAGGACAATGGCTTGTTAAAATCGACACTACTAGGGGAGGCTAATTTACTAAGGACAAAGAGATCACTACATCTCTTGCTATCGATTTTTGGCCAAAATGATTATGCGACAGCCGCGAAAACCAGCTATCCTGTAGTAGAATACAAAGGGATACGGGAGCACCGATCCGCTCCCATTCCACTGATGGCGATGCTATAATATCTTCCCGTGGTGGCTCATCAGCTTTACAATGTTTTGCGAATCCGTTGTGGCCTGGCACCCATACCAGTCTTACCACAAAGACAATCGATGCTATAGACAGCGAGGTTAGGCACTACTTGACCAACCCTGAACACACTGTTAATGAGTTTAAGGCTAGTATCGCCGCCTTGCTATCTGAGTGGATGCCCACTTTTCAGAAGGAGGCTGCGCTCTGAAGCAGTAAATCTACTGCTACCTTAATGGCTGAAAGCTCGGCTTAGAAAAAACTGCAATTGTCAGGAAGTCTGAAACTGTTGTTGATATAGAGCTCTTGGCAGTAAACCCTTCCACCAACTTCTTCCCCAAGCGTTATGGGGCTCACTGCCCCTCTCCTTCAATAGTATCTTTCAGCCACAACTCTCTAGCCGGTATATGGGCAGAAAAGCAGCCACCAGAATTCGATTTGGCGAAATTTTGAAGTCAAAGTGTGTGAGGATTTCCAACTTTTGATAAAAACTTTCGCAGCTATACACCTTCCGACGATGTCTGCGGGTACTATTTGCAAGATGGTGTTAAGTGCCATGGTTGAAGTGGATCTTAGTGCACAACACATTCTGATAAGCGTCGTCTAGCGGGATTTCAACGGGACGGGGGCGGTTGTGACATAAGCCCGTCAGCCATTTCGGATGCATGTCACTACATCATACTAATGTGTCAGAGCACCACAACCACCAGCCCAGCGTACTACAAAGATCCAATAGAGCTAATCCTACGCATTATCCAGTCCCAAAGCTCGTCGTTGTCCAGCAGTTGAAAGGCCGAGATAACGAGGATGACCTCCAGAGCGTTGGCTGAGACAGTTTATACGTTTCACATACATGCCATATCCTGCAGCAGCGACTTTATTGCTATGGAGCACTCCATGGCTCTAGGTGGCTACTGCATCAATCAAGAAGCAGAAAAAGAAATTCCTCTTTTAGAAATTCAGCTATTTAATATTTTTTTAATATTTAGTCTCCTTAAATTCAAGTTATATGAAGTCTAGCTCTTTTTCTGGCTTTGATGTTTTCGTACAGCGAATTCAGTCTCAACTATCCTCAGCCTGCAAACCAGCTGTTATTTACTTGTGAATTGCCATTACAGCGGCGCTGGTGTCTGCGCTCATTTATACACATGTCGATCACTGCCAACTGCCACACGCTGCTCATTTGCAAAATCATAGAACAAATCATTTAGTCGCAGGCGCGCACATCAAGCAGCCAGCAAGCAGCAACTAGCAACTAAATGTCAAGCACTCATGCTGGGAACTACTAAACACATACTTGTACAAGACTTCAGCAATTGCACGCACTTACCACACGTACATGCGGCTGCCCGTGTGCCTGTGGGTGTGTCTTCAAATTCAAATGGACAAACGACATTGCTGCATGCCACAGGCAGCGCTGCCGGGCAGAGCAATCAACGCAGCTTTGTCGCGCAAATGAAGCCAGCAAATACTCCGCCTAGAACATATGCGTATATGTGTGTGTAAGTGTAGGTGTATAAGTGTTGGTAGTTCAGTTACTTATACAAATACAAATGGAAGCGCCGTCGGCGAGGCTTAACTACTGACCAGCACAGGCGAGCAACTGAATGCGTGACGAATGAGTTGAACTTTTGTGGAGCCCATTTGCCATGTTACGTTATGTTATGTTAACGTTAAGGGAGTGAGGGCAACATATGTGTGTGCAGGCGCCTGCTGCGTTTGTTATTGTTTGTGCTGTCTAAAATGCCAATAGCACGGCAGCTGTCATTGATGCTGTCGTCCCACTGCTGTGCGCCAATCCAATGAGCGTCTATTGGTGCTCCAGCAGCTGCAGGAAGACAGCCGATTTGTATATGTAAATCACAAACACACACATGTATTTGTATATTATGTTTGTATGTGTGTGCGTTGCCTGCCACTGGGCGTCCGTTTGCGCTAACAAGTTGTTGCTTTGTTACAAATAATGCTGATGACGTTGCGTTGGCAAAGGCGCAGCGGTGCGGTCGACGGCGGAGGTGGAGGCGGTGGCTCTGTTGAAGGCCTAGGCGCTGGTGGAGCTAGCTGCACAGATGGTGGCAGTATATTTCGCAACAAAGACATTTAAGGCTGTTGGTGATACATTTATCACCAGCGCGTTGGAAATGTGAATGCTAGCAGCGCCATTAACAAGCATTACACTCGGCTTCGAGCACTTTGCAGCGGCAGCAACAGCAACAACAACAATGACAACAATAACAATTGCAACAATAACCGCAATGTGACAGCATCGATTGTAAGCGGGCGAGCAGCACAATTGCAACATCAATTGCGACGGCCATTATTGTTATTATTGTGCTATGCTTGAACAATTGCACACTCACACACACACACACATACACATATGCATGCATACTTACAAGTGCTCAGCATTGACACTTATGTGACACTCGAGCTCCGGTTGTAAACTGCTGCTTGGCCTATCGGTGGCCCTAAATGCTCCTAGATTTATTTGCTTAACAATGTTAACTGTTTGTGTGTGTGTGTGTGTATGTGGCAGGGTGCCCCGCAGCGTGTTAGTCATGTAAATAGTGGGTATTTGTAGCGCAGCTGTATGTGGTTCAAAAGTTAATGTCATGCCACATCGAACAATTTGACACCAAAGCAAAGCATGAATAAGACACTGCATGGAGCTTTATGTTTTTCCCTTCTCTGGTGAAAGGACAAGTATATATTTTAATTAATTTAACGCAAAGCTTGGACTACTATTCTATTCCTATCGCAGGCACGACAAAGATTTGTCTAGCTTATACATATGTAATTTTATTCTATTATGTTGGGAAAGCTTTGGTAAGAGGGTCCTTGGGAATTCTGAGCGTCATACGTAGTAGAGGTACTGATTTCAATAGCCTTTTTTGGCAGATCATGCGTGAGTCGTGTCAAGCTCTCATGTTATTTTTGTTCAGTATTGTTTGACATAGTATTTGTTTGACTTACGCCCAAACAACAACAACTTTATTACGAAAACTCAAGTTCTGTAAAGAATGTGTTTCGCGAACTTTGCTCATCTTTTAGTCAATATAATCGGCCTACTGACCGTACTATTCGCAACACCATCGCTTTTCGTGAGGCCAGGCGTTCATGATTGAATAATATTCGACCAAATAGACAAAGTCCAATACGCAGTGAAGAAAATATAGCAGCCGTAGCTGAATGTGCACACGAAGACCGTGAAGAGTCAATTCGCAGGTACTCGTACTGACAACTTGGCTCATTTTACGTGGAGATCTTAAATCGAAAGCGTACAAAATACACCGCTCAACCTTTGCAAGCAACATCGGTTCGCTATATGAGCTCTTTAAAAGTTCTAGTAGGACTCAAGGCTGTCTTGCTACATTTTTTTCAGCGATGAGCCCTATTTACGCTTCAATAGGTATGTAAAAAAGTAAAATTTGCCGCATTAGAGATAAAACCTGAAGAGATTCAAGAGCTGCCATTTCAACAAGAAAAAGGTTTGGTGTGGCTTGTGGGCCTGTGGAATCATCGGCCCATATTTTTTCAAAAATGATGCCAGTAAGAACTTAACCTTTATCACCCATGATAACCGAATATTTATGCCTAAAATTTAAGCTCGTGAGTTTTGCGACATTTGGTTTCAATAAGACGGCGCCACTTCCCACACATCGCATCAAACAATGGATTAACTAAAATAACACTTCGGTGAGCGGATAATTTCCAGTTTTGGGGCGGTCGATTGGCCACAAAGATCATATCGTTAAACTTTTTCCTATGGAGATATGCTAAGTTTAAGATCTATGCGGATAAGCTCACTTTGAGAAATAATCTTCAAAAAATAAATGCCAAAGAATATTTTTTCGAATGACAATAAACATTCCCCATTAAATGTACGGTGTGAGTCTTTTCTTTAACCTCAAAATATGTCCTTCGTCAGTATGACGCGAAAAACAATCCAGCATCAGCGTTTTATTTTAAGCATCTCTGCTAATTACTATTATATTATGCAATATATTTAATACTCCTTTGAAATACATTCATATACTCCGAGTGATTGCCATGTAATTGCTTTAGCAACCGCGCCAACTTCTTTTATCACATTCAGTTCTTAAGAAAACAGTTAGTTCAAAAGGGGAAAACTTTAACTTTGGTTGCTAGAATACCCTCTACAAATACAAAATTTTCTCTACACACTATACACTACAAGACTTGATTTCGATCGTTCAGTTTATGTGGCAGCTATACACTATAGTGGTTTGATATCGGCATCGGTTCCCATAAATAAGCAAATTTTTGGCGAGAAAAAGACGTAAGACGTTTCAGATTAATATCTTAAGGACTGACTCGAGACGAAATATAATGACACAAAATTGAAAATTCAGAGCAATTGATTTAAGTTTTAAGATAGAGAGATTAAAAAAAATACCGAAATAGAATTGACCAAGAGAAACCTTGAAATTTGTCGGAAGTTTAACGAAGTATTGGGTCTATAAATATTGTATATTCGTCAAATCAACGGTAAATGCGGATATTAATATCACTAAACTAATGCTCTATTTTAATAGAATCATAAGGGTGTGCTGCATAATGAGCTTCTAACAAAAGTAGAAACCATTATAAAGCAGAATCACTCTTGCCAACAGATACTACTTTGGACTGAGAAATCAATTGAAAAGTAAAGTTCTCTCTCGACGAACAAAGATCAAACTTTACAAGTCTCCCATCATTTCCGTTCTCCTATATGGTGTGGAGACATGGACAAATGACATCTTCTGATCAAGATAAAAGTTTTGCGGAAGAATTATGGTCCTTTTCGCATTGGCAACCACGAGTTCCGCACTCGTTGGAACGATGAGCTGCACGAGATATACGACGACATTGACACAGTTCAGCGTATCAAGAGGCTTGAGTAAAAATTCAGAAGTCTTAACGAAATTTGTACACATGTTCAAGCTCCTAGGTACCGAATATGTCGACCCCAGTATTTATAGTACTATATAGTGTGATACAATGTGTAAAATATATAATTAAAAATTAATAAGAATACTACCTGATGACAGTGATTCTGTCCATAAAGTCGACGTATATATCGGCCAATATGCGAATTATCTCAATGAAAATGAGAGAGCGTGTTTTACTCATAGCATTTTTGTGCTTAGAATGAATAAAATCGGGTGAAAACTCGACAACAAGCCTTATTAACTTGAAGGTACTGGCAAATTAAAACATTTGAGCACGTGCCATGCCCACTGAGTTAACATTTCTTTAAACAACTTAGTTTTTAATGGCATTTAGAACATCCAAAAATACTTGAACAAAACTATTATTCTCATATTGTTTAAAATTAATGCATTTCAATTGATCTGACACTTGCTTACTTCTCCACAAACCCACATAACAACAAATCAAATATATGTAGAGATATGTAAAATTATATATTGTATCGTGCAGAGCCTGTTCATCTGTTTGTTTTGAATTTAACCCGCCTGCTAATGACGTTCTAATAGCTTTTCAGCAAAATAGGTCAGCACTGGCGCATTTAATTATAGGATTTGGAATGGATGCTAATTTATTGAGGTAATGTATGTAGTTATAACATGCTGATATATAACATTTATCGATGTGTCCGTATATTTTAATGTTTACTAAACTCAATATATTAGTGAAATGAGTGACCTAATTACTTAATATCTTATGCCAGCAAACGAAACTAACTTTGTGAAATAGTATTCTGGGATTTCGATATAAATTAGAATCGACTGTCAGCCTAGTGGACTGCATATGTATTAAGAAACGGTTCTCAAGCGTGAAAAGACAAAAAAATCGGCTGGCAAGGTTATGGCATCAGTCTTTTGGGATGCCCGTGGTATATTATTCATCGAATGATAAATGAGCCAGTTTTAATTCATTGCATTGTGTGTTTGATTGCAGTTCTATTCTACCATTCCTAATATTTAGCAATTTTAATATTTTTCAGGAAGGATCAGTTTGAAATTGTACGCATATATGTATTCAACGTTCCCGTTTAAATATTGTATTGCTCTGTGTAATGCTTCGAAAAGATTTCTGTATATCTCAAATTTTAATAGACCTTTTTATCAACACTTCAGTTATGCCACTATTTTTTATGCCAGACCTTTTGCAATTTTAAATTGCCTGTCAAGATACCCCCTCCAATAGTTAGCAGGTATGAAAAAAATATTATAGCTGCCCATAGATGTATTGAATGACCAAATTTATTACTTAAGAACTAACAACTCTGTCTACAATATGAAAACTTGATCTACAGATGTCGCCTTTTACTTTGGCATCGTTTTGTTTAATGCACGTTTACGCCAATTTAAGGTTTGAATATTGAATACTGCGATGGTAGCGCCATTCATCGGTCAAACATTTAAAATTAGCAATTAATTACAAATGAAAAATTAATTTAAAAAAACATTTTCCAGTGGACCAAATTGTAAATCTGAAGCATTCTCGAATCTCCTTGAACATACACACAAAATTTCATCAAAATCGGTCCATCCGTTTAGGAGCAGTTCAAATGCAAACACACGGTCAGAAGATTTATATATCTAAAGATATACGGAATAAGGGTGTCTATGCCACTGACTGTTCCATAAAAATTCTCAAAATTTGTATCAAATGAAACATTTGTTGGTATTCTGTGGCCATCTTGATAAGATATGAAACTTCAGAGTACAGAGCTTTTTACCTCACGTGTGGTGTACAAAATAATTTAACCAGAAACACCTGATTTCTGATTGATTGCTGAAATTACATTAAGAGAAAAAAGCACCCGGAAATTGTAATTTAAATGTCTGGTAAATGATATTTTCAAAAATGGTTTTTGCTAAGTTGGTAGGACTGTATTATTATGCCAAATATGGGGGCGATCTGTCAACCAGTTTATTTAGAGCAGCTCTTCGGTATACCTCAGTAGTTTGTTGCGATTCATCCATTGTATAGGATAAAATATCGAACAAAGAATTTGTCTCAAATTTTGTATTTCCACCTTCATGTCGTGTGCAGAATCATTGCGAATGTTGAGAAAGGCATACGGTGATTCAGTTTTATCAAAAACACAAGCCTTCGAGTGGTACAAAGCCTTCAAAGACGGTCGTAAGATTGTTGAAGATATTTTTTGGATGACTAATGAAATATTAAAAAATTAAAATATTAAAAAAAAATGAGGATATGGTGATTGAAAATCTTCAGGCAAGTGGCAAAAGATCTCGACATCTCTCGCCAGTCCATTCGAATGATTTTGGGTATGAAACACGTACTTGCTCGACTCGTCCGAATAAAGCTGACTTTAGTTTTCAAAATTCCGGTCCCACATTCATTGGCCGACACCAAAGTAACTACACCAAGGCAGCCAAAAATCATCTCAAATGTGTTTTTCGATATTTGTGGTTTGGTGCATCACTTGTGATTGTACCGAATTAAAAGCCAAAATGAATACTATCGATGAACCATCGTTTTCATCAAACTGAAATAACCGTTTCGTGAAGTCCGTTTTCAGCAGATCGGAGATATAAAACAAAATTCGCTGAAGGAACTGAAGGCCATCCTAGAAAGTTCTTATGAAAGGTGCTTCGAGGACTGGAAAAATAAGCGTGTTACATCTGGTGGCAATAACTTTAAAGGAAAAAAGTAAACATTGATGAATAATATAATTTTTTGTCACAATGTACTATATATAATTATATGTATATTGAACATTTGTTGCTTAATTATATACTTGTAGATCTAATTAAATTTGCTTGGTCCATTTAAATTGTGCACGGAAACCACATCGATTGTTTTCTTTCCGTAGATTAATACAATCATTTTTTTATGTTAAGTCACGATATGTCAATTGCTGTATATTTCGCAGCTGTTTTTCAGTCCTTGAAAATGTTGTAGAAGTGTTTTGGAGAGTCTCGTAATCACGGACATAGATATTTGAATGATACAAACAGGCACGTAGCCAGGGGGGGGGGGGGGGGGCAAGAGGGCTGAAGCCCCCCCCCAAAATAAGCAAATTTTTTAAATAAATCGCAAATAAAAAAGATTTATCACTGACTGAATCTTTTGAAACTCTTATACACAACTCAGCTCAAACCTATAACAGTCGTACGCAACTACACTAGACGGTGACTGAAAACTTATCAAAAGTCATACTTAAGCGTTGTACAGATCTCCATCTTCATATGGCGCAGTTGGTCGGACAGGGATATGACGGAGCAGCAAACATTTCAGGGCATTTAAGTGGAGTGCAAACCAGGATAAGACAACTGTATCCAAAAGCACGATATGTTCATTGCGCTAGTCACCGATTAAACCTTGCGCTTTCTAATACTATGTCATTACCTTCAATACGGAACTGCCTTGGTATTGTCAATGAAATAGAAAATTTATTTAGAAACCATTCAAATGCAAACACAACTTTCCAGGACGTTATACAGAAGCACGCACCGGAAAGCAAAAAAGACGACTTGTTCGGCTTTGTGAAACAAGGTTTATAGAAAGGCATGAAAGCATTATAAGCTTTGTGGAGCTTTTCAAATTGATTGTACTAAGTTTGTAAATAATTTCGAGTAAGACATGGTCCATTTCGTCTAAAGCATCAGCCTTCTTAGCAGCGGTAGAGAAAAGCGATTTTTTTGCTTAGTCTATTCGTCTGTGAGCAATTGTTCAGCTTAACGCTGCCACTGTCTGTGCAACTCCAAGAAAAATCTATGGATTTTGTATCAGCAATGAACCGAGCCAAAGAATTAATAAGAACTCTGCACCAGATAAGAGAAACAGCGGATGGTTTTCCAACGATATTTTCCAAACAGCATCACAAATGTCTAAAGATCTTTTTGACACTTCGCGTCAAACTACTCGTGCTAATCCACCTTGCACAACCCCTGAAAGCCACTTCAGAGTTACAATATTTATTCCATGCGTTGATGCTCTGATTCAAAACATGACAGAACGTTTATTAGTGAATGAGGATATACTCTCGTCATTTCAAATTCTACTCCCAGGTTTTGCTGCAATTGATAATGCCGAAGAATTAAAAAATTTAACTATTTACTTCGAGGAGCAAATATCAATGACAGCATTAAAATCAGAGTATCGATTGTGGTGTGCCAGCTTATCAACAATAGATCCAACCATAGAAGTGTTGAAATTACTGCAACATTGCGATGCAACGTATTTTAAAAATATTCACTACCTGCTTACAATTTTACCAACTCTTCCAGTGACGACCGCTTCCGTTGAAAGAACTTTTTCAACCTTAAAAAGAATAAAAACTTTACCACCCAGTGTGATGGGCAATGAGCGGCTGAGTGCACTTGCTGTTATTGCAGTGCACTGGGATATTAAAATAGATCCAGATGAAGTAATTAATGATATGGCAAACAAGAAGAAAAGAAAAATATTACTTATTTAAGTTACAACTACCAAATCATTTAAGTAATATGTACGAGGGCTGTCCGATAAATAACCGACCTCAACGTGAAGCTAGCGGCACATCTGAAAAAAAGTTTCTACTTCAAATTGTGCATATTATAATAGCTACTCGCCAAAATTTCGGAAATTTATCTTGCGCAATTATCTGTTGACAGTCGTTTTTATGAGTCTATTTCGGTGATTTCCCCAAAATGGAAAAAATTTAATATCGAGCTGTAATTAAATTTTTATTTTTGAAAGACTATACGCCTTCACAAATTAAAGATGAGTTGGACTCTGTGTATGGTGACTCTGCACCATCGTTTACTACCGTAAAATTTTGGGCAGCTGAATTTAAACGTGGTCGCAGGAGCTTGGAAGATGATGAACGTCCTGGGCGTCCAAGAACTGTAACCACTAACGATAACATCGCTAAAGTTCATCAATTGGTACTAGACGACCGCTGGATTAAAGTTAGGGAACTAGCTGAGATTATGAAGATGTCAAAAGAAACTGTTTGTCACATATTAAACCAAGATTTGGGCATGAGAAAGCTGTCCGCGCGTTGGGTGCTGCGTTTGCTTACGCTAGACCACAAACGTGCGCGCATGAACATTTCCAGCGCTCTGTTGGCTCAGTTTAGAGGCAAAAAGACCGAGTTTTGGCGCCGATTGATAACTGTAGACGAAACTTGGATTCATCATTATACGCCCGAAACAAAAATCGGATCTAAATAGTGGATTGAAAAGGGGGAACCAGCCCCAAAAGCTGTGTATTCGGCTGGGAAAGTTATGGCGAGTGTTTTTTGGGACAGCCATGGAATTATTTTTATCGACTATCTTGAAAAAGGAAAAACTATAACAGGAGCATACTACGCATCATTATTGGACAAGCTAAAGGAAGAAATTTCGAAAAATCGGCCACATTTGCAAAAAAAGAAAGTCTTGTTCCACCAAGACAACGCACCATCTCACACCTCAACAGTCGCCATGGCGAAAATCCACGAATTGCGGTTCGAACTGCTTGACCATCCACCTTATTCACCGGATCTAGCACCAAGCGACTTTTTTTTGTTTCCTCAACTTAAAACTGCCCTCGGCGGCCAGAGATTTTCGTCAAATGAGGAGGCAATCTCTTTCGTGAACTCGTATTTTGCAGACAAAGACGCCAAGTACTATTTGGAAGGGTTGCAGAGATGGGAGCATCGCTGGGAGAAGTGTGTGGAGTTACAAGGAGACTATGTAGAAAAATAAAAAAAAAAGGTCGCGTGCATCATGGTTAGGTCGGTTATTTATCGGACAGCCCTCGTATATGAATTTATATTGTTTTTTTTAATTAACAGAAAATTTAAAGTTTATATACATATGTTTTTACTTCAGCCCCCCCCCCCCGAAATGAAAAGCTGGCTACGGGCCTGGATACAAAGCAATCAAGACATCAGAGAGATAGCATGGAATCTCAAAACTTCTTATGGATCGACTCAACACATTTTGGTTAGTGTTCTTATTATGAAGATTGTCAAATCTACATTCTTCAAATGCATTATTGCTGTTGACCAGTTGTGGTTTTCTGAATATGACAGTATGACCTCGATGTGTATGTTGGATAGCTGTAACCGAAAAAAAATATAAAATTCGCTTAAGGCTCTCCCAACTGAGGCTTATAAAAAATTGGGTAAGATATTGGTATAAATTTATTGGATCAAAAGGATCTTAGTTTGAAGGCGATAATAAATATTTGTATTAAAATACGTGTCAATGCGGGTCACATTTGATCAGATGTGTCTGTTATTCACTATTAAAAATATGATTGATAATTGATAAATAGCTTCAATTCTGAAACTAAATTTCATTGTAAAGGGTGACCCATTTCGAGATTCCTTACATTCTTAAAGAAAAAAGGCTCAAACTTCAAAATTAATTGGAATTGTTTATTATCACTCCAAAGAGCATTCCTTGGCACTTATTTTTGAAGAATATCTCTTTCAAATATTAGCCGCGGTTACGTCTCAGATTATTCATTCATTGAATCTAATTTTCGATGATTGGATTGTCCGCCTAGACTTTAGACTTTACATATCCCCACAGGAAAAAATCTTAGGGTGTGATATCACACGATTTTGGTGGCCAATCGACAGGTCCAAAAGATGAAATTATACTTGTATGCTCACCAACGTGTTCTATCAATAAATCAATTGATTAATACGATATGTGGGAAGTGGCGCCCTTTGCTGAAACCATATGTCGCCGAGATCACGAGCTGCAATTTCAACCAACAAATAGTCGGATTTCATGGCACGACAATGGTCGCCATTGAGGCTTACGTTCTGAAATATGGACCGATGATTTCACTGGTCCACAAACAACACCAAATGCGGTTTTTGTGTACATTTTGTTTCTCACTGCATGTGGACATGTTCTATTCGGTCGCATAGTATCCAAAAACACTGGTAAATAAAAATCCACTTGTTTTTGTGACATGAACAGAACAAAATGTTTGTTATGTAAAAATTGCCACAAATACAGAAAATAGCTACAGATTTCTTCATTCACCTATAGTTTTTTTGCTATGAAGAATTTTGTTAATAAAAAACTGCGATGAATGTACTATATGAACATATATTGTTATATCTTTGTTTCTTTGTGGAGCAACCCTTAACAATGTCCAGCAGTAATCGGCAACCAAACTGGCACTCCACTTGCCTTGGTACCGTTTTCCCATAGCAGAGATGTCTTGGTGGAACCGTTCCCCATGTTCGTCATTTAGTCATTTACGGCCCCTAAATTTTCGGGGAAAAAGTCTAGACGGGAATCCAAAAAGTGAATTTTAAGGGACATCTTGCAATCCATTTTTTATGCATAGGCAGTAAGTATGTACTTCAGTCACAAGGTCTTTGCAATTGTTAGCCTTCACATTTCCAAGAAAATTTTTAACAACGCTTTTAAAGGCAATCCAGGCTCATATTTCAGTTTCATTGAGCATTTCCTCAAATGTTTTATCTTTCATTAGTACTCTTATTTGCGTACCCAACAAATATGCCCTCCTTAATGTTTGCTTTTGTTTCAGTTACAAGAACCCTCTTCTATTTCTGTCCTTACCTTAACAAAATTCTTCATTAAACACCATTATTTAATATACAAAGGTGGTAGTAATACCTTTTTGGGAGTAACTAGAGGTTCACTGGTAACGTTGTTTTGCGGAGTAAGTGTCTGAAGTACTGTCCACTGCTTCTGTGCATTATGATAGTATCTCGCACGGCTGTCCCATTCACAAAGGAACCAACAATATTTCATATTTCTTAGTTGCATTCCAAGAAGAAGGTTGCATTTCAAACATACTCATGATAACGGATGTGCTCTAAAAGAACTCTCATATTCTCATATGATTCCTTCATACGAACCGCATGAGCTAAGGGCACAGATGGATATTTGTTACTTTTATGAACCAATACCGCCCTTAAACTAAGTTTAAAGGAATCAATGAATAGATTCATGTAATCACTTAAACATTTAAATTCCCCATCGAATATGAAAAAAAAAACGATCGACGTTAGCACCTAGTCTTTAACAATCACCACGAATGGTGTCATGCCAACGTATAATTTAGTTTTATCTCATTTATTTTACTTTTGTGCAATAATTTTAATTGGACACAGTTGAATGCAAAATTTCCGTTAAAATGTGAAAACTTTTTCACTCACATTATTCGCATATTTTCGGTAATTCGCAAGTATATGAAAACTATGCTAAACGCCGTTGTTAGAGTTGCCAAAATGGCAACAAAAACGACAACAAACGAATACAAATGTCGAACTGTCAGCAACACAACACAATAAAGTGACAGTCGTGCAAAAGTCAAGCAGCAAACTGTGAGCCACAGCGACCGCAAATGTCAACGACTGCTCGCCAATGATACTGGCAGTGGTGACGCCTACACACACTGATGTACTCATTAGGGTGGGTCACACATTTGTATGGTGGTAAATATGGACGATTTATTTTTAGAATGCATTGTTGTAAAGTATTTGCGATACTTGTATGTAAATATGCATTTCAAAAGAAAATCTTCCTTAAGTTGATTACTTAGATCAAGGGCAGAGGACTAAGTATGTTTTGTATCGTCAGCTTAGTGTCAAAACAAGGTTGACAGATTTATAGTGTTGTTGTATATAATTGACGTAGGAGCCATGACCGAGTGCGCGACTGTTTGTTTGATGACAGAAGATATTTCGTCTTGCCTTCGTCGCTCTCGTCTTTAGAAAGTAGAATTAACAGCGCGGTTGTTATCAATCTCATCAAACACTCTTATATGATTATTCCTATTCAGCTTTGCAGCTCGAATTAATTTCTCCAGCAGTATACTCGTATTGAAGGAGTCGCACGATAGGGAGTCGCCTTGTCTGAAACTCCGTTTGGTATCGAACAGCTAGGATTAGTCTTTTCCAATCCTGACAGAGTTTCTGGTATTGCTCAACGTCAGTTTTTTTCCTGTTGTCAAAAGCAGTTTTGAAATCGACGAGGAAGTGCTATCGGAGCTTCTTCTTTGTCAGGCAATGGAACGTCCGCTCCGTCGTCACCTATTGGATAATCGAGTTATGCTTTCACTGCCATTCAGCAGGCTGGAAAAGTGTTGCTTTCATAATTTTAGTATTCTCTGGGTATCCGTCACTAGATCACCTCTGAAGGTTCTACAACAGTATGCTAGGGTCTTGAACCTTCTGTGGTTCGTAGAATTTTCAAACATTACCTCTATAGGTCAGCTTGTCAAACTTTTCGTACTCACGCATTTCGGCCTCTCGCTTTTTCTGTCTGCAAATGTGTCTCGCTTCCGTCTTCTACTCTCGATATCTGTCCTATCCCGCAAAAGTTTTGATCGTTTATAAAGTTGTGAGGTGGGCAATATCCCCATTGCAACCCGCACTTCTCATCGTATCAGCTTTTCTTTTGCCTTTTCTGAAAACCAATGGTTTCGTTTATTGATGTAGTACGTAAGAAGCTTGAAATGCCGTCGCACAGCGTTCGGCTATCTTTTCTGATTGCGGCTTTTGGATATCGGACCTTACTTGTGTTTGCTGACGTGTGTTTTTTGCTGCGGAGAGGCGAGTGTTCCGAGTCGTGGGTAGGACTTCGGAGCGTACGCACGTACAAAGTGTTTCTTTCTTTCGAAAATAAAAGCTTCAAAAAATATTGGCCCGTCCTAAAGTCCATAAATACTTATATAAATATGTATTTTCAAAAATATTAAAACGTGAAGCAACAATCACCGCTAAATAAACATGAAATTCACAACAAATAGCAGACACGAAAAAAACTAGTTGTAGCGAGAGAGAGTAGGTTGGTTAGTAAAAGCTCCTCAAAACCCAGACAAGCAAATATGAAACATTCTGGGAATTCGCTGGCATGTTGATGAATATACATATATACATATATACATGCATACGTATTAGTATATGTAAATATATAGTACAATCCGCTTTGCTGTTTGCCTGTGGCAACGTTATGCGGGCGCGAGTGTGGAGTGTAATTGTGGAATTTAATATTTATGCACTTCCGGCGGCAACAGAAAACTTTTCGCTTCCGCTTACGAGTCCACGGCGCTTTGCCGTATTTTTGACACCCCTCAAGGCCTCTAGCAAGCTGTCGTCTCGCTTACACGGCGTGGCCGCCGAAACTCGCTGCAGACACTCGTCGCTGCTAAATTTGTCAACAGTGCAGCGCTTGTCAACGGTGTACTACAAATATGTATATACTTACATACTATATATGTATTTGTATATGTATATGTATATGTATATGTTTAAGTATATGATATGTATTATATACGATTTGTGTGTGTGTTTTTCGCTGCAGGTTGTTTCACTTGTGCTCCGCCTCTCATGCTTCATCGTTGGCATGCCACATGCCGCTGGTTTGCCAGGAGATCCTTGCTTTTTAGCGCTTTTCTTTTTTCCCCTACTTCTCTACATGCATTTTCTATGAATTTTCCTTTTGTTTGTGTTTGCGTGTTTAGTTATTTATTTGCTTCTCACTTTGGTTATTTGCTGTCGAGCTTACTTCATAATTGCTGTTGGTTACTCTTGGAAATGAATTTATTACTGTACCGCGACGGAGCAACGAAATTCCTCATTTACGTGGGTCTGTTTGTGTGTTGCGGTATCAACAAATGAGACAAACTTCATTTGGCGCAACTTGCAACCGCCGACACAACAATCGGCAATAACAAACAGTCCAACACTGAGCGCCACAACTGCTTCGCGGTTGCTGAAAAAAAGTGTACAAAATGTGAGAAATATCTCCTCTAATTCGCCTTATTTTGCTGCTTCGTTTCGGCTGTTCGGCCACAAAACCAGTAAATTGTTGATATTTCGCGAACCTTCCATTCAAATTTACTTACTTTTTGGTTGGCCTCTTTGTAAATTTTGTAAGGTGTTTGGCGTTCGGGGCACTTCGCGAACTTGCAAAGCAAACGGCAGCGAAAAGTTTAAATTAACATTATCTGTGCCTTATTTATATTCCTTGCAATTCCTTCCGGTACACAGTTGGTACTCATTTGTAACTGATATTTTTCTCAGATTAATTGTAAACTCAAATTTATGTTTGACGTTAAGCCTTTTTTTATTGCTAGAAGTTGGAAATAAACTTTATGCGTAAATTATGTTCGACGCGTGAACGTTGGCAAATATTCAAAGATCCATCGTCTCCAAAATGTATCTTTTAAATGTCGGGCGGGTAGGCGTTTGCACCTTCTTGACAAATACTTCGCAGTGAGTGGATCAGCCATGTCTAACATAGTTGATGTTGTTATCATCTTCTTTTAGGAAACTCTGCAACGCGTGCACGCGAAGTGCGAAAGTAATAAGACTGATTTTTTTTACGCCACGACTGTATTTCGGAGCGTGCACGCGCCGACTAAATTCGGTAGAGTGCGAACGAACGAGCGGCTCACGATCCGGGCACCTGGAGAGTCAGGACAAATATTTTCGCGCGTAATTCTGTGAGTGGTGCAAGCCGAAAATGCACCGTTCGTTCTTCTTCTTTTTCTTTACTGGCGTAGACACCGCTTACGCGATTATAGCCGAGTCAACAGCAGCGCGCCAGTCGTTTCTTCTCTTCGCTACGTGGCGCCAACGGAGTGGATGTCTTCCTCTTCCTCTGCTTCCCGCGGCGGGTACTGCGTCGAATACTTTCAGAGCTGGAGTGTTTTCATCCATCCGGACAACATGACCTAGCCAGCGTAGCCGCTGTCTTTTAATTCGCTGAACTACATCACTGCCGTCGTATGTCTCATACAGCTCATCGTTTTATCGAATGCGATATTCGCCGTGTCCAACGCGCAAAGGACCATAAATGTTTCGCAGAACTTTTCTCTCGAAAACTCGCAACGTCGACTCATCGGTTGCTGTCATCGTCCAAGAAGCTGATGCAAAGAAGCTGATGCATGTACCTTATCAGCTCTTCGCCGCCGTGTTTGAATAACTCGGCCGGCTATCCATCGGCCCCTGCCGCTTTGTTGTTTTTCAGGCGGGAAATTGCTATTCGAACTTCTTCATGGTCGGGCAATGGAACGTCTGCTCCATCGTCATCGATTGGGGTATCGGGTTCGCCTTCTCCTGGTGTTGTGCGTTCACTGCCATTCAGTAGGTTGGAGAAGTGTTCCCTCCATAATTTAAGTATGTTCTGGGCATCGGTGGCTAGATCACCTTGGGGGGTTCTACAAGAATATGCTCCGGTCTTGAAACTTTCTGTAAGCCGCCGCATCTTTTCGTAGAATTTTCGAGCATTACCCCTGTCGGCCAGCTTATCAAGCTCTTCGTACTCACGCATTTCGGCCTCTTTCTTTTTCTGTCTACAAATGCGTCTCGCTTCCGACTTCAACTCTCGGTATCTATCCCATCCCGCACCGTTTGTGGTCGATCGTAACGTTGCGAGGAAGGCAGCCTGTTTTCTCTCCGTTGCGACACTGTACTCCTCGTCGTACCAGCTGTTCTTTTGCACTTTCCGAAAGCCAATGGTTTCGGTTGCAGCTGTACGTAAGGAGTTTGAAATGCCGTCCCACAGTTCCCTTATGCGTGCGTTTTTTGCTGCACAGAGGCGGGTGCGAATTTTGGCTGCAACAATATAGTGGTCCGAGTCGATGTTAAGACCTCGGAGCGCACGCACATCTAAAACACTGGAGACGTGTCTTCCGTTTATCACAACATGATCGATCTGGTTGGTGGTTTTTCGATCCGGAGACAGCCAGGTAGCTTAATGAGTCTTCTTATGCTGGAATCTAGTACTACAGATAACCATATTTCGGGCCGCAGCGAAGTCGATCGGCCTCAACCCATTTGGGGATGTTTCCTCGTGTAGGCTGAATTTACCGACCGTAGTGCCAAAGATACCTTCTTTGCCCACCCTGGCGTTAAAGTCGCCAAGCGCGATTTTGACATCTTGGCGGGGGCATCTCTCGTAAGTGCGCTCCAAGCACTCATAAAAGGCATCTTTGGTCACATCGTCCTTCTCTTCCGTCGGGGCGTGGGCGCAAATCAGCGATATGTTGAAGAACCTCGCTTTGATGCGGATTGTGGCTAGCCGTTCATTCTCCGGAGTGAATGATAGTACTCGGCGACGGAGTCTCTCTCCCACCACGAATCCAACACCAAACTTGCGCTCCTTTATATGGCCACTGTAGTAAATGTCACAAGGACCTACTTGTCTCTGACCTTGTTCCGTCCATCGCATTTCTTGGACGGCGGTGATGTCAGCCTTTATTTTCACGAGGACATCAACCAGCTGGGCAGCGGCACCTTCCCAATTAGGGGACCGGACATTCCAGGTGCATGCCCTCAAATCATAGTTCTTAATTCGTTTGCCATGGTCGTCATCAAAAGGGGGGCCACTCATCCGAGGCTTGTTGTTCCTTTTCATTGGTAAGATTTTTTACGTGGCGGGTCCCAACCCTGCGTAGGGGATGTTTCGCCTTTTGACTTTAGCTCGCCTTCAAACGGATGTTTTTAGGCTACCCAGAGGATACTTGGTCAAAGACCGGTACTCCCAAGGGAATGGCGATCAGAGAACTTTCCTCACTTGCGTGAACTTCTACACATAACTCCATCCTCGCATCGTTCGTTAAAGCGATTAAATTCTATGTGAAACTCGGTAAATCTACGACAGAAACGTTTGATATAATCAAGCAGTCTTTTTCAGATATTGCTTTAGCAAGAAGTGGTGTGCTTCAGTGGCACCAGGCCTTTTTAGTGGGTCGGGAAGAGGTCGCTGATAAAGACCGGGAGAATGAGCAAATCCGAAGTGAAAACGATGCTCATTGTCATTTGACATCAAAGGCATCGTCCACCAAGAATTTTTTCCTCCTGGACAAACAGGAAGTTCTCAAGAGACTCAAACGAAGGGTCAATCGGGTCCGAAAAGACATCGCAGCCGATTGGAAGTTGCACCATGACTACACCGTCTTTCTTGTGAACAGCTGCCTAACCAAGGCCGGCATTTCAACGATTCCGCAGCCGCCTTTCAGCCCAGATGTGGCTCTCCCGAACATTTTTTTGTTTCTTTGCTTGAAAAGGCCGATGAAAGGCAAGCATTTTGACGCGACAAAGGGGATCCAAGCAGCATGCAGTTCGGCTCTCAGGGCTATTCCGGAGAATGCTTTCCGTGACGCCTTCATTGCTTAGAAATCACGCTGGCGGCGCTGCATAGACGCAGAAGAAGCCTATTTTGAAAGTTTTTAAAAAATTGTAACGATTGGTTCAATAAATTTTTTTCAATCGACTCAGTCTTATTACTTTCCGAACAAACCCTGTACACGTTTTATGCGCCTCACCATACGCTCCCATATTCCACCTTCTGCAGAATTTTTCGCACTGTTGAATATATATCCCTTTGCAGCAAGACTGTTGTGAGAACGATGACAACACTTCGGGAAATCGTTTTGCTTTATTGTTGGCTCCGACGAAATTCTTATTTTTGTCGCTCAGAATTCGTACAGGCAAACCACGACGCAAAGTTTAGAATTACAGGAATGCAGAAAACTGTCGAAAGAATAGCAGCAACTTTGATAGAATGGCTCACATAGGTCAGGGTCGGGCAGTTTGAATAATACCCACCACATAATCAATAACTGTATATGAAAATGGAATCATAAATAGCATTAGCCTAGTTCAGTAAGATCATGGTTCGGTGCTAGAATAACAGGTCACGTGGTATCATACGGAAGGCAGCATTGCAGAGTCCATAACGTCCTGCACATATCTTTTGACTACAGCAAGCGTTCCCAAAACGGTTGCCTGAAATTCAAAGTGGGAATGCACCTCGTTTTGGCTCATATTCTACATTATGACATTTTGTTAAGGTTCTTTGCTTGTGCTCACGGTGCTTTGGCCCGGTCAAAGCGACTATGCAGCTTCAAATGTCATCACCAGTCATTGTCTCTTCTTTTCTCATGAAAATTTGGTGAAACATCTGTTACTTGCCGGCAGCAATGACAACTGCGTCCACACGAAAATTAAAGAGTACTTTCGGCAATGGTTGAAATTATTGAGGGACTTCGTTTCCTCCTATGCTTGATCCTGAGTAGTCTACCATGACACAGTGAACATAGAATTTCTGCAATATTTTTGGCTGCTTGAAGGAAACTGTAATTGTGGGCTTTGGCTGTATTATTGATGAAGCCTTGGCCACTGGAGTTTCTGGTTCACAGGCGTAGCAAAGAAATTGGGCGGGGGCGGCGTCAACATTCTCCCCGCCTTGCAGTATTACTGCAAATGGAGTTTACAATCAATTACTTAAAACTAACTTAACTAACTGGCTCCTGCACTTCCTCTTTCACGTCTTCTTTGCTTTGGGGTGGCCGACGAAACGAATCGAGTCTGGTTCGGTCCGGGAAATGCCGCTGAGATGAATCGAATCTCAGTCGGTCATTGCCATGCCGCCATTTTGCATAGAAGTCACCACCTTCCGAGGTCGGCGAGACGACTCGAGTCTAACTCGATCCTGGGTAGGTGGTGCATGTGAGAGGTGTCGGCAGCCAGTGCACTTTATTGTGCCGATGTTATACGACACCGGATATTATGTATCCCAGTGTCGTATTTTGGGCGATGAGTTGGCCCATTGACGCTGGTTGTAACCCGGGCAATATGAGCCGGGAGTACACGTCCGCTCCCAAGATTACTTCTACTGGCGCTGCCCTGTGGAACTCGTTATCTGTCAGTCTTAAGTTGCGGAATTGTTGAAATAAATTGTCTTCCAGAGACCTTACTGGCGTTGGTGGTAACGGACGACGTTGTATTTGGGCACTCACGGAGACTTCTGTTTCTCCACCCTGGTTGTCCCGAAACAATAATTCGCACACTCGGCTGTCTCTACGTGCATGCGTATGCAGTCGAAATCGTGCAACCGTGTAGGCGAGGATAACCGTGACTGAACTGACAGGACTGATAATGGTCCGCACTGTTACGAATCTCGTTGCGGTTCGAACACAGATTAAGGCGGTTGGTGAAAGCGCAAGTCTTTGTTGCCAAGGTTGTGTTGCGTGCCTGTCTTTGAGACGACGAGTGTCTCGTCCACGCCTTCGCTTCGGGGCTTCGAATTGCTCCGCATTCACCGTATTCTCCAGATCTGGATTCTGTTCTCAAACCTCAAGAGAATGAAGAGTGATAGCCGAAACTGAGGCCTAATTTACAATAGGACAAATCGTTCTACTCAAATGGTATCGAAAAGTTGCAAGGTCGTTATAATCATTGTATCACCCTGTAAGGAATACAAAAAAATACGAATTTGCTAAAAGGTGTGTTTAAGTTTGGTAGATCGGGGACTTTTCAATTGACCTGTTTTTTACCATAATTAATCCAGGATAAGTTAGTTTACGAAATATACTACTGTCTAGGCTTGTATGATTGTAGGTGACATCTGTGCCAAATGTCACATTAAAATAATCACTAGTGTTTAGTATACGCTTGTCTTTCTGTAGTACATAAAGTTCATTCGGCGATTTTTGCGATGAGTGAAATTGTTCAACAAAGAAGTCCCATTAAATTTTGTGGGCGGAATTCAATTTGTAGTGCCGAAACATTCAGAATGTTGAAAAAAGTCGTCGGTGATAATTGTTTGGATAACGAACCGCGTCCAGGATGGCCATCAACATCAACTGATGATCAACACGTCAATAAAATGAAAGAATCGATGCTTCAGAATTGACTATTAACAGCCAGAGATCTTACTGATTTCGTTAAATATCGGAGGGATCAGTGAAAACCATTTTGAAAAATCATTCGGGCCTAAGAAATGTGAGAACATTATTGGTTTCGAAATCGCTAAATTTTTTCAAAAAACAGCGCCCCATCAACGTCTGTGAAACAATGCTTTCCGACTAACACGATGTCATGAAACGTATTATTATTGGCCATGAGTCTTGGAGTTATGCTTATGACCCAGATCTTCTTTACTGGCGTAGACACCGCTTACGCGTTTATAGCCGAGTCAACAACAGCGCGCTAGTCGTTTCTTCTCTTCGCTACGTGGCGCCAATTGGATATTCCAAGCGAGGCCAGGTCATTCTCCACTTGGTCCTTCCACCGGAGTGGAGGTCTTCCTCTTCCTCTGCTTCCCGCGGCGGGTACTGCGTCGAATACTTTCAGAGCTGGAGTGTTTTCATCCATCCGGACAACATGCCCTAGCCAGCGTAGCCGCTGTCTTTTAATTCGCTGAACTATGTCAATGACGTCGTATATCTCGTACAGCTCATCGTTCTATCGAATGCGATATTCTCCGTGGCCAACGCGCAAAGGACCATAAATCTTTCGCAGAATCAAGCCTCTGCACCATATAGCAGGACGGGAATTATGAGCGACTTATAGAGTTTGGTTTTTGTTCGTCGAGAGAGGACTTTACTTTTCAATTGCCTACTCAGTCTGAAGTAGCACCTGTTGGCAAGAGTAATCCTGTGTTGGATTTCCAGGCTGACATTGTTGGTGGTGTTTACGCTGGTTCCAAGATAGATGAAATTATCTACAACTTCAAAGTTATGACTGTCAACAGTGACGTGAGAGCCAAGTCGCGAGTGCGACGACTGTTTGTTTGATGACAGGAGATATTTCGTCTTGCCCTCGTTCACTGCCAGACCAATTTGCGTTGCTTCCTTGTTCAGTCTGGAGAAAGCAGAACTAACGGCGCTGGTGTTGAGACCGATGATATCAATATCATCGGCATACGCCAGCAGCTGTACACTCTTATGAAAGATTGTACCTGCTCGATTCAATTCTGCAGCTCTAATAATTTTCTCCAGCAGCAGATTGAAAAAGTCGCACGATAGGGAGTCGCCTTGTCTGAAACCTCGTTTGGTATCGAACGGCTCGGAGAGGTCCTTCCCGATCCTGACGGAGCTTTTCGTGTTGCTGAACGTCAGTTTACACAGCCGTATTAGTTTTGCGGGGATACCAAATTCAGACATCGCGGCATAAAGGCAGCTCCTTTTCGTGCTGTCGAGAGCACGATGAAATCGACGAATAGGTGGTGAGTGTCGATTCTCCTTTCACGGGTCTTTTCCAAGATTTGGCGCATGGTCAATATCTGGTCGGTTGTTGATTTACCAGGTCTGAAGCCAAACTGATAAGGTCCAATCAGTTTGTTGAAGGTGGGCTTTAATCTTTCACACAATACGCTCGATAGAACCTTGAATGACCCAGATACAGATGATAATCGACCAAATACCTTGACAAAGGTGATCCGAAGCCGAAAAAACCACGTCCGGGCAGTTCATAAATCAATGTTATGCAGATAGTTTTCATCGATTTCTTTCCGACTAGCCAAACTGTCAACAAGGAATACTATTTCAGCTGCTATAGCTCAGGAATACTATGCTGCCGCAAGAGCACGCAATAAACGAGTGATGCTAAACCGCATTAACTTTATTAACTAACGCATTAAGCGCTCAGCGAATTGTAGGAAATGATAAAATTTGCAATGATGACATTATGTAAAAGAAGGTGGAAAAGTAGGAAAAAACTGCGGCGAAATAAATGCGACTTTAATCGCTTAAGGGACGTGCTCCCAACCGCAACCGTTGGCTGTAATGGCAACCACTAACTGAAGCATGCAAAGGATTCAAATGCAAAGCAATGACAGCAGACTGATTAAACAGTACGTATACGCCGTGTAGCCCCCCTGTGATGTGAGAGCAAACAAAAATTTATGCAAGAATTCATCCAAACAATTGACGCTGCTTACCGTTAGCGAGCAGTTATGTATTCAGCAAAGGATTATTGGCGCGCTTGTCTATTTACATGCATGTGTATGAGTGCTAATGTCAATGTGTGATACACGCTGTATTGCATAAGATTCTAGCTTAAGTTATTGGAAAACAATGTCGGGTTTTCAGTGGAAACAAAAGCTTGGCTAGGTGAATAGAGAAGTCTTTGCATATTGAACTGTATGTTTATATGTATTTATGTGGCGAGTTGGTTCTTTGTAGTAATTATTTGAGAGCAGAAGTATGATCTAAGTATTTATTTTTAGTAGTAATTATGTATGCCGACGTGTACATATGTATGTGTACTATTTCCATGATTTTTTAAAAGAAAATTTAATTTACTAAAGTGAAGGAAATATAAGATTATTTATATAAAAATATTTATTTCCATTCGTGCTTCCCTTTGGTTTGCACAAAAATGCTTTTTTATTAAAATAAAAGTCTTGCCTTCATGATATTGGTTTATGGCTCAAACGCTCAGATTTCATGGCATATTATGTTTGTAAAATTCACAAAATTTTTGTACTTGATTGCACAAAAAATGTCTCAATATATGAACACATAAATGTATAAAATATGTAATGACTATGGCAACTTTTGCAATAATTAATTTATTACTTTTTTATAAAACCAAAGTCAACGCGGGTGTAATTTTTTCATTTAATCACATCTGGTTTAAGGCACTAACTTAAATTATTCTTTTTTTCATAGAAGGTTGCAGCCCAACTTATCAGTATTATATTTCAAACTACAAAAACATAACCATAAATACAGTAACCGCAAAAAATACAGCACTAAAATTGTTTTGCACTACACAAAAGCTTAACAATGACAGAACATTTTTTATTTTTCGAGTTTCTATATTCTAGAGTAATGCAGTTGCTGTAATGGTCGTACAACATTTTAGTATCGTGTCAGTAGCTTAGAGGCCATCAAAAGAGTCGTTTGTTTCTAACCTGATCTAATTTCACTGAAGTCTTTTACCAGCTAGCCACTTTTTGAGTCTGAAAATAGAATGTAGTCGCAAGGTAGCAAATCGTTAAACAAAAATTGTAAAGGCAATGTCACCTTAAGACCAGAACTTTAAGAAAAAGCGTGATTAGAAGAAATGTCATGAAAATTAGCAACCATCACTGCTCGTGAGCTTATGCTGGATACTTCAACACTCCATAAGATAGGTTTCTATCCACTTCCTCAATACAAACTGAATTTTCCCTCTTCTAAGACGGGCGGTTACCATAAGGAAGACTGCTAAATAGTTTGATAATACGTGCAACCATCAGCTGTTAAATGCGCATACTCGGAGATGCAGTGCAGTGCGCACCGAAGACGCATGTATGAGAGCTAATGCTGAGAAGTAAAGCGTCAAATAAGAGCCGAAGATTGGAACTGTGCCTATCTCCTTTCTGAAAAATTTTTCTGAAAGATCATAGTTTGAGGGTTAACCAAATTCAACTCGTGCACAAATTGCACCCGGAAAACCATCAAACGCGTCGTATGTTCATAGAATGGGTCTGTAACGATTCCGTTCAAAAGATAATTTTGTTCGGAGTGATGAGGAACTTCATTGTAGAAGCGCCGTTGCATCGTCAAAAAGAGATTATTTGGTGTGCTCTAGGGGCATAGGAAACCACTGGTCCATATTTCTTCAAAATTGAAACCGGCCATAATTTTACAGTCAATGGCAAGCGATTTATAGCTATGATTAACGACTGCTTAATGGAAAGTGCTGATGTGGACGACCTTTGGTTCCGATAAGATGGCGATACATGAAAAAGTTTCATATTCTTGGTTTGCGCTGTTTGGCGCCAATATGAGATTCCAAGTGTAATCAGGTCCTTTCCCACTTGACCTGGAGCAGTTTCCTCCATTCGAACGACATAATCTAACCACCGTAGCTGCTGTCTATTAGTTCGCTGAACTGTGTCAACGTCATCATATATCTCATACAGCTCATCTTCCATCGAATGCGATATTCGCCGTGGCCAACGCGCAAAGGACCATAAATCTTCCACAGAATCTTTCTCTCGAAAACTCGTAACGTCGCCCAAGCAGGACGCGAATAATGAGTGGCTTATAGAGTTTTGCTTTTGTTCGTCGAGAGAGGGCTTTCGAACCTTTCTTGTGTTTGCTGACGTGCATTTTTTGCTGCACAGAGGGGGCGCGTATCGATATTAGAACCTCGGAGCGTAGGCACGTCTGAAATACTGGAGGCGTGAATGCCAGGTCTCGGCGACGGAGTCTCTCTTACACCACGTGGCTTCAGTGCTTCGAAATCAAGAAGCACATACCCTGATAACTATGATGAGATTACGCGTGTGGATCGAACCTTTTCAGATTAGATTCTTCAGACTTTAGTTTATGTTTGTATAAAGTGCCCATCTCTCTCTGCGATACTCCTTCTTTACGAATGAAGGGTTTTTTGGCCTAGATGACTACAGCTCAACAAGCAATCACTCAATGTCAATCGCGTTGGTGGTCCGTAGAAGATTGTGGTTCTGAATATAAAGGCCGAAAATAATTTTATGATTTTTCTAAATTTTTTCAAGTATCAGTGTAGTAAATTTCGTATACCAATTTTGGCTCACACTGTATACATATATATACATATATACGCGTACACCACGCGGAAACCAAAAAAAAAACAACAAAAAAATAAGTACAAAATCCTTGCGCTGCCATGATAAACAGCGCTGTCACCTGTTAAATGTCAACAAACACCGTTATATTGCACTACATGACATGGTTTTCACATTTGCACACACATTAGTGTTGTTATTGTGTTGTTGCAGTTGCTGTTGCACGATGACGTAAATGTCAAATATGTATTTAAGAGCATATGCAGGCTTACCTGCGCCACAACCGCGCCAAATGCACACGAGCCCGGTTTGGCCTCGTTGCGTAATGTCGATTTTGTGATTTTTAGCCGCAACGTTAAGTCTTTTGTTAAATATAAAAATCGCTCAATTTATTTTGCGTGAAAAAGGCGCCACCAGCGTGGCGTTTGCACAACAATGCTGCAGTGGCGATGTGTAAACAGCGTAAAGCGAAATATTTCTGAAATATATACATATTGGCATATGTACATACTAGCATGCGGCTACATGTGTACATAATGCATATAAATATGTACTGTTTGCCATCTATTGTTGCTGCTGCACACTGTATATTTGCTGATTTTTTCGGTTTTATTATGCCAGCTGCGCATGCGTTACAAGCGCCCATTGACAGGAGCACACGAATGTATGATTCTATTTGCTTTATGCTTTAACATTCAAAACATATCGGCTTTACAAAATAACAAAAAAAAACAAAGGAAAGTGATACATCTTTTTATGCGAAACATTGTTTACAGTTAAGCTAATTTTCTTTATGTCTGTTAGTAATTATAAAACAAGCAATGAAGGCTAAGTTCGGGTGGAACCGAACATTTTATGTTCCTGCAACTTACATGCATAACCAAACCATACTTAAGTCAAGGCAACCTAAGTGCCAATGATGGTTTGGTGGTAAGCGCTTGGAAAGTCAAGATGCTAACACAGGTTCGAATCTCGACAGAATAAATTTTTAATTTTTTGTTTTAACATCATATACTATACAAATAATATAAAATAAAAAAAAAAAACGATTCGCAGAAGAGCCCCAATGTTTACAAATTTATTGTAACGAACCCTGAACACGGCGAGTATACCTCAGGCAAGTATCAAAGCCAAGGAAATACTGTAAGGTGTAAAACGTCAACCAGGGAATCGGAACTAACCAATTTTATATGCACATATATACATATGTATGCTATATATGGCTCATGCACTGACCAACATACAAAGTGAAGACTTTAAAAAAAAGAACGGAGCAAATGGTTTTTTTGGCAAAATCAATTTATTTCATTCAAAATAGTCTCCCTTTGCTTCAATACACCTTTCTGCACAGTCCTAAAGCATGTCGAACGAGTGTTTTAGCTCGTTGGCCGGTTTGGCCACCAGTATGTTAGTGCAAGCTTTTTGAATGGCCTCTACGTCTGCATAACGCTTTCCTAAAAAAAAATTTCCGAAAAAGAAGAAGTCAAACGGTGCCATATCAGCTGAATACGGAGAGTGGTTAATGGCTAAAATGTGATTTTTGGTCAAATAATCGTACTTCAAATGTTGGATTCTGAGTAATTTTGATCGTCAGTCAATTTGTGCGGAACAAACCGTGCACACACCTTTCGTAAGCCCAATTATTCGGTCAAATGCGATAAATCGATTTTTTGGAGATGTTCAATTCCATTTCCATGAATTGCAATGATGATTTCTGCTGACTTTTGATGAATTCACGCACAGTTTCGATGGAATTTCCGGTGATCACGGATTTTGGTTGGCCCACATGTTGATCGTCATATCCTCACGACCACTTTGAAAATCTTGAAATACTCGTACACTCTGCTACAGGATAGGCAATCATCGCCATAAACTTGTTTCTTCAATTGAAACGTTTCGGTAAAAGTTTTACCCATTTTAAAACAAAATTTAATGTTGGCTCTTTGTTCGAAGCTCATTTTCGCACCGATAGCACAGACATGCTGACACTTAAAACGCAATAACTTCACCTCCAATCGATATGATCGATCATAAAATTCTCACTGGATAATCGATAAAGATAGGACATTCCACCGCACTAATCAACATATAGATAGCGGCACCAGAGGGCGCTAGATTCAAAACGTCCTCCTTTGAGTTCCTTTGAAAACGAAAACGAATATGGGAGTTGGGGATAGTGTCGACCGCTTTTATGTATTTTTGCCAATACTGCGTACCATGGATATGCCACATACTATAAAATGTTCCCTGAGATTCAACAAGGTACCTCACATACCATTACCAAATATATGCCGGATGTTATATAATATATTTGTTCAATGTGATCTGAGTCAACTTTTCGTCCAATATTATCCATTTTATGCACAAAAGATACACTGTTACCAGTAAAACATGCTCTTTCATTTTCGTAGAGATAACTCACATGTTAGTCCATATATGCGGTAGAAAACACATGGAAGTTGGAAAATCTTTGTGGTATGTATATGGAATCTAAACGAATTATTGACACGACTCAC
The DNA here is from genome assembly GCF_023373825.1 of Bactrocera dorsalis. Lineage (NCBI taxonomy): Eukaryota > Metazoa > Arthropoda > Insecta > Diptera > Tephritidae > Bactrocera > Bactrocera dorsalis. The sequence continues at coordinate 58,969,134 of NC_064305.1, forward strand.
ACTCAGTTACTACTCGACCGACACCCCGAATCTTGGAAAAGACTTATGGTGACTCAGTTTTATCAAAAACGCAAGGCTACGAATGGTACATAGTCTTCAAAATCGAGAAGGTCTAGATATCGTTGACGACCTCTTTAACTGATGAAAATATTAGAAAAGTGACGGGTATGTCAGGCAAGTGTTAGAGAGATAACAAGAGAGCTCGACATTCCTTGCGAGTCCGATGAAATGGTTTTGGGTATGAAACGGCATTTTTCTGGACTCGTCCGGATAAAGCTGATCGTTTTTTTAAATAGTACCGTGAACAAATCTCATTGGACATGCGAATTCTAATCCCAAACTCAGGAATAGCATTATAACTGCCGATATGTCATGGGTTTATAAGTTTGACATGCAAACAACTCAACAATCTGGAAAAAAACGAACCGAAATCAAAAAATCACGCCTAAGCCGATCAAAAGTCTAGGTGATTACCATTTTTTTTCGACATTCGTGGTTTGGTGCATCAGTAATTTGTTCCAGAAGGACAGACGGTCAATAAAGAGTTCTATTTGCCGTATAGAAGCGTTTGCGAGAGAGCATCCGTCGAAAACGGACGGAATTGTGGAAGAACAATTCATGAATTTTAAACGATAATAATGCATCAATTGAATTTGAAGCCAGAAACGAAATGAATAGAAGTTATGAAAAGTGTTTCGCGGAGGACACATTTGCCTAAGAGGAACAGTATTCGCTATTATGTTGCTTGCTTGTCTACTGAACGACTTGGCATCACAAAAAAGTATAGTTATTTCCTCACCGGTTGGACAATTTTTGTTTAGAGACCCTACAACTAGGTTATGTGAAGTAAATGAAAATAAAGAAAGTTCTACTCAAGGTCAGAATAACCTCACATAGGTGCAAGTATTGCTTGCTGACCAGTGCCAAACGACTTCGCACTAATCCCAATTATCAAGTTTTAGATCGCAAGGGACAATGGACCACAGACTGCATTCATTGCATGTACTTCAGCTGTATAGAGAGAACAAAAGCTAAACAGATATATGTATTTATATATTTTATCTCACATAATACAATATATGAGTTACCAAAAGCAAATTCACTTATTTCAAAATAAAATTCGAGCGCCTCTGAAAAAGGTTTAACAGAAATGCAATATTAGGATCCATATACCAGCAAAACACAAACGCACTCACCTACAACTAACCCAACACAAACAACGACAACTAAACTTGCTTACAACAATAACAACAAATGGCTATTGCGGCCGATATGTTAAATTGCTTCATTTACCATGGTGCCATATTTCAACAGCACCGCTGGATTACTATAACCACAACGGCAAACTTGCACATATACACGCGTGTTTAGTGATGTAACGGTATATATATACTATACTATCTATGTATATATGAATAGAAGCTGATCTGCCCACCGAACCAACAGTCAGACTCCCAACTATCCAATGAGTCAGCGAAAAAACTGGTGAGCGATGCCGCAGCAAAGCCGCATGGAGATGGTCTTGCCACCGAAAAGGCGGGTTAGCGACAGTCGCACATTACACCAACATACATATGTACTTAATATGTACGTATGTCCATAATGCCGTATTTAAATATGAATATGTGTGAGTATGTAAATTGTAGCATAGTAGACCACCGAATGTGAAGGCACTGGCTGGCTGTGGCAACCAGGACTATGTTAAGCGCATCAGCTCGCAGCCAAGCGACCAACCAACAAACCCAGCAACCGACTAACCAACCAGCCCAGCAATGGACTTGTCGTCAGTGAGGCGTCAAGCCAAAGCGGCCCGAACGCGTCTCTTGCCCCGCCTGGTTGGCGCGGTTGTTTGTATGCTCGAGTGCTTACACTGCGGTACGCCATTACATGAAATGCCCGCTCGTAAAATTTAAAATTTTAACAACAACAGCAAACGACATTTGCGTTGTTCGCCACGCGGAAGCGTTGTTGCATGGCGCGCTGCGGTGTACTAATTCCCGGCTGCAGATACACTGCAAACGTTTTAAGGTAATGTGCTTGGGCATATGTATGTGTATTTCGTATTTATTAAGCGAAATGCCACCACATATGTTGCGTTCAATTTTTGTTAACAAATTTTGCATGAAATTGTTCGGCGCAAATGCAGTGGAGTTTGCATGTTTTTTTTTTTTAATAAATGCGGTGTTGAATAAATAGTATTTAAATTTGGTAAATATATGGTTGACAAAAGAGATAGCTAATGTTATAATACCAAATTCGACTAAAGGGCTTTTGTCGATGTTTTAGAGTTTTTGCATATTTCGAATGTACATGTGTATACAGAAAGTATGTATGTGCCAAAAGTTTGATGTTAATCTGGCAAATATTTTCGAAGACATGTGCGTGGTTGTTAAACAAAGTCTGAGCGATTCTCGAACCGTTGTTCTCAGAGAATGGAAGTAAAATTTCGCAGAAACGCCTGAATTGTTCGACTTGAAAGATCGAAAAAATAAGACTTTTATTAACATTTTTGATTATTTTAGACACTGTAAAACGTAAATTTTTTCTCAAAAGAGGACTTTTTTAGGACGCCGATTTTCTATCTGATTATGATCCCGTATTATCTTCATTTAATCGAATCGCCCACGTTGCTACCTAAACTAACCGGCTATCAGCTTCCAATTCTTCTGTGAATTGGGAGCCGTCCAATCAAAAATTAAAAAAAAAGAAAAAACGTTAACATCATCTGCTATAATACCCTTCATAATAAGATCTTTATCTTGATATGTATAGGCCAGTTTTGATGTCAGCTATATGCTATAGTCGTTCTGATCTGAAAAGTTACTTCAAAACTGGTAGCGATGCCGTGGATAAAAATCTGTGCAAAATTTCGAGAAGATATCTCGTCAAATAAAAAAAGTTTTCCATACTTGAGTTGGATCGGTTTATGTGGCACCTATATGCTATATTAAATAGGCCGGTATTCAGACAAAGGAGCAGATTCTTGGTGAAAAAGGTCATGTGCAAGATTTCAGCTCAATATCGCAACAACTAAGGAACTAGTTCGTACTTATACAGATGCATAGACGGAGGGGCAGACAGAGGGGCATGGCTAAATAAACTCATCTCATTACACTGATCACTTAAATATATACTTCATAGGGTCTTCAACATTTGGTTGAAAACATACACCCTTTTCAATTTTTTTCAAATTTTTCCATCGATTACGATATCCGAACTGTTTTTACGTTTGTAACTCAGATAATATTCTAAACGAATGTCAATTTTTGTGATCGGACTATAACATCACTCAATTACTATAGTACAATCTTTCTGATCAAAATAGATTAATATAATTTATCATAAATATACAGGATTGGTCCGGAAAGTAATAGGACTGAGTCGATTTAAAAAAGTTATTGAACCAATCGTTACAATTCTTTAAAAGCTTTCAAAATAGGCTACTTCTGCGTCGATGCAGCGCTGCCAGCATGATTTCCAAACTTTGAAGACGTCATGGAAGGCTTACTCCGGAACAGCCTTGAGAGCCTAGGTGCATGCTGATTGGATTCCCACTATCATCTCAATATGCTTACCGTTCACCGGCCTTTTCAGACAAGAAACCAAGAAAAAGTCAGGGGTAACATCTGGGTTGTAAAGCGGCTGCGGAAGCGTTAGGATGCCGACCTTGGTTAGGTTGACCCTTGAGCCTCTTGTGGACTTCCACGTAAAAATTGGCGTTAACCGTTTGTCCAGGAGGAACAAATTCATGGTGGACGATGCTTTTAATGTTAAAAAAACAATGATCATTGTTTTTACTTTGGATTTGCACATTCATCAGCGACATCGAAAAGGTTTGATGCCACCGAAGCACAGCACAGCTCCAAATTTTTCATATCTTTTAACCAATCAGTATGATAAGTAACAAAAATACTCAGAAAATCTAATATACGTATATGACTGTTGCGATAACAGCCTTAAATCGCTTCTCATGAATGTTCTTTTATTTAAGCTTTTTAAGCTCTTTTTTTCTGTCCACATTACAGATATAGCGCTTTGTAGATGTTGTTTCACTTAAAGTGTTATAAATTGTATCATCATCCATGGTAAGTTCCAAAGAGTGCTCAACTTAAATTTCAATTTCCTACTTAAACTATGCTACATTTCAGCTGATCAATCATATCTGCTTTTTATATTGAAATCGGATGGGTCTGCAATATCGGATAGATGATGGTCGTGAATTCTCCAAATACTCTTGGACAGGTCCAACTTTGCAACAAGTATAAGAGGGACTTTCGAAGTAACAAACTCTACTAGACCACTATCCATACAATCATTGAATCCCAATTTATCGATTAAAATCAGTTAAACATTCTTCATAATTTCATTCATTCAATAACTCTTCTCCAAAATTAGGCATTTCTTTTATATGTGTATCTATATTTTCAATATTGCTTGGACATGTTTTATAGCCTTCTGTGATTTTCCAGCTCGGTACCAAATATATAAGCGTGTAAAAACAACATCTGCTAACAAAATCAAATTGAAAGGGAGAAAATGCAATCAAAATTATAATTTAAACTTAATTAGAAAAAAATGTCAAAGAATATAAATGATGACGTTAGCAAAGGTTGATCCATTTCGATGATTCCTATTTTTTTAAAGAAAAAATAAAGAAATTTTCAATTTAATTGGGAATGTTTATTATCATTCGAAATACTTGGGAATTTATTTTTTAAAGATTATCTCTTTCAAATGCTGACCGCGGCTATGTCTCAAATGGCCCATTCGTTGAGTCCAATTTTCGCTGATTTACATATCGCCATAGAAAATAGCCTAACGGTATGATATCACACGATCTTAGTGACCAATCGACCGGCTCCAAACGTGAAATTTTCTGCTCATCGAAGTGATCTCTCAATAAAACCATTGATTGATGCGATGTGAAGTGGCGCCGGCTTGTTGAAAGCAAATGACGCCAAGACCACGAGCGGCAATTTCAGCTATCAAATAGTCGGTTATACTGGCGCGATAACTGTCGCCATTGACGATTACGTTCTGACTGGCATCATTTTAGATGAAATATGTACCGACGATTCCACCGGCCCACAAACCACACCAAACCATTGTTTTTTCTAGAGGAAATGGCCACTCTTGAATCTTTTCAGGTTGCCCATCGTCCCAAAAACGACAATTTTTCTTGTTTACATACCCATTGCCTCATCGCTGAACAAAATTTGGCTCGAAAACGGCGGATTTTCTTGAAAATTTTCAAGAACCCACAAGGCAAGCCATGTCGCTTGGGAAGTTCGAGCGACTTCAGTTCTTGCAAAATCTGTAGTTTGTACGCTTTCAATTTAATAAATAAAATGCACCAAGCTCTTCAATATGTCAGTCCGAGATGCTGCGAACGGCGCCGACTCGACTCTTCGCGGTCTTTTTGTACACTCTCAGCTACGGCTGTTTATCTTTCGCTGCACGATGGACATGGTCTATTCGGTCGAATATTAGTAGTTCTAGTTTTATTCGTCGCATCGGATCATGCTATACCTTTTTGGAAAGCTCATTTCACGCGCTAACACATGTTTGATTGATTGTCGTTTCTTTTAAGTCGTTCGTGAGTTATAGCGTCGCAAACATGGAGCAAAATAAAGAGAAAATACGGCATATTTTACAGTACTACTACGATAAAGGCAAAAATGCATCTCAAGCCGCCAACAAAATTTATGCAGTTTATGGACCCGATACAGTTTCCATTTCCACCGCACAACGATGGTTTCTCAGTTTTCGTTCTGGTGTAGAGGTGGTCGAAGATGCGCCACGCTCCGGAAGGCCTGTCGTCGAAAATTGCGATAAAATCGCTGAATTGGTCGAAAGTGACCGGCATAGTAGCAGCCGTAGCATCGGTCAAGAGCTGGGCATGAGTCATCAAACCGTTATAAACCATTTGAAGAAGCTTGGAGTCATTAAGAAACTCGATGTATAGGTGCCACACGAATTGACGCAAAAAAACGTCTTTGACCACATCGACGCATGCGAATCGCTTCTGAATCGCAACAAAATCGACCCGTTTTTGAAACGTATGGTGACTGGCGATGAAAAGTGGGTCACTTGCGATAACGTAAGGCGCAAACGGTCGTGGTCAAGCCTGGTTTGACGGCCAGGATGGTTCTTCTGTGTTTGGTGGGATTGGCAGAGAATAATCCACTATGAGCTGCTCCCCTATGGCCAAACGCTCAAATCGGACCTCTACTGCCAACAACTGGATGGCTTGAAGGCAGCACTAATGCAGAAAAGGCCATATTTGATCAACAGAGGCCGAGTTGTCTTCCATCAGGACAACGCCAGGCCACACACATCTTTAATGACGCGCCAGAAGCTCCGGAAGCTCGGATGGGAGGTTCTTTTGCATCCACCATATAGTCCGGATCTCGCACCAAGTGATTACCACCTGTTGCTGTCCATGGCGAACGCGCTTGCTAATCTGAAGTTGGCAAGAGAGTCCTGTGAAAATTGGCTCTCCGAGTTTTTTGCCAATAGGGAAGTGAGCTTCTATCAGAGGGGCATTATGAAGTTGGCATCTCGTTGGGCGTCATCGAACAAAACGGCGCATATTTGACTTGAATCGCATTATTGTAACCAATTTTATGAACAATTGAAAATTCAATAAAAATACCCCAAGACTTTTTTGACAACCAATATATTCTTTACAGAACACGAATTTTCGTAGAAAAATTGAATGATTTGTTAACCTTGTTCAGCCGTAAGTCTCTCCATAAAGAAATGTCAAACAGCAGTGAACAAAAGGAATATAAGAACTTGACACGACTCCAGTACGACCTGTCAAAAAACGCTTTTAAAAAAGTACCCCTATTTGGACCAACTGTTATATATAGCAGCATGATGAGCTGAGTCGATTTAGCCATTTCAGTTTGTACGCTCGCCAGTATACATATATACAAATTGGTCTCTAAGGTACTGTGGTATCAATCTGAAATTTTACACATGTCCTTTTCTTCCTGAGAAGTTTCATATTTTAGGAATAGCTTATATAAACTACTCTAGATGCAGATAATATCCAAAAATAAAGCAATATTTTCAAACTTTATTTAATTTTCGTATAAAACCTAACAGCCCATGTATGTATGTATGTATATCATTTGGTTTCTGGTAAACAATAAAACCTAATTTCCGCTGTCCATTATTTTTTATGTTTATATATTTCTATAAAAAACAAAAATAATAATGTACTCTGTGTTCTACTTCTTTTGGCATAAGCGGCAACCCACTCAGACACGTAATTAATTCGAAACTCCAATTTGCTTACAAATCACTAGAATATTTACATACATAATCAAGTGTTCAACTAAGCGAATAATCAGCCAGTCTTTATTTATAGTTAATGGTCATAAACGTCTGACAAAAGTTAATAACTGTAATGGAATTACTGAAAGCGCACGGAAAGAAACATGAATAAAGCAACACAAAAAAGCAATAGCAACAAACAAACAAATATAAAATTGCAAATTCACAGACTGCTTAATACAAAACCGAGTTTCTGTGTACACAGGACACACACACACACATATAACCATGCATACATTTGCCATCGGTCACCGGACGCGGGCAGCGGTTATAACGGCGACTGCGGCAACGACTTGCAACATTCGGTCTGTCCGTCTTCCAGCAGGGCACAAACGCCTCATTACCATTTTCAATCACATTCAAATTCACCACCAATCACTTTTAACGAGTTTGCAACACCACTACCCACACACACACACACACTCGCATACAACGACAACCAACAATAACAGTCATGATGCGCGCAGCAGCAATCAAATCAACTAGTGCGGCAGCAAACATGACTTTCCAACAACTACTCACACAAGCACACTTGCTCATGGAATTCATGCAGCACTTGGCCAACTTGCTGCACGAAGTATATCGCGCAGAAAATTCGAAGCGCTTCTGGTAAAAAATCGCCGGCAATTTTTTGTATGAGTGGACAATTTCTCATTTCGCCCAGCTTTCGGTGCTTCATTTTCGAGCATTTTACTGTTGTTGTATAGATGAGTGTGTGTTTGTGTTGAACTTTTTTCAACTTTTTGGATTTTTGTTTGCAAATAAAATTGAACTTTTGCCAAACTAAGTAAAGGTGTGCCAAGGCGCCTGCAGTGTGGGTCAGCGGCAAGAATGCTGCAAGTACTCGGAAGCATTCTTCAAACAAGCAAATTTGCATGACAAAGCACAAACACACGACTAAGGTATATTATTATATAGTAGTTACATAGTACAAGCGCATAGATCGGCAGGTAAAAGTTTCGCTTGAGAATGCATATGAATATTTGGAGAAACACACACACACGACAAAGTGCAGTGCTGCAGAAGCACTCACTTGCCACACGAAACAGCGTCGTTTGCCATGAAGACCTGGAAACCCTCTAAAAGAGTAAAAAAGTACTAAAATTGTAACAACAACAAAAAAAAAAAACAAGTAAGGAAGGGCTAAGTTCGGGTGTCACCGAACATTTTATACTCTCGCATGATAAGGTGATAATCGAGATTTCATTATCCGTCATTTACATATTTTTTTTTTTTGGTTCCTAATGTATATACATACTCGTATTATACAGAGAAGGCATCAGATGGATTTCAAAATAGCGTTATATTGGAAGAAGGCGTGGTTGTGAACCGATTTCGCCCATAATTCGTACATGTCATCAGGGTGTTAAAAAAATATTATAAACCAAATTTCATTGAAATCGGTTGAGTAGTTCCTGAGATATGGTTTTTGGTCCATAAGCGGGCGACGCCACGCCCATTTTCAATTTTTAAAAAAATCCTGGGTACAGCTTCCTTCTGCCATTCCTTCCGTAAAATTTAGTGTTTCTGACGTGTTTTGTTAGTCGGTTGACGCACTTTTAGTGATTTTCAACATAACCTTTGTATGGGAGGTGGCGTGGTTATTATCCGATTTCTTCCATTTTTGAACTGTATATGGAAATGCCTGAAGGAAACGACTTTAAAGAGTTTGGTTGACATAGCTATAGTAGTTTCCGAGATATGTACAAAAAACTTAATAGGGGGCGGGGCCACGCCCACTTTTCCAAAAAAATTACTTCCAAATATGCTCCTCCCTAATGTGATCCTTTGTGCCAAATTTCACTTTAATATCTTTATTTATGGCTTAGTTATGACACTTTATAGGTTTTCGGTTTCAGCCATTTTGTGGGCGCGGCAGTGGGCCGATTTTGCCCATCTTCGAACTTAACCTTCTTATGGAGCCAAGAAATACGTGTACCAAGTTTCATCATGATATCTCAATTTTTACTCAAGTTACAGCTTGCACGGCGGGCGGACAGACAGACATCCGGATTTCAACTCTACTCGTCACCCTGATCACTTTGGTATATATAACCCTATATCTGACTCTTTTAGTTTTAGGACTTACAAACAACTGTTATGTGAACAAAACTATAATACTCTCTTTAGCAACTTTGTTGGGAGAGTATAAAAATTGGGGATAGCGCAATAAGAGGAACAATAACGCATATTGTCATCACCTGCGAGGTAACGGAATGCCAGCGATGTCTACATATTTCTACCATATATAGAGCATGTGAAAAGATAGTAAGAATATGTACGTATGTATGGAAGCGTAAGGTACCCACATGAAGTTTGCTTTATTAAGCGATAAAGAGTACCTTTTTATACCCTGATAATATACACCTTTCATAGGTTTTCGACGAAGTTTATAAGACCCAGTAGGAAACGTCGGAGACCATACAAAATATATACATATAAATGATCAACATGCTGAGCTGAGCCGATGAAGCCTATTTATATACCATTTACGCAAACTAGTCTTTTTCTCCACAAGAAGCTGTTTATTTCCGGGGCCGCCGATATCGGATCTTTATAGCATGTCGCTGTCAACTAACCGTTCAAACTCAAGTCCCTGTGAGTAATATTTTGCATTTGTAAAGCGTACGTAGGTTGGTTTTTATATTTCTGAATTTGGCAACCCTAGCTTTTTGCAATCTGGCAACTGACAGTGTTCTCGTAAAGCTTGACATTTTTGATTTTTTATTTTGACATTTTGACATACGGCCGCTACTTGTGTTGTCTACAGTAATTTGAAATATTCATCACAGGCGTAAACTGGAATTAAATCGAGAAAATTTTCAGGTGGATTAACTCAGCATTAGCGCAACGATGACATGAATTCAATTTTTGGCGATCAAGCTTCATCAAAAACCAGTGTTTATCGATGGTATGGTGAATTCCTAATTCAGTTATTGTTCCGCAAACTATTCTTGCACTCCGCATACTAACAGTGCCAGATCGTTATCTGATCTATCGTGAGATAGAGACGCAAAAAGGCATTAATGGGAGCAGCATATATTCAATATTGCAGGGCATTTTACTGTAAAAAATATATGTTCACGTTGGATCCCACACAATTTGTGGATCGCTCAAAAACATCGCTTGTTCGAGAGTAATGTTAAAAAAATACGAAACATGTCTATAACATCGTAACAGGCAGTGGATTTACGGGTATGAGTCCGAAATCAACAGCAGTTCTCTGTATAGGTGTTTCAAGATCAGCCGAATTCAACAAAACTTTTTCCCTCACGAATCATTTCCAAGCAGATGGTCGCCTGTTTGTTGGAACAACTGAACATGTCTCAACCATACCTCTGGAACAACGCAGAAGAAATTAGGAAAACCAAAGAATGAATACGGATCACTCTTCGGCAATGCGAGTTCTCGAAACAATTGCATTTTTGAGCACGCAAAATATCGATATGATGTGTTATTTATCATATAGTCCTCACTTAGGACCGAATGACTTCTTTTTATGCCCGTATGTGCAAGTAAAAGATAAACTAATTGGTCAACGTTATTCGACACCTGAAGTGGTGTCTAATGCGTTCGGACCACATGTTTTGAAGATACCTCAATCAAATGCATACATATAGATCGTGATGGAGAATAATTTGAAAACAATAGAATGATTTTCGATAATTAAAACGTATTATTGTAGGTTTGATGTAACCAAAGTTAATGTTTTTTTCTTAGAGTTACAGAATTTTTGACTGAAGTTGACAAAAATTTTCTACTGGACCCTCCACGAGGATATCGACTGGTAGTAGATACCACTGTATAACGACGTAAATAGGGACGGCCTGGTATCTGTTCGCCCCTGTTGTATACCTACGTTTCTGCAAACACCGCTTTTCACAGAGCTTTCTCATATCCAAATATTCGTGAATTCATATTATCTTACATATTGGGTTGTCAAAAAAGTCTTGCGGTATTTTCGCTAGTTGGCGCTGAAAGCGCGTAGTTCTAGTTTTATTCGTCGCATCGGGTCATGCTATACCTTTTTGGAAAGCTCATTTCAAGCGCTAACATGTGTTTGATTGATTTTCGTTTCTTTTAAGTTGTTCGTGAGTTATAGCGTTGCAAACATGGAGCAAAAACAGGGGAAATACGGCATATTTTACAGTACTACTACGATAAAGGCAAAAATGCATCTCAAGCCGCCTATAAAATTTGTGCAGTTTATGGACCCGATACAGTTTCCATTTCCACCGCACACCGATGGTTTCAACGTTTTCGTTCTGGTGTAGAGGTGGTCGAAGATGCGCCACGCTCCGGAAGGCCTGTCGTCGAAAATTGCGATAAAATCGCTGAATTGGTCGAAAGAGCCCGGCATAGTAGTCATCAAACCGTTATAAACCATTTGAAGAAGCTTGGAGTCATTAAGAAGTTCGATGTATGGGTGCTACACGAATTGATTCAATAAAAATACCGCAAGACTTTTTTGACAACCCAATATTTAGAGTGCCTCTTACCTCGAACAACTTCAGTTGACAAATTTATAAACACGAATGTTAGGGCTAACAGTCGATGGAGATCGAGATTGATGGATGTTGGTTCAATATGGCTGTTGCAAAGACTTCAAGAAGGTCTTGACTTGAACAATACGGCGATTCATCATCCATCCGATACATAATACTCAGGTTCTGAAATAACAATTCATAAAATCTCTGATATTAAGAACAAGTCACATTAGCAAACCGACGAGATCTCCTGACTTGACTACACTTCTTTTTCAAGTTATTCGAAAGAAAGGCAGACAACACACGTAGTCCCCGTAATATTGAAGGCCTCTATGTAAATACTAGGTAATATACGTTCAAAAATATATTCTATTTAAAAACGTATTTATGTAACGGGTGATTTTTTTGAGGTTAGGATTTTCATGCATTAGTATTTGACAGATCACGTGGGATTTCAGACATGGTGTCAAAGAGAAAGATGCTCAGTATGCTTTGACATTTCATCATGAATAGACTTACTAACGAGCAACGCTTGCAAATCATTGAATTTTATTACCAAAATCAGTGTTCGGTTCGAAATGTGTTTCGCGCTTTTTTATCGACAAATTTTGTTCAGCGATGAGGCTCATTTCTGGTTGAATGGCTACGTAAATAAGCAAAATTGCCGCATTTGGGGTGAAGAGCAACCAGAAGCCGTTCAAGAACTGCCCATGCATCCCGAAAAATGCACTGTTTGGTGTGGTTTGTACGCTGGTGGAATCATTGGACCGTATTTTTTCAAAGATGCTGTTGGACGCAACGTTACGGTGAATGGCGATCGCTATCGTTCGATGCTAACAAACTTTTTGTTGCCAAAAATGGAAGAACTGAACTTGGTTGACATGTGGTTTCAACAAGATGGCGCTACATGCCACACAGCTCGCGATTCTATGGCCATTTTGAGGGAAAACTTCGGACAACAATTCATCTCAAGAAATGGACCCGTAAGTTGGCCACCAAGATCATGCGATTTAACGCCTTTAGACTATTTTTTGTGGGGCTACGTCAAGTCTAAAGTCTACAGAAATAAGCCAGCAACTATTCCAGCTTTGGAAGACAACATTTCCGAAGAAATTCGGGCTATTCCGGCCGAAATGCTCGAAAAAGTTGCCCAAAATTGGACTTTCCGAATGGACCACCTAAGACGCAGCCGCGGTCAACATTTAAATAAAATTATCTTTAAAAAGTAAATGTCATGAACCAATCTAACGTTTCAAATAAAGAACCGATGAGATTTTGCAAATTTTATGCATTTTTTTTTTTTAAAAAGTTATCAAGCTCTTAAAAAATCACCCTTTAGTTTGAGGAAAATTTCTGGGAAACTAAACTTTACATTATTGTTTTTCAACTAATATTTAAAATATTCATTCAGAATAATATTATACATAACTTTTTTAGATCAGCATTCCCTCCCCAAAACACCCACCAAACTGTAGTACACTCAGGAAAGGACATAGCCGCAGCACAGGTGAACTAGAATAATTTTCACTGCGCACGACAACGTCAAAATCAATAAATCAACAGTGTCAACGAAGCTATTGCAAGTCTCAACACCATCGCTGTCACCGGCTCCGACACCAACGTCAATACATGCCAGCCAAGAATATTCAACGATGAATGTGCTGAATGCGAAGTCTCGGAAATGGCAGTGGCGCAAAAAGTCCTCACAACGAAAAGTTGCAAGCAAATGCACGCAGCAGCAGCGCTATAACTACCACAGAAGCATGTGCTCACACACACCCCCGCTCATACACGCGCAATCACTGTTGCTCACAACTCTAACGCCAACTAACACCAAATATTAATGGGCCACATCATCAACGGCGAGGTCTGACGCTTGCTGCATGCATCCTGCAAACAGCTCACGGCAACTAACGGGCAACGCCGAAGCGAGGCACAGCAAAGTATCCATAAGTGAGTTTCACCTATTAGCAACGTGCGTGGTCTGCAAATGGTGTAACGGTATGCAGTGAAAAGGCGAAAATCGTTGGACGGAAATTTGTGGCGCGAACGTTTGAAATTAATTGGTGGCGATTCTTTCTTCCACTCACTTCAAGCGAGCGGCAAGCAAACTTTAAAGAGTTTTTATAGTCGTACGGTGATGATGGTGCGCACTTTTTTTTGCCTAACTTCAATAAATAACAATACGTTCGACGTATTGCTCTGAAAGAAATTTTGACTTTTCCACTTCAACCCAACGGGCATTATAAGTAAGTGAGCTGCCTTTTCACACTCTCAACAAGAAAGGAAATTGACAGCAATTTTAAAGAAAACATAATGAGTTCTTCTTTTCAGGTAAATATCTCAAGATTCGAGACTTGAATTGTATATATAATGAAAGTTCGAAAATATTGAGATTATTATCATCATTAGGCTACGTTTATGACCGAGCGAATTCGCGTCGCGCGATGCGATGAAAATCGCTACTAGCGATCAAATACATAAATCCATACGGAGGTGTTTATCGTGCAGCGATTCAGCGAAAAGCGGTTTCAGCGAAAATGGAGCGACTGCTAGCGACGAAAATCAGCGATCAAAATTTTTGATTCAGTTGAGCGAATCGCGTTAAACACGATGGACAAATTTATCGAAAAAGTGCGGAATAAGGAATGTTTGTGGAATCTGCGTCATCCAGATTATCATAATAGAAACAAAATAAGAAAAGCTTGGGAAGAAGTAGAAAAAGAATGCGGTTTGGAAGGTAAGTAATGTATTATTTTATTTTTATGTAATAAACAACCTATACTTAAGTGAATATAACATTTTTTTGAAAAAATATTCCTTAAAATTGTTTCGTATAGTCGTAGCAGCTTCAGAGCTTCTGTTATACTGCCTCTGCTTATTCATATTTAAGGGAATAGTTTGCTGAACTTGCATTAAGGTTTGCATACAAACTCCCTCTTTATCAATTATAATATTGTGTAGCAAACAAATAGTTTTAACAAATAGTTCTGCACCATAAATATCAGTTTCGATTGATTTGGTTAGTAAACGCCATTTGTTTGTAATAATACCAAAAGCACATTCAATGGATTTTCTGGATTTAGATAACATTGTGTTGAATAGTTCAGAGTCATTGTTCAAATTTGTTTTAGAATATGGGCGCAATAAATATTTTCTGAGTGGATATGCTTCATCCCAAAGCATTACGAATGGTGCTGCAATTTCTGTGCCTGGTAGATTCCGCTCTTCTGGAATTTCATATTCTCCAGTTTCTATAAGCTTATGTAATGTTGAAGCTTCAAAAATGCCACCATCACTCTGTTTGCCATATGCTCCAACTTCAATGGCAGTAAACTTGTAGTCAGCAGATGCAACGCCTTGTAAAACGTTGGAAAGAAAGTGTTTGTAGTTGAAAAACATGCTGCCAGAATGCGGTGGCCTTTTGCAACGAATATGTTTGCCGTCAATACTTCCAATGCAATTCGGAAATCCCCATTTGGAGTAAAATTCGTCTGCTATTTTTATCAATTCTTCATTTGTTTTGCGATTCAAATGTTTGGAAACCAGAGACGTCCAAAGGGCGGCACATACTTCTCTAGTAATTTTGGCCACTGTAGCAATTCCTATGCGATAAGAAAAGGCCAAAGTACGGAATGAATTTCCCGTTGCCAAAAACCTGAAAATAAATTTAAACGAAATTATTATTTTTACATGTGTTTCAGCTAGCTCTGGTGCAAAAAAATGGAAAAACTTGAAAGACACCTATCGTAGAGAACTTCGTAAGGAAACTGTGGTGGCTTCAGGCAGCGCTGCAATGCCGCATTCAAAATGGACACATTTTAGGGATATGTGTTTTTTACAAGATATTATGGAATCGCGCTCCATGTCAGGTAACTTGATCAATGAAACAAGTTGTGATGAATTGGTGGAACTTGATGATTAAGATAAATCGGAAACTCCTGAATCCATAAAATTGATGCAGCCTGCACCTAAAAAATTAAAGAAAAAACTTACAGAAAGCTCAGCGTTTTTGGAGTTGGAGGAAAAGAAGCTCAAGCTTCTAGAAAAAAGCAACGATGAGGAGGATGATGATTACCATTTTCTTATGAGTTTCAAAAAGTACATGAAAAATATGGGTGAAGAAAAAAAAATAAAATTTCGCATAAAAATGCAGGAGGTTCTGTATGACATTATGTACGGCAGAGATAATCAGGAATCGGCTACGCCAGTTTCTTTTATTAGTTATGTGAGTAGCAGCCCAAATATTGAAACGCAGGATTCAAACAGCTTCATTTTTCCAAACGTGCAAAATTTTAATTAAGCTACTTAATATTAATGTGTGTAATATTATATTAAATACATACTTACATATGTAAGTTAACAAGTATAAATATTGAAATTAAATAAAAATTTATTATATATTACTTACCTTATGGTCAGTGCGAGCCTTTCTACAGCATCAATTGGTGTTTTCTGATTTCTAGTATTTTTTTCTATATGTTTGGATATATTACTCAAGATATAATTAAACGTGTCAATTCTCATTCGGTAATACTCCATAAATTTCTCAGGATATTGTAGAAGGCGGCGGTGTAAATGATGGAACTCTCCATGGCTTTTGCGTTCTTTGCAAATTGGATGCACTTGGAATCTTTTCTGTTTACAAAATCTTAAAATCTGCTGACGCACTAAAAGACTACTTTCTGTAAGCAAAATTTTACGAACACGTGCACACATGTCTTTTTTTAATGAAAAGTAAAAGAAACTACGAACGGATTTGACGTTATAAATTTTCAATCGCTTCTGATTTCGCTGTACTGTATACACTCAATCGCTAGCGATTACGATGGCGAAACCGCTGGTAGCTATAGAGCGATTTTCATCGCATCGCGGGACGCGAATTCGCTCGGTCATAAACGTAGCCTTATCCTTAAGGCCATTGAAATAATTGAAAACGTGACTTTTTTCTAAGTTTTCAAAAAGGGGGACATGTGATTTAAAAAAATGGGTGTGTTATACCCTAAACCTTTCGTTTTTTCTTTTCGTTATTTGCCGCCAATTCGAGCTACCAAGTGCACACAGACTCTTCTCCTCCTGATCGCTCCAAAGAAGTACAGAATCGAATACCTTCAAAGCGGGAGTGTTCTTCAAGCGCGACTTGGACGAAGGAGTTTTTTCGATTTGAAAAAAAATGTAGCGAATTTTAATTTCTTTGTGAAAATGTCTGCCAAAAACCATTTTTAAGTTATTTTTGCCTTCGTCCAAATTCTAAGTTAATGTTTTACCTAAAACACGTGTTTATTCACTTTAGGTGATCCTGTAAGCAGTTATCCTTATATTTTTTTCCAAAAATTTCAGAATTTCTTTCTTATAAAATATTTCATTTTTTATATGAGAAACAATTTTTTGGAAAACGGCTGTTTTTACTCGAGGAAACCCATGTAACCCCTTAGTTAACCAATACCTGCTAATATGTTTTTAGAATTGTACCTTTTATTGGGTGTTTCGGAAACTATTCAAATTGTTCCACATGGCAGTACTTTTTCAACTGATAATAGTGATGATTATAACTTCAAATGGGCAGCCTTATACTACATATATATAATTTGACTTAAGCTATTTGCTTTTTATAGCTAAAAATATTATAAAACAAGTTACTATTTGGACATAAGAACATAATTGCTTTTTGATTTGTACACTGGAAAGGAAAGAGTCAGATGGACCATAAATTTTGTTTTATATGGGAAGTATGCGTGGTTGAATTCCGATTTCGCTCATTTTGGCATTGTGACATTAGAATATTAGCAGAATGTTTCGTACGAATTTAATCAAATAGGTTAGGTGGGTCGCAAGATATGTGATTTTACCCAGTATTGGGAGGTGCTACGCTAGTAAAGACCTGGCAAGAGAGATCTGGAATGTAATATTCTCTCTTGTATGTAATTACTGATTTTTCGAACTTTTAGTAGTTTTAAACAGTACAGTTATAAGAATAGAGCTTATTTTCTGATTTCATCCACTTTTTACAGTCTCGGTAAGGGTGCTTAAGATTATAAGAGATAAGAAATTTGTCGTGAGCGAATTTGGCTTAGTGGTTTAAGTTCTCTGTGGCAACATGTTGCAAAAGTATAAACATACTTACCTTGATTTTCATTGATCAGTTTTAATATCAGCTATATGATACAGTCATCCACTATAGGCGTTTGTGACAGAGGAGCTGCTTCTTTGTGAGAAAAGGATATGTACAAATCGACATATTTGAGATATGCAGTATATGCAGACAGACACACAGTTTCCTTTGTGGTCTTACAAGTATCGTGGCAAATTTAATATACGCTGTTCAGGGTGTAACAAGTTAAATTAATTGAAAATCTAGATGACTTTGACTTTGATAGACTTTGTTAAAAGACGATAGAAGACCGCCTGCAATATCATAAGCATAAGCATGCCTTGAGAAAGCATGCAGGAAATTGCTGGCGCAAAAATCATAAATAAGTTTTTTTTAGATTCAATGCTGGCGTAACCGTTAAGTAGAGCTTGGGTTACGGTTAGGGATGATTCTAAAATTAAAGTCAGGATTAGACGCTGCAAGTTTTTCTGGATCACAGCGCAGGTAAGTTCTTATTTGGTTTACCAATCTTGGCTTAAAGGCTTTAGTTGAAGAATCATATATGTAATAAAGAACACCAGAAGTGAAGACCTTTCTAATTCTTAGTTCTGTTTTAGTTATTTACTCATATACTTTCATATACAACAACCAAATAAGTAACATAAACCATTGTAATAAACGCGTAAACTAACCCGCGTCGACACATAATGGCAGCCACCATGGCGTATACGTAACGCTGCTAATGTAATTCAGCAAGCAATTGCGCGTAATTTGCGTACAAATCCGGAACGATTCATTGAAATTCAGCTGGCAGTTTAATTTTCGCAATGCAGCAACGCCGCTACAACAGCAACAATCAACCGTAGCCATGGAACGTACCGAAAGTGAGGTAAATTAAATCATGTTGCAACTGGCATGCAACAAATAAAGACACTAAAGCAAAATTACAAGGCGTGCGTAAGAGAAAGCAAGCGTAACTGTAATAGAAATACTAAATATTTTGCATGCGCTTGCTACTGTTATTGTTGCTGTTGCTGGGTATGTGAGTGTGTAGTGGCAATAGCGATGCCAACTACAAGTGGCAAGGAATCAAGTGAAATGACGACAATGCTGCAATACATTAAAATTAAAATTGTAAATGCGCTTGAAAGTGGCGGCTGGCGGCGGCGAGGGGCGGCGGCAACCAACAGCGCAATGTATAACAAAACTATGCAGCAGAAACTTTCGCAGGCGAATGTGCAGCATGAATGTGCAACAAAAGGCAATGGCAACAGCGCACTCCAGCATTTTAGCGCAGCGAAAATTCAACGCTGGCGCATGCATGTGTGTGTGTGTGTGTGTGTGCCTGTGTTAGGGTGTATGTTGTAGCAACAAAAGCGCTATAAAGCAAACATGAGTGAAATTTTAGAATTCATTGAATTTTAAAACATAACAATAAAGCACTCAAGAGCTGCGTCATCGTCGCTGCCGCTTGCCAAATACACACACACACAGCGCCGTTATGGCGAATGCTGCCGTTGCTGAGGCTATGGAAAATTCAATACTATTATGAAATGAGAAATGAAAGCGAATGGCGCTTGAGAGTCTAACGGCGCAATGCATGTCTGTGTGTGCGTGTGTGTGTGGGTTGTGTGTGTCTCTAACTCCAGCCAGCGCCGTGTCATAATACAATATCTTTCACCCACATACATACACAAGCGCAGCATGAAGGATGCTCGGCACAGCGTAAATGTGCGTGTTTGTGCATGTTCACGCCCGCCTGATGTCTCATGTTCTCACTGTGCCTGACAATGACTGGTGCAGGTGGCGGCTGGCGGCTGGCTCTTGGCTGCTGACTGCTGACTGCCTCAAGTGAATGAATGTATGAATGAGCTCGCCGTGGCGTTGAGTGCACGCTGAAGTGCATTGTAAACAACAGTAATGGCGGAAATTGTTCACCGCGCATTCACAAACACGCACGCCCACACACCGACACACCCACGCATTGGCTCTGCACTTACACATACATACGCGCACGTCAACTTAATGTACTAAATATATTTAATATGAATTTAGCGCAACTAAAACTAAGAACTAAGCGCTCACGCACACACACACACCGACATAAATAAGCGTACATGCGCATGTGTGCGTTTGATTGAAGGGCATTTCAGGTGCTTCACATGTGTGAGTGCATGGAAAATATTAGTAAATGTTATATGCTCGTGTAAGATGAATAGTGGCAGCGCGCACACACGCGCATTTATGAAAGGGGAGCGCTGAAGTAAAACAAATTTTCGCTGGTAAATATGTATGTGCGTGTGTTCCTGTGCCAGTGGGATTTTCGGCATACTTGCACAAAAATTTTGTGATACTCATACATGCACACATATATGCGGCTCCTTACAGCATACACTTGAGTGCTGTGTATTTGTTTTAGTCAAGTCAACGTCAGTGGCAGCGGCACTCTTTATTGTGAGTGTGTGTATGTGTGCAAGTAAGAAAGTCCACTTTTTCTTAATATTTACATTAGAATTATGTTTATGTGTGCCATTTGTACGATTTAAATGCGCTTTCTTGATTTCATTTCAAATTATTACATTGCCAGTTAGAAGGTAGTTTCTGATTTCAATTTGACTTATTTAAAAATAAATGTATGTACTTGCGAAAGAAACACAATCGGATTAAGAGATATTTTGCGAAAATCCTTGAACGAAGCAAAGATTATCAAGAAGGTTTATGGGGATTAAGAAGGAAATAGGAAAATATTATTTAATAATTAATTTAGACTTGAAATTGTGAATATATTATCAAAATAAGACATGCGAGTTTTAGCAGAATAGTAGCCACAATAATACTCATATGTCAGTTGCTGAAATGAAATAAAGAACGCCATATAGGATATATATATGCGGCAATAGTTAATTATTATTCTTTAGCTACAAGGCCCAGTTTTGTTTCAAAACAACTTTTTATCTCATCTGCAGTAAAATTAGCCTGGCAGGCTGAAAAGTTCACAAACGTTGACTTTGGCAAATCGTAAATACAAAAAAGTCCTTTCTTGAACTTTATTTGATCAATATATGCAATCGTAGTCCGATATCGGCGGTTCTCAAAACGTGAGGAACTAGTTCGCTTATATAATAGGTCAGTTGAAAAGTTCCCATTAGCCGTAACCTTTAAAAGGCGCGTTAACTATTGCACTATTAGCTTGTAAATTATATCATTTTGAGTGAACTTGAGAAACTTTTGTTATTGAAAAAAAAATGGATGAAAGGAATTTTTGATAAATTATTGCTTTTTGAGTGGAAAAAATACAATTGAAGCAACAACTTGGCTTGATGGCGATTTTTCTAACACAGTCCAAAAAAATCAAACAGCAAAGATTAGTATGCTAAGTTTAGACGTGGTGAAATGAGTACCGAAGACGGTGAACGGAGTGAACGCCCAGAAGAGATTGTTACCGACGAACGCATCAAAAAAATTCAAAAAACAATTTTTTGTTGACCGAAGAGTGAAGTTATCAACTGAACATGTACATATTAGGTTGTCAAAAAAGTCTTGCGGTATTTTCGCTAGTTGGCGCTGAAAGCGTGTAGTTCTAGTTTTATTCGCCGCATCGGATCATGCTATACCTTTTTGGAAAGCTCATTTCACACGCTAACACGTTTGATTGTCGTTTCTTTTAAGTCGTTCGTGAGTTATAGCGTCGCAAACATGGAGCAAAATAAAGAGAAAATACGGCATATTTTACAGTACTACTACGATAAAGGCAAAAATGCATCTCAAGCCGCCAATAAAATTTGTGCAGTTTATGGACCCGATACAGTTTCCATTTCCACCGCACAACGATGGTTTCAACGTTTTTGTTCTGGTGTAGTGGTGGTCGAAGATGCGCCTCGCTCCGGAAGGCCTGTCGTCGAAAATTGCGATAAAATCTCTCAATTGGTCGAAAAAGACCGACATAGTAGTCATCAAACCGTTATAAACCATTTGAAGAGTCACTAGAGAGCTCGATGTATGGGTTCCACACGAACTGATTCAATAAAAATACCGCAAGACTTTTTTGACAACCTAATATCATTCACGAATATTTGGATATGAGAAAGCTCTGTGCAAAGTGAGTGCCACGAGAGCTTAATTTTGACTAAAAACAACAAGGAATTGAAGATTCGGAGCAGTTTTTGGAGATGTTCAAGCTTAAAAAATCCAATTTTGTGTCTCTATGTGACAATAGATGACGCATGGCTCCACCATTTTACTCCGAAGTCCAATCGACGGTCATCCGAGTGTCGATTGCACACACGATGAACCCAAAAAAATGTTATGGAAAACTTGGAGGGTTGCTATGGAACCATGTTGAATGAAAAACAAATTTTGTCCAAAAAAAATATGTTTGCTATGGTAGGCCGGGAACATACCAATTAACGTGTTACAGACATAGGGGTAGACAGGCGAATATGGCTAAATCGACTCAACACATGACGCTGAACTTTTAAATACATAATTTATAGGGCCTCCGATGTTTCTTTCTGGGTGTTATAAACTTTGTGGCAGACTTAATACTTATACCGTATTGAAGATAAAAAAATTGTTTTGGAAAGTTCGAACTTCGGCATAATTACCGCCGGCAGATATACGCGATTATAGCGATCTTGCAGTTTACGATAAAAAAATTCTAATTCGTTCCGGTTAATAGCTAATAAACTTAAAACAAGTAGGTTGGTAATCATAAGCGTCTGAAAAAGATGCAATTTTTCGGTTGAAACAATCTTAGAGGCCGTCCTCGACTCTTAACCGATGCGGATGCTCAAAATATGATATCTAATATGATAAAATACAAGTTCTTAATGCCTAAGGCTTCTTTAAATATGTAAATTGATGAACTGCACGAAGAGCATTTTAAAAAATAGTGCACTTTGCTGTAGTGAAAAAAGTAATCCAGCATTGTCGGAGAAAAATGTGAAGGCACGTTTAAGTTTGCCAGACAACACCGACGTGGAATGGCTAATTTGGTCAGATGAAACCAATTTCAATTGATTCAGTCAGTTGGAAAACAATATTTGCTGGTGCCGACCAGGTGAATCCATATAACAGCACCATTTTAAGCAACGAATAAAACACGTTGGAGACAATGTAATGGCTTGGAGCTAACAATAGGCTACCCCGAATGTGTGAAACAATAAAGGGCAGATGCACAATAATCTGTAGGCGATGGGAATCTTTAACATGACTATGAGAGAGTAATTCATAAAACAGACTTAAAAAGTTCCGAAACATGTGAGACAAGCTGCGAAGCCACACGAATTAAACTACTATTTCTCTTTTTAAAAACTCTGCACTCCGCTGCATAGTGTTATATGTAAGCCACTTCCGTCTTTTATATTACTCGCAAAGCTAAGGCAGATATCTAGATATTCTCTCGGAATTTTTGGCTTACTCTGTAATTCTATATTACAATTATCCATATGATAAGAAACCATTGACCTTAGCTTCTTTCTATTGGTATGGTATGGTATGGTATGGTATGGTATGCATAGTAGACCACACATAGTCTGCTACAACAACCCTTTTGCATCCTGCAGGAAAATAAAAGCGGAGATGAAACTGGGGATGGGATGAACTGGAGCGATTAACTATTCGACGACGAATTTTGATAGAAAGTTTGAATGCGCAAAGCCTACGAAAGGTGCTTTCATTTAACCAAAGGCATGCCAAAGCGCAGTAGGAGTGTACCAAAAATCATTTAAATTGGTCAATGTTGAAATGGTGTTATATACTTTGAACAAATGATTTCAAACTGCTCTTTTCCTAAGTAGGGAGCCTTGAAATGGATCACCCTTTACAAACCTTATGTACCTGAAGGTACATATATCCTTGACTTTGATTCTGGCATGTTGTTATAGGTCATATTCACTGCTTTTTCAATGGGCCGAGCTGTATATATAATCCTCCTACTTCACAATATGAAAAAATGGAAGCAAAGAAAAATCCAAATTGGAGAAAAAAACTACAAAAATTAAGTATTTAAATAAATCCTATCCATTTTTCCTTCATTTTCAGCTCAACCAAAACACCGCAGCGACTCTTTCAAAAGTTCCTGTTTGTCCTTTCAAAACACATAATTATTTTTACATTTCACATGCCACAGCGTGCACTTATGAAGTTTTCCTCTTAAATACACAAGCGCATTTCACACGCTGCCAGCTGCTTAAAAGTGCAGTGCTGTGCTTTTGCCTTGCAATCAAAATATTTTCACAACACACACACACACGCACCCCACCAACACATATGCTCACCACCCAGACGCCTGATGTAAGGCCTGCAGCCGGCAATAGCGGCAGCAACGGCACAGGGCGACACGTCAGTCAAGTCATAAAGCGAAGTATGCGAAATATGCAAAAAATGCGCGGCAATATGCAGAAGCCAACACCAGTCAAGATTGCGGCACGGCCATAAACGAACAACTAGCAGCCAGTCACCGCGCGGAGCCGTCAGCCAACAGTGGCAACACCGACGGCGCCGGCAGTGGTTGTCGGTGTTGGTGTTGTTGTCGGAGCTGATGGTGTCAAGTGCGCGATTAATGCGAAAAAACGGTGCAAAGTAAAGCAAGTGAACAGAAATTAACGCATGCACAAATTTCTGAAAGTACAGCAAGCAAAACAACAGCAAAATAAAAGAGTTAAGAAAGGGCTAAGTTCGGGTGCAACCGGTCGCGTCAGCTGAAATTATATTAAAAACATTTTCAATTGAGTTATACATATGTATGTGAAATTAACCCGACCGAAGAGGCTAAATTTATTATTTTCAGTTAATATGGCAAACGTTCAACAGAGGATCGAAATTCTTTATATTAGGAATGTGAGGTTTTGACCAAGGTATAGACCAGTTCTAATTCAGCGCTAAGTTAATTATATCTAAGAAAACTTCTTCATTTTGTTTCATTAAAATATCACATTTTGACCAAATTGAATGGTCTAAATTTAGGCGAAAAGACGGAAATCATCATATGACTTATATCGGGAGAAGAGAAAGGGACGCTGAAGTATTAGCCAGTATGCCGCCTTTTGACATCCAGGGAGATCCACTCGAGCGGTTATATCAGCGCTTAAACCAGTATCGGCAAAGACAGAGAAGAGGATTAAGAGCACCAAAATGTGGTAGAAGCAGTGGAATTCCTCATCCAAAGAGCGCTGGACCCATCGACTTATACCGGACTCGTGGATAGACAGACGGCATTCAGAGTACACAGAAGACTTTGAACATGTATTGTTTTATCACCCTCGATTTTCAAATACAATGGAAAAACTAAAAACTACACCCGGTGGTAAGTTTACGGTCAATAATTTAACTACACGTATGTGTCAGTCGACTGATAAATGGAAAGCTGTTAGCGAAGCGTCAGCATTCATAATGAGGGAACAGGGACTTTTTCAACAGATTAGGCGTGCTTCAGTCCGCACAATAGAGGAGACTTAAATGTCCTGTCCCTCACACAAAGTAATACATACTTAGCCGGTGGTTCCGTGGGAGAATCTTGAGTTGGGTGTGGGTTAGGTTTAGTGGATCAAAGTTCTACATTCCGGCTTTTGATACTTCCCCCTACTATAAAAAAAAACATCAAGCAACCAAATTGTTGTTCAAGTCAACTCGGCTGATTATCCCGACCATTACTTTTAGGTAACATATACAACCGTTAGGTGAACAAAACTATTATACTCTATAGCAACATGTTGCAAGTATAAAAATAAAATCGCAAAGGAAATTAAAAGAGTGTGAAACGAAAATTATTTTATAACAGTCATTAGTATTTAATGTAAGTAAATGCACGTGTTAGTGTATTTTATGGAGAAAACATGAATGAAGCGTAGTCCGTCTGATTTTACGGTATCTGCGAACTTCTGTCAAACATTTTAGTAATGTAACAGTGCGAATGGTCTCGTAGTGCAATATGGCGTCATTGTTGTTTTGACAGTGAAGGGCTCCCGCTATATTAAATATATTTATTGACACTTTCCACCTCATTATTTTGCATTTTTCGCTTTTCTTACTCACCTTGTATTATTACAGTATTTTCAGCTTATTGACCCTGTGGCTGCTCCCTCCCCAAAACATTTTGAAAACAAAAAAAAAATAAAAACTCTAAACATTTTATTAAAATACCGAAATAAAGTCACGCAAGTACAAAACATTCAAAGCACGGCGCTCCAATGAGTACTTAACCCACAAACGAAAAACAAAAATATTGGAAAAATTACAATTTATTGCTCAACGTAGTCTATTTCTAACTCGATACACTTGATCGATGCTCCAATTTCTTCATTTCCTTAACGCGTCTGAACAATAACCTTTCAGTAGGTCTGTAAAGGAGATTTCCGTGGAGGCAATCACACCCAAATATCTGTCTGACAAATAACTTTCAAGTTTGTAAACTAAAAGAATTCACAGGAAGCTCAATTTGGGGAATATAATGAATAAGGAAACAGTTCATAACCTAATTCGAACAATTTGGCCGGGTGTGAGCTGATGCATTGCTGGAAGAGGACATTTTCTTCGGCAAATGGGACAATAAACAACAGTTCGAGATCAAAACGGCTTAACAATTCGGCATAGTACAGTTCTGTGAGCGTTTTGCCCTCTCTCCAAGTAGTCGCTAGTAGATCACTCCTTCACAATCACAGAAAACGATGACCATCACCTTTTCATCCGATTGCAAAGTCTTATTGGGAGCAGGTCTGCCATTGATTCGTGTATTTCTTAGTAAATGGCGTATACCAGTGGATCCATGTTTCGTCGCTAGTCACGAAGCTATGCCAAACTTTTTTAATCGCGCATCAATCGGAGAATGATAAGAATTTACTTTGAGATTTACCTTCCAAAAACGAAAATAGCATCACCGGATAATATTTCTATTTTTCATATTTTTTAATCCGCGCTCAAAATCCTCAACTGAGATTTTGACAGAAGGCGTAAACGAGAATGCACTACAACATTTTGAATTTCTCTTGCAATAGTCGCACTATTAAGCGGTATCGTACTGCCCTCGTACACTCACATGCGAGCAAAATGTATGAAACATGCTATGGTGAGAAGAAACAACACCAGCCAGCTGCTGGCACAAACGATGACTCTGGATTTGTGTGTGTGCCATGCATGAAATTAATTTTTGAAAACTTTAAATTAAACTCTCTTTGCACTTAGTCCTCCTGAGCTGTGAAAAGTGTGGCTGAAACTCAGCATCATTTCATTAGAGAATAAGAGAAGCAAATATAGAAGAAGTGTCGTTACGACTGAGAGCACTGTCCGATAAATAATTAAAGAGGTGAATGGTCCAGGAGATACATGCATATTAACTTAGATAACGCATTGTGTATCAAAACTCTAGCATGAATGAATTGTCTTGAATGTCTTGAGGCTGCTCTTCGTTCCAAATGCGGTTTTTTTTATTAAATACCTATTGAGCCAGAAATATTTTAAATGACTTATTAGTGCAATTGCTTCCTGATTTGTGAACTGGATAGCGAAAAAATCAAATGGAATTTAAAATTGTGTCATATGGGATGTAAGCGTGGCTGTTGTCCGAATTGTCCATTTTTAGACTGTGACACAGGAATACGAGGTTTGACAATTAAGTAATGAGACTGATTTTATTGCGCTTGTGGTAAATCTGTGACCCTGAAATTTCCTTTCTCTTTTTTCGGCATCCCTCCCTTCTCCACTGATATATGTACCATCGCTTTAGCTTGTTTAGTTCGCCTGCTGAGTCAAGTTGAGTAGACGAGTGTTTGTAGTGCTCGTCACGAAAATGGAAAAACGAAATCAAGAGGAACACGTCGCGATAAAATTTTGCGCTAGATTGGGCGAAACAGCTTCTGAAACGTACGCTAAAATTGTAAGAGTGTATGGTGATAGTACTCTTAGACCCGGAAACCAAGCGCCAAAGCTCACAATGGTTGTCTCCGCGGTTTGTAGAATGATTTTCAAATATATGGTTTTTATGGAACCAGTCTAATTACTTAATTGTTATACCTCGTATGTGAAACATATCACTTACTAAGTATTGTCGAAATCGGTTGGTCGTGTCCCGAGATGTGTGATTTCACCAAAAAGTGGGCAGTACGCCCACGTCCATCGTCCAATTTTCACACCGTCTCCCATAAAGCCTTCTCACACCAACTCGGAGGTAAAATTTAATGTCTGCACTTTTAGTAATTTTTAACAGTGCCATTATATAGAGAATGAGCGGTTTCATCTTCCGATTTCATCCATTTTACCTCTGTCGATATGAGTTCTTATAGTATTTTTGCTTGGCGAATTTGTAACTTTAATAGCTTATGAAATGCGTACATTAAACTTATTAGTTGGCAGGGCCACGCCCACTTTTTCAAAGTTTTTTTCCCACTGGCGCCCCTACTACTGCGACTTCTGTACCAAAGTACAATTTTATATCCTAAATAGTTTTTTCAAAAAACTTACAGCGATAGGCCAGGTCTTATTAACTGAACTGTTATTTTACTGAAAGTGAAGACAAAGCATCGCTAAGATACCTTAAAAACTATGTGTTTATAGTATTTTCGGTTTCTTGTGCTAGCTATTTGGTCTAGTATGGCTTGCTATTTTGATGGTTTTTTCCTTTGTATGCGCCCAAATGTTATTTAGCAAAGGAACGAGCATACAAGGCTACTTGAAAATCACTTGCTAAATATTGGGTTTGATCTGTATTTGATCGTAATGTTTTTATAGGAATAAGCAATGTTGTAGAATGGGAATTTTAATGATTTTTGTTTTTTATGAAATTACGGTTTGGAACATATTCAAATTATCTTATATTGTGAACCGAAACCACTAGTCTTTTCCAACCTACTACATTTTCATTTTCAGCATGAGTTTACCATGAATGAAATCAAGAATTAAAATTATTTTCTCACTACTACTTTGTTATTTGTTTGTAGGGTATTCATCCTTTTTATATAATTGAGTGCATACGTGTAACTGCATGTGTGTGGTTGTGAAAGTTTTCGAAACTATTTGTAAATTAAAGTGGATCATTTACAAAATGAATTTTATTAAGTGTCCCTTCTGGGTATACAACTTCAAACTAATGTGACAATCAAAAAGCGAAATACAAATAAAAAATATGCGCGATTATTTATGGAAAATTTACAGTTATAGATATGTATGTACAATAGTTATATGCAATGATTTTCGAAAAGTTAACGCGTGAAGAATGAAAGCCAGAAATTCAGAACAATAAATAATTTAAAGATAAACTATAACGCTCCAAAATCAGCACTTGCATTAATAAAAATAATATTAAAACACGATTTTAATCTAGCAATGCTCATCTATACATAGTTAATAATATCATTGACCTAAATTTTTGCATGAAAAATACCAAAATTCGCAGTGAGAATAATTCCAAAAATTGTGGTAACAGCAAATATGCTTCAAAATGTATAACTAATTTATTAATAATATATTTGTGAATAATTTTTGAGCGGTGTTTTCCAATACCCATTGTTTAATTGCTACAATTGCCGAAATAAATGTTAACAACATACTTTTATTAAATGGATGTTTGTATTTACACAAATCATTCACCTGAAAGCAACAATAAATACATCGACAGTTGCCCGGTTATTAGCCATTTTAATTTTGTGTCGTTTTTTGGTTAATAAATATTGCTAAAATGAGTTTACATTTTACTCTACATGTAGTTGACATATACTTGATCCTGACAGCTTGTTATTATGAATAAATAAAAGCATTTGACGTGAATAAATAATTAAATTATTAATTATTCTATTCAACAGTTGCTTACCAACCACCTCCGCCTACCCACGTGCGGGACACGTGGCGTAAGGAATAATTTTTTTCTTTTGAGCCCAGTCGCGTCAGACAGAATTATATTTAAGTAAAACAAGAAAAAACGTTAACTTCGGTTGCACCGAAGCTAAATACCCTTCACAGGTGCATTTCTGTTAGTAACTATGTGTTCAGTTTGTATGAAAGCTATATGCTATAGCAATCCGATCTGAACAATTTCTTCGGAGATTACATTGTTGCCTTAAAAAATAATCTATACCAAATTTCGTGAATATATCTCGTCAAATGTGAAAGTTTTCCATACAAGAACTTGATTCCGATTGTTCAGTTTGTATGGCAGCTATATGCTATAGTAATCCGATCGGAACAATTTCTTCGAAGATTACATTGTTGCCTTAAAAAATAATCTATACCAAATTTCGTGAATATATCTCGTCAAATGTGAAAGCTTTCCTTACAAGAACTTGATTCCGATCGTTCAGTTTGTATGGCAGCTATATGCTATAGTAATCCGATCGGAACAATTTCTTCGGAGATTACATTGTTGCCTTAAAAAATAATCTATACCAAATTTCGTGAATATATCTCGTCAAATGTGAAAGTTTTCCTTACAAGAACTTGATTCCGATCGTTCAGTTTGTATGGCAGCTATATGCTATAGTAATCCGATCGGAACAATTTCTTCGGAGATTACATTGTTGCCTTAAAAAATAATCTGTACCAAATTTCGTGAATATATCTCGTCAAATGTGAAAGTTTTCCTTACAAGAACTTGATTCCGATCGTTCAGTTTGTATGGAAGCTATATGCTATAGTAATCCGATCGGAACAATTTCTTCGGAGATTACATAGTTACCTTAAAAAATAATCTATACCAAATTTCGTGAATATATCTCGTCAAATGTGAAAGTTTTCCATATATGTTATAGTGGTCCGATATCGGCCGTTCCGACAAATGAGCAGCTTTTTGAAGAGAAAATGACGTTTGCAAAATTTTAAAAGGATATCTTAAAAACTGAGGGACTAGTTCGTATATATACAGACAGACGGACAGACAGACGGACATGACTAAATCGACTCAGCTCAACATACTGATCATTTATATATATACTTTATAGGGTCTCCGACGCTTCCTTCTGGGTGTTACAAACATCGTGACAAAGTTAATATACCCTGTTCAGGGTATAAATATATTATAATTTAATGCAATATGAACTTCAATAATTTGTTAAAAATGAAAATATAGAATTTCATAAACCTATCAATGTATCTAAATGATCAGAATTATGAGAAGAGTTGAAATCCGGGTGATTGTTTGTCTGACCGTCCGTCCGTACAAGCTATAACTTGAGTAAAACCAAGATATATTTATGAAACTTGGTTGACATGTTCCTTGGCATCATAAAATGTTTGGTGTTGTATATGGATGTAATTGGAGCACTGCCGCGCCCACAAAAAGATATTAAACTGTAATTTACTTACTTACTTTTGACAGAAAATATCGGTCTATGTGAGATATATACAATTGAAGATGAGAGAGAACCCGTTCCTGATAATAGTAATTCTGTGTATGGGTTGAATGGGGTCAATACTTCTTTGAGCCCCTTAATAAAGGTTTTTTGAACTCCCAGAGAACTTTATATTGGACATATTGGTCAATATTTGCGTTATCTTAATGAAATTTACAGAACAGAAAATAGTTACAATTGGCCGAAAACTTGACCTAACCCTCATATAACTATTATCAAGATTTTCGAAGATCCGACTGAATTCGCTCCATATGATTGGTGGTAGTATTGAAGCACATTAATGAAACCTAGCGAAAACTTTTTAGATTGTGGCATGATAATAACGGGTGATTTTTTTGAGGTTAGGATTTTCATGCATTAGTATTTGACAGATCACGTGGGATTTCAGACATGGTGTCAAAGAGAAAGATGCTCAGTATGCTTTGACATTTCATCATGAATAGACTTACTAACGAGCAACGCTTGCAAATCATTGAATTTTATTACCAAAATCAGTGTTCGGTTCGAAATTTTTTTATCGACAAATTTTGTTCAGCGATGAGGCTCATTTCTGGTTGAATGGCTACGTAAATAAGCAAAATTGCCGCATTTGGGGTGAAGAGCAACCAGAAGCCGTTCAAGAACTGCCCATGCATCCCGAAAAATGCACTGTTTGGTGTGGTTTGTACGCTGGTGGAATCATTGGACCGTATTTTTTCAAAGATGCTGTTGGACGCAACGATACGGTGAATGGCGATCGCTATCGTTCGATGCTAACAAACTTTTTGTTGCCAAAAATGGAAGAACTGAACTTGGTTGACATGTGGTTTCAACAAGATGGCGCTACATGCCACACAGCTCGCGATTCTATGGCCATTTTGAGGGAAAACTTCGGACAACAATTCATCTCAAGAAATGGACCCGTAAGTTGGCCACCAAGATCATGCGATTTAACGCCTTTAGACTATTTTTTGTGGGGCTACGTCAAGTCTAAAGTCTACAGAAATAAGCCAGCAACTATTCCAGCTTTGGAAGACAACATTTCCGAAGAAATTCGGGCTATTCCGGCCGAAATGCTCGAAAAAGTTGCCCAAAATTGGACTTTCCGAATGGACCACCTAAGACGCAGCCGCGGTCAACATTTAAATGAAATTATCTTCAAAAAGTAAATGTCATGAACCAATCTAACGTTTCAAATAAAGAACCGATGAGATTTTATGCGTTTTTTTTTTAAAAAAAGTTATCAAGCTCTTAAAAAATCACCCTTTAGTTAATAGATAAGACTGGTCAGCACTACCCCAACGTCCAAATACTACGTTTAAGGATTTCCGTTTTTCTAACAGATGTTCTAATATGTCGAATATGTCGGTCAGTGTATAAGTTATATAATAACGGGTGATTTTTTTGAGGTTAGGATTTTCATGCATTAGTATTTGACAGATCACGTGGGATTTCAGACATGGTGTCAAAGAGAAAGATGCTCAGTATGCTTTGACATTTCATCATGAATAGACTTACTAACGAGCAACGCTTGCAAATCATTGAATTTTATTACCAAAATCAGTGTTCGGTTCTTTTCTTTTTTATCGACAAATTTTGTTCAGCGATGAGGCTCATTTCTGGTTGAATGGCTACGTAAATAAGCAAAATTGCCGCATTTGGGGTGAAGAGCAACCAGAAGCCGTTCAAGAACTGCCCATGCATCCCGAAAAATGCACTGTTTGGTGTGGTTTGTACGCTGGTGGAATCATTGGACCGTATTTTTTCAAAGATGCTGTTGGACGCAACGTTACGGTGAATGGCGATCGCTATCGTTCGATGCTAACAAACTTTTTGTTGCCAAAAATGGAAGAACTGAACTTGGTTGACATGTGGTTTCAACAAGATGGCGCTACATGCCACACAGCTCGCGATTCTATGGCCATTTTGAGGGAAAACTTCGGACAACAATTCATCTCAAGAAATGGACCCGTAAGTTGGCCACCAAGATCATGCGATTTAACGCCTTTAGACTATTTTTTGTGGGGCTACGTCAAGTCTAAAGTCTACAGAAATAAGCCAGCAACTATTCCAGCTTTGGAAGACAACATTTCCGAAGAAATTCGGGCTATTCCGGCCGAAATGCTCGAAAAAGTTGCCCAAAATTGGACTTTCCGAATGGACCACCTAAAACGCAGCCGCGGTCAACATTTAAATGAAATTATCTTCAAAAAGTAAATGTCATGAACCAATCTAACGTGTAAAATGAAGAACCGATGAGATTTTGCAAATTTTATGCGTTTTTTTTTAAAAAAAAGTTATCAAGCTCTTAAAAAATCACCCTTTATATCTTTATATATATAAATCTTCTGACCGTGTGTTTGCATTTGAACTGCTCCTAAACGGATGGACCGATTTTGATGAAATGGAAAAAGTTTTTTTAAATAAATTTTTCATTTGTAATTAATTGCTAATTTTAAATGTTTGACCGATGGATGGCGCTACCATCGCAGTGTCCAATATTCAAACCTTAAATTGGCGTAAACGTGCATTAAAGAAAACGATGCCAAAGTAAAAGGCGACATCTGTAGATCAAGTTTTTATATTGTGGATAGAGTTTTTCGTTCTTAAGCAATAAATTGGGTCATTAAATACATCTATGGGTAGCTATAACATTTTTTTTATACCTGCTAACTATTGGAGGGGGTGTCTTGACAGGCAATTTACAATTGCAAAAGGTCTGGCATAAAAATAGTGGCATAACTGAAGTGTTGATAAAAAGGTCTATTAAAATTTGAGATATATAGAAATCTTTTCGAAGCATTGCACAGAGCAATGCAATATTTAAACGGGAACGATGAATACATATATGCGTACAATTTCAAACTGATCCTTCCTGAAAAATATTAAAATTGCTAAATATTAGGAATGGTAGAATAGAACTGCAATCAAATACACAATGCAATGAATTAAAACTGGCTCATTTATCATTCGATGAATAATATTCCACGGACATCCCAAAAAACTGATGCCATAACCTTGCCAGCCGATTTTTTTTGTCTTTTCACGCTTGAGAACCGTTTCTTAATATGCAGTCCACTAGGCTGACAATCGATTGAACTCGATGGATTTCACTGATGCACAGCCCAAATTCAATAGTATTTTTACCCCAAAAACAAATTCTTTCTTAACGCACGAAATTCTTTATGTTTCTTTTTTTTTTAAACTAACACAAGTTGCTTCACCAAAAATGCGATTATTCCTTAAATAATATTTATAACCTAACTAATAGAAATCATATAGATGGTATTAGTAGTACTACCTATGTAACAGCCACAATAAAACTTGGGCGAGTCCTCTAGTAGTATATATATAGTTAGAATTACTTGAATTTCGATCCTCTGGTTGACGGTTTACACTTTAATGTATATCCTTGGCTTTGCAATTTGCAAGAGTGTATAATGTTCGGTTGTACCCGAACTAATACCTTCTTACGTTTTTATTATTTTTTCTTTCGGCTGCCTTTACTCGCTGATCACTTACCCTCATAAGGAACAAACAGCAATCTCCTATCATTACCGGTTTCCATTTACCTTGGTAACGCTTCTCCATTGTTAGGAGCCACCAAGAAACTTTCTTCTTGCTCGGTAGTAAGGCGGAGTGGAATGACTCCACGCTCGACATACCGCTGAGAGGTAGCACTATCCAGAGGTACACTGACGGCTCGAAAACACCAGAAGGCATTCGGGCAGTTATTGACCGCACACCAAACTATCCTTATCAATGGGACGTTTTCCGAGCATCTTCAAGCAGTAATCTTTGCTATAAGTCAGTGTACAGAACTCAATCTTTATCGCAACTATTGCAACCAGCGTAACGTCATACTTAGCGATAGTCAAGCGGCACTAAAAGTGATCTTAGCGTTTGAGGATAAATCGCTTAAGGGTGGAGGAGTGTATAGGAAAGCTGAACCGCCTATCAGTGTGCAACCGGGCACACCTAATCTGCGGGGCGGGGCATTCCCGTAAAGGGGTAGCCGGCAATGAGCTGGCCGAAGAACTAGTCCGCTCTGCGACAGCGTCCAGGATGATGTCGCCAAAACCATGCATTGCAGTGGGGTACCACTGCCAGCAGGAATACCCCATAGCAAGTTGCTTCTGGGAGAGTGCAACCTTGCAAGGTTTAAGGAAATGATTACCCGCACCCAAGACAAATTCCGCCTCCTTATCGCGCTCTGTATATGTAGGGCGCTGCAGGCTCAGGAAGCATTTGTCCGATTTGGGCATAGTCACTCAGTTCTCACAAGAAACCCCAGAACACTTGATTCTGTATTGCCCAGCGATATACAGAAACAGGCTCAATGCTCTAGGTTCCATTTGCGTGGACAGGGATCACATCAGCTCAGTCAAACCGACGATGAAACCAAACAGTGTATTCGGCACTTTCTCTATACATACATCTATTTTCAATTTCAATTTTCAATTAACCTCATATTGCTTACATACAAGTACATACGTACATTAAATGAATTCATAATATCATGTATATTAAGAAATTTGTTGCACTTGATTTTCCCAGACAAATATTTGCGCTCACTTTTGACATATTCAACTTGCGAGTTCATGTGTAAGTAATAATTTTCAATATATAGTCTACTTCGGAAATTTTTATTTGTACGGAAACAGTTGCGAAATATGTTTTCTTTGTGCACTTTCAGTTCGCAGAATTATTTAATGAATTCTCCCGTAGCTGCAATTTAATTCACACACGTAGCTATTTGAATTAACATTCAATGATTTATTATAAATTTTAAACAATATTTGCTGAAGACGTGTGATAATTAAAATGTCAATGGTAAATAAAAGCATTTCATTTAGAGTTAAATATAATATTGTCATTGACTTAAGTTTAGTTTACTTTTCGTTGTTTTCTTAAAATCCAATTTTAAATTCTGATTTATGAGTATTCACCTGGTTCAAGCGAAATTAATATTAATAATTGATATTAATAAATAATTTTAAATAATATTATGTATTATTCAAAATCAAAAACTATTATGTCGTAATAATTAAGACCGCTTTAATACTCGGACTGAGGCTTACATCTTCATTTCATCGTGGATAATCTTCAGGTTCCAAAAGTGACGGGAGATAAGGGACGCGATGTCCTAACGGACATGGAAATTCACTCCATTCTTTCAGGCGTGGTTAGTGCTGAAGGTATATCGTGAAATAACGGTTCAGTTTAGAGCAGCTACTCGAAGAGGATTGCGGAAGTAGTAATGGTGGTGCGGAAATCGCATTTCTCGAGAAGACACTGAAGGATGAAAGTCCTGTAGATTAGTCTCCGCCACGCAAGAGCGGCTTCCGTTAATCTCTCGTTTCGTCTGGGAACATATTAAGCCGTGAACATCTTTATTGTAGAGCCGTGGCTGAGTAGCAAAGGTTACTCTGGCTTAAAGATAAAGAGTCATAGGCAGCTGGCGACCAACAATACAGGTTGAACAAGAACTTATCTGTTGGTCAGAAATTCTTCTTCTTATTTACTGGCGTAGAAACTGCTTTCCGGTTATAGCCGAGTTAACAACAGCGCACCAGTCGTTTCTTATTTTCGCAAGGTGGCGCCAATTGGAGATTCCAAGCGAAGCCAGGTCCTTCTCCGCCTGGTCCTTCCAACGGAGTAGAGGTCTTCCTCTTGCTTTGCTTCCGCCGGCGGGTATTGCGTCGAATACTTTTAGAGTTGGAGTGTTTTCGTTTATTCGGACGACATGACCTAGCCAGCGTACCCTCTGTCTTTTAATTCGCTGACCTATATCATTGTCGTCGTATCGGCCTTTTTGGACAAGGAAACAAAAAAGGTCCGGGGACCACATCTGAGCTGTAGTACGGTTGCGGAAGCGTTGGGATGCAGGTCTTGGTTAGGTAGCTGTTCACAAGAAAGGCGGTGGGAGCTGGGGCGTTGTCGTGGTGCAACAGCCAACCGGCTGCGATGTCTTGTCGGACCCTATTAACCCTTCTTTTGAGTCTTTTGAGGGCTTCCATGTAAAACTTGGCGTTGATGGTTTGTCCAGGAAGAACAAAATCATGGTGGACGGTGCCTTTGATGTCAAAAAAGTCAATGAAACACACCACTCCTTGCTAAAGCAACATCTGGATAAGCTTGCTTGACCATATCAAACGTCTATGTCGTAGATTTACCGAGGTTCACACAGAGTTTCGGCTTGCACCACTCACAGAAATACGTCGCACCAAAATGTTTGTCCTGACTCGCCAGGGGCTCAGAGACAACTGACCAGCTGATCTTTCGTTGGCTAGGAACGTCCTATACCGAATTCCTGTATAGTAAATTCTCAACTTAACTTAAACGCAAAAAAAATTTAGCCAATGAAGCTGGTAACTCCTTTGTCTACTTGCATTGAAGCAATCCTGGTATCATTGAGACTTCCTACAGGTGCGACTAAGCCAACGTCTGTACAGTGGTAGTATACCCCCCCACCATCCTTCTATTGAATTTTGATTCCGCAATGAATATGTCTATTGTACGTTAACATTACTTTCCCGATGCTTCCTTGAAAATAAAATAGGAATTTATTTAAGTTGTTTGTCGAAAATCCCTGTCCTCGTAAACTCACTAGCCAACTTTAAATAAATCGTAAATATGTGGTGCTACACAGATCCGGTACAAATGAATGCGGCATTTCACAACCCAAATGCATACTGCTTCTGCAAATTGCGCCAGCTCAACATTGCAATTTCCAAATTAAAAACTATTTTATTCTTCAATGCAAACAAACACGTGATTTCGTTAACCAAATAAATACGTCGATACGTAACTGGCATGTGCTGAAATAAACCTTTCGTGCATCCAAATAAGTTAACTCCTGCAACTAGTTAGGCAACCCTGTCAGTATGTATGCATGTGTATATAAAAATTGTATGGAAACACACATTCATTGCTATGGAAAGCTTCGAAATGCTCCAATTGGGATTAATTTTTTTCACTGATAGAAAAAAAGGGCGAATGGAAACGAAGTTTTACTTGTTGAAATCTCAACTCATCGAATAAAACTTAACTGATTTTATTTTGCACAAACTATTTGGCAAATTGACATGGGGCACCAGTTCACAATACAACTCACGAAATCACACAAATCCGTGTAAACTTTGGCTATAAACTTTGAGTTTGTAAAAATAGAGTAAATGAGCAGAATTCGCGGAATGGCGTGATAGTTTCAGCGGATGCGATGCAATTGTTAGTAAAAGCAGGAATTGGAAAGAATAGCTTAATTACAGCACAAATGGTGATTAGCAGGGAGGAAGCATTAAAACGGGATAAAGTTAAAGTTTTTTAATACACACAACAGATTTTCAAATATTCGGAGTTAGTTCAATAAGATATATACGTAGAACTTTGGTTATGTACCGCTAAAAGCAGCTAGAAACTCTAGGAGGGAGAAGAGTACGCATATTAAGAAAATTACTAAACAGGGAGTGAAACGAATCGGAAAGTAAACGAAAATACTAAGTTTGAAAAGAACTAAGTGATGTTTAAATCCAAATCACCTTCAAACTAATTCTGATTTCAAGGTGCAACGTGATTTGGTATTTATTGTATTTCGGAAATACTAAATCTTACTTTTCTTTCAGTAACATCAACGCTTACTACGAGGTATGACGATTAAGTAATGAGACTGATTCCATAAAAACCGCGACACCTGGGCACGACTAAGAGCACTATCACCATACACTCTTACAATTTTAGCGTACG
The DNA here is from genome assembly GCF_023373825.1 of Bactrocera dorsalis. Taxonomy (NCBI): domain Eukaryota; kingdom Metazoa; phylum Arthropoda; class Insecta; order Diptera; family Tephritidae; genus Bactrocera; species Bactrocera dorsalis. The sequence goes on from NC_064305.1 coordinate 59,008,115, forward strand.
TTTCCGAAGCTGCTTCGCCCAATCTGCCGCAAAATTTTATCGCGACGCGTTGCTCAAGCCTGCATAATTTCTTTTGCAGGAACGAATTCGATTAACCCAAGTTTTAATTAATTTGTCCATTAAATCAAGTCGTTCAATATTGACATTTAAAGCTTAAAGAGAGTCTGGTTTATTGCTAAAGATCAATGACTACAAATAACACACAAGGAGTTATATAATGATGTTAAATCACAACGTCTTGTAGGCCATTCAATGTCAAAATTTCTTAATATATTCACGATGTTTACGGTGGACCAAGGGCTTCACTTCTTGAGTGAAAACAATTTTGTGTGGATGCAAACCCAAATATTAACTTTTAAAGGAGTGGTTTGTCGAAAAAATGATTAAGAGATTTTTGTAGAGCAAACATGTTCTACTAGAATATAACATATTATTTCAAGGTCTAAGGTTTCCATTTTATGGTGGTAATAATTCTTCACCTGTGCTCGCTATTTGTGGAATCTTTGAGAATTTTGAGTGTACACTTTCTTTACATGGTGCCAGAAAGACCAAGGTAATAAAAATATTGCTGTCATTCAGGAGTTATATCCACTTGTAGTTTAAAAATAGTTTTTTTTGCATATTTTGTATGTATATATATTCGAGAATATTGTCTGTAAATTTCAAAATAATCCATTCAACTACTTCGGAATAATGAGCGTATTTGTAAATACGTCTCCGAGCGTTTGAAAGTAGGCGGAACCGTAACTCGGAGTAGCAGCAAAACTTTAAATGCGTTTTTCTCGAAACGATGTTTGCAAAATCGATGAGGAAAATTTCTGGACTGGAAATTTTCACAGGATGCTTTTGTCAGGTAATGATCGAAGGAATATAGCTTCTGATAAAAATTTCGATTTTTAAATCACTTTAAAGTGTAAATTTTCGTGCAAAAAATATTTTTTTTGTTGGCAAGCTGCCATTTTGTCTGAAATCAAAATTTTGACTATTTTATCGATTCATTACTTGTATTTTCTATCCTAAAAGTAATCCTTTTGGTTTTTTATTTCAGATACTTTCAATCAAAGATATCTTCCTCACCGCCAAACACCTTTTTTGGAGGACTTTCAGGAGATCTTCTACAGGAACGACGGAATCTGATATTTTTATTAATAAAATATGAATTCTCAGAATACGTTAAATTCGCCAAATGTTCATATATTGTATTTTATGCATATGTATATTCAATAAAAAAGCCACTTCAGAAAAATTAACAAAAAAACAAATTTTTTTGAACTTACAAGTGGATATAACCCGTTCAGACAAGTGTTGCACCCGAATCCCGAATCTAACCACAAACTGGTGAAATTTGAGACAGTCGAAATTCTTGAGAATGCCTTGGAATCGACAAATTGCGGTCTTTACGAAGTCCATTTAGAACTAGAAGTTAAAGGAAAAATCGAAAAAGTTGTTTGGTCTGCCATTTAAGTTCCAAAAAGTTAAGGCATTGCTGACAGTTTTGCAATTTCCTTATAGTTTTAAATTGATGACTTAAATTCACTTTCAGGCGATAGAATTATAAACGACTTTTTCCACATTGAATGAAATATATAGTATATAGCTTGTCAGTCCATCGAGCTAGCTGTAACTTGAGTAAAAATTGAGATGTCTTAATGAAAATGGTATTTGGGGTCTTAGTACAAAAAAAATTACGAGTTCATAGATGTACGTAATTAGACCACTGCCACGCCCACAAACCGCCGTTAACAAACTTAATATAAATGTTTTCGAACTTCCAGGTGGCTTTATGATGAATACATCGGTCAATATTTTAGTTATCTCAAAGAAAATTGCAGAACATGGTTTGCGCATAAAACTTGACCAAGCCCCCATGTAATAAATATCAGTATTTTAGTTTGGTGATTGTATGTGAGGTTTCTTGACGAAACCCAGGGAACAGTTTTTGGTAAGTAGGGTGATAATAGTTAATAGATAAAATCAGGTCGATATCAACCCAACTTCCATATACTAAATAATGGGTTGTCAAAAAAATCTTGCGGTATTTTTATTGAATTTTTTTTTATTGAAATTGAAATGAATGACTCATGCCCAGCTCTTGACCGATGCTACTGCTGCTACTATGCCGGTCTCTTTCGACGAGACATCTTCACGAAATTTTGTAAGGATTCTTTTGTATTTGACAAAAGTTATTCTAGCTTCGAAAGTTACAGTTTTGTTTGGTGGGCCGATAATATTAATTTCAAATTTCAGTTATATAAGCTGAAAGGCTTTATTCGTATATACTTGTAAGATATTACAATTATTTATAATTACCGTAGCAAAATTTTCACTGAAAATGACATTAAGTTTTACCAATAATATAGTTAACAAAGCTATTGTTTCTTTCAACTGATGAAAAACTTGACATGGGTAAAAGTATAGCGATTTCCAAGAATAAAATGCACGAATTACGCGTAACATTTTGACTACCAAAGAAGGAGGAATTCAACAAAAATAAGTACAAAACAAACAAAAGCCATACGCAAATAGAAGGGTTAAGCAAACCGTCTGTCCCATTTTCATTTCAATCAGTGGCGCGTGCTTGCAAGCCTTTATTTTCGAGGAATTGGCTTTCCTTGATTTGTTTATCTATTCGGAAGTTTATTTATTTATACAGCGATTTCAAAGAGTTCATGCAACAGAGCATTCAGCTTTATCTTTTACTGTTGCATTTGTAAAATCGAATAAATTGAATATTATATTTATATTTGTACGACTTAAGCCTTAGCGAGCCTAGTTATTATTTCATGCCCTCGTACCACTTGGCGTATGAGCAACATGGTAGTATAAGCATTAGCTAATTAGCAGCGAACATGTGAAATAACAACTTTTTGCCAAGGCTAAGCATAACATTAATTAATGATTGTTATCTCTTATTAATGATTATTTTTATTGTTACAAAATAAGAAACATGTAGTCGTAGACTTTTTCTTGCCGGAAAAATACTGAAGGATATCCTTCAATGAAAGTAACATAAATATTTTATTAACCCCAACTTTTGTGCTTGGACTGGTCATAGAGCAGTATCAATGAATAAACTTAAGCAAAAAGAAAGTGTATTTGAAGTAAAGTATTATTTCATGGCACATCTGTGATATGTACTGTAACGGAAATAGAAAAATTCACGCGAACTTATTACACTTACTTTTAATGAGGATAGCTTGGGAGAGTTCACTTAGGGCTGTATATGAGTATGTGTGCAGTAGTTCTAACAAGTCTTAGTTACTTAAAGGTTATATGTGTTTTTACTGTTAAGCATATTATTACTATTCAGATTAAAAAATTATCTGATTAAATATTTTTTCGCTATGAATGCCTTAATACGAATTACTGTAGAATGTATATGACAGTATTCAAGTAACTAAACTGAAAAAAATTAAACATCTTCCGGAAAGTTCTAAAATATTAAAGAAATCTCTTTTCAAAGCCTTCAAAGACGGTAAAAAGAACGTTGAAGACATGCCTCGTTCTGGACGACGTACGCCTTTTCAACTTAAGAAAATATTTAAAAGTGAGGGATGTGGTGCTTGAAAATCGACAGGCAAGTATTAGAGAGATGACAAAAGATCTCAAGATCTTTCGCGAGTCCGGGTGCCTGATTTTGGTGGTTGTTTTGGGTATGAAAATTATTCTTGCTCGACTCGTCCCGATTAAGCTCAATTTTTTTCAAAAAGAATACCGTAAACATGTCTCTTTGCATATGTTTGATCCCACGTTCATGGAGAACATTATAACTGCCTATGAGACCTGAGTTTATGAGTGTGACATGCAACGAAGTTAACAAACATACATAGGTCATACTCATTCGTTTTTTCGATAATCGTGGTTTGGCATAAATGAATAATTTTTTTTTTGCATTTTCAGGGATCACTTGACGTGATTTGACCCAGAAACATCATACCACTGCATTTATGGATCCAATAGTAAGCCCTCGAACCAAAGGAAAAACAATGAAGTGCTTGCTCAATAAATATTCGGGTGCTCGGGTATTGCACTTTAGTTTCGTATTTCTATAAAAAATGCAAACAGCTGACTTTAATTTTCACAAGTCATTCGTGATTTGTTTTTTAATTTTGTTGTTCAGTGCTTACATTGACCATCCCCTACACAGACATACACAAATAATCATCCTATTGTTTCCTTCCATTGCTTTCTCTCACTTTTTATTATTCTTTAGCATCCAAAGGTCAGACACAATAACTTCATTAGGTCATAACATTGTTTATGTGTGAGCTTAGTTCACCTGTTCTTGTTTGCATAAGGTATTGAAGGAGGTATGTGGTTGGTAGATGGGCGGTTGGGAAAGACCCCCGAAGGGACACAGTGTCAACAAATAATTAAAAGAAAGAAGGAATAAAAATTAAGAATATTGAGCACAAAATACAGGTATGTACTGACATACCACTGTAATTCGAAAAATAGCAAGACTTTTTAATTTAAATTTCGTGCGAAAACTCATTTGTTGAAGCATTTCTATTTTTAGGTCTGAATAATATTTTAGTGTTATGCGTTATTTTCGTGAAGAGACCGGAATTATTAGCCCATAGCTCTTGGTTTTTTCTCCACGGTAACTCACTTTCGTATACTGCATTGATTCTTCGTGAATTTGTCGCCAAATTTTTAACCAGTATCGTGCCGCAACCAACGTATTCGCCGGATTTAACTACATATGACTCCTGGCTATTCAGCTAACTCAAACGGCCTCTCTGGGGAAACCGCTTTGAGTCATTTGACGACATTAAACGGGATCGCTACGCGAATTGAAGGCTTTTCCGGAAAGTGACGAGAATTGGAAAAACGGTGGGCCAAGTGTATTGGGGCCAAGGGGGTTACTTTGAGACAGACGAAATAGATTAAGAACGCTGCATCCAATTTATGGTCTTCATAGTACACATTTTTCCCGCGGCAGTGAGACGATGAAGTGCCCGTGGTATCGAGAATAATGCTGGGTCTTGAGGAAGACCCAAATTCTTCTCTTACACACCGTTAAAGCGTTTGGCATCTCTGTGAGATCGTTGTGATGAATTTTGCGAAAAAATCATGGCCTACATTCTTACAAGGTGACGTTAAAACTGAAGGCGCTTGACCTCTCGAATCGTTGGTTGTTCTGGGCTGAGGAACAACTTGAAAATGATCCGGATTTTCATCGAAAATCCATCTACAGCGCTGAGGTTCATTTCGGGCTGAAAGCCTTCGCCAATAAGCAAATATGTGTTATTGGTCAGGCAGCAATCCACACGTACTCCATGAGTCACCATTGCATCCCGAAAAATTACGGTTTTGTGCTGTTTATTGACCGGCGGTATCATTGGGCCGAACTTCCTCCGTGAAGATCAAGACGATAGGATGATATCGACTATGGCCAGGACGGCGAATATCACAATCGATTTATTGAAAATCAAGTTTGTAGAACTCGTTACCTCACGAAATAACCCAGTCAATTGGCCGCCTCGGTCGTGCGATTTGACGCCGTTACACTATTTCCTGTGGGCCTACGTGCACGTGGTAGCCATGCTAAAGAAATTGAGTTCCGTGCCTGCCATCGATGTCATTATCGAATGTACTTTCACAGAAACAAAAAAAAACCCTTTGTAGCGCTCTTATTAAAAACCCGTTATAAACCTGGTTTGAACCAAATGTTTGGTTAGCTCTTTAATACGTTTCCTCTTTAGATTTTGCAAAACTAAGATTTTATAAAGATCTCAACATGCCATTTCTAACAAATAGTGCATAAGACTGGATAATAGCAATGAAGCGATATATACCTTTGGTTTTGCCTATTAAAATCAACTCCTGCAAGAATTGTAGCCGAGCGACCATAAAGCCTCTCTCACGCTCGGTAAGGTTAGGTCGTAGGGTTGATCCAAAATCAATGAATCTCAATTGAGATTCGTACTTTGTGGTACCAGTAAACTCCTAAAAGTCGATCACTAGATCCTCATAGATTGTCCATGGTTTTGGGCTTACCACAGATTTCTTGAGGCAGTTAATACCAATTCCAACAATTTTGCTGATTCGCCAAAAGTGTGTTTTCTGAGATACTTTAATTTCATTTCAGACAATTTGACATTGCCTTCTTTCATATAGCTTTGACAAAAAACGCGGGAAACAATATTTAGTAGCGCCGTGAAGAGCCAGTATTTCGGAGGACCTCTTACGGTTCACTCTGCACCCGAAAGATCCCGCAGTCGCACAAGTTATGGTTGTTGACCAGCTTATTTCACGTCTCAAAGTCCAACGACAGACCGCAAGATGACGCGAGGTGAAATGGGAGAAAGAATGCCCTCCCTAGCAAGCTCATCGGCTTTACGGTTTTCAGCGATTTTGCTATGACAGCTTGGTGCTTTCGCTATGAGGTCATTCTCTATTTAGTTTTGAGGACTTAGTCAGTCAGCTCAAAGCCAGAATAGCCGCTCGGTTATCGGAGTGAGTACACAACTCTCCAAAGAAAACTGCACTTCGGAACAGTACATCTACTGCTACCTTAAAAGCAGCCACCTTCGCTTGAAAGACGCTACAGTGGTTTTGTAGTCTGAAAAAAAAAAGTAAAGAGGCTCCCGGCAGAAGACTAAACCACATACTCTTCCTCTTAACTTCGGTGCATTTGTCAGAACACCCTTTACCAACGGATTTACTCCGCCCCACGCTTGGTAAATGAGCCAAAAACAGGATGACCACCGATACCAGTTTTCACAAGAAAATATTGTTCAGCGATGAAGCTTCCTGGTTGAATGGGTACGTTAATAAACAAAATAGACACATTTGGAGTGATGATAATTCACAAGCCATTATTGAGACACCGTTTCGTTCTCAATAAGTCACTGTTTTATGTTTCCTTTAGGCAGAGGGAATCATTGATTCATATTTCTTTAAAAAAAGAAGTTTACTTTAGTGTTACAGTCAATGGGGAACGCCATGATTTTTTCGTGTCTGAATTGTAGAATGTTGAGGAGAACGACTCTTGCTTCCCACAAAACATAATGTTCCTTATCTTTAAAATAAAGCTAAATTCTGGGGCATAGCATCAATATACATATGTACATATATGAGTTTTGCTTCTCTTTGAAAAGCACGTGTCTAAAAGAAAAATCGAGGCGACGCAAAGCAAAACGAATTAAAATGTTTGACAACTCTCATCTTTTTACGCTTTGCATAACAAGCTGCCATTTTTATGAGAGAGAAGCAGAGAAAGCGAAACGTCAAATCTGAAATACTCTTTCTTCGGTTCGTTCTTAAAGTGTGAATAATCAAGCAAAGCAAGGATGTTGTCGCAGCGGCACAGTTCTGCCGAGTTAACATGTCTTACCAGATAAGACCCCGGGTATCTTCCGGTGATGTTCCAGCTATGTTTGATTACTTTTCGGTTATGTTCCAGTTACATTTCAGCTACGTTCCGGTTACGTAGGCCCATCCGACGTGAGAACAGTGATTAGTGCTGCTTAAGCGCTTCTATGTAGTTACCACATATTAGAAATAAAATATATGTAATTTATTTATATAATATTTGTGTTTTATTTGAAACTCCTTGTTATGACATACAGTTATTTACTTGTATAAATACATGATTACTTATGGATAAACACTTTCGTAAATGCGTCTTAAAGGCATATCTGTATTTATAGACTATAACTGCTATACCTTTTACTAAGTTTATAAGCAAAACAGAAACCATAATTCTTCACCTCCAAAACTCCATAAATATTAAAATATTTTTATGCATAGTTGTATACCTATGCTTTCGTATTTGCTTCCGCGTTTCCATGACAATAACTTAAGTGATAATAGCTTAGTGAGTGTGCTTCGTATTATCGATAATAGTAAAACATTAAAATAAAAATTAAATTAACAATAATTTGCATAGAAAAAAGTTAAAGTACAACTTATAAATCTAGCGTACAAATAAGTTTCGGCAACGAATTGCATGTCGCGCATCAATCTCGAATCCAATTCGGGTTGTGCGTGTGATACGAGATTAAGGCACAACAAACACAACAGTTTTGCTCTCCTCAGCGTCACACGATTAAAATAATTTATTTTATTGTAAATGCTAAGCTCTCAAAAACAAAAACGAATAATAAATAAAATAATAAAATAAAAAATTTAAATAAAATTTCTCTAATTTGCGCTCGACCTACGAAAATGCTCGTTAACAAAAACGCTAGTTCGGACACAAGCACGTAGAGTTAAAGGTTTTCACACCAAACATATGGAAGTATGTGTGAGTGTATGTGCACTCAAATATTGTTAAATGAATTGCCTAACATTTGCTGTTTACTATATTTTCGTCTAACATAATTCTTAGTCTTCTGAGTCAAAAAAAAAAAAAATTGCGCATGCGCATAAAGCGCGACGATCTGCCGTTAGCATTGCGTACGCTTCACGGCAGCAGTCGAGGATTGAAGCGACCCATGAAGAGTATGATGCCAGTGGGATTGTGACGAACGAAATAGAGGAATGGTTTGTCGAAGCGTAGACGTGGCGCGTCCGGTACGCGTGCCTGTCGTGGACGCAGTGAAAGTGGCAGTTCAAGATATTTCGGGTCTAGTAGATCGTCATAGAAGCCACGTCCCAGCGCTGACTCATGCACTAGCGAACCGAAGTCGATAACCGCTTCAGACGAATCATAGGCACCATCATCATTTGCGCCCAAATCCTTGTTTCGTTTACGTAATGGTGGCGCTGGATACATTTCCACATGATGGTGATCGCCAATCTTCTCCTCACCACAAGTGCTGAAAGTGTTGATTTGTATGACGTCGGATAGGTAGATGTCGCGATTGGCAGAACCGGTGAGGCCACGCAGATCTGCAAAATCGGACTTGAACAAGCCCTTCAGTCCCATCTTCTGCAAACCTAAGGAGGCATTTACGAAGGATCTATGTGAGAAACGCGGTAGCTGTACTTCCATGCCGGGGCGGTCCATCAGCGAGGTGAGTACACTACTCCAAGCATTCTTGCTGAAAGCCTGCTCAACAAGCTCACGTTCAAGTCGTTCCAAACTTTCGGCTGGCGAAAGCGCGCTCTGATGACCGGGCATTACGTAAACTGTGCTCACGGTGTCCTGTATGCTGCCGAATGCCACAATTGTTGCGTCCAATTTGGGTTCATAGCCAGCGGTGAAGCCGCTCTTGTACAACACGGCCGGTATGGGTATCAAACGACGTTGACGTACCGAGGGGTGTACTTGGAAGAACATTTCGCCGTCAGTCAACTGTGTTGAGCCATGTTTGCAGTCGGTTTGGAAAAGATTGGCAGAAATTGTGGCCAGTGGTCCATTCACCCAGAGACTGTTTGTGCGCAAATACTCCAGTACTTTGCCCATGGTGTGACGTTTCACTAACAGATTCGTACGACGACGTATCACATCGTTCACGACATGGAAGTTCACTTCCTCCACATGTCCCGAGTAGAATTGTTGTGTCTTTTCCTTGAAGAATTGTAATATCTTTCCATTTGAACGATCGCTGAAGATCTCACGTACGAAGGCGGTTGTTGCAATGTCACTATCGGTGGCGCGTTCAACAGAGTCGGTGATATTTCGGAAGACTAAATGTGGATTGAAGGTGACCATGTCATCCAACTTCAGCACTTCGTTCATTTCGCCTGATGTGCTGCCACGTGCACCGAGGAAAACCATTGAGAGCATCGATGTTAAAGCAAATGGCGACATCACCAAACTGCGCGCCGAGCTGATTTTCTCCGAAGTAATAGATTTCCAATAGCTAAATGCCAATTCGTTGCAGAGTTTAACGAAAGATTGCAGATCTTCATCTAAATTAGCTGTGGATGCTTCGAGCCCTTTAGAGTTCGATGGGCTCGGCTCCATCTTTACAGGTGGCCGGGTAGCTTGTGTAGAAGTAGCCATTAAATTGTTCAGTTGTGCTGGACGTTGCATTGGTCGCTGTTGAGCGGTATTGGCCGAGTAGGGTATGACTTTCGTAGGTTCGGCAGGCTTGGGCGCGTTTATGCCGGTCTGCTTGTTGTAGTAAGACACGGGTTTGAGTGTATGTACCCGTTTAGTTGTAGTGGATGCTGGTTTTGGCGTTGTTGTCGTTGTAGTGGTGGAAGTTGTTGTAGTCGTGCTACTGGCTGTTGTGGAAGGCGATGCTTTCTCCGTTGTTGTTGAGGTAGCAGCAAGTGCAGGGCTGGTGGGGAATTTTGGTATAATGTAAGCTGTAAGGTCACCAGTGTCAGCGGTGTTTTGTGGATCGGGACGGTCATAGTTGAGCTGTGGCATTTGAGGCCGTTGTTGTGCTACAAATGTATGGATAGGTTTAGCTGTGGTTTGAAGTGTAATTTGTTCAGTAGAGACGATAAGTTCCGAAACAGTTGACTTATTGTCCAAAGCCATATCTCCATCTGTAGTTTCTGCAGATTCTGCTTCAGTTGATCCAGACTGTGATACCTCTTCCGAGTCTTCGGTCGAGTCCTCATCTTCAGGCTTAGTCGTTTCTACCACATCTTGTTGTATTGGCTGTGGTAGCGTTGGTGAGGTAAGCTCAATATCAGTACTCTCATCGCTTGTGGTGTCTTGCTCGAGAATAATGCTATCGCCAGATGTATTGACATTATTTGTTTCTTCACTGTATTTGATAGTAGATTCGCCAAGTTTAATATACGGGTCTTCATCCGATTCGGTGCTATCTATTTCATCGGAAATTAAAACCGTAACATCCGTGGCTACTTCGGGTTCATTACCAGTATTTTCTTCTTCATCTTCGGTTCTGACTGTTGTAGCGCTTTCTTCCGCTGGTGCCACCGTTGTTGCCTCGCTTCCGACTGTTTCTTTGCTATTGACTTGTTCTTCTAATTCATCTGTTTCATGTTTTATTGTTGTTGGAGCATTTGTGTATTGTATTTGCAAGTTGGCGGCGCTAGTCACACTATCTTCTTCGGTACTATCAGTTTCCCTTTCTGTTGAGCTTACAAGTGCCTCCGTAGAGACTTTTTCAGCTGTAGCATCTTTTGTTTCCTCAGCTGTAGTGTCGGTATTGATGAGAATTGGTGTGATTGTGGTAACATCATTACTAGCTTCTTTTTCCAGCGATTCTTTTTCGTTAGTCTCTTTTTCTTCAGAGACTTCTAAGTTCTCAGTAACTCTCTCGTCGGAGTTGTTTTCGTTCACCTCCTTTTCAGCACTATCTTTCCCGCTGTTGTCGCTTTCACTCATGTCGGTAGCATTGGGTGTGTCCGTAGTTTCTAATGTGCTACTTACATATGCTTCACTAGTATCCTCTTTGTGGTCCTCATTTGGTAGTTCCACTTGTTCAACGACTTGAGTTTGCGTTTCGATAGCTTCGTCTGTCACCTCTGGTGTCTGCACATCCTGAGTGTTTGATTGATGTTCCTCTTCCATTTTACTGGACGATTCTTCAACTTTCTGCGGAGTGCCTTGTTCTTCAGATAATTTCTCCTCTTCTGTAGAAGCCGACTGTACTATTTCATCCATTGAAATCTGTTCAGTTGGGACCTCATATTTCTCTGTTGTTGTTATTAGCTCCATTTGTTCCGGATCTGTTTGTGCCAATTCATGAGAATCTTCATTAACTTCGCTGGGTTTATACATATCCGTATGATTAGTATCCTCTATTTCTGTTATAATAACCTCAGCACTTGTCATTTCTTCCTTCTTTTCTTCATTGGGGCCTTCGGCACTTAATTGTTCCGCCAAAACAATTGTCTCAGCCTCGTGAAGCGGCTCTGCAGAGTTTCCAGCTTCTGCAGACTGCTGAATGGGTTCCTTATCTTGCTCTGTTTCATACATATCCTCAGTATTCTCTTGTTGTTGTTGTGTGGCATAAATTTCAGAAAGAGATGGTACTTGAGGTTTCATAGTGGGGTTTTCGTCTGGTCGAACTCCCTCAATCTTAGTTTCTTCGGTTTTTTCCATACTCTCAACCTGATCTGTTTGTTTTTGCTCTGTTGTGTCAGCATTAACTAGTTCATGTATTGCGCTCTCTTCTGTCGCCTCCTTTTCGTAACTATTAGTTTCTATTTCCGTTTCATCTACAACCACGTATCTTTCTGTAGTAACGTAATCCATACCGGCCTCGTTTCCTTCCATATTCTCCAGCGATAGCTCGGCTTTGTGTTCCTTTTCGTGCCCCTTTTCTATTTTCTCTTTACTATCTGCCGGTATAGCGGGTTTCCCTTCATTCAAGCTGTCATCTTCCTTAGAGGCATATGTTGAGGCCACCGGAGCAGGTTCAACTTCTGTGGTCAATTCGTTTTCGAGTTCTTTAACTGGAGCTGGCGTTGGCACTAACAAAGGTTCCGCAGAGTGTGTGTCAACCGATTCTTTGGCAGGTGGCGCTTGCGTTGTGCTGATCGTTGCGGGCATATTGCCGTATGCTGGCACATTGTCATCTAATGCTGCTGGATCTGGTTTCAGTAAGAAAGATGTGTTCAGTTGTGCAAAGTTCGTTAAACGATTACCATCTTCCATTGGATCGGGGCGGTATGGATCCGGTTCCACTTCGGCCATTTGTTGTAACACATCAGATAAGAGGAAGTCAATTTCGCTGCGCGTCTCATTGGAGCTCATGAGTTGATCAGCAGCAATTGTATTCGTGCCATCGACCAGCGTTGAAGCTACGGTAGCCGCCTGCGTTTGGAATTCAGACATTTTTATTTGATCAGTTGGTTTTAACATATCCATATTTAAGAATGGTTTAAGATCGGCTACCTGTGGTGGTGGTTCCGTGGTTAAGGGGTTTTCTGCAATCAGGGTATCAACTTTGTGTGTCACTGGCAGCATGGGTATTTGATACTCGGTACTGCTATCGACATTTACTTCGTCGATGACTTCTACTACAGTTGTGTCATCATTGTTGTCATCAACTGTGCTGAGTGTGGTCTCGTAGTGGGGTGCAGTTGTTGTTTGAACGTTGTTTACAATGGGTTCTTGTACATCAGCGTAAAGCGGTTCAAACTTAACAACATGAGCCGAATCTTCTTCGTCCTTATCTGTAAGCTTGTCTTCAAGTATCAGCGTTCCTGCTGCTTCATTTTCGTCCTTCTCTTTTTCTTCAGCAGAATATTCCGAAAGATTTGTGGTGTCTGTTAACTCTTGTTCGGTGAACTTCTCAGTTGTATTCTCTATTATAGGTGCAGCAGTTGTCTTCTTTATCGTCTCCTCGGATGTCGCAGCTAAGGTTGGTGGACGTATTGTTGTAATTAATGGTGTTTCTTCCGTGATATCCTCCACTATAGTCATTTCTTCTTGTTCCACGCTTACTGTGTCCACTGCATTGACATTTTCTTCTTTAAGCGCTCCGCCTTCAATGCTACCAGTATTGATGGCTGCAGAACTATCGAAGGATGTTGACTCAATATTCACAGGCTCCTTGTGCGTATCCACTGATGATGGTTCATCTACGACAGGCCGTTTCTCAGAAGCACTAGACTCGTTGATATCGGCCTCAGTATTCTCGTTTGCTAGTTCTTGTTTGAGCGATTCCATTATTTGATCGAAGGCCGTCATGGTATGCTGATCATCCAACGACGGCTTATGGTGTTGTTGTTGGATTTGTGCAAGTGATGGCAGCGGTTTACGTTTGGTTTGTCCATAGTCTGATTGTTCATCAGTTTTGTCAGCTTCAACAGCATCATGATGTCCAGGGTGTACGGGTTTGTAGTGTGGTAGCGGGTAGCTCGAAACACCAGGCCGCTTGTTGGCATGTGAAGGCTTGACATGTATTGGATGATAACCTGGGAAGTGCTCCACGATTAACGTATTTTCAGTTGTTGTTGTTGTAGGTTCTGGTGTTGTTGTGGTTGTGGTGGGTGCTGGTGTAGTGGTTGTCGTTGTAGTAGTGGTTGTTGTCGTAGTAGTGGTTGTTGTTGTAGGTTCTGGCGTTGTTGTAGTTGGTTCCGGTGTGGTAGTAGTAGTAGTTATTGGCTTCTTGTGCGGACGTGGCCGAGTTTTGTTTGGCTTGTGGCTCACAGTGGTATTATGCTTACTGATTGTGGGCTCAACGGTTGCTGGTGCCGGCGCGGGCACATCTGCGACTGTTGGATGCTTATTACCTACAGTGGGACGTGGCTTACCAGTCGCCGGTTTGCGCTTATCTGCAGCTTGATGTGGTTTGCCATTGCCTTGACCGGGTTGACGTGTGGGTTTCTTCTTCTTCTTTTTGGGTGTTGTAGAACTTGGTCTCGGCGTGGTTGTGCTAGTAATCGGCTCTGGGGTAGTAGTTGTTGGTGCCTCTGTAGTGGTGGTTGTTGTTGTTGTTGTCGTCGTAGTAGTTGTCGTTGTTGGCTCTGGTGTGGTTGTTGAGGTGGTGGTTGGTTCCGGTGTTGTCGTAGTGGTTGGCTTCTTCTTTATCTTCTGTTTGTTATGACCACCTTGCGGCTTTTTAGTCGTACTATCATTCTGCTCACCGTTCGGAGTCTTGTTACGATGAGGCGCCGCTGGACGCTTATGCACAACAACTGGCGGTCGCTTGCCATAACCCTCATGCAATTCTTCCTTGTCTGTTGCCACTGTTGGATGGGCTGTCGTTGCACTTTGTATGATTTCTTGGTTATTTAGGAAGACGCGGCGCGTTGTCGTATCCACGTCTGTGTATTCGGGCAGTTTGTGGTAGATCGGTTGCATCTGCAGCTGTGAGAAGCCATCAAATTGCTGCATATTCGCAGCGACATTTTGGTACTGTTGCATGCCGGTGTAGACAGACTCATTTGGACCAAGTTCTTCTTGCACCACCTGCGGTGTCACAGCGGTGGATGTTGTAGTGGGCTTCGGTGTAGTTGGCTTACGTTTCTGTCCCGGCTTGCGCTTGTTCGGTTTCGGTCGTTTGGTGGCATGCGTAACCGGTGCGGCAGTTGTTGAGGCCTCCAGCAACTCGGAGTCCGGTGTCATGACAATTTGTTGTGGCTTTTGCTGTGGGAAAATATCACTGCCGCCATTACCGAAAATCGCTGGCAAAATCATTGACCAAGATGAGGTCACATCCGGCGTATCCAACGGCGGTAACGCATCCTTTGAAATGTTCTTATTCGATTCCACCTCCTTATTCAACACATTCTGCACACTATCGACAATATCCTGCACATTCTTTTCCGGTTCACGGTCGCCTACTGGCATATGTTGCACGATGGATGAATTTTCGCCATCGCCATTTGCCACAATACTCTGTATTTCCTCCATGGTCATGAGACGTTTCACCAGTTCGCCATTCTCATCGAACGTGTAGAACTCGTAGCGATCGGGATTGAGTAGATCAATCGGACTGGCCACCTGCAGTGAGGGTTGCGGTTTGGGCACTTTGTGGCCCAAGGCGTCAGTGAACTCGGGTTCGTTGCCGTTGAGTATGACCGAAACGGATGTGACGACACTGTAAATAGGAGAGGAAAGGGGACATTAGTGATTTGTTATAAGTATGAAGGGAAAATTAGGAGTGGAAGTAAGAAAGAAAGTGCGTTTTAGTAAAAAGTTAGAACTAAACTAGAGAAAAAGTATTGCAGAATTATGAAAAAACTTTGAAATATATAAGTATTTGGTACCTTAATGGTTTTGAACGACGTTTCATTGAGTTCTAAACTAATCGCATAGGCAGAAAATGAAGTATACTTAGGGTAGCGCAAGGTAGTTCTTGGGAGTTTTAACAGTCAATAAATCCATACTCATTTTGAAGACGTTTAATTTTTCGAAGCTTTCGGAGTTAATAACTTTATAACTTCATATTATATTAGCTTTGAGGACAAGGTGAGAACAAAAAATGTAAGCTTTGTTGGTAGCAATCCTGAGAAAAGAAGTATTTTGACCTTAAGTTGCCAAAATGAGCCGTTTTATGTAAAAACATATCTTTTTGCTTAGATGTTCAGTTATTAGTATTCAGCTAACATAACATCCGACCATCATTTTTCACTGACGCTTTTCAAATATACGTTTTCACATTTCTAAGCATCACTTAATGCTTCAATATTTCTATAAGCTTCAATTTATCACGTGTGACTGAATATTTACGGTGATTTTGAGTTGATGTCATTTATATCGTTGCATACTTCTGAGCGCTTATGATCTAGCACAAATAAAATTGCATAATCTTGCTGTTGAATAATGTATTTGTGTGTGTATGTGTGCAAAAGTGCTAAGCTCAGTAGCAGCAAGTGATAAATACCGTTGCATTAGCACACATTTTCTGCTCACATCACACGACGCACTCACACACACAGCCATGCACATGCAATTGCAAAGGCAACGTAGTGGGAGTAGCACATTTTGTTTGTCTGATGGAATAACTGTGCATAACTGCTTGTTAGTGCGATAAACTATATTTTTGGTAGCTGCATTTGGACAAATGATTTTTATTGAATTATTTGGCAGCATGCAAAATACAATTTATATTTCGCTGCGAGCGTATAAGTCAGTGTGTAAGCTACTCAAGAGCGTTATTTGCATACATATTTTCCGTAAATTGATTGTGCAAATTGTGCAGATTATAACTTATGTTATTCTGCTGGGTATTTGGCAAATAAATTAATGGCGTCAATATTCGAGGCATTAGTCACAACGTAAGCTTACAGCTGCTCAATGACTTTGAGAAGTGAAATATTAACTTACTTATTTAGAAATACTATATTCATCATCACTCATACTTTGGAAGCTGGACAACAAAGTGCATATCAAAAGTGAGACTTTGGGAATATTAATGGGAGGCTTCTATTTTTCGATTGTAATGGAGCAGTGATGTGTTTGAGTAGTTTGGTAGTCTAACAATAAAATAAAAAGGGGGATGACTACTTCTCGAAATAGCCTCTGTGTCATCTTGAAATAAAAGTTTTGTTAATTTGGTTTTCAATCTTAACCATTTTCACTTGTATACCGCATATTCGTAAAGCAGTGGACATTTATTGCTTATTGTAGGGTATATATGTATACATTCGTATACAAACCTTAAATATACATATATATACAATATCTGCGTGGTCATTTTATTGATTCTCTTATGCAGCTGGTCCAATAGGCGACATTTAACTTTTAGATGCGATGAAAATGTGTTATCACATCGCCAAGCTAACTAATCTGATCAGCTGGGCAACTGATTTGAAATAACTCGGCATAGGTTTGCTTTTATGTGATGTGAGCAAGAGAGCACAAAACCTACTTTCAATACATCCTTGCGTCGTTTGATTATCTGATCTGCACACATTTGAAATAAATTTTCAATTAGTGTATTTCTGATTTGATCATCCGATAACATGATGATGTTCTGATGTCAAAAGCCATAAAAATAGTTTTATGGCTTCTCTTGATCTGTCGCCACAGATGGCATCATCCGATCAACTATTTATATGTGATAAAAAAGTTTACTTGTAGCGCTCCAGTTCATCGTATCACTAAATGATGTGATGTCGATTTCTATCAACTTCTTATGAACAAAAGATGTGATTTATCACGTTTTGCCAAAAATCTCTATTTTAACTCTTAAACTGTTTTCTATTCCATAAAAATATACTATTTTATTTCATTATACAGCATGTGATTATGATGAGATATCATATGATACTGTAACATTTGACGCAGCATCACATCAATTGACATCACATATAAATATAACATATGCCAATATTTGCTACACGCAATATTTTGCATTTACACCAATTATTCTCGTAACACAAAATTGTATATTACATCATGTGGATCATGTGTATCATATCACATCGCATTAATAAATATTTGTTACGCCGCATGAATTCACATCATAAAAATATGATGAAGGTAAGAGAAAATAAAAATAAATGCTCTCAATTCGTACAAAATAGCATCTCGAAAAAAAATCTTACTTGGTAATCAAACATAATATCATATGTAACTTACCCTTTCACATCACATCGCATCACATCAAGTAATACATATTAGATAACATTCAATATTCTCACATCATGAAAAGTAAATTCATATCGATCATTTATATCATATCACATCGCATTAAAAAATACATATGCATGTAATCACATCACATCGTAAAAGTAAGATCAAATGCTATTTCTGCTTTATTGGCTAAGACACAGCTTACACGGTCACTTCGAACAAAAAATCTTCTTGAAAAAATATGTGACCTGGTAGTCCAACATCACATTATATGAAACCATTTAACATCACATCATATCAAGTAAAATCAGCCCACATGCAATAATGTCACATCACGGAAATTAAGATCATTTAACACACCTTTATTTACAAAGCATTTCGTAATTACATCAAATTGTGAATTTTCGTGATAGATACATATATTACATCACATCATATAAAAAATGTATTTAAATACCGATGCAGCGGTATGAAGTGAGCGTTAGGATACAAATGTATCCGAAAAGAACATTTATTGTAAACCAGTTTTCAAGGTTTCAGAGATGAGAATTTTGATGCAAAGAATGAAGAAGAAGAACGTGAAGACCATCATAAAGTTCTAAGACGCCGAACTACAGGCAATATTGGATGAAGATGCTACTTGGAGTCAAGACAAATGGAAAACCGAAAAAAGATTTCTGAAATTTTGTTTCAAAGACACGAAATAAAATCAGTTTTGCATCAAATTGTCACTACCGATGAAAAATGCATTTATTTTAAGAATCCTAAATGGAGAAAATCATGGTTTGACCGGGGACAACCATCAACATTGACCACAAGAAAAGATCGATTTGGTAAGAAGGCAATGTCATTTGTTTGGTGAGATCAGAAGGCTGCGGTATATCATGAGCTTGTAACACCTGGGCCCAAAGACACGCCAAAGTAATTTTTATAGACGACAATGCACATTCACACAAAGCAAACTCGGTTCAATATACAATCAAAGTACCTAGCTGGAAGCTGCTACTCCACCCGACTTATACACCAGACTTCGACTACAATTTGTTTTCGTCGATGGGACAAGCATTGGTTGAGCAGCACTTCTATTGCCACACAGAAGCTGAAAATTGGGTTTGGTTTGCTTCAATGGAGGAAATTGCCAGAAAGGTGGTTAAAATGTGTAAAAGCAGTGGTTAGTACTTTAAATAATTTTTGTTTTACTTTCTCATTTAAAATTAGGACTTCATTTTCACAAAAAACGGTACGCCGGTACATAAAATATGCTCACATGGCATGTGCTCTAACTTAATAAATGTGATCTTAATAGATCTGAGCTACAATGCTTGGTTCATTACGTCGCATCGAGATGTATTATTTAGAGAGCATAAAAAATCATAAATGTCGATTAAATACTTCAAAACCGATTATATTATTACTGCATCACATCATCTTTAAAGCACATCATACAACCATATTTTCATGTCGAAAGCTAAAAATATGAAATAAAGCGCAACAAATCCTCCCTCACAATGTGCGTGTTTCTCCCAGAGCCAAGCCCCGTTGCATGACACAACGGTGATCCTGCAAGCTGTAACTATCCTCTTATTGACGACAAGAAAAGTGATTTTAATTCTCTTAAAATGGCGAGCTATAGAAAAATCTATAAAAAAATGATGTCTAAACAATTCGGTAGTTTTAAGCTAAACCTCAAACATTTTGACATTTGTTTTTTATACTCCAGCAGTTGCATGCATAATTCTCATGTACTAATAAAAAGTTGACTGTTTGCGACATCGATTTCAATTTTCCAAATGTGACAGTTTTCTACTACCATCCTACATTGCACCACAGGCACGCACTCTTTTGAATGCCATACTGCACGGTCATATGCGGCAGTGTACTCGCATGTCGCTCACGAATGAGCGCATATCTGTGGGTGACCAGTTTCTGAAATTCAGAAATTCGATACTGTGCTTTTGGGCAAATCAAATAATACGCGTGCGCATGCATTCCATTAGGTTGCCAGCGCCCAGCATCAGCATCGACACCACAAGCGTAATTTTCTCAAACATTTTACATATTCATGAGTAGTTTGCGTTCGCATCGCCGCTACATTGCAATTTCATATACCAATTTACATACATAGATGAACTCAGTACGCCATAAGGGCACTGCCATTCTGCGGTTGATGGCGGTTGTGTGCGCCTATTTGTTAGGCGCGTGTGCGAGTGCGAGCTCTCTGATTCGCGACTAGATCAACATGACAGATTAAATATGAATGCGAATCCTACGAGTAGATTTTTTTTTGTGTTTTTGCTTCTATTTCAATTATGGTCTAAGCTAGGCTTTCAATTTGTGAAATTTCACATCTCTTGTATTTAGGTCACATATGTTGGAATGTATGTATGCAGTATCATTGGTATGATGGGCGAATCTAAATGAAAAATTTTGTCATAAGCTGTAAAGTAACGGGAAAATAAAGCATTTAACTGTGAACTAGAATACTGATGGCAGTGATAGAATACGAAGTAATTACTGCATTTGTGATAATTGTTGCAAATACTGACTTTAGGAGGATTTTGGATAATTATTTGCTAGGCAAGAGAAAGCGGAAAGATATTGAATTAATATTTTAGGAAGCTCAATAAATAATAAATAAAGTGGGCGAGAACTTAACATTCAATTGCTATGCGCTGAGCACACTCATGAGAGAGCTGCTGCTTTTTCAATGATTTACCGCCTTAGTGTTCAGAATTCCATTCGATATTCACAAAATATCCCCAATTAAAGATTCAAACTTGAACGAAAAGTTTGTTATTAACTTAAAAATACATTTCGCATTACTTTAAATATGAAAGCGCCCTTTTGCTAAGCCATAAAAGCACAAAGCTGAAATGCAAAATACGAACACTTCGAAACGCAAACTGCTGTTATACTAAAACGCTGAGAAAGTTTTTTCTTTTCTTGACTTAGATGCCGCTGAATTAAATTACATTCTATTTATGCTATCCGGCGTCGTCGTAGATCTTCTTGTCCTTAATTAAAATGCGAATATTTTCATAACTTCAAAAGGTCACATCGTTAAAAGCGGCCAAACAAATTTTTTGTCAATTATTTTTCATTCACGAGTTTCTTTTTTTGGCCAGCTACTTGAAAGCAGGCTGTAATAAAGGTAATAAATTCATAATGAAGGGTTGCCACAACAACCGAAATGTTTAGCTAATCGATAAAGCGAGAGCGCTGGTCATAACCTACAGCAGTTAAAGTAGTAGGGGTAGGGCGGAAGAGAGAAGAAAAAGTGAAGGAAAAAGTTTGCATATTTCCAAGTTGAAAAAATCTAAAAATAAAAAGAATGTATTCAAGAGCAGACTACCGTTAATTACTTTACGAAAGAGCAGTATAGGTAAGTATATGAAATAATTGCAATGGTTTATGAGTATGACCAAATATTTCGGAGTTCAGTATATTTGAAAAAAGGAGTTGCTTTTGGATCTTTGATGATTTTAGTTATTCTTAATTTATAAAAAAAAACATATATTTATATTGAATTTCAATATCATAACTCAGTAAATAAATTGAATTATTAATAATCATCGAAATACCTCTCCCAATGGTTAAATTTTTATGTTTAAGAAAAGTCAGAACCACCGATTAATCAGAATATTTAGTTCAAGATTAATCGAAATAGCTCGAATCTCCATTTCTCTTTCTATAGAAAAGGACAATATCATTCGAGTGTCGAATAATAGTCAAAATTAAGTCATAACTACTGGTTAATAACCGTATAATTAGTTGCATTCGAGTCTTAAGTTGTTATTTCTTAGTTGACAATTAATCGAGTGAATTCAATTCTACAATCTCACTGCAGAAAAGAGAAAATATGATTAGAAAGTCATATTAAATACCAATGGATTAATTTCTATTGTCAGGAATAAGTCGTAAAGATTAATCGAAAGAACTCGAGTATCGAATTTCGATTCTACCGCAAAGAGAGAATATCATTCGAAAGTCTACTACTACTAAATCTACTAATGCTTTTATTGTGACAGAAAAGAGATAATATCATATGAGAGTCAAATAATTGAATAAAGTATTTATTGCCAAAGTCAAAATTAAGTCATAACTGCTGATTAATCCAATTATTTAGTCCAGGATTAAGGGAAAGAACTCGAGTTTCGAATTAATTTTCTACAATAAACAGCGAATATCATTCGAGGGTCAAATAATCTCTACAATTAAGTCATAAGTACTGATAAATCCGAATAATTAGTTGACGATTAATCGAATGAATTCGAGTCTACAATTATGTCAATGTCAATGAAATAATTTTTATAGCCAAGATCAAGTCATAACTACATATTATTATGATTAATTAGCTGGTTAATCTAAGAAAGAATTCGAGTCTCGAATTCTCTTTCCGCCAGGAAAGATATAATACAAAAACTCTGTTTTGAGGGTATGTAGAATCTACTTTTTAAAACAACTAAATTCACATTTAAGTTTGAGTAATTTTTTCCAAAATGATTAAAGAGTAATCCCTTTTCTTTTACCCGCTAAAATATCTGTAAACAATTACAATTTTTCCCCTAACCCTTAAGAGTTTCAGTGTCAAATAAAGCACACTCACCTGGAGCCGATAATTTTCTTTGACGATTCATCGTCATTCTCACTGCTTTGGGTCGACGCCGGCTCGTCATTAGTCACACCGGGAGTAGTTGGCTGGTAGGCAGCCTGCTGGGGTGTTACCGAAACATTGTATGTAAATCCGGGCTGTTGACTTGGCTGAGTTGCTGCCGTGGTGACGGTGGAAGTGGCACTGGTCGCTTTGTTACCACTCGCGTTGGTGGTGGCACTTGTCGGACGCTTAGTCGACAATTTGGCTGTGCTGCCAGCACTGCTACTGCTAGTGCTGCTCGTTTTCGTTGTGGTTACATAAGTGGCGGTGGTGTTGGGCCGTTTTGTTTTATGCTGCTGCTGCTGCTGCTGCGGACGCTGTTGCTGCTGTTGTTTGTTTATCTGCGGTTGTGGCAGGCGAAATTCGTAAGCACCACCAGTGCCCAACGTATCGCTCTCTTCCTCGTTCACAGCATCGGGTCGTGGATCATTTGCATAGCTGCTGGCCATGCTACCGCTGCTGCTGCTCGCCTGTCGCACGTGCGCCGCTTGAGTGGTCAGCGCTAGCAGGCCGACAGCTGTCAGCAGCCACAACACGTTCGGACGCATTGTCGCTGCGGTCGTGATAATTCGACCTCGCGCTTACAAAACCTTCGACTTTGCACACACTCTCACAAAAAAAGCGAACGAAAACACTGAAAGTGTGATTCTTTTCCCTTTGTGAAAACCGCTTGTTGTTTTTGTTTGTTTTTAAATTTCCGCTTGCTTTGATTTGTCGATTTTGCTTTATTTTTCGGTGGTTGTCTTCTGCTTTGCGTTGTCTTTGTCTTTGTCTTTGCGTGTTTATGTTAGTGCTTAACAAAGCGTTTTCTCGTCGCCTCCAATTGCCTTATTAAATATTTATAAATATTGTGTACGGAAAGTTAGTAGCTGGGTCCTCATAGAACATTGAAAATAATGGAAAATCTGTAAAGAGAAGAAAAAAATCCAAAATTAATTAATGTGATGCGAAAGTGAAAAAATAACAACAAAAAAGCATTAGCACCTGATTACTGCCGAAATAAGTGAAATAAACTTGATAAAACTTCGAAGGCAGCGCGCGCCTGAGGCACTTAAGCAAACATAAGCCCCCAAGCATTGGCGCAACAACAGAATACCTATGTAAACAGTTTTGACACTTAAATTTGCGCGCCACATTGGTTGTCTAGTCAACCAATGGCGATATTGTTGTTTGTTTTTCTGCCATCGTCGCCATCGGCTTACCAGCGCCATTGTTTTTGAAGTGGTAATCTCTTTGATTGACATTAAAGTATTTATCGTAACTGATTTGCATCATAAACGACCCACCAACCACCACCCAGCCGTGTTTGAAGTTCTCAATGCTTTCAAATTATTTCCCGTTTTTGCGGATTGTGCGGCAATGTTATCGCGTCAATAGGCTATAGAAATTAATCTGCGTTGACTGGCGAGCTGCTTATCAGGCGCGAAAGTTACATAAGTGTCAAAGAAATGATGATTAAAAACAAATGAAGTGCTTGCAAACAAATGATAAATTAATCGTTCTGCGGTGCTTTCTATGCAAATGAACATTTATATTTATAATAGGTATATTACAATCTACTTTTGTGTAATTTAAAAAGTGGAAAATAAATATTTTCGAAATCTTATTATATATTAAAGAATGAAAGAGTCTCCATCAAATTTTCTTTAAAATAGAAATTTTAATGATTTTTTTGCTATGGGAAATAACACACATATTTTATTTTATTATACTTTTTTAGAACTCTTTGTCCTTCTATTTATCCGTAATCAATATTATCCTGCATGTAGGCACAATGCACAAAATGTATTTTAGCAGAGTCCTGCACCACCATGGTTTGTTGGAGCAGGTAAATTAAATTACAGTATTGGAGTAGATAAATTAACTAGCCAATTAATCAGAATAAAATAAAAACTTCATCAAGAAGATACAATTATTTAAGAATCGTCTACCCTGATGTCACGCATGTATCATCCTAAATGTAGGCAACATTTTCGGTTAGCTGAAATATTTTAACAGAAAACCCCATTTAGATATACTAATGTGCCCAAAAAATAAGGATGACATTTGAACTTAAACTGCGCGCGTCGAAGGATTTGGAGAATTATTTTTTGGGTTGGTAGTACTGTCAGTCACATTTATGTCAAATTTCATGTCAAAATATTCATTAGTGTTTGAGATACGTGTCGTTTTGTGAGCTGCTAAAAGTGAGTTTTTCGTTTTTTGCGATGTCGAAATTTGTTGAGCAAAGAATTTGCATAAAATTTTGTTTACGGAATCAATTTTCTGCTGCGGATACGTTGAGGATGGTGCAGAAAGCCTTTGGTGATGAGGCTATGTCTAAAAAAAATGTTTACAAATGGTATAGTGAGTTCCAAGCCGGCCGTGAACGTCGAAGACGAAGAGCGTCCAGGGCGACCATCAACCTCAACCGACGAAGCTCACGTTCAACAAATTAAAAATTTGGTGTTGAAAAACCGTCGATTAACAATTAGAGACCTTGCTGATGAAGTTGGCATATCGAAAGGCTCAGCCAATACCATTTTGAAGGATATTTTGGGCCTCAAGCGCGTCAAATCTCGACTGGTACCGAAAACATTGAATTTTTTGGAAAAAAGGCGTCGCGTTGAAGTGTGTGAAACGATGCTTTCCGACTACCAGCGTGTCATGAAATGCATTATACCTGGCGATGAGACTTAGATCTATGCTGACGGCCCCGAAACAACCGATCAATCGAGCGAATATCGTGCCAAAAGAGAGCCGAGCCCAAAAAATCGCGCCAAACTCGCTCAAAAATCATGGTCATATTGACTGTTTTCTTCGATTATCGCCTTGTTGTGCATTATGAAGTCCTTCCAACCGGTCATATAGTCAACAAGGAATATTATTTGAACGTTATGCGTCGTTTGCTTAACGCTATCCGCCTAAAAAGGCCGGAATTGTGCAAAGACAATTCTTGGTTTTTACACCATGATAATGCACCATCCCATACTGCCCTCGTACTTCGTAATCATTTCGCCAAAAACTCAACCCATATCGTTCCGCAACCCTCGTATTCACCTGATTTGGCGCCGTGCGGCTTCTGGCTGTTCACCAAGCTCAAAAGACCGCTCCGGGGACACCGTTTTTATACGATAGAGGAGATTCAAGCCGCAGCGAAGACGGAACTGAAGGCCATCCCGGAAAGTGACTACAACCAGTATTTCGAAGATTGGAAAATCCGTTGGCATAAGTGCATTGCATCGGGAGGGGATTACTTTGAAGGGGATGAAATTGATTTGGAAGAATAAATAAAGAATTTTCAAAATAAATACAATGTCACCTTACACCTGGGCACAGTATAGAACAATTTTCAATTATCGAATAAGTTGATATGTCAGTGGCATAAGTTATGTTATAAAATGCGTCGCATGGCTAAGGTTTCCAGCGAGTACTCAATTATAGATGTATTGTATATGTATATGTATATAATTAGTACTCAGTATAATTTTGAGTCCTTTTATTTGAGCAAAGTAAAATTAGGACAACTGAAGCTCGACTATAACCGCGTAAGCGGTGTCTATGCCAATAAAGAAGAAGAAGTGATATATTGCTCATTTTGAACTAATTGTTGTTGTGTTGAAAGCATCAAAAGCCACTTTTCCAACATTATTGATGAATGCTTAAAAGTTGACTGCCTTTAAGCAGACATACCGTAAGTTAAAGTCAGTTATGGATAGCTACTTGTTATGTTTTCACAACTTATTCCAATCTTTTATAATTGTATTGATCCGTAGGGTGGCAAACTCATTAACAATGAAGCCTTTTGATACCGAATCTGCTAATTTACTTACAAAATGCATTTAAATTTCATTTAATTGTTTATTAATAATTTTTGTAAGAGCACGTAAGTAATTTTATAGAAAGTTAATGAGAAGTCCATTGAAATGGGGTTTTGGATACCTTATTCTGAAATAGTATTCCAGTGAGAGAGTTCTGCATCATCCAGAACAATTAGTAGTCCGAATAGACAAGGTATTAGCTATAAAGTGGGTGAGACAAAACTTGACTACCTACGTTTTTCAAATAGTTTTTAAACGATCTTACACCAAGAGCCTAGCCTCGTGTCTAAGTGCAAACTCCGGACTTTCTTCAGCAATAGTTCGCTTGATTGTTATGAGCTCTTATCGATAGCGTTCTCTATTAATGATTACAACCGGTTTTAGGAGCTCATAATACAGCACGTATATCTGATCGCACCACATATAGAGCATTATCTTGACGTCAATCATATTCGGTGCTGCCGTTGATTTCAGTAGATTGCAAGGTTTTACTTGTGATTTTTGTATATACTCGTATAGTGGTTGTAATGGCTGGATTTTTCACGGCTAGTTACAAGTTGATGTAAAATGATTTATTTCTGTATTTTTTGCATTCAAAATAGTTTCTCAATGTCTATTGACTTAAATTCATTTGGCAACGAACTTCTTTGGTTTTTGAATAACTTGCTGCCCAAATGTGCACAAAAAAGTTCTAACCACTTTAACAATTCTTTAGTAAAACACACGGGTTAAAATGTACAATCATTTAGTATTTATTTTTAGCATAAATTTATATTTTACAAAGTTAATTATTGTAAAACTCGACGAGTTAGGCGGTGAGACTTCACTTCCGAGAAGGATTTGCCGATGCTGGTGATTGAGAAGCCGGATAATCGCGTTAGAGGCACAAGATGTTGACGCGTCGCAGTCGTAGCGAATTGGACCGGGTGATGATGACGACCGAGCGCAGTGTCAGCGAATGTCTATATCGAATGAAGTCTCCTTTTTTGTTGTCTATCCTGTTTGTTTAGTGGGCAATAGCACAGGTGTGGTGAATTGCGCTGTGGCATTAGGATGCGCCAGTTTTCCCGTGAAGAGGGGGTGGATGCTTAACTCATTTAAACAGTTTTTAATGTATACTTCTGCTAAACGTTTTGAAATGTTTGCTTGAGCGGCAAACTCTTATTGACAACAATCTTCATCGAGTAGTACTTCAACTTTTTTATTATCTTAGAACTTTTTTTTGTCGTTTTTCAAGCCGAAATCGCCGCTTTTAAGTCATACAAGCCACATTTGACATGTTTGATTAGCTAAATGACATTCACCATAAACTTTCACCAAAATAAGTTGACTTTTGGTTGAGGTTTTCTTCATATTAAAACAATGAAGAAGAACTCCTCGCAAGAACACTTTTTGGTTGGAATATTGGAAAAAAGGAAATAATAAATAAGTTACGCCAGCTCTTAGCAAATCGCGCAAATATAGTTATAGATCAAACAGTATTTTTTTAGTATGTTTTTTAGTATTTTTTCAGTTTCTATAAACAACTATATTTCATATGAAGTTTTAGGCTTTAAGAAAAAGTTTATATTTTATTGTTTGAGAGGAGTTCGTCATTTGGGCCATACACAATGATAATACAGGTCTAAAACGCCTGAAATGAGACTTACTAGTATTGGAAATAGCGATTGCTTGTTGTTTTTACATGTACGATATTTCAGAGAAATAGAAAATTCAAAATACCTAACAAGTATGAAGCGATATTTGGAGTATAGCCTAAAAATACACTACTTTTTAAAGTAAATCAACATTTATAATTTTAAAGTTACTCATACGCCATAGCGTACATAATTATAAGTTCCGAATATGTAACAAATTTTAATTTCAATCTATAAATCGTAATTCAAATACCAAAAATAAAAATAAAAAAATTCCAAACTAAATTTTATTTTTGTTATTCGAGCTAAATTTTCTAATTTGATGTTACTCATACGCCATGTTGTGTTGCATGAATTCAATATACTATTATATTACCTAATTTAGATCTTTAAGCACTATTTCTAACAAAAATATACAAAAAAAAAACTGAATGTGACTTTTATTTTCACTCAACAAAAACGTACCAAAAATTTTAAAGTTTTCCGCGTTTTAAACGCAAGTTGCTCGTCGAAAATCCACCGAGCTTAGCAGTAATTAAAGCACCGACACGCTTGTCAACAACAGGCTCACATTCGCATGCTCGACAAAAGCATTTAGGCAAACCACAAAAACTGTCTCAAAGTTTTCGAACGCGAGCACAGCAGTGAAATGGCATATTATCTCCACTTAGCGCTCGCTTTTTTTTTTTGCTAACAAATTTTCAGCACTCCAAAGCAAATCTGTCCGATTTCGACACTTGAGCGCTGCGCGAAACCGCTAATGTTATACTTATGTCTTTGTTATTGCTAGTGTTGTTGTTGCCGCAGTCACAGCTGTTTGCAAGTATTGTTGCTGTTGTCGCGCATACAATGCATTCTGTGTAGGCAATTAAGCGCAGCAACAGGAAGCCCAGTGTGCAGCGAAGGAGTTGGCGTGGCAGCGCCAATGTGTGTGTGTGTGTGTATGTGGGGGTGTGCGCTTAAAATAGAGCTGCTGACGCTGGCGATGCGTTTGCGTTGGTGGTGTTGGCTAAAGCTTATTAACATAATTACGCAACCACAATGCAGCGTTGCAAGCGCCGAATTGCCACCGCCGCTTACTGGCGCACTGTCGCGATTGCACTCTGAGTCTGTGGCATCGCAAGAGATTTGCGTATTCGGTAAATGCCTTGCGGTTTAATTTCAGCACACGCGTTTGAGTTTTCTTTCGTTTTTCTGCCGTTAGTTGCTTGCAGGTATTTTGGGGTTTGCAACTAGTTAGTGCTAACGCATTTTCAAGTTATGGCTTTGTATACTTGCGAGCTGTTGATAGATTGTTGAAAGAAAGCATTTAATTTTTGTTGAGGCAAAACTTTAATCGAAACTTCAAGCACAGTTTCTTTAAAATGTCTTTGAAATTTTACATTTCCAGCTGATTGCCTTTATAATAAATTGCAAATGGACGCAACAATTTTTCTTGTCATTTGTTGGTTGCTTTAAAAAGCCTTCCAGTTTTCGTTTATGAAATGAGAAAGCAATTTCTACTATAACTGACACATGTATATAGTTTTCCAGTCACTTTTAATAGCATGTATAAAAATAAACTCGCATTTATGAATCTTAAATTAGTGCTTTGTTTCTTTCTGCAAATCTTCAACCCTTCTGCAGCAGCAGCGCTTAGCTCGCATCTACATAAAGTACTTTTGGGTTTGTCATTTGGGTATTAAATGCAAAACAATATGTTAAAATCAGTGACAGTAGTCGCATTTAAAATACTAAAATGACAGCTGAAAGCCTTTGCTGTCAAAAATGTTTCGCTTAAAAATAAACCTTTATTTATTTGCAGCATTTGTTTAAGTGAAGTGTTATATATTTATATGTAGTATGTGTATGTGTGTCCATTAAAAATTATTATAGAATCCAAAGGTATTAAGGTACGAATATTTTTCGCTATGGATGTATACAAATTCTTTACCTGCTGGAAAAGTTTGCCGCAAGTTTATAGAAATTGTAATAATAAACAGAAATATGAAATTTGGAAAACAAAAGCAAACTGGTCTGCAATTTTGTTGGAATTAGAGTTTATGTATAAGTACAACTAAAACGGTTTTTATGTTAATTAGAGATAACGTTGAAGACATGCCCCGCTCTGGATCACCTTTGGCCTCTACTACTGATGAAAATATTAAAATAGTGAAAGATATGGTGGTTGAAAATCGTCAGGCAAGTGTTACAGAGATAGAAAGAGAGCTCGACATCTCTCGCGAGTCCGTTCAATTGATTTAGATAGATATTTTGAGTCTAAAACGCGTTCTTACTTGACTCGTCCTGATACAGCTGAATGTTTCTTAAAAAGTACTGTAAACAGCTCCCTTTGAGCTTGCTTGACAGTGCGAATTCCGTTCTCACATTCATGGAGACCATTATGACTGCCGATGTGACATAGGTTTATGAGTATGGTATGCAGACAACTCAACAATCATTGGAATAAAAGGAAAAAACAAGCCAAAACCAAAAAAAGTCAAGCAAAAGGTCTCCAGTCAAGGCCAGGTTCAATGTCTTTGTCGATATTCATAGTTTGGTGCATCTATAATATGTTCGGGAGGGACAGACATCAATTAGAAGTTCCATTTGGCCGTACTGAGGCGTTTGCGCCAGAGCGTCCGACAAAAACAGCCGGATTTCGGCAAAAACAATTAATTGATTTTACTGAAAGATAATGCACCATTCCATCGAAATACAATTGTGACCGAATTTACAGCCAAAAACGCAATGAATATCATCAATCACCTATCATATTCAAAATATTTGGGTCCGTGTATTTCGGGTTTCGCAAACTGAAACTGGCGGTTCGAAGAACCCGTTTTCAGTCGAAAAAAAAACAATCACTGAAGAGCTGAAGGCCATTAAAAACTGCTTATGGACAGTGTTTCGAGGGTTAGAAAAATAGTTTGCATAAATGTATTATAGCAAAAAAATTAGTTCGAAGGCGAAAAAAATAATATAAAAAAGTATTTAAATATTTTGCGTTTTATTCACGATCTTCGGATAATTTTTTATTGCAATGATATACGTGGTGTGTTCAAAAACTATCGCGAATTTTGTGTTTTTTCAAAAATTATTTATTTATTCATGAATATCTATTTTGTCCCCTCAAAGTAATCCCCATGAGATATTATACACTTGTGCCATGGTTTTTCCAAAAAATTATTATTTTTTATCTTCTTCAGCTCCTCCTTCGATGCCGTCTTTATCTCGTCAAGAGAAGCGTAACGTCGTCCTTTCATGGGCCTCTTCAGTTTAGGGCACAAGAAAAAGTCACAGGGAGCCAGATCTGGGGAATACGGTGGCTGCGACATCATTAGTGTGTTGTTTTTGGCCAAAAAGTCGTGCACAAGCAACGATGTGTGAGCAGGGGCGTTATCGTGGTGCAATTTTTTTGATAGGTAAAAATCGAAGACGATCCAAAACACGTGCAAGCAAAGCAGCTGTCAACAATTAAACGAACATTCAAAATGGCCGAGCTTGTCGGCATAAGTGATAGACATGAGACCAACATAACGCCATAAAAAATTCGAAATTCGAATATACGTAACCCGCGAAAATTCAAAATTCACGATACTTTTTGAACACACCTCGTATGTGATAGAGGAGTTACCAAAGCCACAAAGAAAGAAGTAAAAAATGCCCTTATATTTTATACTGTAAATTGAAGTATATTGTATGCCATAGTTTCGGGGAGAATAGGAGTTAGGTGGCAGAAATCGATCTCACAATAAATATGGTCAAAGCGCTTTATTGACACCTGTGCATATTTCGATTAATTTCTAAGTGTTGCGTTTCCGCAAACAACTGGCAGTTCTGACCGCCTGACTTCTATCGTAGAAATTTGTGCCAAAACCTATGCTTATCCCGCATTGGCATGACTACGCTGTAAGCATCTGCGGTTCCCACGATATGATACACTGGAAGAGGTATCAATAGTGAGACCGCAGAGTCTGTTAAAATTCGCGTCAAGCGCAGACATTCTAACCGATTCCTACTCCTCTTGGACACAGCAGCTGAACTTCATCTGGTATCGCAAAGGACCAAAACTGGCTTATTGGCTTACCAGATTAACCTAACCTAAGTTACATTTGTATAAAGTCCTTCCATAAAATGCTGAATTTTGAATATATAGGGTATATACCCCAAACAGGGTTTATTGAATTTACCACGAAGTTTCTAAAACCCAGAAAGAAACATAGGAGGCATAGTAAAATATAAAAAAGTATAAATGATAAGCATGACGCGCTAAGTTGTTTTAGACATGCTTCTCTCTGCAGGCAGTTTTTGAGATACTGTTCGGTTTTCATACAACCCTTTTTTCAAAGAAGCTACTAATTAGTCAGAACAGCCGATATTGGACCATTTTAACATAAAACTGCCATACAAAGTGTACATCCGGATGCAAGTTCATGTAGGAATATTCTTTATTTGACGAGATATCTTCACGAAGTTCGGCCTAAGGCAACAATATAATGTTTGCAGAATTTGTTCAGATCTAAGAACTATTGCATAAGGCTGACATACAAACAGACTGGTCGCAAAAAAGTTTTTGTAAGAAAACTTGAATGTATGAAGACTGTATATAGATTTTTTTAAAATAAACTTGCTTGGCCTAAAATAAATGAACTTAACGGAAGACTCAGACTCGAAAACTCGAAGAAAACTGAGGCTAGTCAAAAAATGGTTCGACACAAACTGATAGATATTTAAGTACCACCAACAAATAATCCATGCAACACTAACTACGATTTCAAATCTTAGCAAAATTATGAATCAAGTTCCAAAATAAGCCAAACTGTTTTCGAGACGGGTTACGAATTTAAGTCAAACTTCAGGTTAACTCTAAAGAGAGATGCCCTAAAAATGCACCATATTTTTTATACGAAACGGGAAGCTTCAATATTCTAAAACATGTTTTCAAAGCGTGGACAAAATCTGCGCTGTATCCCTCATACCACTTTGTTCAAGACATTACTTTCCGATTGGCTATTTGTTACAGTGATTCGCAAATCCCTGCCACACATGCTACATGCCAGCGCATACAAATTCATTGCACTAATACAAGTATGCTTATGCCAATACGAAATAGTAAATGTGAGCAAACAAAGTTGAAATCCTCAAGCTTTGACACTTTTCTTGCTGGTGCGGTTACTTTTGCGATTTGTTGGGAACGTGACAATGCCTTTCTTCGTCCATGTAACTCGCATACATGAATGCAAGACCGCATGAATACTATATTTTATATATTATATACAAGGTAAGTGTCATTTACATTTACATTTGCTTATATGGCAGATAAGATTCTATATAAAATCTAGGACTTGCGTAATGTGAATGTGTATGTGTCATATCCGTAAGCACACTGGAGACAGCATGTACCTTAAGTGCCCAATAAAAGCTAAACTGCATAATATCTTACAAAATTTACACTTGACACCCGATCCTTATCAAATGCTTGTCAACACTGACTGTCGTGCGAACCTTATGGCTAAATGCTGAATAATCACCAAAGCTTTGGAAACAATTAAATGTGTGAGAAAACAAAACAAAACCGAATATCCCAAATGAAATTGATTTACAAAATAACAAATGCCAACGATTGACTTGTTGTCAGTGAAAATGACATAACCTCACAATGAAATGGAAGTGCTGTTGGGGGAAATGACTGATCTGGGCGACGGTGCAGGAGCTGGGGTGACAAAAAGTC
This sequence comes from Bactrocera dorsalis, assembly GCF_023373825.1. Lineage (NCBI taxonomy): Eukaryota > Metazoa > Arthropoda > Insecta > Diptera > Tephritidae > Bactrocera > Bactrocera dorsalis. The sequence goes on from NC_064305.1 coordinate 59,041,773, forward strand.
ACAAATGCACACATACATTCTCACGACACACTTGTCATGAAGTACTTAGAGAATAAATTAAACAAATGAAGTGAGGTGATTGAACCACTTGCTGCGGGTTAGAGGGAGGAAAGCGCGCTAGCAGCACTAACATGTTGTGAAGTGGTGCCCTGAGGAGCTGGATTCTGTTACCCTTGTTTTGCTAAATATACTTGTGACAAGTCATTGACAAATATTGATTCTGAAGGTTTTATATGTGTGTTTTACTTATGTATATATAAATGTATCAATCACAGCCACAATTTCTCTTCGATGAAGCATCAAATTGAAGAGCTTGACAAGCTGGCCGACAAGGCTAATGCTCGAAAATTCTACGAAAAGATGAGGCGACTAACAGAAGGTTTTAAAACCGGAGCATATACTTCTAGAATCCCCACAGTTCTGGATGCCCGGAGGGTACTAAAATTGTGAAGGGAACACTTTTCCAACCTGCTGAATAGAATGCAAGCTAGAATAGAGAAAATACTAGGAGATGGTGAACCCGATTCCCCAATCGATGACGATTCAGCAAACGTTCTACCGCCCGACCATGAAGAAGTTCGAATAGCAATTACCCGTCTGAAGAACAACGAAGCGGCGAGGGCCGATGGATTGCCGGTTGAGCTATTCAAACACGACGGCGAAAAACTGACGAAAGCATGCCAAACAATTCGAATTTAAGTGTGCTCTGCCCAATCCACCGAAACGGATGCTCTACAATCTGTGCAAACTACCGTGGGATAAACCTCCTCAACATCGCAGATAAGGTTAAATCGAGCGTAATGTGTAAAATATTAAAGCCCATCGTCAAGAAACTGATTGGACCTTGTCAGTGTGGCTTTAGACCTGGCAAATCTTGGAAAAGACCCGTGAAAGAAGAATCGACACACACCATTTCTTCGTCGATTTTACAGCTGCTTTAAACAACTTGAAAAGGAGCTGCCTCTTAACTGTCTAAAAGCTCTTTCAGGGTTGGGAAGGACCTCTCCGAGTCGTTCGAAACCAAATGAGGTTTCAGACAAGGCGAATCACTTACCCTACCAGCCAAGTTAACGGCAAAACTAAATATCTATGGTGCCAAGGTAATGATCTGCATTTGTTGGCGTCATAAGGATGGGCTTCAAAACCCGGATGAAACAATCAATAATGGAGGCCTTAAGTAAAAACTTAACAAACGTTGGTGAATGATTGCTAAAAAAATACCTATAATTTGTCGGCCGGACCAGGTAATAAACCACCATCAGGACAACGGTCGGTCTCATGTTGGACGACCGGTTTAAAACTATTTGGAAAATAGCGACTACGAAGTTTTGCCTCCGCAAAAATTGGCTTGATTCATTCTTGGTTGCCATTGCGGCGCAATGCTTTTGGTATGGTATCCATAAATTGCCAGAATTATGTGAAAACATTAAGTTTCAGACAAGCATTGAAATCTTATAAAAAATTAGTTAATTTTTAAGAAGAAGTTTAAAATACTATAAACAAAAAAATATAATTTCTTTTCATACAGATATCGGGGAGTAATATTCGCAAAATGAAATCTCATTAACCCTGAAGCTTCTATGTTGGAAGCCAATTTGCTTTGAGTGACATTAAAGAAAATATGGTAAGACCTATGATAATCTCTTTTTAAAGCATTTAATATGATTACTCTATCAATAAATAATGATATATTTATGTATGTTTGTCGCCATCAACAATGCAAACCCATCTTTTAAGCTGCCGCATACGAATCTCAAAGGCGTCAGGCATTCAAACCGCTCTTCAACAATAAATGACAAATCAAACAGTTCATTTGTCAATACACATTAGCGGCTGTGCACACATACAACGAAAACACATGTTTGTACACATGTGTGAGCTAAAAACAAGCGCAGCCATGAAGAAAGACAGGATCCATATAAAATTGATATGCAAAGTGAAAATGAAAATGAAAAAGGGGTGCGAAAAGCAAAGCGTCCCAACAATTGATGTGTCAGCGAGCGCAAAGCATTTAGAGTGCCTTTGGGACACTTGAGCAATGCAAATGAAGGAAGCGGCAAACATTGAGGAAACATTAAACCGAACGCCAATGACGAAGCGTTGGCTCGCCTAAGCGCTTGACTAAGTGACTGATTGACAGCAGATTCGTCGTGTGTTGCAATGTGTGTACAAATGTGTGCTTACTTCTCTTAGACAAACTGAAATTACTGTTTGCATTCGGTGCTTCGATAGTGAAAAAACGCCGTTACTTGGCAAAGGTGAGTAAAATGTCAGATCGCATTGAAAAGTTGTGCATACGAGACGAAATAGTGATGTGCGTTGGTGTGAGTGCACTTTTTTGTTATCTTATTCATTGCGCAGGCACTCGTATGTTTGTTCGGCACTTGTATTTGTAACTCAGTCTGACATTTATCATGATCCCACGAGGCATCAACTGTAATAATAAAGTCATTACAAAAGCCATCATCCGACAAACTAACGGGGATGCTGTGAAATAGTGAATTGTTGGCAAATACTTTCCTCAAAGAGATTGAAAGCAAGCAGAAATGTGAAAACGTAATTTTGCACACAAAAGTAGAGACAGGGGAAAGCTTTCATTGTTTAAGCTTTAGAGGCGCAACAAGGACGGCTTATGGATTTTTGTTAATGCGTACCTGGATAATGAAACATTGAATTGAAAAGCTTTCGTCGAATTAAATTGAAAAGTAAAATAAGCTTATTTCCCGAAATAAATTTGTTCGCCAAAGCTTTCATGCTTCTATATTTATATTTATCTAGCTTTAATTTGAATCTTAGGTGGTCTGCCGACATAAAGTTTTCCGCCGAAGCTTTCATGCTTAATGTTTTCTCCAAGTAAAAAGATATTATCGTGCTTAATTCTGAGCTTTCTAAAATTGTTTGTTCCCCAAGAGCTTTCACGCTAGCAACTTCCTTTAAAAAAGAAATAAAAAAAACTGTTTAAACAAAATTTAATGAGCTTTTTTACCAAAAGCTTTCCTGCTTCAAGTCTCCTTTATGATAAAAAAAATATGCACAAGTTTATTTTACCGACATTTATTTCGACTCAAATCTCGACCTTCGGAACACATTTTATTTCGTGCTTTAATCTCCATATATGATATAAAAGAAGTGTTTAGTGATTTTATTTTTTAACTCTCGAAAATTGTGTGTTCATCAAAAACTTTCTCGTTGAAAGCTCACTTTAGGTTAAAAAAAAAGTTCCGTATAAAATAGAAAAATATAAATTTTAATAAGCTTTATTTTGAATTAAAGTTACACTTTCGAAAAATATTAGTTTACTAAAAGCTTTCATGCTTGAAGTTCCTTAAATTATGAAAAAACTGTACTAAGTACTTTTCTAACGAGCTTTATATTTAACGAAAGTAAGCAGCTTTTGGAGCTTTCGGACCTTCAGACATGTTCGTCAAAAGCTTTCATACCAATAATTAATTGGTGATTTAAGTATAACCACAGTTATAAGAATATATGTATATTTATGATTTAAGGTTTGAATTTTCATGATCTCACTAAATTCGTTAAAGGCTTAGGATGTAGAGAACGTAACTTAACTTTCTCAGGGTACAAACTGTAAAAGGAATGTTGAAAAAGTAAAAAAAAACTGCACTTAGAAATTAAAGATGAAAGCGGATCATTCAAACTACTAATGCCTCTAACAGTGAGATTGATATTACTTTTGCAGGTATTTGCAGTTATTTTGGCTTTCGCTGTCATTTGTTGCACACTATTTTTGACACAATGACAGCTATACCAATCGCGCTACGGTACTTCTGAAAAAAGATGACCTTAGCACATTATTAGAAACTAGTAACCCTCTCCAGTTAAGCTCCATCTACTGCTGAAATATGCCCACCTCCACACAGTTTTGGTTCAATCGCTTGATCCCTCGCCAATTTGTATGCGCCGAGCAAAGCTTTGCCAACATTTTGTTGCAAGTAAATTTCAGCATTGTTACAAATCCTTTCATAAGTCGCTCTTTTGCTTTCCCCGCTCACTTGGTTGCGTCAGTCATAATTTATCCATTTCCTAACTTTCGCTTATGTATTGGCTTTGTGTCGCTGGCAACTTAAAGAAAGTACGTGACATTTACAACTGTTTGTCGCTGTTCATTGACGTGTTGCATACCTTTTAAGTGCTGTATGTATGTATAGACATATACGTATACTATCCCGCATTCTCCTCATAACTATGTGTGTACCGTTAGGTATTGAACTATGAATGCACGTAAGCATTGAGTCTTTCGGTGTAAGTTTTGGGTGCAGATGAGCTGGGAATCGTGTGTGCAACACGTACGCCACTTGCGCTTATCGTCGGTATCTATTTTTATATGCGCGTATAAATAAATATGTGTGTGTGTGTGTGCTGTATTTGTATTTATATATTCTTCGAAAGTTTTGCTTTACATTTTACGTATGTACTTTCCGGCTGCAAACCAAATATGCATTGTTCTCTTTCGCCTCCCTCCCCCATTTTGTTATTATTTTTGTAGGGATTTTCGTGGATGTTCGACAATCTGCAACTTTGTTTCTTAAGTCGAAACTTTTCTTACACTCTTTCTTACTTTTCCATAGCTATTTTGTTAAGTTCTTCGTTGATGGTGTATTGATAACGAGTGAAGCGTGCATTGCTGCTGATATGACACAAGTGGTTGGGGTACATACTGTTATTTATACTGCTGCAGGAACGTAGCTGTGTCACAGAAGTTTTGTAAATCGCTAAAAAGCATAAATATGTTTGCAAAGAGTTCGTTGATATTTGTGATTGATATATTTATTTGTGCTTGTGTTTATTGTTGTCTTTATATGTTAATCTATTTTAAGTTTAAGTTTACAACTTCGGTGAATTATTTGACGAATTTTTTGTTTAATGAACTAATTTTATGATACTAATTGGTAATCAAATATACAAACATTGTCTTTAATAAATAAAGATAGAAATTTTCGTCTTACTTTGTCCAGCCAAGATGAAGTACTTCTCTGAAATATTCACCAAGGGTAGTGGACTCTTCTTTCTTAAAATCTGCATTGAAATAACCAGCTAAAATAATAGACATTCGGGAGTATATTTCCCAAGGTATAGACATAGCATGTGGAGCTAGAGGGAAAAAATTGACGATTTACCCATCCTGGCGCCTATTTCGCATTACTTCGGGGTGGATTTCCATATTTCTGGTCTTAAGACTTACATGTACTTACTGTATTTTTTTATCAGCAGTATGTTTTCTATTTCATTTTCAATATTCTTCCAGTTTTCTTCATTTTGAAGTATGACAGTTAAGATATTGTCAGCATTCATGCATCCGACCAAAGTGTGGAGCCTAATTCGCTGTGTTTGCCGGCATTTGCATTTGAAGAAGTATCATCCTCGATCGCAACGTTTTATCACTAAGACGGCTCTTCGATTTTTTTCATTTTATGGTATATAGAAATTTTATAAAATAACTGGTCCTAGATAATATCTGTGCAGTACACAAATAGAGCTGATTTTGTTTCTGGTTGGACCACAAATGTATGTGCCTTATTAACCTGGGCGTCCTTGCTTCCACCTGATTTAAATTCCATTGTCCAGCTATGATGAGGTTCGAATAGCAACTATCCGCCTGAAGAACAACAGAGCGGCAGAGGCCGGTGAATTACCAGTCGAGCTGTTCGAACCTACAATCTGAATACAGAAACATAAATGCTGCGTAATAATGTTGGGCTGAACAAGAACCCAGATATAGGTCATTTGCTATACCAATGACTTAGACCGAACCAAAGGATCATGTAAGTGCTTGTTATTTTTGTTTAACTCAAACAAAAGGCGTTACAACCACTTCCAAACAAACTACACAGTATCCGTACTTGTCTTCGGTCAACTGACCTACTTATGCTACATAGTGCCGAACTGCCTGTACCAAAAAGTATTCATAGAGATGGCAGTGAGTTTGCTAATCCGAATGAGAAAATCCAAAAACTCAGCGAGAGAAACATTAAAAAGGAAATACATATATGTTGATTCATAAATACATTAACTAATAAAGGATAGGAGATTCGTATTTTAGTGAACCTTTTTTATTAATTTTTCTAGTAAAGAATAAATCGTCAATTGGGGTTGAAGTAATGAACCAGGGATTGAATAAATGGACTTATAGTATCATATAAAGCTTTGGGGTGTGATATGACCATAAAATAACGTTTCAATGGATAAAACAAGTTTATGGCGATGATTGCCTATCTCGTAGCAGAGTGCACGAGTGGCTTTAACGTTTTCAAAGTGGTCGTGAGAACATAAATGATGCTCAACATGTGGGCCAATCAAAATCCGTGATCACCGGAAATTCCATCGAAACTGTGCGTGAATTCATCAAAAATCAACCGAAATCATCACTGAAATTCAAGAAGATGGAATCGAACATCCCCAAAACATCTATTTATCGCATTTTGACCGAACATTTGGGCTTACGAAAGGTGTGTGCATGGTTTGTTCCGCACAAACTGACGACCAAGAATGGCTCTCATCGATCGACGCTTGTTACCAATTGTTTGAAAGCAGAAGAAAACTATTTTGAATAAAAAAAAATTGATTATGCCGAGAAAACCATTTGTTCTGTTTTTTTATAAAGTCCGCTCATATAGATTAATTTCTGGCAAATTTGGGTGCTATGAGTAATGAATAAGGTGAGAGGAGAAGCGCTATCGAAAGAAATGGAATACAGGAATGAGAACAGATTAATGTCAGAGACTTAAAAAAATCTTTGCACAAGTGAAATATTCACGAAAATCATAAGTATTTTTCTTGTATTAAGAGAAGGACTCCTGAATCTTGCGTCAATGTTTTTCTTTTCACATATTATTAAGAAGTGATCTTAGCACGCTCAAAATATTATAGGTTGTGTTTCAAAAAAAGTTAAAATTTTAACCTGAGTTATTGAATAAAAATACGTTTAATTTTCTTTAGTATTTGACTAAAAGTTAATAAAATATATGTTTGCATAAAATATTTAAGATTGCATTTTACTAATAACAAATATTTGTTTATTTGCGAGTTCTCACACAAATGAGATGGCTTTTTATCACTTCTCACGGAATCAGTAACGCGACTCCTCTGTGGATACATAAAATTAAACTTTTACAAATACACGGAAATTCAAGCGGAAAACGACACAAAAGAAAATGGAAAATAGTAAAATAACTAAAACAAGCGAATAACTGTCGTCAAGCAGGAAATCAGCGCGAAAAGTGACAGGAGAGTGAGGGCAAGCAACACTGCAAAGAAAAGCAATGAATGGTGCCATTACAAGCTGAGCGCGATTTATCGATAAATGCTTGTAAGCAGGAGAGCATTTGGGGGCCAACTGACTTACATTGAGGCGATATAAAAGAAATATAAAAATAAAAACGCAGAAAGTAGCATAACATAAAGTACATAAGGAGTAAGTAGAACACAAACACGCAGAAAATAAATGTGCAGCCAAATAAAAATAAATATAGACGTGTATGCCATATATAAAGTAACTGTGAAAGAAGCGGCAGCGAACTCAAGCAAAGGATTTCCGCAAATTCACACTTCAGCAAGCGCGGCGGCAGCATTACTGCGCGCAGGACCAGCATCTATGTATGTGCGTGTGTATGTGTGTGCTATCAGCAGTGCAATCGGAATTGCAATCGCAATTGCTATCAATGATTCGACTGGTTGCATGCTTTGCCGCTGCTGTCGTTGCCAAAATTTACTGCCACGGTCGCGCGCCGCCACACTGCCGCCCCGCTATTGCCACCCAATTGTGGCCGGAAACATTGAACGAATGCCGGCCGAAATTTACACTCTACAAAATGTTTCCGGATTTCCATTGCAGCTTGCGCTAAAGTGTTTACATTGTTGACTTGTGCCGTTGTAGTGGTGCCAGCACATACATACGTACGTACATGAGCAGCGTGTTGATAGCGCGCGCGACTGTGTGGAGTGTATTGAGTATTGAGCTTTTTTCGGAAAAGACTCTTTGGTTGCTGCTGCGATATCTGCTTGCTTCGGCACTGTTTTTCTTTCGTGCTCAGTTGTCGAGGTGGCTGGCCTCCAGCTTAACCTCCATTTCACCTTCAAACTCTTGCAGTTTTTTGCACTTTTTTTGGTGGCATTTCCTGCTTCAGTAGCTGCTGCTTGCCACACTCAGTGCATTCTTTTAAGTAGTTTACTTTTCCTCTTTTTCTTTGGTTATTTTTTGTTTTTTTTCAGCGCCTTTTCGTTTTAGTTTTTATTTTTTGCTTCTTAGTTTGTGGCCTCATGGAAAGATTTTCCTAAGCGCGCAGTTCCCTGCTTTATACGCATTGAAATCCCCAATGTGTAACCTCCAGGCACTCATAGGACTTAAGTTTTTCGTGCTACTACCTTGCTTTGCTACTGTTTTTGCTGAATGCCTTGGGTGAGGTGTGTGGAGGTATGCCATGACGTATACGCAACCTGATGTTTAATGTTCGTACAAGCTTTGTTTTAGTCTCATTCTTGTTGTTGTCATTGAAATGTCTCTGTTGATGCTTGATTTTCCAGATATTTCTATATGTGAAGCAGTGGCGGCCTAGTTTTTGCCTTTCTCTAACTCGAAGCGTTTCAGTTGAGCTAAATTTTATGATACTGCGTGACCATATTGATGATATTCTGGCGTAATATTGTTTTTAGGTTGACGAAACTGTGTTTCGGGCTGAGTGGTACCAATAAAGAGTTCTTTACTCTTCAAAATTTTGTGTGTATTAATATATTATTTAACTGCAAACACCCTAGTCTATGAGTTTCATTAAAAATATAAAATTTTGGTATCCGGGAAGCCATCGAAATTCTAAAATACTGAGCTTGTACGTATGATGAGTTGGCATAAGATGTTTCTTATGTAATCTGATTACATTTGAAGAACTTAAAATAATAATGTATCATAAATTATTTCGTTGGACTAAGTCCTTCCACTCGTAATTTTGAGAACATTACCAAAGGCTGATTTTGTTTTAATATTTTCTCGAACGTCAGCCAATTTGCATATACACGGCCCCCCGTAGGTGGAGTAAAATCTAGTTTTTGTTGTTGTGAAAGAACTTATATAGAAAGTCCTTAGTCATTCTGGTCTTTAAGATATTTTTCGAGAATATCTCTAATCGAAAAAAGCAATATAATCTCTCACAAAGCTTGGAAAATCTAATTAAAAGGAATTCCTGTGGAAAATTGGCAGAAGTAACCTTAAAAAAAACTAGATATTGCCTTAGTGACATCAATGCGATTATGAGATTATGCAAAACGTGGCAAAACAGTTAAAAAAATATACTGTAATCAAACTTGAGTTGTTTATTAATTTTTCTTTGATATGTCATTCTTTCATAAATTTCTCATAGCCAAAAAAGCAACTTCCTTCCGTCAAACATATATATGTAGCTTCAGCGCATATATTTCCAGTATATTTCTTGCATCTTACACCCATTAACACTCCTTTCCACTTTCTTTTACTCAATTTTACAAGTTTTCTCAGCTATGCTTTAGCCTTACTTCTTTGCACACTTTGACACCCCAACTGTCCCCACCCAGTTTACGCCATTCATTTTTTACTCGCTCAATTGCTACTTTTGTCATTGCCATTCTAATGTGCATTTCATTTGCCTTTTGAACTTTTGCCTTGAAGCAGCACCGTTACACCTTCATAGTATATACATACTCGCGTATACTGACATCTTTAGCATAAAATCATGCTTTACCACTTAAGTCCATAGTTACTGGCACTGGTCTAATTCCGCTTTGTGTGGTTTTCAGAACGGTCGAGCTGCCAGCTTTGAAATCCTTTGCCGGCCTTGGTTACTCACCCTCCCGAGAGTGCGGGCCACTTCAGTTCACTGTCATATTCCAATCACGTGCATGTATGCCTGTGTGCCCACACATGTTGGCGTCTTTAAGTATCTACTTGTGGTCGATTCTGTTGCTGTCAGTCGCATTGTAATTCTACAGAAAAGATTACTAAACACTTCTCCTTCCCATAGTTTGCAAGCAATTCTTCGTTTGATTTTCCTTTACTCATCGATTCACTCACTTGCCTGTTGGTTGCCACAGCAATGCATGTGTGGCTTTATTGAGTTCTTTATATGTGCATGTGTGTGTGCGTGTGAATATCATAGCAGCGTGCTGTCCGTTTCATTCAAACTTTCTCGTTTGCGTTATCCTTTGGCTCCTGAGTGTTTGCCGAAAATATTGTTTCTTTGTAAGCAGTTTCTTTTTTCACCTCGGGGTATTCCATTCGACACTTTATTTGTTGGTGTGCTTTTGATTTTATCGTTTTGATTATGAACTCTCTTCGCTTTTGTGCGAATGGCATATCACAGTAGTTATTGTTTTTGTATTATGTTAGGAAAGTTAACATACTTTAGACATTTATTTTCACATCATACCAAAGTAAATATGTGTCTGTCCTTGCTTTGGCATATTAATGCTGGGGCTGTCAGCAAATTGGTGTTCCAAGAAAAGCCGGAATTTAATTATATTTAGAAAAACGAGCGGTGCTAAGTAAACGGAGGGCCTGACCACGACGTATATTTGGCCTACAATTGTTAGTTGAAACTAGAAGTAGTCAACTTATTGAGTTTTCGTTGCTTTCGGGTGCGGAATCTTTCCAAATGTTGGAAAGGGTTTACGGTGATTCAGTTTTATTAAAACCACAAGCCTAGATGTGGTAGAAAGCATTCAAAGACGGTCGAGAGATCGTTGAAGACCTCGTTCTGGACGAACTTCGACCTCTTTAACAGATGAGGATATTAAAAAAAGTGAAGAACTTGGTGCTTGAAAATAGTCAGGCAAATGTTAGAGAGATGGCAAGAGAACTCGACATCTCTCGCGGGTCCGTTCGCATGACTTTGGTGGATATTTTGGGTATGAAACGTGTTCTTGCACGACTCGTTCCGATTAAGCTTTCAAAGAGAGTACCACAAACAGGTCTTTTTGGACATGCCAATTTCAATTGCACATACAAGAAGAGCATTATAACTGCCGATGAGACATGGGTTTATGAGTTTGACATGCAAACAAGTCAACAATTATTGGAATAGAGGGGATAAAAAGAGCCGAGAACAAAAATCTACGCCAAGGCCGCTCAAAAATCAAGGCGATAATTATTGTCTTTTTCCGCATTCGTGGTTTGGTGCATCATGAATTTGTTTCGGATGGACAAACGATCAATTAGGGGTTATATTTGACCATATTGAGACATTAATCGCTCTATTTGTTGCTTTACTCGCGACTGCACTATGTTCATAGCCTTAGCTTTCAGCAGTGATGTCGAGGAAGAGCGGTATTTCCTATGAAAATTGTATATTTAATACAACAACAATAATATTAATCAATATGTTCATTTCTTACACCATGAATAACAAGCTGAATGAAGTAAAAGTATTTTCAATGTTATACTTGCAATATTTAGATAATCATTATTTTCCAAAAAGTATTATTAACAACTCATTTTTCGATTCCGCAGTTGTTAGTAATATTGTTTTTTACTTTTTGCTATTTTATTACATTTATATTCGCTTGTTGCTTCCGCCACATCTTGTTTGACTGCCTGTAAGACAGCTGCCCGTAGGACGTCGGTATTTTGTTGTATAAACAGTTTTGTTAAAAATATTAACATTGCATACAATATACAGGGTGTGCTATATTTATTTTCGCGTTGAATAATTTTGGAAGTAAAAAAAGAATAATAAGCGGGAAAAAATATGGCGAGTTTGCTGTCCTTTGAAGTATCTGGTGGCGTTACTTAGTAAAATTGCTGTGCTTTTGGAACAAAAATACTTTCGAAATTTAAGAGTCACCACTACCTAAACACAAAATAACTGATTGTGGACAGAAATCGTTACTGCAGAATGCTGTATGCTGAATGCTCAGCACTTCTGCTTGGAAAGATAGACTAAAACGTGATCTTGTAAGTGACTAGTTTCAGCAAGATAGCGCGCCATGTCACAATGCGAATGAAAAAACTCAGTTTTTGCAACAAACTTCCTTGAATTAATTTTTGCGAGATGAGGAACTCTAACAGAGTTCTCAGATCGCTAGTTTTGGCACCACTGATTGCTTTTATTTCTTAAGAAAGTAAGCGTAACTCGAAAAATCCAAATTTACGATCGCGGCCCACAATCGTGCAAAATTACCAGTATATCCACAAGAGTTCGTAAAAGTGATAAGAAAAACCAGGGGATTTTTTTTCATTGAATTATAAAGGCGGTAATTATTTTGAAAAAATTAAGTAAAAGAAACTTTCAAAACTCGAAAATGATCCAATTGAACTCTTCGAACTAAATATCCCAGACATAGAGATTGCTCTGGAAAGTATCATCAAAAGGAAGGGAAGAATGATTCAAAGTCAGAATAATGCCCAAATTGTTAAAAAATTATTAATAATTAATTCATTCAAGTCTAAAATACATTCATATTCCCACTATGGAGCTATAATTCTAAACAGCACTTACATTACACTAGCCTTAGGATTGTTCATTAGAGCGGGTTAATTAAAAGGTAACCAAAAAAAAAATGGGTTTATGGAAACGGCACATTCCAAAATATTTTCCCAAATGGCAATGTGTCCGTGTTGGAGTCAGCGGCGACCCTCACTAGTATTATTCATATCTAGAATATACGAATATGTATATACGCGAAAGTTGGTGAAGATAATCGTCATATGCCACACATAAATACAATAAAAATAAATGGAAATTGAAGTGTAAGCAAGGCACAGCAACAATGGCTAGAAGGAGCAAAGAATGGCTGATAAAAATAAACAAAAAAAACTGTATGTTTACTCCGCGCAAATACAATATTCTGAACACGCAACCGACCTGAACATTCACACATGAGTGTGTGTGTGTACTTTTAGGATTTTACGGCGCCTTAAAGTAAATAAATATGTGCAAATACGCAAATATAAAGAGCAAAGACTGATTTTGATTTCTACCAGCTGCACAAACGTTACTTTGTAAAATAGAGAGGTTACCACTTTCGATGGTGGCATTTATGTGACGAAGATGAGCGCCAGATTAGCGGCGAAATAATGTGCGAATCACACTTCGACGGCGAAGATAAACAAAATGAAAGCAAAGTTGAAAAGCATGTGACAAAGTGCTCAGCGCCTGGGAAATTGAACTTTTAAGAATGAACAGGAAGCGTTGATTCTGAGCCTACAGTTTTATGTGAGAAGGTCAAAATATGAGCAGGCAAAATGGAAATGGAAAAATATATCTCAAAATAATTTTTCGAAATTTATTTAACTTCAAAATTATAGCTATTTTATATTTTCGCTTATTCGGTCAGTCGTAGATTAAACTTTAAATTCTACAACACCTCTAGAATATTTTCCTGAATTCAAGTTGTTCGAGGTAATATTGTCGGAGATGCAGACTTGAGAATTTGAGCGCTCGAGGCTTGCTAGGCTAAGTGCGCCGTCTTTAAACGCGTTTTTTCTTAAAACTGTGTTTTCTAATTCGGTTGGCAAGATTTCACGACAACCACTCAACCGTTCTTTATGAAATTTTTCGCAGGTGTTTGAGATACAATTCTTGAAGACTTTTAAAAATGACATTTTCCGATTTTGTCGAGGAATTTTTACTGAATTTTTTTTTTTTTTTGTAAAAAATATCTGGCAAAAATCTAATTTTCATTTTTTTCGACAAAAGTTCTAAGTTAATTTTAGTATTTTTTTCACTTTAGATGATCCTGTAAGGAGTTATCGTGCCAACGCGGGTGCATCTTTTTCCGAGGCATCACTGGAAATGGCGTCGCAATGGCCGAGTTTAAAATATATTTTTCCGAAATTTTCAGCATTTCTTTGTCAATAGTGCAACAATAAAAAACAGTCAAATAAAATATTTAATTTTATTTAATATATGAAAAAAAATTTTGCAGTTTCTGTTTAAGTACCATCAAAAAAGTGCAAAAAACACCATTATTTCAATAAACTGGCGCCTTTTAAAGGAAAAATATCAGATTTACGTTTTTCAAGCTCTAATAATATTTTTTGTTATAAGTCCAAATTTTAATTCCTGGTAAATCATAATTTCAAAACTACTTTCAGTATCCCACACTTGCTCCCACAAAACTCCCATTTATTGCTTGCCAAATGCAAATCCAAGAAGAAGGCAGCCCGCCAGGCGGGGCTCCCTCTCTCAGTGTGAAACATTTAATTAATAAAAATTTCGTTAAACTTTTGCTCTCACAGTCCTCAATTACTCTCTCACATACACACACACGCATGCAACTTAATGTAGCAGTTGTGCAGCACCGGTTTAATTCTCTTATGCATTTCCTTTCAGCTACAACGATTTCACATATTTTCTTGACTTGTTTGTTGTTGTTGTGCAATTGCAGCTGAACTTTCTGCAAGTGTAGCTTTAACTTTGGCAATTTTCACAGCATTAGTTCCAACATTTGTTGCATGTACGTACCTGCCAACGCCAGCAGGTGGCATGCGCTTATGAATGATAATGGTCATGTGTGAATGGAGGAATACATACAAGGTGCGTTCCAAAGTAAACAGGACTTTTTGAATCTAGCGCCCCCTGGTGGCGACAGCTATATGTCGACTGGTGCGTTAGAATCCGCTATTTTTATCGATTGTCCAATGAGACATGACATGGCATTTCATTGATTGGAAGTGAAGTTATTGCGTTTTAAGTGTCGGTATGTTTGTGTTATCGGTGCGAAAATGAGCTTAGATCAAAGAGCAAACATCAAATTTAATTTTAAAATTGGTAAAATTTTACTGAAACATTTCAATTGAAGAAACAAGTTTATGGCGATGATTACCTATCCCGTAGCAAGGTGCACGAGTGGTTTCAAAGTTTTCAAAGTGGTCGTGAGGACATAAATGACGATCAACATGTGGGCCAATCAAACTCCGTGATCACCGGAAATTCCATCGAAACTGTGCGTGAATTCATCAAAAATCAGCCGAAATCATCATTGAAATTCATGGAAATGGAATTGAACATCTCCAAAACATCGATTTATCGCATTTTGACCGAATATTTGGGCTTACGAAAGGTGTGTGCACGGTTTGTTCCGCACAAATTGACTGACGACCAAAAATTGCTCAGAATCCAACATTCGAAGGACGATTATTTGACCAAAAATCACATTTTAACCATTAACCACTCCCCGTATTCACCTGATATGGCACCGAGCGACTTCTGCAAAGCGTTATGCAGACACAGAGGCCATTCAAAAGGCTTTCACCGGCATACGAGCTAAAACCCTCCTTCGAAATGCCTTTGGAGACTGTTTTGAATAAAATAAATTGATTTTGCCAAAACAGCCATTTGTTCTGTGTTTTTAAGTCCTGTTTACTTTGGAACGCACCTTTAGAACTGTGTTGAAAGCAAATGTAGGAACAAAAAAATACATACATAGCCAGTAGTAAGATTTACTAGTGTAAAATGTCTTCTAACTATTACATACTCAACAACTAGTATAAAAGACATGAGCAACTATTCAGTATTGTACATTTTGTTTATTTTTTTGGAAAAAAAAATTAACCGTTCTAATTTTCTCAGATTTAGGTCGGAAATATGCCTATTTTATACTAGTTTACAAGTAGTTAGTCGAAACGTGTTCTTCCCATATAGTGAGCTGTTATATTTTATATATTGGTCCGCATTGGTTTTCAGTTGTTGGATCAGAAAAACTAGGTTTATATTAGTTCAAAATAGTTAAATAAGGTTTTGATGTTTTTATTGGATCGTCGAGTTACCAACTCTTTTAATTGGGATAAGTGTGATACTTTTCTGACCAGTTCGATTTCAGTTATATATGTATGTATGTAAGCTTGTGAGGTTGAGCATATTCCTAATGAGTTCATGCCGCCACAAAGTTGAAGAAAAATGAAATTCAGTTGAAAATTCTACTTCAATGTAGGAAGCTTTAATCCGATTTCGAGATAATCTCCATATATTCCATATCTTATTATTGGGTATAGTTTGTCATCGCTTTGATATACCTCTTGCATATTTTATTAGATCGTAAACAGGGTATAATAAGTTTGAGTACTCAGAAGGAAACGTCGGAGACCTTAAATGATGAGCCTGACAAGCTGAGTAGATTTAATAATGTTCTTCTGTTTGTCCGCATATACACAAACTAGTCTCTCAGACTTTGAGATATCGGGTTGGAATTTTCTTTTCTTCTCAAGAAGCTGCAAATTTGTTGGATGCGCATATTGGATAAGTATATTATATAGCTGCCATACAAATTAAACGATCGTAATAAAATTTTTGTATGGAACCTTTTTTCATTTGAGCACCTATCTTTAAAAAAATTGGCAAAGATTATTGTCTAAGACAAAGATCTAATTTCCGAAGAAGCTGCTCAAATCGGATCACTGTAGCATATAGCTGCCATAGTACAAGCTAAACGATAAAAAAGAAATTCTTGTGTGAAAGACTTTTTTCATTTCACGAGATATTGCTTGGCATCACTGTGAACTTCGAAACAAAATTTTTCAAATCAGTCAACTATTGCTTATAGCTGCCATACAAAATTATCAATCAAAACGACACCCGAATGAGCTGTCTGAAAATGCTGCTTTCATGCTGCTGAAAGCAAATTTTCTCATATCCTATATGCTATCTTCATATTTCTTCATTTCTGATTGTACAAAACTATCTTCATTCCTAGATTAGCAACATATGCCGAACCAACTCACTATGCCTTCAGGAATTACGCATATGCACATTATTTCGCACTTTTAGTACTCGCAAACGCAAAATAACTGCGTTGCAAGCAAATGCAGGCAAGCTGTATTTCAAGACACTCACACGTACTTGGCTGCATATCGGGCACCGCACATCGACCGCATATGTCTGGCATCGCACACACGCCGGCGTGACATTGTCTGCTAAAATGATTATGATTGCGCGAACACGGGGGCGTATGAGCAACTCATTTGTGAATGCGACAGCAGATATGCGGTTGAGTGGCTTTGTCGACGCATGTCGTTTGTGTTACCATAGCCATTGCTGTCATTAATTTGTCAAAGTCTCGACAAGCTCGCAAACGCAAATATGCAGTTGAGCATCTGCTAACCCCGGCTACGGCTTTGCGCACACAGTGCCAGAGCATGGTGATAATGACGATTGGAAGTTATGAGCGCGCACAAATTTACCTTACACATAGATATACACACATCTATGGGGGCGCAAGTGGTGCAAATGGATGCAAATGGCGCAAAGACTGCTATGTGACATTCGACAAATTCTTTTAATTATAGCTGCGTTGTTAGAAGTGGGTATGAATCATGCCAAAGGAAATCTATGAAAAATAATAGTACGATTATTATTTTGCAACTAATGCAGAGAAGGAGCTAGCTGGCATAGTATATGGGTATTTTTATGCTTGCTCAACGAGCCGACGTAAAAAATCGTAGTTAATTCTAAACATTTTTAATACAATTTTTTGAAGAGAAACTGGAAATAAGTGAGGAAAATCGTTTAACGTTCGTTTACTTTCGAATAATATAATTAAAGAAATCTGATTCAAATATTTGCGAAAAACTTAGAAAAATGTTTATCTTGATTACGAGTTTGATTTCAAAAATCTTACAGATATTTTTGCCAATTTAATAAGTGATGATGGATTAGGAATATAAATAGAATGGCAACTTCTTAAACTTTCCGCACAAAAACCTTTGCTTAAGTAAAAGAAAATTATTATTCGTTTGAATCTGCTTTTCTCAAATATATTTTTGTAACATTTTAAGAATTATGTATACCAAGTCGAAAAATATTAATTTTCTCACCTTTTAATACATTGGCCACCATATATGTATGTATACGGATCTGGAATAAAAAAAATATTATATTATATTAAGGTGGTTATTATTATAATACGTATGGCACTTAATTGATAAGTTTCATTAATCTACTTTGAGCACACTTAGGCAAAGTGAAGCTGGAAACAAAATTTTGACACACTGGATAACTTATCAACAAGGTGCATTCAAAAGTAAACAGGAGTTTTTGAATTTTGAGCCCTCTGGTGGCACCATCTATATGTCGACTTATGCGTTAGAATCTGCTATTTTTATCGATTGTCCAGTGAGAATTTCATGACATTTCATTGATTGGAAGTTAATTTATTGCGTTTTAAGTGTCAGTATGTTTGTGTTTTCGGTGCGACAATGACCTTCGAACAAAGAGCCGACATTAAATTTTGTTTTAAAATTGGTAAAACTTTTACCAAAACGTTTCAATTGATAAAAGAAGTTTATGGCGACGATTGCCTATCCCGTAACAGGGTGCACGAGTGGTTTCAACGTTTTCAACGTGGTCGTGAGGACATAAATGACGATCAACATGTGGGTCAATCAAAATCCGTAATCACGGGAAATTCCATCGAAACTGTTCGTGAATTAATCAAAAATCAGCCGAAATCATCATTGAAATTCATGGAAATGGAATTGAACATCTCCAAAACATCGATTTATCGCATTTTGACCGAACATTTGGGCTTACGAAAGGTGTGTGCGCGGTTTGTTCCGCACAAATTGACTGACGACCAAAAATTGCTCAGAATCCAACATTCGATCGACATCATTGACCGATTATTTGACCAAAAATCACATTTTAACCATTAACACCTCCCCAAATTCACCTGATATGGCACCGTGCGACTTCTTCCTTTTCGGAAAATACATTTGCCCATGAAAGGGCAGTGTTATGCAGATGTAGCGGCCATTCAAAAGGCTTGCACCGGCATACTGGTGGCCATACCGGCCAACGAGCTAAAACAACCGTTTGACATGCTTCTGGACCATGCGAAAAGCTGTATTGAAGCAAAATATCTTCCTTAATTTTCTGAACTGTGCAAAAAAGCACTGTCCATCTTAAAAATTGAAAATAAAAAATTAAAATAAAAATAAAATTAAAATTTACCGAGAAAAGAGCTTGTAAGTTATTGCATAGTATGGAAAAGAACTTTGCAAATTGGCAAGATGTTGAATTTGTCAAGTGCACAGAATAGAAATTACGATATAAGGTATAGCACATGAATCGAATTCACCATATACTGCCATGGGCAAAAAATAGTAAGACTTTTGAATTTAAATTTTGTGCGACACCACATTCGTCGAATTATTTTTTTCTTCGTTGGCATGACTTTCAGTGACATCGGTGTCAAAAGTCACATCAAAATAATCATTAGGGTTTAGTACACGTTAGTCTTTCTGAAGTAAATAAAGTGCATTCGGCGATTCTTTCGATTAGTGAAATTATTCAATAATAATTAAAGCTCCATTACATTTTTGTGTGGAATAAAATTTTTGTTGCCGACACGTTCAGAATGTTAGCAAAACCTTGGCTGATAATTTTTGTCGCGAACAAGTGTTTTTGATTGGTACAAATTATTCAAAGTGAGTCGAGAATGCTTTAATTGCGAACCACGTAGAGGACGGTGAACATCAACATCAACTGATTATCAACATGTCAATAAAATAGAGGAATTGGTGCTTGAGAATCGACGATTACAGTCAGAGATTTTAGTGGCGTCGTTGGAATATCGGAAGGATCAGTCGACGTCGCGTTAACGGCTACTAAACAATACTTTCCAACTCCAATTACTGACAATGAGGCTTGGATCTACGCGTACTATCCAGAAACCGACTATATATCGGCCGAATGTAGTGACAAAGGTGAGCCAAAGCCGGTAAAGGCTGTAATATCTGAATAATGAATGAATTTCTTGTACCTTTTTTTGTTATAAAAATGCAACTACGAAGGATATTATGGACTCGGAATGTACTATATAAACTGTGAGGCGCCAGACAAACTCTTCATAAAAAGGGCATGCTGATCTAGGAAAAAATATTTATATATTATATGAATAACTGGCGCGCTGTTGTAAACTCGGCTATAACTGCGTAAATGGTGTCTAAGTGAATAAGGAAGAAGATGTAACGGGTGATTTTTTTGAGGTTAGGATTTTCATGCATTAGTATTTGACAGATCACGTGGGATTTCAGACATGGTGTCAAAGAGAAAGATGCTCAGTATGCTTTGACATTTCATCATGAATAGACTTACTAACGAGCAACGCTTGCAAATCATTGAATTTTATTACCAAAATCAGTGTTCGGTTCGAAATGTGTTTTATCGACAAATTTTGTTCAGCGATGAGGCTCATTTCTGGTTGAATGGCTACGTAAATAGCAAAATTGCCGCATTTGGGGTGAAGAGCAACCAGAAGCCGTTCAAGAACTGCCCATGCATCCCGAAAAATGCACTGTTTGGTGTGGTTTGTACGCTGGTGGAATCATTGGACCGTATTTTTTCAAAGATGCTGTTGGACGCAACGTTACGGTGAATGGCGATCGCTATCGTTCGATGCTAACAAACTTTTTGTTGCCAAAAATGGAAGAACTGAACTTGGTTGACATGTGGTTTCAACAAGATGGCGCTACATGCCACACAGCTCGCGATTCTATGGCCATTTTGAGGGAAAACTTCGGACAACAATTCATCTCAAGAAATGGACCCGTAAGTTGGCCACCAAGATCATGCGATTTAACGCCTTTAGACTATTTTTTGTGGGGCTACGTCAAGTCTAAAGTCTACAGAAATAAGCCAGCAACTATTCCAGCTTTGGAAGACAACATTTCCGAAGAAATTCGGGCTATTCCGGCCGAAATGCTCGAAAAAGTTGCCCAAAATTGGACTTTCCGAATGGACCACCTAAGACGCAGTCGCGGTCAACATTTAAATGAAATTATCTTCAAAAAGTAAATGTCATGAACCAATCGAACGTTTCAAATAAAGAACCGATGAGATTTTGCAAATTTTATGCATTTTTTTTTAAAAAAAAGTTATCAAGCTCTTAAAAAATCACCCTTTACATTGTACGAGTATATCAATATTTTCTATATATCAATTACAAAGAAAAAGTTTATACATTTCTGAATAAGTTTCCTAGCAAGTTTCTTAAATTTGTATAATATATAGTATGTAAAAATTTAATAAAAAGAATTACCACTTATGAAATTCAGTCAAATACGATTTTTCCAAGCACTGCATTTAAAGCAACATAAATTTGAAATATGGCGCAGTGGAGCAGTAATAAATAACATTACGTTTCATTATCGTTTGCTGACGCGCAATTTCACGCGTTAATGAAAAAAAATCAAGCAAAATATGACTACTTTAAAATATCGATGATATTTCGCATATTCGCAAACGTTTGCAGCAGACTGCTACTTAGTTGCATATAAATATGAGTGAATAAAATCAAGCGCTGATCGCATATACCATTTATGTCATGCATTATAATAAATAGCATGTCATAAAGATTAAAAAATGCATGCGAGAAAAAAGCGACAAGTAAAAGTAGTATGGAAAATCATTAAACTTATGGAGCGAAAAGCTCAATTGACAGCTATTAAGGGTGTGCGAAAAGTGATCGAAATGAAACTTGAGATATGAGAAAATGAAAAATTTCTATTTGTTAGATGTCAGAGTGTGAACTTTTGATAAATCATGCTAAAACGAAGCTCTTCACATTACTAAAAGTTTCGCCACATCCAATTTGTTTGCCGAAAAGAACCTCCTTAATGTAGAAAATGCTTTGCAATGCCCGTTTCATGTTATGCATTCATTTGTATGTATTTTATATGTTGACTATTCACATTAAGATGCACATATGTTTGTGGTAGTCAGCATTTCGACATGATGCCAATAAAGCTATGGCTTGGGCTTTTAAGCGTCACTTGAAATAAAATCAAAAGTTAAAGGTCACAAAATAAAATAAAATACACACGTGAAATATGCGGTTGTAATTGCATATATGAATCGTACATAAATGTATTAAATAAATTTAAGTTGGCTATGTATGCGTGGGTATACAGAAATGCGTGTGCCATATATTAAGCGGATGTATGGAAATGGGATTTATAATCGACAAATATTGCGTGCTCCCGACCATACTTTAACCTGGTAGAAAAATGCATAAACTCGAGGACTTTCAGCATAATAATGAAGAATTTGAAGATGGTTAAAAATGATGTGCCAAAAAAATTTTGGTAGCATTAAACAGGAGTACAAATAATTTTAGTTTTATTTAAATAAAGTCATGGAATACTTTCGGTTAATTGTTTGCAAGTTGAGATCGAAAGAATGTCTGACCAAAAGTGATGGCACTTGAACCATGATTATTCTCATCTTAGTCCCCAGTAAGAAGAAGCCAAAAACTTTTTGAGTCTTAAACATTCATAATTCTAGCTTACCTGGTTTCTGAAGTGCAGTTTTCGGGGGTAAAGGACCCCTATTTAGGAATATGTTTGATATTAAACAAAAAAAAAATTTTTTTTTAAGTTTTAAAATTAAGCAGATATACATAACTGGTGGACGTTCGCCCACTAAAATTATTTAACTTTATAAAAAAATTAATTATTTTACTTAAATTTTTTGAATAGGTGGCAACACCCTAAAAATATTTTAACTTCAGCTTGCTACAGTCTTTTGAAACGCATACTGTAATAATTTTTTATTACTTAAGCAAAGTGTTTTAACAGGTGGCAACCCCAATACAAAAAAAATTTAGCTGAAATCAATTTGTCAGAGACCCTTCCAAATTTTATTGTTTCTCTATCATTTTATGACCAAAAATTTTTAAACTGGTGGCAACCTTTTAACCTTTTATTTAGTATAATAATTCTACTTTGGAACATACATATTTGGTTTTAAACGAAAAATTGCGTAATCATTTTAAATTGTAAAATGAAGAAGATATACACATATTGGAAATTCGCCCACAAAAGTTTAATTGATCTTGTAAACAAAATTTTGATTTAAAAGTTGTAAACAGTTGGCAACTCCACAAAAATATTTTTAAATTTAAGCTTGCTACAACCGGTTTGAAACGCTTGCTGTAATAATTTGTTTTATTAAATTAAAATATTTAAATAGGTGGCAACACTAATACAAAAAAAGCTAACTGAAAGCAATGTGCTAAAGACCACTCCAAATTTCTTTTCATTTCTTAACTAAACACTTTCAAACAAGTGGCAACATTCGAACTTTTTATGGAATATAATCAATCACTTTAATTATTTAAAACAATTATAACGTCATTATCGTGGAGATTCATATATTGCGATAGTGATGGAATTTTTGTTATATCAATAGTAACAAGTAAAATATTTTTAATAGGTGGCAACTCGTCCAGATATATTTCTATTTTAAGCTCTACTTCATTATTTTATAATATTTCTATGACCTTTTATATGTTCGGACATTTAAAAATAGGTGGCAACCTTTTAAAAAAATATTTTTAAATACAAGCCCAATTCAAGTACTTAAAATTTGGGAGCCCAATAGTGATATATGTAAATCGTTTGTTAAAAAATTAAAAAAATTTCCAGGTGGCAACTCTTATATAAAATATTACCAACGGTAAGCTACAATAAGTTTCATTATTTTGTAGTATTATATTTCTTTAACTTTACATTTTTTCGAATATTTTCAAATAGGTGGCAACACTCTAAATATAGTATTTTACTCATTTAATCAATGCGTCTAAGAAATATACGAAAAGTTGCCAACTTTTTATAGCAACCACCAAAAACTGACTCATTCCGAACATAAGCAGACCATAAAATACCTATATCACTTTCTGCTGGGTAGACATGTGTAAGTACAGTAATGTGCGCATTCTACCTCGACGCGCTGTTATCCGATTGACAGAAAGCTGCTGAGCGCTGAAGCCGTGCGATTGCTGATAGCTGATGGCCTAGTGACTGCCGAGTCATTACAGCACACAAAGCGACCACGCAACTACACATTTACAATAGCAGACGTGTGGGTGTGTGTGTGTGTGAGTGCGTATGCGTGAAATTCAAACAATTCGAAGCGATTTACTTTAGTGCTAATTGCTTTTCATTGACGCAAACAAGCCTGCGCAAATACATATATATTACAATGTGGTATGGAGTTGCTGCTGTTGTTGTTGTTGTTGGCTGATGCACATCAATTACAAAATCTTTTACGCACACATGCACACGTGCGTATCCTTAGTGCAGAAGCGTTAAACGCGTAACAATTTTAAAATATTTGCATTTTTATTTATTACAATATTTTTCACCGACTTTTTGCGGCGCATTAGTGTGAGTGTGTGTGTGTGTGTGTGATTTTTGATTGGCCATTTCATGCGCTCGGCAACTCGGAACATGTGTGCGGCTGATTAAGTAGGTACTTTAAAGCGCCTCCGGTTCATTTTGCATATTTACTTGTGCTCGAATGCATTTTATATTTATGCGTTTTTATTGAGAAAAAATAATAATTGCAAGCTAATTTACGCTTCAAAGGCGCCCATAACGGCATTCGCGTACATTCTGTGTGTCAGCAAAACCATGAAAATTAACCGCAGGCAATTTGTAAAGCGCTCTTATGCATTTTTCAACCGCAAAATCACATGGCATGAAATGCCTGTGTGGAAGCCACATTTTTATTAAAAAGTCTCTAATTACCTCAAAGGCTAAAACCTGATTATATTATTAATAAAATTCAAGCCCCTTACATGCCACTCGATGTCCATTGAATGAAGGATGGAGTTCATATAAGTGCGCTACCAATAAAAGAGAATAAAAACTCACTTTAAGATTCTCATTAAAACTAATTCATATGGCACAACTATTGAATGCTTCCACTATTTCAATAAAATAATCTTTGAAGTGCAAAATGTATACCCTTCATAACTTTCAACACGGAAAGATGAGCCATTTCGAGGTTCCCTACCTTTTTAAATAAAAAAACACAGAAACTTCAAATTTAATGGAAACTGTTTCTTATCATTCGAAAGAAAGTTCTTTGACATTTATTTTTTTAATATTATTTCCTTCAAATGCTGGCTGCAACTACTTTTCAGATGGTCCATCCGTTGAGTCCACTTTTCGATAACGCGTTCTAGCATTTCGACTGGTAACTGGCGAATTAAACGCCTGATGTTTTGCTCCAAGAACTAAAGCGAAGCATGATTGTCCGCATAGACATTAGGTTTCACATATTCTCACAGGAAAAGGTCTAACGGTGTGATATCAAACGATCTCAGTGCCCAATCCGCCGGCTCATATCAGTTACATATTGTATGTTATAGGACCCTCGAAGTGTAACCAACTTCACACCGTTCGCGCAGCTGTCGCATTGAAATCAGCTGTTTATAAATTTGCTGAATGACAGTTCGAAGTATTGTTCACAAGTGTACAAAAGCGTTTTGCAAAAGTGAACGCAAAAAAAAATGATCAGCGATGGAATTCAAACGTAGCAGTGTGATTGCTTTATATTTAGCTGGAAAATTACAGCCAGCAATTGTTCGTGAGCTAAAACACCTTAATGTGAATAAAGCCAATCAAATGGCTAAAGAACTAAAAATATCCAACTGCAGCATCCGACGCATATTGAAAAATGAGCCCAAGTCAAGCTTTACAATTTCCAAAAGGCCCATGATCTCACACCGAAGCAGCAACAAGTAAGACTTGGGGGAGCGAATCAGTTGCTTCGTTTGGCCGAAAGCGGTCAAATTTCGAACATTGTGTTTTCTGACGAAGAAATTTTTCCAACTGAGCAATTCATAAACTCTCAAAACGATAGGGTTTACTTGACCGACCGTTCATACGAGGATCTAAGTCATCGGTTGCCCACCAGGAGGCAGCACCCGCCACAAATAATGGTTTGGGCCGCTGTCACCGCAGATGGGCGCTCTCCAATTGTTTTCATCGAGCCTGCCGTCAAAGTAAATGCGACATATTATTGGGAAAGTGTTTTGGAAGCTGTTTTGAAGCCGTGGGCAAACAAACTTTTCGGTCGCAAACCATGGACGTTTCAACAAGACGCAGCAAGACAATGGATTATTCTCTCTGGGCCATTTTGGAGAGCAAGGTCCGAAGTAAAAAATACACCAGTCTCGAGATGCTGAAGAAAGCCATTGTCCGTGAGTGGGCCAAAATATCGGCAAGTCACATTCGGCCAGCCATAGTTAGGGCAAAAGTTGGTCATATCGAGCAAAAGTGAATTGGTCCTGAATTTATTATTATTTTCACACATTTTGTACTTTAAAATAAATAAAAATCCTTTTCCAAACCGAATTTATGGCTTTTGTAACTTCGAGTGCCGGATCCTGTAATATCTAGTCTTCCAACACTGTCCAAAAATTAATCGAACAACTTGTTATAGAGTAGAAGTCATTATTCCAAGATTAGTTGGTCAAAGCTCTTCATTATTGTGGTCCGGGTTATCAAACGAGTAGCAAAAAATAAAGCTGTGGTGATATTAAACCAATATAGAGTGATGTATGTAGCCCCATATACGAGGATTTCCAATACAATTTGAGTACTTTAAATATTCTTAAAGCAAATATACAATGCCCATAAAGATTGCTCTATGTGAGTATTTTCCAACTCCAGCTGTCGCCAGAGACTTGATCTGATCTAAGTTAGTCGACTAATGAGATCTAAACGCCTTGTAAATGACCAAAAAGCCGTCACATCTAGAAGTGGTTCTCAAAGTTTATGATATGTGCATCGCAGCGATGAAAAGAATTGGTCTGACAATCACTTTGTAACACCAATGCACGAGAGAGCCTCTTTGGAGGGAATTTTGTATTTCATAGTGAACATAAACAAATCAGTTTTCTCTTTATGCAATTCAAGACCCCCTTGCAATGCTCTATTCTAGATTGTATTTAGATACTGTTAATAGTGTTTCAACACCTTCCTTTAGATTACAAAGTCATCTGCATATGCAGATAGTAGAGGGCTTTTCTTAACGCGCAGTACATCTAGAATTTCTGGGTCATTATAGTGTCGTTACATTAGGTCCGTACCTAATCACTTCTGCTTTCTTAAATGTTCCCTAGTTTTGATTTACCTTTTTTACACCAATATTACTGTAATGCTTTAAACGATAGATTACTATCGCAAGTACTATCAATACGAGTATATACAATATTTCATTCTGATAACCGTTCGTTCTCATCGAATGACCGTCTACTGAAACTGTCTGAGAAATAGGAGTTTATACTGTTTTGGCCGAAGAAGCTTTCAAATAAGTTGTTTTCTAAAAGCGATTCATTGTTTATCACGCCAAAAGCTTTCAAAAATATGGAATTCATATAAAATTACCTAAGAGGTGTGGTCAAGGGAATGTCATATTACAAAGGTCTGTGCCGGCTGATATAATAGAGCAACTTTTAGCGTTGTTCATGCAAAAACTGAGCGTAAAAGGCTTATTGGCAAGTTGGGCAATTGGGTTAGGAGATAGCTCAAGATATTAAAAACAGGAAAAAGCGTCAACTTCAGCTGCATGTAAACTATAATACTCTTCACAATTAAAGATGTTTCCAATGCGAGAACTTGAATCCGAATTTTCAGTTTGTATTGTTATGTCTTTGGGGAGAAAAGAACATGTGACATGTTTTAGAGCGATATCTAAAATACTGATGAACTCGTTAGAGACAGATGGATAGACAGACATGGCTCAAACGACTCAGTTCGGTACGCTGATTACTTAGGTGAGAAAGGATGACAGGACAACACGCAGTGGACACACCTGAAAATAACGTACGCATACTCACCACACTTATAAAGTGCAACACTGACCTATGACAATACACAACAGTGACAAGAGGGACAACCAACATAACAAAATGAATATGAGCACTGTCATCAAACAGTGACTGTGCGCCACGTATGTGCCTAAGCGGACGGAACATGTCAATAACGCAAGCTTATACTTATCATTTATAACTCATGTACGTTTGTTTAATGGGATATCCAACACTTATATATATATTTTTTTATGGGATATCTGACGTTTCCTTCTGGGTGTAACATACTTTGGGCAAACTCAATATACTTACGTTGAGATATTTCCTACAAAAACGCATAATCAAAACAGCACTTTATAAATGATGAAGGCTTACTCCTATTTCCAAAATATTCATTCCACAAAAGTTATACTTAGTGGGTAGATTGTGGTAAAAAATGCTTTAACAACAAAATAAATGTACCGAAACCCTGTGAGTTTTTTCCATACATGAAAATCCCTTTTAACTTGCTACCTTTCAAAAACTATTTACAGTTCATTTTCATTAAAACTTATTAATGAAACATTTTCGCACAATGTAAAATTCATTGTTGGCAACTCTTGGCGGAACAACCGCTCATGGTGATATCAGCGAGAAAACGCGGGAGCATAACACAATTACAAAATTAACACCAAAATATAACCGTAAAGAGCTTAAGAGCAGACCATGTTTCATAGTCAATGTGTGCCACCCGAAAGTTCTCACGAAAGCGCATAAATTTGCGAAACTTAAAATTTCATGTGGCTTTGTAAACTGAAGACGTGTGATAGCTAGCGCTTTTATGCTGGTAAGAATGTTGAACTTACGCGGTAGCATGAAGAGTTGCCTGTTCATATTTTGTCATAAAATGTCTTCAAGTACACAGTTGCTGGATTAATGAGTTTTTACCAAAAGAACTGGAAGGAATAGTCAAGGGCGTTGCATCACAGTACTGGGCGCTCACATTGTCGTACTATTAAAAAAAAATAAAATAAAGAAAATGTCTTCAAAGAATTATTTTCAAAAATGATTAAAAACATTATTTTAATTTCATTCTTAAAAAATGTATAGTTTGAGTTAAGTTATAAAATACTAGTTCTAAACAGGTACACTTCATAACTAGTTACTGTTTCACTGCAGTGATATGTCGGCGGTGACATATGTATATACATATACCCTGCATTACGTGCTTATGGCGACTAGTGACTGTTTGCATGTCTCGCAATATTCACATACATACATACACATGCATTTACGCTCCACAAACTCACACATCCACATAGCTATTCTCAAAAGTGGCTGCTGCGGCCTGTCAACAGCTACTAAAATTGCGTCTATTATGACGCCGCTAAGCGCCTGGTATTATTTACAATTTGGCGGTGGTGGCGATGGCTGTATTGGTGACATTAGCGCCGAGGAGCGTTGTGAATGGTGCAATTGGTGCACTTCATGCAAAAAGCTGCGCCGACCGCAACTTGACTCAAGATTTGGTTGCACAAGTGTCTAGCCATGCAAGCATGTGCACACATACGAGCCTGTGTGTGTGTTTATGATGGAGAGGAACGCTTTTACAGCCGCTAAATACCTCGGGGAAATGTGTCACGTTAGTTAGTTAAACGGTAATTGCTGCTGTTGTTTGCGTTGTGCTCTTTTGTCTAATGTGAACTTATGACGCTAGTGGTTGGAATGTGGTCATATTTCTGACTGCCGCACACATTATGTCATTGAAATTTTAAGGAAGTAAAAATAATTTGTATAAATATTAAAAATAGTTCGGTGGTGGTGTTTTGTGTCTCAAGACCTTTTATTTCAATTCTGTTTTAGGCTGCCTGGCTTCTGCAATGACTTCGAAGTGGGAACGACAGAGATTAAAAATACTTTAACCAGTTGCTGTTCAGCATTATAGCTGAAAAAAATGAATATTTGGTCAGAAAAGTTTGAAATAGAAATTGGTTAGGAATATTTTTAGACGCCAGCACTTATTTTCAGCTGAAGTTGAA
This sequence comes from Bactrocera dorsalis, assembly GCF_023373825.1. NCBI lineage: Eukaryota > Metazoa > Arthropoda > Insecta > Diptera > Tephritidae > Bactrocera > Bactrocera dorsalis. The sequence goes on from NC_064305.1 coordinate 59,071,373, forward strand.
ATGGGTGCCATCTGCAGCTTCAAGGTTGTTGAGCTTGCCTTACGGTCGTATAACTAAATTTATTTACCTCAATGTACATAGGAGTTTTTTCTAAACTCTTATGTATAGATGGACATAAACTATTTCAGCGATTGCTGGAGATATTTTAAAAGAATTATTTGACCCGGCACTTTGGTTCATGTTGTGGTAACTACCGATGGCATACAAAATTTGTTATAGTCAGTTTAATATGTTGTCTACTCTTCATTAATATTTAAGTTTCATTTATTTCGATTTAAAATAGAACTTGAATACACCTTACCACAATAATAAAGGATAATTAACCAATTAAGTAATCATCGTCTTCGAATCATCACTTTTCTGTTCACTTTGTTCAAGCGCTGCTCTCTTAACAAGTAAAGGGTCTTTCAATAATAGCGCTACAGAAAAACGGTTTGGGATATCAATTAAATTATTTATTCCTGTGAAAGTATATTCGATCCCATTATGTATGGAACTCGATCAGTTGTAAATTTTAATAATTTCGACTCGTTGTTGGATCGTATATTATTCCATGATGAAATGGCAAACCTTACTGAAGAGAAATGTTAAAAGAGCGGAACAAAATATGGCATCGTTTGCTGTTTCTATCGGTCTACTTTTGTGGCGTATCTATAAAAAAAATCCTGTACGAGGTGTGTACAAAAAGTATCGCGAATTTTATGTTTTTTCAAAAAGTATTTATTTATTCATGAATATGTATTTTTTCCTCTTCAAAGTAATCCCCATGAGATATTATACACTTGTGCCAACGGTTTTTCCAATCTTCGAAGCACTTCAAAAAATCTTTTTTTTATCTTCTTCAGCTCCTCCTTCGATGCCGTCCTTATCTCGTCAAGAGAAGTGTAACGCCGTTCTTTCATGGGCCTCTTCAGTTTAGGGAACAAGAAAAAGTCACAGGGGGCCAGATCTGGGGAATACGATGGCTTCGGCACCATTAATTTGTTGCTTTTGGCCAAATATTCGCGCAAAAGCAACGAGGCGTGAGCAGGGGTAACGTGGTGCAAAAGCCAATTTTTGTTCTTCCACAAATCCGGGCGTTTCTGGCGGATTGCTTCGCGCAAATTGCGCATAACTTGCAGGTAATATTCCTTATTGACCGTTCTTCCCTGTGGCAAGAACTCATAATGCACCACGCCCCTGCAATCGAAGAAAACTGTCAGTTACGATTCGCGATACTTTTTGAACACAACTCTTTAAAACCCTCCTAAAAGATATAAGCACAAAAATTGTTTTTATTTAACAAGATAAACTAGGTTAGGTTAGATCCTCAAGAAATTTGACACAGATGACACCTTATAATTTGCGAACATACTATTTAGATCGCATTACAATGTTATATAGCTGCCATACAAACTGAACGATCAAAATAAAGTCTTAGTATGAAAACCTTTTAAATTGTTAGGATACCTTCACGAACTTTGGCAAAGATTATTATCCAAGGCATCACTACAATCTCCGAAAAAAAATGTCAAATCGGGTCACTATATCACAAAGCTGCAATATAAATTAACCAATAAAAATTAAGAAAAATATCTTTTAATACCTCTCCATGCTATAAAATATACATAAGTGAAGGGTTTTATAGTTTTGGTGTAGCCGAAGTTAACATTTTTCGTGTTTTCCGCAAATTTTGAAGTAAATTTTGAGATTTTGCTGAAATATCCAGTTTTTATGTATGATGGCTAGGTTAATTTTACTTTAAAAACTTCCAGAATTTTATATACATATTTCTTTGATATTTTGCTTTCTTATGATGATTATGATATGATAACTTTAATTTTATATATTTTATATATAGTTTAGATAAAGTATTTCAGACATATGTAGGTATATTGCATATACTCATGTGAACCTGAGAAAACATAAGTACCGCATTTGATTACCCAAATCAAAACTTTATCTAAAATTTCTGCAATTTTACCTTGACTCAAATGGGTGTATCAATTCACATCGCCAAAGCTAATTTTATGGACCAATTTTGCACTTATGGTTTACTAGATTATGCTGTGCTATGCAGCATATGTTGTTGTTGCGCTAAAGTAGTCTCTACCCTGGTAGCGGCTCGCTAATGTTCAAAGGAAATATTGCGCGTACTTAATGCTGTTATTGTTATTGTTATTACCAGCGCGTTGAGGCGCCTCGCATAGCCACCCATAAGTGGCTACATACATATTTTCGCAATTTCCATAATTCACTATTTTCCACTTTAGCGCTCGGTTTAAGCATTACAAAGCCGCTTTGGCTATTTAGCATAATTTTTTGACCACTCTTGTTCATCTTTTCGACATTATGTTGATGGTTGTGGCAACCGCTGCCACAACAACGGCACCAGCACCAGCAACACAGCATCCGCAACGCCGTACAGCAGAGTGTTCTGTGTAAAGTCATTTGTGATGTTGCCGCTTGCTGATTGCAAAAACAAAAACAAGAAAAAACTAGTTGAGGCGTTGGAAAAATAGGAACTATTACAATAGTGAGCTGATAGTAGACTCAAGCGGTCCAGCAGGCGACCGATTGGTTGGTCGGTCGGTCGTTGCGCTCAACACAAGTTGCATGCGGCAAGAGCTTGCGTCAGCCAGCACTCTTGCTAGCCTAGCTGGTTAGAGTTTATCAGCTGTGCTTTGTGATTTTCTCTTCTCTTTTCAAGTGTAAGCGACAGATAAACGCGGCAACATGCTGCCTATGACGATAGTGTTGCTGACATAGCAAAAGTGTTTTCATTTATTTAACGTACTTATTTAGGAAGATTATTTTTGTGGTTTTATGCGCGGGCGAAAAAAAAGCGTGGCGCTGGCGTTCGCTGTCGCCTCACGAACAATGGTTACACACACACATCTGCGGAACCTCATTCCACACTCCACACTTTGGCTCCTTACTGTCAAATCGGGCAATTTTATTTGCTCGCTTTTGTCCGTCACTGCTCGTGTGCTGATAGCCGCAGCAGCTGATACTTATTCTTCGTCTGAGATTTTATTGCAATTTTTCAGTAGATTAACCTCCTTTCTGTGTGTTATGTAGCTGGAGCTCGGTGCTTGGTGCTTTTAATGTAGCCGCCACTTCAATAGTTCTTCAACTACTTGGCTTGCATTATTTCTTATTACTACTACAAGTATTTTCAGCTTTGTACTCAATCTGTTTTATTGCCCGCAAGCCAAGTTGCTGTAACCTTGTTGTTCTTGTTGTAGTTGTACTTGCCGTTGTTGTCGCTTTTTCAGCTCTTGGTTGCTTTCCGTAAGACGGCAACAAATTGCATTTTGCGCATCACTCGCTCTGATCTCGGCTTGAAGTTGCCATTGTGCGTCCAGTGACTGGTGAAAATAAAAATAATGTGCGCATTTTGTCTCTCGCCGATAGAAACATTGCCATTTGCGACACACATACATAGCACAAACAACTGCGCTTTGTGAGAATTAATTTGCTCACACGCATATTATAAATCAGCTTTTTTGTTCTCTTGCTTCGTTTGTATGCTTCTGCTTGTCCCAGAATATGCAGATTAACATTGAGTAGCCGGAAATATATAAATATATCAATTTAACTGTTATCATTTATTCTGCCTCAAGTAGGGTCAGGCTCTCATAGGTTTTTCTTAGCGAACTACCCATTTCGAATTATATGAATTTCTCTCCAAAGATCTGTTATGTGGTTAACAGTTGGTGATTATTTATGGTCACATTGGTCTTTGAAGTTAACGACGACTTCGCAAAAGTCTACAGAATATCTTACAGTTGAAATAATTGCGCAGTAACAAATAATGCTGCTATTGAAGGATATCTCAAAAGCAATATTTGTATTGTATGTAGATCGAAGGAGTACAGCCTTAATTTTCTAATCTTATAGTCGATGGCCTTAAGATTCTGACTGTCAATTACCCTAAAATTTTAGGTATGACTTTAAACAGTATTTACTCCTTCACTCCTCATACCACCACGACTATCGCTAAAGTACAGAACCGCAACAAATTTCTCAAGTCGTAAGCCGGCAATACATGGGAAAAGGATAAAGAAACGGCCGGTCCTTAACTAACCCGCATCAAAATGGTCACCTGGATATAGTGAAACGCAGACGAGGAAGCTGCAAACCTGTCAGATTTCTGCACTCCGGACTGCGACTTGTCGTCTCACGGATGTTTCCCATCGAACACCCGCATATTGAGGCCCGTATGCTCCCAGTTAAGAAGCATAATGAACTCCTCTCGAAGCAGTTCTAACTGTGCCCCCCTACAGTCACCTGCTTGGAAGGAAACGGCATCCTAGGAGCATCAAGAGGTCCTTCCTTGCTACGTCCACGACATCACACAATACGCCGACCATACTTCTGGCGCAAATAACTTCCGACAAGCACCGACCGTCAACCACTGTGGAGCCAGTGAGAAACGAGAGTGACTCTTGCGCAGCTTCGTTCTGGATACTGTAGCAAGTCCTATTTATCCAGAATAGACCCTGACATATCAAATATACTTATGTCCGGCATGCAATGAGTCCCCGCATGACACTAGCCATCTCTTTGCCTGCCCTGCTAACCCTACATATCTGACACCCTTCTCCTTCTGGTCCGATCTCGTCGAAACATCACGCTTCGTGGGATGACGTCGATGACAACTTATTTAATTTCTACCATTTTAACGGGTATTAGATACCCGTTACACTACACCAACAACAACAGGGCTAGCGATAATTCATTATATAGTCTCCTTTTTTCAATTTATTGAGATGAACTTCTGATGGTCGTATCATACTAAGAAATTGGACTGCCATTTAGATAATAGAAACTGAATCCGTTGGGTTATAGATTATATGGATCGGTCAGTTTGTATAGTAAATGTAGGCTATAGTCCACTTTCTGTTGTGGACAATAATCCATACCAAAGTTCGTGAAGATATCTTGTAAATGAAAGTGCAACTTGATACTAATCGTTTAGTTTGCGTGGCAGCTAGATGCTATAATGAACCGATATCCTACAAACGAGTAACTTTGTAGAGAGAAAAGAACGTGTGTAAAATTGTAGGCACATCTCAAAACTTAGGGACTAGTTCGTATATATGTATACAGACCGGCGGACATGGCTTAATTGACTCAGTTCGTCCCGCTGATCATTTATATGTATATGTATTTTATAGGGTCTCCATCGTTTCCTTCTGGCTGCTACAAAATTCGTTGAAATTAAAAGATTTAATGTATTAATAGATATACATACATATATATTCCCCAAAAACCGCTCATTGCATTGCAGACATCAGTTAGAATAAGTAGCCACATTAAAACTTTTAAAATTTCTCGGAATTCTTCTCCTTAAATACTTCGTCATAAAAAGTTAGATTATTTAGCATAACTTAAATGTGGCATCTAATTGAATTTTTATAACCCTGCCGACCCTTTCGCGCACACCAACCAACTTCGTTACATAAGCGGCCCTAAAGTTAGCCTCATTGCAGAAGTAGTTTATTTAAATGGCTAAAATGGCTATAAAAATTTGTGGTCAGCAACTTTTTTCCAAGTGCTATCAAATATCGATTTATCTGCGAAATTATGCACAACAACTACTAACCTATCGCATACAGCGTTGCCAAAATGGTCAACATATGCCGCGTGTGCCGCAAAGTCAACGAAACAACAACAAAGAAAATATTACCGAAATTTGATCAATTCAAAGTTTCACATACTTTTCGGTCTAAATGCCGGAAAAATGCAAACATTTAAATTACGAAATTGCGCGCATTTACCGTTAGGCGACATTATATTTTGTTGCTGTGTAACATACATAAATGGAGTTTGTGCGGAATGAATTTCCATAGAATTCTTTTTCCGCCACAGTCAACGGGCGAGCTCACCCAATTTACCAGCCATTAAGGAAATTTGTGAAATTTGATGAGAAAAGAAAGATTAGTGAAATCAAAGGGCGAGTGGGGGAAATTCTTCTTTTTTCCCTCATTTTCATTTTTTGTAGCAAAAAAGTTGCTACTGAATAATTGAGGCAGCATATTGACGACAGCAAATACATATGTACGTTTGCGGGTATATTTGGTCACCATAAATGCGATGATGAGGGGTGACCACCACAAAAGAAAGCTGTCAATATAAGTGAGAAGGAGTAAGGAGTGGTGCGGAGCGGTGCGAAATACGCGTTTTTATTGTGAACCGGACGAATGAATGCGAAGAAAGGACATTGCTTGCAAATTTAATAAGCATAACGGTTATGGTACATTTCCGTTATACAAACGAAGTTTGGAGAAGTACGCTTTCGAAATCTTTTGTGAGTTTTTGTGTCATTCGTAAAATGGTTTGGACATTACGATAATGAAAATTTAAGTAAAACAGCAAAATTAAAGAGAAAACAAGTAAGGAAGGGCTAAGTTCGGGTGTCACCGAACATTTTATACTCTCGCACGATAAAGTAATAATCGAGATTTCATTATCCGTCATTTACATATTTTTTTATTTTGCTGTAAAATTAATTAGAATTAAATTCTGAGAGATTTACCGATATTTTCGGTGAAAAATTAGGTTAGGTTAGGTTAGGCACTGAGTTCTTCGTGTTCGATATCAGGAACCTTGAAAAGTTATAGTCCCATCACAACAATTTTTCCACAAGGGATACCTCAGCTCACATACCGTATTTGAGTAAAGTTTTATTCCGCTATGATCATTGGTTTCTAATGTATGTATTATACAGAGAAGGCATCAGATGGAATTCAAAATAGCGTTATATTGGAAGAAGGCGTGGTTGAGAACCGATTTCGCCCATATTTAGTATATGTCATCAGGGTGTTAAAAAAATATTATATACCGAATTTCATTGAAATCGGTCTAGTAGTTCGTGAGTTATGGTTTTTGGTCCATAAGTGGGCGACGCCACACCCATTTTTAATTTTTAAAAATAGGCTGGGTGCAGCTTCCTTCTGCCATTTTTTCCGTAAAATCTTGTGTTTCTGGCGTTTTTTGTTAGTCGGTTAACGCACTTTTAGTGATTTTCAACATAACCTATGTATGGGAGGTGGGCGTGGTTATTATCCGATTTCTTCCATTTTTGAACTGTATATGGAAATGTCTGAAGGAAATGGCTCTATAGAGTTTGGTTGACATAGCTATAGTAGTTTCCGAGATATGTACAAAAAACTTAGTAGGGGGCGGGGCCACGCCCACTTTTCCAAAAAAATTACGTCCAAATATGCCCCTCCTTAATGCGATCCTTTGTGCCAAATTTCACTTTAATATCTTCATTTATGGCTTAGTTATGACACTTTATAGGTTTTCGGTTTCCGCCATTTTGTGGGCGTGGCAGTGGGCCGATTTTGCCCATCTTCGAACTTGACCTTCTTATGGAGCCAAGAAATACGTGTACCAAGTTTCATCATGATATCTCAATTTTTACTCAAGTTACAGCTTGCACAGACGGACGGACAGACGGACGGACGGACAGACAGACATCCGGATTTCACCTCTACTCGTTACCCTGATCACTTTGGTATATATAACCCTATATCTGACTCTTTTAGTTTTAGGACTTACAAACAACCGTTATGTGAACAAAACTATAATACTCTCTTTAGCAACTTTGTTGCGAGAGTATAAAAATTATTTGATGAAGAAAATATGATTATTGGGCATTAAAACAATTTTTGCGTTTCTCTCGGCTTTGCGAAAAATAGTGGGAAATATTTACCTTAAAGGAACTTTGAGTTTAGAGTAATGAGTATGAACTAAATTAATTAAGGAGGGAAAAGGTCTTATTTCGTTATTTTAAGCCCATTTAACTGGAACTAATAAGTTCCATCCATTTAGGACTTTCAGACCTAGCAATCCAGTCGAACTAATTGTATGGTGTTGGTTTACAATAAAGTATGCGGCGAGAGTAAGTCAAAGTAGAAAGGGGTACATCACAGCCCAAGTAGAGTATAATATAGGTCCCAAACTAGATTAGTTCGAGTGAGTTGTTTTTGATAATTGTTGGAGAGTGGCAGTAGGCCGATTTTGCCCATCTTCGAACTTGACCTTCTTATGGAGCCAAGAAATACGTGTACCAAGTTTCATCATGATATCTCAATTTTTACTCAAGTTACAGCTTGCACAGACGGACGGACAGACGGACGGACGGACAGACAGACATCCGGATTTCACCTCTACTCGTTACCCTGATCACTTTGGTATATATAACCCTATATCTGACTCTTTTAGTTTTAGGACTTACAAACAACCGTTATGTGAACAAAACTATAATACTCTCTTTAGCAACTTTGTTGCGAGAGTATAAAAATTATTTGATGAAGAAAATATGATTATTGGGCATTAAAACAATTTTTGCGTTTCTCTCGGCTTTGCGAAAAATAGTGGGAAATATTTACCTTAAAGGAACTTTGAGTTTAGAGTAATGAGTATGAACTAAATTAATTAAGGAGGGAAAAGGTCTTATTTCGTTATTTTAAGCCCATTTAACTGGAACTAATAAGTTCCATCCATTTAGGACTTTCAGACCTAGCAATCCAGTCGAACTAATTGTATGGTGTTGGTTTACAATAAAGTATGCGGCGAGAGTAAGTCAAAGTAGAAAGGGGTACATCACAGCCCAAGTAGAGTATAATATAGGTCCCAAACTAGATTAGTTCGAGTGAGTTGTTTTTGATAATTGTTGGAGAGTAGCCAATAGAATAAACTATATGAGATGTTCAAATAAATAGGCAGCACTTGTGATGCCTCTGATGCGTGAACCTTTCTTTTTCTCAGCTCTTTAACTGCAAGACAAGACTATCCACTCTCTTATCTCATTGGTTTCAAGATTCTTCGCACCTTCTTTTTGGATGCTCTTATGCCGAGATTCATATGCATAAACATTAGCTGAGTATTCTGTTTGTTATACCTTGGTTGCTCTAATTGTTAAAGAAAAAATCCTAAATACGATATAAGATATGGTACGAAATTAGCTGTGCGGAAAACAGAGGACTAGTTGTTAATCCATAAAAAACTAAACGGGTATTATTTAAAACTTAGTATAAAAACCGGGAAAGAATACAACCCTCATTGGAAGCTCCCGGCTTTACACTATCGAAAGATGAAGTAGTTGGGTTTCGGCCTAGATAGAAGACTATCAGCGAAGCTTAACGTTGAGGAGAGGGTCAGAAAGGCTTGGTTGTCTTACTTTGGTGTAAAAGAGCTTCTTACTTTGGTGTAAAAGAGCTTCTTTAAAGGGAAGCGATGGGGTTACTCATTAAATACGAGTATGTGGGTGTGGCGGAAGCTCTGTAGAAAAGCTTTTTCAAAAATGTATCGAGTGGATGCAAGTGAAACCTTTTTTTGGGTTAAATCTAGTTTAATCCAACAAAAATGGAACTTCTCCGAAAAGCGGCTTTGCTTAGAGAGGTATGCATAAACTTCAATAGCAGAGTTGCTCTACAGCAACGAGTAGATGACATCACTAGCAGTAGCATCAAGCTACTACTATATTCAATTTGCCTAGCCACAATGGAATTTTACGAAACTGTAAAGCCGAGAAACTTTCTAGAAAGAGTACTTTAATTCATATTCCATCTGGATGGGAACGACCTGGTCTTCTCCTGTCTTCACTCGAGCTTTAGGGTTGTAGTACTTCTGGGGTTGCGAAAAATCTCTGGCCCAGAGTGCAGTATAGGAGAATCATTACCCTAACTAAGAGTTCTGGGCATCATAATGGTCAGGGGAATATCGCTGTCCAAGAGGGAGTACTCGTGACTAAACATCACTAATCTAAATAGTTAACTTAAGTGATGATTGGTCTCAGGTATACGAGTTGGCGTGACAGAAGACATTTCCAAAGGTCAAATCCTGAATATCATTTGAGTTTTAAAGGGAATCTAAAGTATGTCGAAAATATTTCTTAACTAACTGTAAATATTATGTATGTAAAACCCGAGAACTTTAGTAAGTTTGATTGAGATTAATAGCGTGATTGTAGTCTAGAAGAAAGGATGAAAAATACGAATTAAAACAATAAAATCCAACAGAGGCCTTCCTTAAATTGAACGACTTTAAATTTTTGAGAAAAAAGAAGTACCGAGACTTCTTTCCACACATTTCACGAACACACAATCAAAATGAAAACAAACAAACACGCACCAGCAGCGTAAATAAGACCGTGTTGAGTGACTGCGGTTTGAGCTAAGAGCAATGAAGTGACTTCACATTGAGCGACTGACAAGAGCGCACTAAACAAGCGACAGCGCAGGGAAGGGAGCAACCCACGGTCACCAACTTGTCGCGGAAAGTGGACAAAATCAGTAACAAACTGAAACTCAACAGAAGAATCGCAAACAAAGGGTCTCAAACAATGGCACGCGCTCGCTCTCACCCCCGCGTTTATTGCCGAAATTGACCCTAAATTGCCAATGACATTCCGCGCATCCAACGAACGATTGCAGCCAGACAAACAGTCGGACACACACACATACAGACAGCGAGTCAATAGCCGTGGCTTTTCTTCAGTGAATTTGAGAATTTCCCTTTTTATTGTGTTTTCTTCTTTTCACTACTCCACTTTTTAATTGGCCATTTGCACAAAGAGCACAAGAACTCGTGTATGAAACACTTTGATTGTACCAATTGCATCGTCCTCATCGAGGAAACATAAGAGGCTGTTGAATAAACAAAAACACACAGTGTAAATATATTGGGGGAGATCAAAGACTCGACCGGATAGCGAACTTTGTGTGGGTGTGTATGTGTGTGGGTGTGTGTGTGTGTGTGTGACTTACAGTCGACAATATGTAAATATAGCTGAGCATATCTTATATTTTCAAGTCGAATGGTGACGAAGGAAGAATGAAAAGGAAAAAACCCAAAAAAAAAATTCAAAAGCTGCTTAACACAGAAATATGGAAAAGTCCACAAAGAAGAAACGTCTGCGAGTTCGGCTTAGTTAGTGTTTTTTGTTTGTACTTTTCCTATATTTTTCGTATTTTTTTTTAGGGGGTTTTCTATATTTGTCGCCGGCCACTCCGCCTGCCATCGTGAAAATAGCATTTTGAAGTCAAGCATTATATGAATCTCTGTCAATGACCAACCTCCGCATTATTAAATTTAAATGACTTGTAGCCATCATGAATATGTCATAGCCATTGTGTTTTTGAGCATATGCCATTGCTTACGCGCCTAAAAATATGTTTCCCTCTGACGCTGTGCTTATGTTTGGTAAACAATTTTTTGAATGTCAAATGGTGGCAACCTTCATACTTAAGTGGCAATTTAATAACAGCACAACAGTGGAAGAAACTCATAAACGGAGAAAATAGTACAAAGGTTGTAAAAGGAACACAGACATTTATAGATGTAAAGCATAAATAAAAGCGAAAGCTTCGTTTCCGCGTGGGAGCGTTAGAGGAGATGCTATCAATTTGTTTTTGTCTTATGATTACCGCGAGCAAATATTAATGTAAATAAACAAATATGAAACATGAGTGTGAATCATACATTTGAACACTCAAAGCAGGCGTGATGAACAGTGTTTACGGAACAGAAGCTTAAGTAGTCGTAGGGAGCAACGTTTGGAAAACTGTAGTAAATCAACAGTTTGACAGAAGATTGAAGAAGACATAAGAATCAAAAGTCAGGTTCCACAACACTCTAAAAATTTCCCAACAGTTTTATCACAAGTTAGAAAAAGTATATACGATTCTAATAGATTTTGCACTCACGCTTTGGGACTCTTCGTTTTAAAATTTTCAGTGAAATTATTGATGAAAGATTATCACAAGAAGGAAGCTCATAATCTCTGTATTATAATACCTCAGAACTCGGTTATTCATTTCAAATCATCAGCTTCTTTGAAATAGAAAACATATCATTATTTACATATGTATACTCAATAAACTCGAAGCAAAATCACTAAAGATTGCTATTGGATAAAAAAGTATCCAGAAATCTAGACGAATAAATCCATACAATCTTAGCAACCAAACAAAAAAAAAAAACATTTCATTCAAGGAATGAGATTAAGAATTACGAACCAGAACACTTTCTACAGACAAAAAGAAACTCTGCTGCTAATACTTTTATGAATTTGTCTTGTTTTGGAACTATGCTTATGACCTCATCTCTTTCAAAATACAAGTCTGTCACTGTTTTTGGGTGTAGTTAAAGCTGTATGTGAGTTTTTGAGCTTTTTAAGAACTAAGCGAAAGGAATGTTCGTGCTATAACTGACGAGCGTTTTTGATTAGATCCAGATAAAATCTGAAATATCCATGTTTCCATAAAGCAAAGAAATTATTATTTTTGTTTTTAAAGTACGCTAATGTCCAACTGCATTTTTATATCCTAAACAAGGTATCTTAGTTGAAATGTTTATTAGCAGAATTTTGAAGATTCTAAATTTATAGATATAAATGATGATTCGAGATAGCAAGGTCAGTTCTCATATACGCCAACTAGTCCCTCAATTTTTGAATTATTCATCTGAAATTTTTCGAACGTCCTGTACTCCACAAGAAATCGCTACTTTTTGGGAACCGTCGATATCCGGCCACGGTAGCTTATAGCTCTATACACAATCTGAGCCGACTACCACGAGATCAGCTTTCTGAATCCTATATCTTATTGAGAGTACTACTCTCCGGAACTTATATGCATAGCTTCCAACTTAGGAAATCAACTATCGACTAGATATTCACGAAACACCAACTCCTGGAACAGATTGAAGAAAAACAGATCGACACACACTAACCTCTTGTCTATTTCAAGGTTGCCCTTGGTGGCGCAAAAAAGACAGACTTTGCGGCATGGAGGTGGGTCTGGCGGGGAACGAAGACATGACAAAGTACTAACTGTCATCCAACAAAGTTTTAACAACAAGGGAGGGAAAGTATTCCTTTATCTAGGATCCAGTATAAATACCAACAGCGACGTCAGCCACGAAATCAATCGCAGAATAGAAGCTTTTATGAAATCAACAGGAAATCGAAAAGTAGAGTCCACTCTGGCATAACGAACAGCGATGAGCATTCGAGTCAAAAGTTCTTTGAAGAATAAGTTGTTTGAACTCTTCCGTTATATGAATGTAAGCAAAATATACGATTCGGGCCTCCCGGTGGATTATGAAGTAAAGGACGATCCAATAAAACGATAAATCTCCAACTAGCGCCGTCATGCGCAATGCAAATATTCGGTAATAGCAATAATCTGGAGATAACGATAGCATATAGCTGCCATACTAAGCGAACAGTTAAAATTATTGGATATTATTATCATATATAATATTATTATATTATTATGTTATACTAAAAAACCCTCGATATAACTAAATGTCATAGTATTAAGCTGACCGAGATATTGATTCTACTATATTACTTTTACTTTTGCTTCCATATTGTCCACAGGTTGTTCTATAAAAAGTTCTTGACTTTCTCAATTTTTTCTCAACGCTTTGCTGTATTTAATGAATGGAAAATATATGGTAATATTTAACCGCATAACTTTTTATGCATAAAAACCCATAGCTTATATTTTAATTTGCCTTATTATTATATTTCAAATAGAGACAACCAATGCGGTCTGGCCATGGCTTTGTTGTTTGACTAATTGACCAAATTAGTGCGACTTTCGGTGGCAGCTTTAGCGAATTCTCGTCATAAAGCGAGCAATATCAGCAAAAAACACGCAACTATTTTTAGTATGTATGTGTGTTGTTGCCGGCAGCTGTTTTGCTAAAATGACCATAGCGAAATAGTGATAAAGATATAACTGCTGATGGCTGACTGTTGAGGGAGTTTATGATATTCCCCGAAAGTCCACGCTTATTTAATTATTTATTGCAGCAAAAATAAATGAAATTTATACACATGAAAAGTTTCGTAGCCACATGTTTTTATTGCGCATAAATTTCAAATTAAATAGTCGTTTCAGTTGCGATGGAGAATATTATTATTTATATTTAAGGAGAATATATGGAAAGTGTTAACAAATTGTGAGAAGCCTGATTTTGGTGCAAGTTTTACGGGGAAAATTCATAAAATTTGAAAAGACTCTAGAAAACTGTACTTTACAAACAATAATATGGGGTGCTAATTTTAATATAAGTTATCTGCTTAGACTGTAGAAACCTAATAAAAAACGTTAAGAAATAAATATTTGATCTGAAAGGTGTGTATGGTAAAGCTGCACACTCTCAACTTATATAGGGTGATTTTTTAAGAGCTTGATAACTTTTTAAAAAAAAAAAACGCATAAAATTTGCAAAATCTCATCGGTTCTTTATTTGAAACGTTAGATTGGTTCATGACATTTACTTTTTGAAGATAATTTCATTTAAATGTTGACCGCGGCTGCGTCTTAGGTGGTCCATTCGGAAAGTCCAATTTTGGGCAACTTTTTCGAGCATTTCGGCCGGAATAGCCCGAATTTCTTCGGAAATGTTGTCTTCCAAAGCTGGAATAGTTGCTGGCTTATTTCTGTAAACTTTAGACTTGACGTAGCCTCACAAAAAATAGTCTAAAGGCGTTAAATCGCATGATCTTGGTGGCCAACTTACGGGTCCATTTCTTGAGATGAATTGTTGTCCGAAGTTTTCCCTCAAAATGGCCATAGAATCGCGAGCTGTGTGGCATGTAGCGCCATCTTGTTGAAACCACATGTCAACCAAGTTCAGTTCTTCCATTTTTGGCAACAAAAAGTTTGTTAGCATCGAACGATAGCGATCGCCATTCACCGTAACGTTGCGTCCAACAGCATCTTTGAAAAAATACGGTCCAATGATTCCACCAGCGTACAAACCACACCAAACAGTGCATTTTTCGGGATGCATGGGCAGTTCTTGAACGGCTTCTGGTTGCTCTTCACCCCAAATGCGGCAATTTTGCTTATTTACGTAGCCATTCAACCAGAAATGAGCCTCATCGCTGAACAAAATTTGTCGATAAACACATTTCGAACCGAACACTGATTTTGGTAATAAAATTCAATGATTTGCAAGCGTTGCTCGTTAGTAAGTCTTTTCATGATGAAATGTCAAAGCATACTGAGCATCTTTCTCTTTGACACCATGTCTGAAATCCCACGTGATCTGTCAAATACTAATGCATGAAAATCCTAACCTCAAAAAAATCACCCGTTACTTAATATTTTATAAGATTGGAAAAGAGTTATGCTCAGTAAATTAGAGTTTAGCGAAGCCCTTTGTTTTTATCACTCAGTGATTTGCTGAAACTTGGAGAGTGGCGATCTGAACAACACTGGCATAATTCACATTAAATGACATAATCAAAGAGAGATTAAATGGCAAGGTTTTATATCAGTTAGATATGATATGCCTTAATGCTCTCCTGTTTTGAATTCAGGTTAATAATTTATTTTTGAGTATAGCTATCCACACACGGACTTAATTCCGATCATTTAGTATGTATGGCAGCTATATTCTATAGTGGTCCGATATCGTCGGTTCTGACAAAAGAGCGGCTTCATTGGGAAAAAAGGACGTAAGCGATAAGTAAGCGTCAAAACGATATCTACAAAACTAAATCGACTAAATCGACTTAGCCCGTCATCATATTCATTTACATATATAATATTATATCTTAATAGTTTTCGATGCTTCCTTCTAGGTGTTACAAACTTCATGGCATAGCTCAGGGTATAATTATACTTTAACAATGAGCGAAAATTTTCTTAATAACCTAAAATTAATAATAATTAACCACAAAGCTTATAAAATGTGCCGAAGCCCCAGAAATAATGGTTATTTCAAAGTAAGTACCCATTTTTATTCATCAAAAATCAAAGTAAACAATCTTAAGAGATTAAAAGAGCTGCTTAAGTAGAAAAATTTTATAATTTTTAGGAAAAATAAGTACCTCTTGTGATTATGTTTTAGAAAGTTTTGCCAGAAAGCAATATAAGGCTCACTCCACCTGCATATTTGCAGTCAAATTCACCAACTCAATTAACAAACCAGCCTGACTCCCACTGCAATCCGGCTTAAACGAAAACATTTATAACTGAAAATTCTCTTAACTCTGCCCTAGCTCTGCTACATATATAATCACTAGTTAGTGCCATATTAAAACGGAAAGTGCAGGCAAGCGTGTGCATGTGTGAGTGCGTGTTTGAGTTTGCAACTTGAAACCATGCATGCCACCCTACAACACACACCCACAGACCCACACATGTATAGTTTGCGAGCTGTTGATTGAAACTCGAAACAGCAGCGTTTACCTCAACTCCGTCAGAAAGTTCCAGCCGCAGCAATTTCAGCAGCAAAACTCAAGTCTCTGCGCACTGCGGCGGCCATAGAAAGGAACGACTCCGAAAAGAGCGCTCACCCTTTGGTCTCTGTTTAAGTTGCGTACGCATTTAATGAGCGCATTCAGTTGCAAATTTTCTGCAAATTACACGCACGAGAGGACCCCTCGCCCATCGCCAGCAGGTGCGCCATGCTGAAATGCACACATAGACACCCACACACCCGAGCGAGACTAACACGTGAGTTTGTATGCGCGTTGTGCTTAATGTTGCCAAATGCAGGTGACGCGTACAAAGATTTTCTTGATTGCTTTCACCCAAGAAAGCTTTCCGAGGAAACTTTCGCAGGGGCTGCACGAAGGCGTGTTGGCGCAGGTTGTGTGGGGGCATACAATTTAATCATAGGAATTACATGCGTACACGTTGAATGCAACGCTGACATAAGCAACTTTTCGTTGTTGTTGTTGCTGCAATACTGCTCGCCGTCGTTGCCGTTGTTGTCATCGAGGTGCTGGAAATTGCGTATTTTTCTTCAAATTACAACTGACAGCAGACTCAATTCGCATTTGTTTAACCTGCGCCTTTTGTATCCAGGCAAGTTGGAGACTTCCTTTGCGAGATAACTGAATGTGCGTATCTGCTAGTTGTTGTTGTGTAGATACTCGTATGCATGCGTGTGTAGTACATTAAGGTGGTTTGATTTGTACTTATGGGGTGTGAATCGTTTCAGCAAACATTTGGCCAATATGGTCTCGGCAGACGCAGGGATTAGTTAGATAGTTTAATATAAATATGAGACCAACAGAGAAAGCTCAAATAAATGGCAAGTTTCAAAAAAATATCGGCGTAAAAATGGCACACCCAGCGCTTAGCTCCATAATAAATATTCTCAGTCTAAAATTTTTCAGCAATTTAACGTTAATTTCCATAAACCTTTGCATGTGTTCTCAACTGATTGCCAACTAACTGCAACTACTTAGAATATGAGTGCGCTAATTTAACAACAAAAATTCAAAAATATTTATTTTCGAAAATTTTGCATAAAATGGTAAAAACTACAAATGTTACCATAAACAGTGTTTAAGCAAATCTATAAAATTTTTCAGAAAAATACCCCTAAACAAACTATACGAGTATCACATTTTTTTCTGAAATTATTATTACTCCTTTTGTCCAAGGCCAACACGAATCTTTCATAAGATTATTTTGTTTTGATAGGAAGAAAGTACCAGCCATTACGTTTACTAAAACTAATTTGTAAATTCGAATTAACTATTACTAAGAGGGCTTTAAAAAAATTTTAGACTCATAACAGCAAATTATTTTTGAGACAATAGCCTTAAAGGGTTATATGTATACAGTTAGAATTTTCACAAAATCGATTTTTTTAAATTTATTTTCTTAATGTACATATACTTAAGAAGACCGGTGAACATTTTCGAAGTTACACGCAAATTTGAAAAGTCCTTTCAGAGTGTATATAAAGTGCACTCGCAGTGCGGGCCGAAATGTTGGTTAAAAATCGGTTTTCTTTTTGAGAAACCGCCCTTTTGTCAAAAATTTTTATTTTGCTTATTAACATTATTTTAACGAAATCTGTTTGGTTTTTTAATTCCAGAGAATCCAGTTCAGAGATATAGTGGTCTACGTCTTTTTTGAGATAATCTTCCGCAGATCAGCTGTAGTTCCTTTCCAAATGAATATTTGTACTAACCCTAAGTCTTAAAACACAGTTAAAAAATATCATAATATGTATGAAAATTTTTGGATAAATAAGTTTAACAGTTTTCTCAGAAAAATTTTTTGGAAATCTTGCTAACTGTATATAAGACGCACCAAATGAGTTTTGGTTTTATAAATATATCAGAACTCAAATACCTATAACAGATTATTCAACATTCCTAAAACTAAACCTTAGCTTTTATACCCTAAACAAAGTATAATAAATTTTTCACAGAGTTTCTAACACCCAGAAGAAACCTTACAAAGTATACCATATAATCAGCGAGGTAAGCAAAGTCGATTTCTCTTGAAAAAGCAGTTCATTTAACGAACACGCTTATATCGGATTATTGTATCATATATCTATCACACAAAGTGATCGATAAAATGCAAGTCATCGTATGGAAACCTATTTTATTCAACAAATTATCGCCACGAAATTTGGCATAGAATATATCCCAATCAACACTAGAACCTTCAAACAAATTGTTAAGTTCGGATCGCTATAGCAAATGGCTGCTATTTAAACGAATATATCAAAATCAAGATGGAGATTTCTTTACTTTTTTATTCTATAATTTTTGTGTATTACAGCTTCGGTGCAGCAAGCTCAAAGTATTTTCTTCTTCTATGAAGTGTTCTATGATGCAATAAAAAAGTGAAAAAAATATTCCACTGCGCTTTTTAGTACCGTTAGAGAGGTTGAAGCAAACCAAGACAAATAAGTTTAGCGAAAATGAAATGTTCAAAACGACTTCGCTAAAAAAATGTGCAGGAAGCTGCGCCAGTTTCATGCACATCTTAGTGTATATCTATACTTATAAAATTATTTTGACTAAGAAAGTTTGTTAGTATTATATGTATAACATTTTCATACTCAGAAAGTTGCCCTCCGATAATCAATTTTTTAAACAAGTACATTTTTTGCATTTTATTATAAGAAATATTTAAAATACAACCACCAATATATGGATATCTATGCTGTGAAGTTTTGTATTGTCAGCTGCAAGGATTATTGCTGTGTCTTCAATGTTACAAGTCAAACAGACAAAGAGTATTTTTAGAAGAACAATATTTATGGTAGTTGCAATAACAATTCAATTGTTCCTAGTCCCCTGCCCGACACATAGATGATGTTGTTGGAATTAAATCGACATGATTATAGCCCTTACTTTCAAAAGGCATATGTCTAACAGCTGTCGGATTATTAGTTAGCAAATTATATATTTCTGAGTGAAACAACTTTTGTTATTGTGAAAAATTTAATAAAAGGGATTAAATAAAGGGAAATGTTTATGAAATATTGCTTTTTGAAAGGAAACATGCAATTGAAGCACAACTTTCGCTTGATTACGAGTTTTTGGACACTGCCTCAAAAATATAAACCGTCAAGGATTGACATGGTGAAATAAGCACTGAAGACGGTGAAGGCAATGGACGCCCAAAAGAGTTTCTTACCGACGAAAACATCAAAAAAGTTCGCCAAATAATTTTTATGACGTAATGTGAAGTTGTTTGAGATAGCAGATACTGAAAGCTATCAACTGAATGTGTACATGATGTCATTTACGAATATTTGGCTATGAGAAAGCTCAGTGCAAAGTGGATGCCGCGCGCACTCACTTTTGACCCAAAACAACGATGAGTTGATCATTCGGAGCAGTGCTTGAAGATTTTCAAGCTTAATAAAACCGAGCTTTTCCACCGATGTGCAACAATGGATGAAATCTGTCTCCATCATTTTATTCCGAAGTCCAATCAACCGTCATCCAGTTGGACTACATACTATGAACCCGATCCAAAGTGTGGAAAACGCAACCGTCGGCTGACAAAGTTATGATGTCTATATATTGGGATGTGCATGCAATAATTTTTATTGACGGCCTTGAAAAACCAAGAAACATTAACAGGGACTATGACATAGCCGTATTGGACCATATGAAGATCTAAATCGGCGAAAAACGACTTCATTTGAAAAAAAGTGCTGTTTTACTAAGGCAATGAACCGTGTCAGAAATCATTGAGAGTAAAAGCTAAAATACATGAATTGGGTTTCGAATTACCTCCGCATCCAGCGTGTTCTTCAGTTCTGGCATTCAGTGACTATTTCCAGTTCTCAGATCTTAAAAGAATGCTTGCTGGTATGAAATTTTCGTTGAATGAATGATGTGATAGCAGAAACTGAGACTTATTTCGAAGCAAAGGACCCATCGTACTACAAAAATGGTATCGAAGCGTTGAAGGCTCGCTATAATCAGTGTATCACCCTTGAATGGAACTATATTGAATGTGACCTGCCATAGAACTTCAATTTACATGTTATATCAAATATTTTTTATCATTTAAAAAATTTTATTAGTTTTGTAATTTAGTTAGATCTTAATTATAATCTTCATTTATAGTACTTCGGGTATTAACGGAATTCTATTGCCGTATGAGAGTAGAGATCTAGTACCATTTGAAATCAGATTCGTTAGGGTCTGTTAAATAGAACCTATAGCGAATATTAAGCAACGCATGTCCCGTTTCTTAAACACCTGGTCTTAGTAGTATTTTCTAACAAATAAAATAATTTTTATTAAGTAAAGAGTTGCCAATGATTTTCTATGCACATAATGAGTGAAAGATATATTTTCAAATCATCGACTTTAGAACGCTGCACACTTTTCCCTCATCGGTAATGAAAACAAATAATAATAATAATTTGTTTGGAGCTAAGTAGCCATCTCGATCTCTCTATCTCTTAAGCAATTTGAAAGTGTGAAATGTCGTGAAAATACAACAACACTATACAAGGCAGTCGTTGTCACATTTTGTTGCACTAATAATCGGCTGCGCTCGTTTATACCAAATACTCGGTTACTAATAGACCGTTACATTAGTGCTGCCATTATGTTGTGGTAAGGGTAAAACGGTACTTTACTTCGCTTCCACGGTCAATAAAAATCTGCTTAAATTTGCATAAAATGCACTGGTTGTTGTTGTTGCAGTGGCTTTACCTTTTCTTCTCATCTTACGGACTATATGCAATGAGTCAGCATTATTAGCTGCAGCTGCATAGTCACATACACTTACAAGGGAAGATATAGGACGGTGGATATGCAAAAATCAGTGCATCACGGCGGCAATTTCACCGTTACTTTTGCTACTTTCGCGTTACTTTGCTTTTGTTCATACCTCTGTCGCCATGTTTTTTTTGGCAATTTTAAGAAACAAAGTGGAACAAATGGCGAAACAAAACTGTAAATGGCCAAAACATAATCGGAGGCACTGCCACTGCCATCTGCTGCTGTTTCTGTTGCAATCTTCTTGAGCTGTTAAATAACGCACACACACACACATAACGGCTAATAGCGCCTGCGGCTACAACTGTAAGCAGCGAAACGGTAGCCACGAAGCGCTAACCGAAAGCCCACCAGGCAGCCATCCAGCCGGCGTTGTGACTAACCGCCAGCCGCCAGATTAACCAAACAACAACACATGTTTGCGCAAACTTTCAAAACTTTTTCGTTTTCAGTCAACTATCTATATTTGCGTCTGCTTTGTTTTTAAGTTTTGCGGCATTTTTACAAGTTTATTTTTATCGTGTTACGGAATTTTATTTTTAGTTTATTCTCGCCGTCGACGGTTTTTTGTTTTTTTTTTTGTTGTTTCTTGCTGACCGCTTACAGCTTGTTCAGTTAGCTGTTGATATTTTTGAATGTTGTCGTTAAATGCTTCGCCTATGATGTCTAATGCGCTACTTAACATGCGATTACAATCGCCAGGAAAAGTTTCGAGGAAAACCGCATATTGCGCCGTTAATGAGCAGGTGAAAGATGTGGCTAAGGAGCGCTGTTTAACGGTAGTGCATGAATAGCTTTTTGTAGCGGAACTCTTTAGATCACAATGTTTTTTTTTTCGTAAACTGTGGTTGAAGACAAAAAGGCAAATCTGAAAAGGTTGAAGGAGATTATCATGCCGGGAATCATACACTCGGTTGAGGTAATTTATGGAAATATGGAAAGAATCTTTTCTAATCGTGCTCATTTCTGAACAGAAGATGTTACGCCTCCGATTACATAATAACTGTTTTCAAATCTTACATTTACTCACGAAACCTCCAACCTATTGCAAACTAATAAGATCTGTTTGAGTGATTAGCAGTGTTGATATAATAAAAGTTCTCAGAAAAGATCACTCAGTGCCTCATACTCGGTAGATTGCTTTCTACTACTTTCCAGTTTTGGTTATCCTATTGGTTTTTTCCAAAAAATGTTCATTTACTTCTTAGAAATGGTATTTATATAGTATCGAACTATCTTCTACTAAAACACTAATTTTTCCAAAGTATTTTGTTTAACTTGTCCCCGGAATAGTGGATCTGTTTTTATATGTTTTGGAGCGTGTTTTCAAAATTAAGTTAGGTTAGATTACTGATCAAAGACCGGACGTGGACTGCTATATGTAGTTCTTTGTGAAACCATAGAAAAGAAAAACTGCTGTTTTTGAACCAATAATTGACCAAACGCTTAGTAGCCAAAACAAATTTGCACAGACGTTTGATTTCTACTCTCGTCGGTTCTGCGTGATGGTTGTTATGTGCTTCCAAGTGTTTAAGTCTTGACCTCTCAGGCACGGGAACGTCAAGAAGGAAGTGTTAAGTTGTTTCCCCGTTATCTTCCTCCATACAGCTTCTGCAACTGGCGTCAGGTAAGATTTTCAAACTTACTGCATGAACACCCATAGGACAATAGCCTGTTAAAGGCCCCACGTCTAGGGAAAGGCTCGCCCTTGAGTTCTAAGAGTTCACTAGTTCACTCTTTCTATTGATCTTGGGCCAAAAAGATTTTGCGATTGGATGAGATTATATCAATTTTTAATCAAAATACGATTGACTGATAAACTTTCTTGAAAGTTCTTTTGTTAAATAATTAGTCTGTTTCAAAAAAAGTACTACATAGGTTGCTATATAAAGGGTGATTTTTTAAGAGCTTGATAACTTTTTTTTAAAAAAAAAACGCATAAAATTTGCAAAATCTCATCGGTTCTTTATTTGAAACGTTAGATTGGTTCATGACATTTACTTTTTGAAGATAATTTCATTTAAATGTTGACCGCGGCTGCGTCTTAGGTGGTCCATTCGGAAAGTCCAATTTTGGGCAACTTTTTCGAGCATTTCGGCCGGAATAGCCCGAATTTCTTCGGAAATGTTGTCTTCCAAAGCTGGAATAGTTGCTGGCTTATTTCTGTAGACTTTAGACTTGACGTAGCCCCACAAAAAATAGTCTAAAGGCGTTAAATCGCATGATCTTGGTGGCCAACTTACGGGTCCATTTCTTGAGATGAATTGTTGTCCGAAGTTTTCCCTCAAAATGGCCATAGAATCGCGAGCTGTGTGGCATGTAGCGCCATCTTGTTGAAACCACATGTCAACCAAGTTCAGTTCTTCCATTTTTGGCAACAAAAAGTTTGTTAGCATCGAACGATAGCGATCGCCATTCACCGTAACGTTGCGTCCAACAGCATCTTTGAAAAAATACGGTCCAATGATTCCACCAGCGTACAAACCACACCAAACAGTGCATTTTTCGGGATGCATGGGCAGTTCTTGAACGGCTTCTGGTTGCTCTTCACCCCAAATGCGGCAATTTTGCTTATTTACGTAGCCATTCAACCAGAAATGAGCCTCATCGCTGAACAAAACACGCGCGCGAAACACATTTCGAACCGAACACTGATTTTGGTAATAAAATTCAATGATTTGCAAGCGTTGCTCGTTAGTAAGTCTATTAATGATGAAATGTCAAAGCATACTGAGCATCTTTCTCTTTGACACCATGTCTGAAATCCCACGTGATCTGTCAAATACTAATGCATGAAAATCCTAACCTCAAAAAAATCACCCGTTATATTTCTGGACTAGGCAACACTAAACTGTTACAACGAATTCAATCGTGGCCGACGCTCGCTCAAAGACGAATTCCGTGAAGGTCGTCCAAAAACAGCCGTTGTGCCAGAAAACATCGATGCCGTACGTGAACTGATAATGCAAGACCGTCATGTAACATATCTTCAGATAGAGGCATGCCTATGCATTTCTCCCACCAGCATACATTCGATATTGCATGAACACCTGGCCGTAAAAAAGGTTTGTTCTCGTTGGATCCCGCACAATTTGACAATCGCTGAAAAAAAGGCTCGTGTGGATTGGTGTAAAGAAATGCTGAAAAAATACGATCGCGGTGCTTCAAAAGACGTTTATAAGATCGTCACAGGTGACGAATCATGGATCTATGCGTATGAGCCCGAAACAAAACAGCAATCGACCGTGTGGGTCTTCCAAGACGAGCCAAATCCAACGAAAAAAAAAACTATATATTAGACTGAATAGACCACGTTCAGCGCGCTTTAAAGAAAATATAGCAGCCGCTCAATGGGATTTTATAAATTTCCAAGAAGATCCGACGTTTTCGATCCAAAATTTGTTCTGCGATGAGGCCAATTTTTGACCCAATGGGTATGTAAAAACGCTACCATTTCATTCAAAAAAAAAACAACAGTTTGATGTGGTTTGTACGCCAATAAAATAATGGGTTCATATTTCTTCAGAAATGATGCCGAGGAGAAGGTAACCGTCAATATATTCTTAAAAAATTTATGAACACAAAATTCAGGACCATAAAGTATTCAACTCATATTATTAGTACGAGTAATGTGAACTGAAAGACTATGGATCTATCCGCATTTCCGCTTGTTTTTCTGAAATAGAGTTTAAAGGAGTAAACTGTCAGATATTAAACTGAAATTTCAGTTCAGGGTATGTACCCATGGGGTTTCAATACGAAATTTAAGAGTTAAGTTAACCTCATATTACTAAACTTTCACTAGAAACACTTTTTATATAATAATAATTCACATTATGTTTTTTTGCACTTATTTTGATCATGTCTACTACATTGCAGGATTAGGGGTTCAGTTTTGAACTTATTTTCGAGTTAGGTTTTGATATGGATGTCAAGAGTAGGTTACTAAAGAGTGATTTTTTAAGAGCTTGATAACTTAAAAAAAAAAAAAAACGCATAAAATTTGCAAAATCTCATCGGTTCTTTATTTGAAACGTTAGATTGGTTCATGACATTTACTTTTTGAAGATAATTTCATTTAAATGTTGACCGCGGCTGCGTCTTAGGTGGTCCATTCGGAAAGTCCAATTTTGGGCAACTTTTTCGAGCATTTCGGCCGGAATAGCCCGAATTTCTTCGGAAATGTTGTCTTCCAAAGCTGGAATAGTTGCTGGCTTATTTCTGTAGACTTTAGACTTGACGTAGCCCCACAAAAAATAGTCTAAAGGCGTTAAATCGCATGATCTTGGTGGCCAACTTACGGGTCCATTTCTTGAGATGAATTGTTGTCCGAAGTTTTCTCTCAAAATGGCCATAGAATCGCGAGCTGTGTGGCATGTAGCGCCATCTTGTTGAAACCACATGTCAACCAAGTTCAGTTCTTCCATTTTTGGCAACAAAAAGTTTGTTAGCATCGAACGATAGCGATCGCCATTCACCGTAACGTTGCGTCCAACAGCATCTTTGAAAAAATACGGTCCAATGATTCCACCAGCGTACAAACCACACCAAACAGTGCATTTTTCGGGATGCATGGGCAGTTCTTGAACGGCTTCTGGTTGCTCTTCACCCCAAATGCGGCAATTTTGCTTATTTACGTAGCCATTCAACCAGAAATGAGCCTCATCGCTGAACAAAATTTGTCGATAAAACACATTTCGAACCGAACACTGATTTTGGTAATAAAATTCAATGATTTGCAAGCGTTGCTCGTTAGTAAGTCTATTCATGATGAAATGTCAAAGCATACTGAGCATCTTTCTCTTTGACACCATGTCTGAAATCCCACGTGATCTGTCAAATACTAATGCATGAAAATCCTAACCTCAAAAAAATCACCCGTTATAAGCAGTACTAAAATGTAATAAACACGGATTGAGCATCTGTAGCACAAATTAACAGTTATTGAAACGGTTTAATACATGATTACAAATAATATTACTATTTTCACAAAATTACCTTTAGAGTTTTTTGTAAAATACTTCAATATTCAAGCATCGTGCAGAGAGGTTGACTTACCTGCAAAGAGAAAAACTATTATTAGAAATGTGAACAATAAATTCACTTGGAAAAAGAGTCACAATATCTAGAATTGTTATAAAAAAACATTACAAATATAACAAATACTTGACTGTCAAAAGTAATTATAAAGCAATAAAATTTTTTAGAAAAAAAATATTAAGCGATCAAAGCGGATAAAGTAAATAGGCTTCACTAAACAAATAACACGTGCACAGACGCACTAATCAAATGTGTACAAATAAAATAAAGAACGAGAATAACGCAATAGAAAAAGACGCCAACAATAAGAATACAAATTACACGAAATCGAGAAGCATTAAAGACTGTGACTTTCAAAATAAAATAAAGCCATAAAACCGAACTGGCCGGTAGCTGGACCGAAAAGCAGTTAAGACAACAAAAAGCCAAAATCAAAGAAAACGAAAAACGCTAAAAAAAAATCGCGCAAATGAGCCAACAGGTAGAGTAACCAGCCGAACCATAGAGTTGACCCACATTTTTTTAGCGTCTGCAAATGTGTGGCAACCAGTAACAGCTGTAACGGTTGACCATAAGTTGCCAAAAATGAAAGGAAGTGACGGGATGACTAAAAGATGTACGAGCGATTGGCACTTAAGTGCCGCGACATATACACAAACAAACATACATACATATGTACATATGTATATAACCATATTCATACATACATGTGAGTATATATGAGTGACGTATGTGTATTTCTATAAGCGACTGAGAATTTCCGAATGTAATGAAATAATTACTGCGGAAAAGCAAAAAAGATCGTTTATTCATCTTCACTTTGATTGGGTTTGTGTCATCATGACACTTGGAAATCAGCTTAAGCTTGTTGTTGTGGGCGCAGGTGCGAGCGTTGCTTTTCAAGAATGGAATATTTTTGAGTCTCTTCTGTAGCCATGAGCGTATTTTTTGCTTATTGTGTTAATTGTAGACTTTTATCTCGCCATTTATTGATTCACATGCACACACTCACACATCAACGTTTCAAAGAAATTCAAATTCTTTCGCGCTTTTACGCTTTTACGACTATCTTTATGGCGTTTTAAATGCCATTCATATAAGCGGCTTTTGAATTTTACTTTTGTTTGCGATGAATTTCATTTTTATTGAAATGCTTGCGACTATTGAGTTGTCCAGAACAACAACAACGTTATAAATATACTCTATAGAATAAAAGAGAAAATCATAATTAATAAACCGTGTTATAATGCAAATACTTAGATTTATAAATAACAAAAGAAGAAAGTTGTTTATTATGCAAATTAATCGAGTCGCTTTGTGTGAATTTCAAAATATTTGTGTCATCCATTTGTGTCAATATTTTTTACGGTTATTATCATATTTAAGCTAATAAACACTATTTTGCAGTTTTCTAGGAATAAGAGAGAGATAAATTGCACTATTCTATTCAATATTCAAATATGGTCTTAAATAGTTAGGTCATCAATTGGGAGTTTGTATTGTTTAAAGGAAGCTCTTCTTCTTACTAGTTTTAACATAATATAATATGCCAAGTGTTTGCAGAATTTTTCAACTCTTCAAAAAATAGCCTAGAGTATAACTAAATAATTAATCGACCACTGTGGGTTAGAAAGAGAATTAACAAGTAGAAGATGCTTCAGTATATATAGAATATATATATATATGTATAGAATTTTAGCTGTCGAAATCAATATTTGCTAAATATCAGAGACTCATTTTTGATATATTCACTCATTTGCTTCGCAAAATCTAGTTCAAAGTTTTTTTACTAAAATGTTATACTTTTTTTTAAGAACAGAAGTTACAGCTGCTATTAGAAATTCTCTGATTTTCAAGACAAATTGCAAAATCCCAATTTGTTTCTTATAAATAAAGCAATATTTTCCAATCATTTACATTTGGATTTACCCGATTCTGTCTCTATATAGTTAGTTCTAATACCCCAAGAAATGATAAGGGTGCTAGAACCTGCAGTAAAAAGAATATGTATGACGTTGAAAATAGTATAAAATTATGGAGAAAATTAAAAAATTGCTCTGTGAATAGAAAAAATGCATAAATTTTCGGCTTCAAAATTTCCAAAATGAACCAACTGTGACCATATCATTTTATTAGAATTATGACTGACTACTTTACAACGCCTTCTAAAACATCTAAATCATTATAGCCGCTGGATGGCGACCACGTTGAACCATGACTACAATTTTGGCATCTTACCCTTTTCTCTGAAGCTCATACCTAATCTTAACAAACCATTTTAACCTTGGCTCCGTAATATATTTCGAAAATAATCAACCTCAAATCGAAAATAAGTGACAATATTTAGAACTCTAAGCCTTTAGTTGCTTTTTAGGTGAATCATTGGATATTTGGCACGCGGTAATAATTTCAAAAATGGTTCCAATGCAAATGGACTACGCTTACGCGGTTATAGCCGAGTTTACAACAGCGCGACAGTCGTAAGTCCTTTTTGTTGTTATCCAGCTGATTTTTCCAACGGAGCGGAGGTGTCCTCCTTCCTCTGGCGTGTATTTCGTCGAATACTTTCAGAGCTGGATTGTTTCGTCCATTTGGAGGACATCACCTATCCAGCGTAGTCGCTGCCTTTTAATTCGCTGAACTACCTACATATGTCAATGTCACCGCATATATAGTACAGCTCATCGTTCCGCCGAATGCGATAATCATCTGCAGAACCTTTCTCTCGAAATATCGTAATGCCGACTCATCAGATGTCGACATCGTCTAAGTCTCTATACCATATATGCGTGGATGATGAGTGACTTGTAGAATTTGGTATTTGTTCATCGAAAGAGAGCTTTACGCCTCAATTGCCTACTCATTCCGAAGTAGTATCTGTTGGACAGAGTAATTCTGCGTTGGTTTTAGAGGCTGAAATTGTTGTTGGTGTTAGTACTGATTCCAAGATAGGCGAAATTAGCCCCGACTTCAAAGTTATAACTTCAAACAGTGGCGTAGGAGTCACGTCGCAAATGGGATGACTGTTTGACTGATGACAATAGATATTTCGCCTTACCCTCGTTCAATAACAAACGAATATTCTCAATGGACATGACAGCGTTTTCGTTACCGAAAGTGTTCCTATTGCCGGAAACCCAAACTAAACACAATTGGAATAGACTTGCCAGTAAGCTTAAAGCCTTTGGGCAATTGTTCACTAAGCTGCAATTGATAAGTGGCGTCGACAAGGCCAGCAGTGCTGCTCGGCTATCCATGTTATGTCATATGGTTCTTTACTATAGGCCCTCTTTATACCCTGTACTACCGCCTGAAAGATGCTGGCTGAGATTAGTGGTCGGATAGGGAGGGATTTAAAGATCATCAGAGTATATACACGCCGCTACTCCAGAGTCCATTTTTGTCGCGATATTAAATTATAACAATTTTTTCATATTCTTATTTAATATAGAAATCACCTAGAAGTGAGATATATCAATTTTAGCGTAACCTTATTACCTTTTTTAGAAGTGAGAACATCAAAAAGTGAGGAAGAAGCGAAGAATTAGTACGCAAATATGTGTTTAATCGTGCTGACCCACTTCACAACAGCAACAAAATGAAATAATTACATTATATTATATATAAATTTACATTTAAGCCTACATACATACATACAAAAAGCCGCAATGAAGGTGATGATGACAATAGTGAGGCGATAATGAAATTAACATGACTTGGCAATGGGGAAGTTGTTGGTCGGCCTGACCATGACAGTGACAGTGATAATGCTGGTGAATATGCAAATTTACTCGTTGATACTTGATTGTGTGTGTGTGTGGTAACAGCTGGTAGCATGTGGTTGTTGTGATTGAAATTGTGAAGTCGGTGTCGTTGTTGATGTCGCTGTCACTGGCATATTTATAGCTGTTCATTGCTAGTGACAGTGGCAGTAGAAATTTGGGCAAACAAGTTTTAACGATACTGTTGTTGTAGTGGTGCGTTCGACACGATTTTAATCTTCACCAAGCCGATATGAAGATGGCTTTATGCATCTTAAGTCATTGGACTTACATACCAATAAATTTAATTTACATATTAAAAGTGTTTTTCGTCGATTCGCAAATAGTCGTAGAGTTGTATTTTTGATTAAACATATGTCAGTGTGTGTGTTAATGTAAAGAAGGGCAGAGATGAGTAGCGCAGAGGGCATCCAGCGTAAGATTTAGTATTGAAAATATATTTTAGTAGTTGAAAAAGTGGCAGTATTGGAACACAATTGAGAAAGTATGCGCCTTTCGGTAATATTATTAGTTGCATAGGTATAGAAATCTAATTTAAAGAATTGAAAGATATAATTATAATCACGTTGGCACTCTCACTTTAGTCCTTATACATACCCATAATCAATATACAGATTTTATTTTGGCATGGAAGAAATGGTAAAAGATTTGTTTCAGTATTAAGCGATATGGTACCACTAAACCCACGAAAATTGGTTGATACCGTCCCACATGAGGTAGTAGGGACTATCGAAAAAACCTTAGAAAAACGATAATTCACTCTAATGGCATTCATTGACGAGGGAGTTGCATTCAATACATTAAAAGTCATATGCTAAGCAATAGACAAGACATATGCCATGGGAAATACATAACAATCACTCAACAGAACATATTACTTTTCCTTGACAGAGAGTACTTCAAAGTAGTCTGTTCAGGGTTGAATTTTAAACGCATATTCCGGCGCATAGAAATTCCACTGAGATCTCTGCTTGCTGGGCGGTCGACCACGAACTAACTTTTACTCCGGAGAAAACAGAAATGTGTCTCATTTAGGGTGACAACTTTGCCACTCTGTAGCTCGGTGTTATCCCATATAAAAAAACTGAGCTGTAGAGAACACATTGAGAGCAGGGCTTCAAAAGCTCTTCGAATCTGGTACTCCAGCAGAAGAGCCATTGCCTTCCGGCTTACGACTCTACGACCCCACATGGTCAATTGGCTTTATACATGTATCATATACCCCATAATAACATATGGTGTAGCGGTGTGGTGGATGGCACTATCGAAAAAGTGCCGCTTTCAACCCTAGGAGTAAGCACAACGAGCTTGTTTGCTGGGAATTATGAGCGCAATTATAACTAATTCGACAGATTTTCTAGAGATTTAGGTCACTGAAGCCAACTCGGTCAACGCCTAGCGAGTTAAGGAGAATTATGAGAAACGAAAAACATCGTTTTTTTTACACAGTAGAGAAGATTGGGACAATGGTTCTGTGATGGACAGTTCCATCTGCGCAATCTTTATATAACTGACAAATAAAAGCGTGAAACAAGAACAGAAGCGAATTATTTCACGAAATACAGTTTCCAACTAAATGACTACAATTCTGTCCTTTAGACTAAGTCCCATTGCGTTTGGTTATGCAGTTATGCAAGATGGCAATCAATAGACTTTTAGTTAATATTATCTAGATACCTGATGATAAAGGAATAAAAGCAAATGAAAAGGCAGAGGAGCTGGCCCGCTCGGTGGCAGCGTAAGACACAATATCTCTAAGCTGCCCAAGGCCATTCAGCTTCTTCAAGGGTTGTATGATGGCGAACAGACCAAACAGCTCCTATTTTTAGACAAAAGAGAGCTTAGCAACATTGTAAGGGTCATCACCGGTAACCTTTCCATTAAGATCCCACCTTCAGAAAAAGGGAAAAATTGGATAGGGTGGAATTAAGTATGTGAATGTTCAGCCTTTAGCCGGGTGAGAAGGGACATATTCTATGACTACCGAAACTCTAACTTATGAAAAATCTACAGAGTTGCTGGATAAGGCTGAAAGTGGTTGCCTTCCGGTACCACAATAGGCCTAACGCTGGCCTAAGTGCGGCCATATATGGTCCTTTTAAGTTATTTATCACGGTTATGCTTTTCTTCTTTTTTAACTGCTGGATTTTCAAGTCTTCGAAATCGAACTAACGACTGATATTATTTATTTATTTCTTTTATAATTAATTAATTAATTAGTAATTATTTTAATGAAGTACAAAAGTAACCAAGAGACTCCGAAAACGTTTTTAAATCTACCAGAACGACCAAATTGTATTTTATTCTAATAAAGGGCCTTCGAAAAAATAACAAAATGCCAAAATCGCGGTAATTAAATATCTCGGTTTGTTTCAATTTTGGCGAGCAAAAACAAAAAAAAGTAAAAAACTCACAGATTTAAGTTAAAGCTAAAGTTGTGGTTAAATTATTATAGTGTAAAGCGGCCATAAATATAAATTGCTCATAAACCGTAATTCATTTACCACATGCAATTTCTCAATGTCGTCACGCTGAGTGTTGAATTTTAAAGTGCCGTGATGTCAACGAAAGTCGAATGTCTTGACTTCCTGATGTGGTAAGTGAGTTATGTCTGCAAGTGGCTACATGGCTACACGTAAATATGTTGTCGTAAAACGTAAAGTGAGTTAAGCTGGCGAAAACACGACGAAAATTGGCGCAGTGGCGCAAAGAAAGGCCAAAGGCGGCAAAGGCAGTTTCACGTGGACGAGTGACACTCGGCAGCGCAGAAGCTTAATGCGGCGGGCTTAAAGTTTGTGCGCGGCAATGCCGACAATGCATACAAACATGTATTCTAGCCAACACAATCTTAGCGCTTTTGTTGCTGTAATTTTTTGGTTTGCGATTTTTATTGTTATTGTTGTTTTTGCTGCTAAAACAGGTAATATTTACCGAGAGTTTTTCTGTGCTGTTAAAAGCCACTGTGCGCGTCGCCACCGCCGTCAATCTACTTAAGGCAAGTCACGTGCACAATCACCTACTCGGCGTGGCTTTTGGTAGTCCATTGGGTCTTAAGCGCAGCATTCGCAGCAGCAGCAGTTGTCAGTTTGCTTTTTAAACATATTCCATATTCCGCCACCAACTATCAATTTGGGCCAATAACACGAAGGTGTGGTTAATTCTGTCTATCTCGCAGTTTGCTTTTGCTCTTGAATCTCGCGCCCATTTCCTTTCATTTTCCATTCGCCATTATTTACTTCAACGCGCTTATTAACACCAGCATTGAGTGCAGCCCTATTTCCGTTATAATTCAATAGTCCAATACTCGTCTGCTTGCCATAAGCGCCCGTGTGTAATTAAATTTAATTGATCCACTTTCAAGTGTCCGCATAATGAGTCGCACACTTTTACCACGGATTCTTCACGCCGCCAATCAATTGAGTATTCACCTCTCGTCTCCGCCGCGCTTTGCTATGCTTCGTCAACAATACGTTCGCTGTGTGTGTGTGTGCGTTTTTGTAGCTCAATTAATTTTGAGTGATTGAAAATGTGTTTTGAAGATGTAGAACCATGCGTATCGAATTGCCAATTTAAAGCTTCGCATCAGTTTCGTTCGTTCGAGAAATTTTGTGTGGAATTTCGGCTTCGCTTATTGCTCTTCAGACTTGGTGTTAATTGCATTCGCGACGCTTTTTGAAATAATTGCAACACTTTTTCTAATTTCTTAAAGAGTCGAAAATACCTTTTCATGTTTTGGGAAAGTAGAAAATACTGGAAAGTCGAAGTTTTAATTAATTAATTAAGTACTTTAATGTACTTATACAACAAAACATCGGCAATTAACTTTTATAAGTAAACACATGAATATACTGCCAAGTGTCATAAAAAATTAACGGTGACTGTCTTATCATGCTTTTCTAATCATTCTTTTTTGCTATAGGTGTCGTTCTAGTGACTGAAAACCAGAGCATTTTAAAATTATGGAGGGAACACCTCTCACGCCTGCTGAATGGCAGTGAAAGCATAACACCAGGAGAGGTGAACCCAATTCCCCAATCGTTGACGATGGAGTAGACGTTCCATTGCCCAACCATGAAGAAGTTCGAATAGCAACTACCCGTCTGAAGAACAGCAAAGCGCCGGTGCCGTTAGATTGCCGGCCGAGCTATTCAAACTCGGCGCGAAGAACGGACAAGGAGCATGCATCAGTTTCTTTGTAGAACTTGGTCGGTCGAAAGTATGCCCGACGATTGGAATTTAAGTGTGCTCTGCCCAATCCACAAAAAAGGAAACACCACAATCTACACTAACTACCGTGGAATAAGCCTACTTAATATCACATATAAGGTTATATCAAGAATATTGTGTGAAACATTAAAGTTCGGGAAGGACCTCTGTTCGATACCAAACGATGTTTCAGATAAGAAGTCTCTTTCGTGCGACTTCTTCAAGCTACTCTTGAAGAAAATAATTCGAGCTGCAATACTAAATAGAGAATGTAGCACCTGGAGTACGCCGACGATATTGATATCAAGGACAACTGTCATGCCGTTATTTCTTCTTTCCAGAATGGAGAGGATATGAAATATCTCCGAATGAACGAAAACACTCTAGGTCTGAAAGTGTTCGATACAGTACTCGCCTGGGGATGCAGAGGAAAAGGAAGAAATCCCCATTGGACCTGATCTTTCCAACGGGGAGGCTTGACTACACCTAGAATCTCCAATTGACGCCAAACAGCGAAAAATAGGAACGTCTTGCGATCAGTTTTAAACTGCTATAGCCGCGAGTGCCTTGTATCCTTTATAAATCTGTTTAGTTTAAATCTGTTTAATTTATATTCACGCCAACTCAGCTGAATGTGTAAAGGTTTGGGATCCCAGGCTTTGTAGCGCTAACTTCGAAAATTCGGGCAATCAAGAAGAAAATGTTGCGATGTTTCCCTTCGTCTTCCTTCAAGCAGCTTCGGCAACTAACAAATGATAAGATTCTGAACTTTGCTACGTGAACAACAATAGAACCATATTTAGTTATAACACCCACAATTAAGGAAAGCTGAACCTAGGTGAGGACGAGGAGCTCGTTAATTATTATTATTACTTTACGGCAGAAAGATCTTGCGACCGCACAGATACCGATAGTGTTCACGAAGCTCCTTCCAGGCCCATCTATGCAGTGATAAACCGCACAATGACCGGTATGAAAATGGTATTCAAACTAGTCTTATCCAGAAGTAAGCTTTCTTCAAGCCGTGAACCAAACGTGAAAGAGCTCAGTGCTCCTGTTGTTTTTCTTGTTGTTGTAGCGGTAATCTAATCCCAACTTTGGAGATGCTGTCCAATATGATTGTCATCGAATTCATCTAACGGCAGGCCCTGAAAACTTATTGTTTCATCGGGATTGAAACATAGGGACAGGATTGTTAGATGTGTGGGATTCATTTAGTATGCAAAGAAGTGGTTACTGGCATGCGGCGATATTGAATACTGTATAATTAGAATAAGTGATAGTTTAACCTGTTACAATATCTAGAACGAAGTTACTAAAGGGTTGCTCTAGATTCTCGGGACAACGCGGGCTCTTCATATAGGGATTTAACTCCGTGTACGATATTGACAGGGAGGCAGTTGGTTAATGGATCTACAGAGAATGGCCGACAGTGCCTTCTGAAGTTAGTAGCTTCCGTGGTCAGCTCAGTGACACTATACTCCGGCGGTGTATTCCTACGTTGGCATGAAGGCATACTTACTTGAAATTATTAAAAAATATTTCTTCTTGTTAGAATAGTTCAGTATATGGGAAAAGCTTTAAAATATGACGAAAAATTTAATCTTCAATCTATAAGATTTTCAGCATTAAACCCCATCAAACTGCATTTCACTGTCTGAGAGGATATTAAGTCACAAGAAAGGCAAGAGAGTATATAATTGCAATAGCGCCACGTTAAGAAATATTATTTTATTAATTCACAACTATTTGTCTAATGTATGACACATTATACAACAAACATATATACAACAAACAATTCACCTGCTCAGCACTGGGTCAGCAATAATTTGAGCGCAGCTTTCGGCTACGTCTGCGCTTCTTCCTGACTGTCTGCTAGCCAAAGGCGTGAATAGTTTTGATTAAACTGAGCATGATGATGCTGATAACTGAAGGCTCATGGCCGATTATGAATGTTTATGTGTTTGTATATATATTTATTTTCACATGTGACACTGCTTAGAAGTCGTCTGCTCGTCTAGGTAAATATGGAAAGTCATTGGCTTATTGTAATGCGCTTTTGTTTAGCTTCAAGTGGAATCTGGTATGAAATATGTCTGATGTTCCAGCTGACAACAAATAAAATAAAATATTCTCCATGCTACTCCACTACTTTAACAAAATAATTAAAACGCCTGCATATTACGAATTATATGCGATAAGTGCTGCTCGCAAACACTTCCCACTGGTTGAGTAAACACTTGAGGCACACTTACATTTTCGACTTTCTTGCTTTCATTTGCATTTTAATATTCTTTTTTCTTGTTTGACCAACCCACTTCTACTCGTGTTCGACAATTATTATTCATTCACTTTCACATCAGTATTATGAATAATAAAAAAAAAATACTTTAATACCTTTAAGGTCATTAACACGCCGCTGGCGTTTCGTGACCTCACCCCACCTAGTCGATCATGATGCCGAAGTGTGACGACGAAGAACTTGTTAACCAACTCGTCTGACAGCAAATCGGTGCCGGTTGGCGTTGAAGCAGACAAAATATACTTTTAAGAATTTGATTACTCACAATGACAATGCCAGATTTCACTTTGATAGCGGCATTGAAGTCTGTTTTCGGCTATTCACGCGCTTCCGACAGCTCTGCAGCGCCCTCGGCTTCTTTCACCACTCACCGAGCGTCGCACACGTAAGTACCGACGCAGAATTTAATTACGAAAGTAAACTGAATCTGCGGCAGAGCAGGGGTGTCTGCGTTCACGCAACCTAACTCCACTCACACACTTAAAGAAAAGTTATGTTTACTTAGTGACACCGACGTGCATTGCGTGGCGCTCGTAAATCGCAATGTAATGCGGTTGTATGTGTGCGTTTGGCCCAATTTGCGGCGATTTAGGTCAGTTTGCACATTTCACTTGATTCGCACTCTACTTCGCTTTTGATTTTGTTATTTGCTCTGCTTTACGTTCTTCCACTTTTGCTACTCTGTTGCTGTTGTTGTTGTTGTGCTAAAATCAAAATTGCCAAACCGAAAATTGTGAGCCTTTGATTTTACTAGACGGTGCTTGAAATGTGCATTTTAATTGCGCAGCCCGTATAAAATTTTAACGGCCACTAGTAAAATGGGTCCGAGGTTAATGGCAAGGGTGCACAAACTATGTACTTAACTTCTGTAAATGTATGCCTCTTTGTATGTATGTATATATGATTGTAATGTAATGTATGAATGCTTGGGAAAATGTTTGTATGTATAAGTTTCGGTGTGTGGGAAATTCTAAGTTTTTCTGCAATTGGCTAAATAATTGCATAATTAAAGGAAATTGCATAAATGTTTTCCCCTTTTGCTTTTAAAATCTCAACTAAGGAATATTGATATATTAGTATATACAAGGACTACAAAAAATTGCTCAGAACCCAACATTCGAAGGACCGATTATTTGACCAAAAATCACATTTTAACCATTAACCACTCTCCGTATTCACTTTGTATGGCACCGTGCGACATCTTCTTTTTCGGAAAAATGCATTTGCCCATGAAAGGAAAGCGTTATGCAGACGTAGAGGCCATTCAAAAGGCTTGCACCGGCTTCCTGGCAGCCATACCGGCCAACGAGCTAAAAAACCCGTTCGACATGCCTTTGGACTGTGAAAAAAGTTCTACTAAAGTAGAAGGAGACCATTTTGAATAATATAAATTAATTTTGCCAAAAAACCATTTCTTCTATTTCTTTTAGTCCTGTTTTCTTTGGAAGGCATCTTGTTTAGTTTTCTTAAAATATATTTCGACAAAATTCAGACAACATTCGTTCTTCGAAGTATAAAATGAAGATCATTAGACAATAGTGAAATTCTTTATTATATTTTCCTACGCAATAAAAAATACTTTATTCTAGAGTAGAGTCTGCTCCTTACTTACTTCGGGGTTATTTTTGATTTTAGTTTTAATTCTTCTTTTCCTTCAATGGTTTTCAAAGCTAAAGAACTTACAAATTTGGAAATACCATGACTCATTTCATTCATTTTAATAAGATACCACTGTGATCAAATTGAAATGTTTAATTTATACTCCGCGTGGATTTTGAATCGGTAAATTTTCTTTTTGTAAGTTGGTAGTACTGTTAGTGACATCTGTACTAAATTTCACGTCAAAATATTTATTAGTATTTCAGATACGCATCGTTTTGTGAGACTCTAAAGTGAATCGAAGACGATTTTTACTAAGTCTGAATTTATTGAACAAAGAAGTGCGATGATGCACCATCTCATACTGCATTGGTTATTCGTGATCATTTCGCCACATTTTCAACTAATATCGTGCCGCAACCAACGCATACGCGTGATTTACCTTCTCGTAACCTCTGGCTATTCAGCAAATTCACTTGATCACTCCGAGGACAACGTTTTGACTGAATTGAGGGTATAAAAGCTGAATCGAATAAGGCTCTGATGGACCTAACGACGGAGGATTTTTACAAGTGCTATGATGACTGGAAAATTCGTTGGCATAAGTGTATTGCAGCTGGAGTGGATTACTTTGAAGGAGATGAAATGGACAAAATTCACCTTTCAATTTGATCACAATAGTATGAGTTCAATTACTATACAATTTTGCTTTTAGAAGACTTAGTGTAGAGCTTCTGCTCGAAGCCAATGGTTTGCGGGGTTACATATTGTTCTAAATTCTCGAATATAGTCCGAAATGTTCAAGTTGATCCGGGTAATAGTTTCGGAGATACAGCATTGGGAACTTGTGCGCTAGAGGCTAACTCGGCTAAGTTCGGCGTCTTTAAACGCGTTTTTCTCGAAACTATTTTTGAAGTCGGTTGGCAAGATTTATCACGGACTACTAAACCGTTATTTATAAAACTTTACACAGGTCTTTGATATACAATTCTTAAAGGATTGGATGAAGGATTTTTTTCGGTTACAACTATTTGAAAAAAAATGTCGCAAAATTTTAATTTTTTTGAAAAGATGTCTACAAAAAATTCAATTTTCATTGTTTGTTTTTTTCGTCCAAGTTTTAGGTTAAGGTTTTAACTAAAAATCTTATTTTTCACTTTAAAAAATCTTGTAAGGAGTTATTCTGCCAACGCGGGTGTATCTTTTTGCGAGGGGTCACTGGCACTGGCGTCGCAATGGCAGGTTTAAAATATTTTTTCCAAAAATTTCAGAATTTCTTTGTTAATATTGTGTTTTGTAACAATAAGACAATTTTAATAAAATATTTAATTTTTTAAATAAGAGAAAAATTGTTGAAAACATTTTTTTTACGCGAGGAAACCCATGTAGCCCCTTAATTAAATATTAGTTAGAACAAAAGAAGTATTTCTTTCTTAAAGAAACGAAATGAAAGGTATATGGTCTGTGTGAAAGCAGTTGCGAAACAACAACACAAGTGCTGTTGGTTCTTTTGAACACCGCGTAAGTTCAGTTTGTTCGATTCGCCACTCTCTAAAGCTTGTTTAACCAATTACAGTCATTATAAAAGTTGAAATCAAATATCAAAAACTGTATTTATGAGATTTACTCAGCTCATTTGACATTATCGGCAACTCTACTGCTGACTGTGGCCAATTTTACAAATATCTTTGCACGATTATTGGCTGCTAGCACAGTTATATCCAATTAAAATCATAGCACGCATGGCAATCCACTTCAACTACTTGATCCACTTGAGTATTTGATATGAAATAGTTTTTAATAATATTTTCAAACAAATTAAATATTTTTAAAGTGAATAAATTTTATTAAAATTCAGAGTTATGAAATATTGCATAATTCACCGAAATTATGTATTTATTTTCCAGCCTTCAATAAATAAATAAAAACTTTATTTATACTAAAAATTATTATCTATATTTAAAAAGTCTTCATAACTGCGATTGCTGGAAATTCCGATATATCTATATAAATAATAATTCCCCGTAGCCACATTAATATGCTGAGCTATTTAGCCCGAAAATCAATGAAAAATCGCTTGAAATTCCGCAGGCTTCACGCGTGTGCCTGCGTGTGTGTGTGTTTGTGTGTGTACATTATTGCAGCTAATGGCAAAGTTTTAAGCCAAACACGGCTATAATATTAATGTTTTTGTATATTTTGTATACAAATTAATTTTAATTTCTAACAACGCAGCCAATTCCCAACTCGAGCTGAGCGAAAAAGCTATTTGGCATGCAGAATATGAAGCGGATGCAAGCACATATAAAACGCTACGTATGTGCATGAGTGTATGAGTGTATATGTGTGCGTGTGTGTGTGTGTAATTATTCACTGATAAAAATTTGCGTGGAATTTTATGCAGATGAGAAAAAGTTTAAAATGAAATATTCGGCAGCAGATTACAGCAAAGCTACTGCCATGATGCTGCATTGTGTTGTTGTTGTACATATGGCTTAGTTACACACGCTGGTGCGCTGAGTTGGCCGTACAGTTCGATGATGGTCAACATCAATCCCAAGAGAATAATTTGCCATATTTTATTCATACCAGAGGCGCGCACATACGGCTACTTGCTGCAACAATATGTGGCATGTGTGTATGTATGTGTATTGCCAAAATATTTGAAATAATGAATTCATGTAAAAATATATTTACATATATGCATATATGCAAGTATTTAGTGCCACTAATTCCCACCTCTCGACGCTGCCGTTGCCGCTTGCGC
The DNA here is from genome assembly GCF_023373825.1 of Bactrocera dorsalis. Lineage (NCBI taxonomy): Eukaryota > Metazoa > Arthropoda > Insecta > Diptera > Tephritidae > Bactrocera > Bactrocera dorsalis. Next base: position 59,112,094 of record NC_064305.1, read on the forward strand.
GCTCACTTGTTTGCTTTACGGGTTTTCAATGCCACTACCAGCGTTATAACGGTATATTGCGATGAACGCCTGTCTGCATATAAATATATTGAGAGGCATGTGCTAAGTTACAACAACAAATAACTGTTGAACAAAGCAATCTGCCTTCCAAATTAGCCCTGTTGATTGCCGGGTTAAAAGGTTTCGATATTCTCGCTCATATCTCTACCATATATTAGTGTATATATATGTGTGTGTGTGTATGTGGCTGTGTGCCCGCGAACGTTACGGTTGTAATTTTTTCCATAATCCATTAGCAAAGCGGCAACAAATTATGATTTATGATGCTTTTACTAATTTTAGAAAATTTTTAAAAAATACCCACCATCAACAGTTGGCGCGCGGTGGCTGTCCACCACTGTATATATGTATGTGTGTGTACATGTAAGCACCGGAGGAAATTTATTGCCATTAGGAAAGGTGCAAAATTTTTCAAATTGAAATAAAAAGGCGCAAGAAGATTTTCTGAACGAACGCGAATTAGGCCAACGTTGGTGGTGGTAGTGGTGATGGGGCGAGAAATGTGTTACTAAATTGTGCGCGGCCAGTTGTTGCCGCAAGTTCAGCGGTATTCACCTCACAATCGCTCAGCGGACACGTATAACGGGAGCGATTAGATGTCACATTATCGCCTTAATGGTTTTTAATTCAAACCTGTCAAACGGTATGAATTACTACTGTAAGTGCTCGACGGCGGCTTGGCACGTTGCAGATTTATGGCAAATGTATTTAATTACCCACCGGTGGCAGGTTCTACTAAAAGGTGTTTAAAGGTTTGCCAAAAAAGATTAATTAAAAGGTTAAATACTGCGTGACAGCGCTTTTATCGAACAATACCCGAAAGCATCGAGTTTTGGGTAGGTACTCATTTAAGCATACCAGAATTTAAGAAATTATTATTTGGAGCAGACGATACTGAACTCTCTTAGCTTAAAAAATGATCATATAAGCTTAAAAAGCTTCCTCTGGAAACTCCTTTGTTTCACCGTGGTGGAGTTGTTCAGTCACCTGATTATGCGGCGCTTTATCATTAAGTTAACGAGGTAAGTTTGGGTTGGGAGGGGTCTCTTTTTGTGCTGGTAGGCACTGTCCTATAAAAGGTATATAAATTTTCCGCTTGACTTCTTAACATAGATAAACTTGTGGCCATTAAAGACGACTACCTTCTTGAATATGAACAGCGGCTTTGAGTGAAGACCTAATAAAAGTGAAAAGGAAATTGGCTGCCCTCAAAATCGGAAAGCATTAAAAAAAACAAAATTTGGATTAGAAATTTCTCTTTGCGTCGTTACTTTCTTGCTCAGTTTCACAGACACAGTTCCTCTCTTGTCCACCACTGGTTAAAATGGTGCTAAGCGACGGAGAGGACGACAGAGCTGCGAGTTCGGATGAGTCTCAACCTTTGATCAAGAGACTGAGATTGCAAGAGACTGTTGTAAGGAAGACGGAGTCATCTCCCACGAAGAATAGAAGCCAGTTTCAGCGGCAATGTCCTCAGGCTTCATGAAGTTGGCCAAGGAAAATCCGCAGCCGTCTCCTAGATGTGAACGTGAGGCCTTGCGCCTTGGAATACACAAATTTGTCACCCGTGCTAATGACCGGTCGACCTCCCTATATAAGAAAACGGTAGACAGGGTTATAGAAGTTCCAATATATCCTCGCAATCTTGTCTTTTTTCCAACCAGATCCTACACTCCTTGGATAACAGAGGAAATGTTGCGATACTGTAATTCTTCTCCTCCAGCGTATGACTGTGTGTAATTAAGCTTGAGAAAGGTAATGCAATGTTATGACTTCGAAACTGTGGTTCTTGGGATACTCTCTAGCGATTTGGAGAATGTTTTCAGTTGCCATATAAACAACAATGATTGAGGGTTCTTTGAAGATGTTAAAAACTCATATTCTAGAAAAGTCTCAAAACCTACATATTTTACAAGCTTGAATTGACTAACCGATTTCTTAATGCTCATATTATGAAATATAAGCCCATCCATTTGCAAATCGCTTATTAAACTTTTGAAGACAACAAAGCAATTAAAGTCGCACTAATTGCCAGTTAAGTCAAAATTTTATGCGCCATAAATTTCCAGTGCCATGAAAATGCCGACAGCTAGTAAAAATACAATAATTAAGCCGGAAAGCGCACCAACTCAGGAGAAAACTACACACACATACACCCGTATCCATACTGTAATAAATTCTATTCGTTTTATTTGTTGGTGTCCTTCCCAAATTGGTTATTCTGTTTACTTGCAACGTCCCAACGATTTTTAGCAAATTCATAAAATTATGGCCTTAAACTTTAAATTTGAGCTAATGCAACGTTTAATTAAGATATCAAAAGCATACTGACAAAAAGAGGCAACCGAATAAGTCAACCATTACGTCGCTGGGGTTGAGCCAACAGAATGTGACACAAGTAATAAAGCAGCACAACAACAAGTGCCTTGAAAGTAGCCGCAAATATAATAATTAATGTCAACTAACAACCAAATAGCGTTCGTCCCACTCAGCGCTGAGCTGCTACTTAGAAACGCGCTAATGACATTCGAGCTATTCGAGCGCTTTGGTCAATGACACTTTGGCCCACTGAAGCAAATAAACACACTGACACACCGGAATCCAATAATATGTGCGGTCTCGTCGCGCTTGTATGGGTGGTGTCCGGTTAGCTTTGAAGCTCCATGTAATATTAAATTTTTATGACTTTTGCTGAAAATCCTTGCTTAATGATTTATCCCATGTTTTATGTGGTGCTTAGGAAATTTTGTTGCGAGTTTTTATTTACAGCTTCATATCTGATTCATTTTTATGTTGATAAGCTAAATGAGATATTATTAGAATCATTATTTTTACGCGATAAATTTCATTTTTGGACTTGTCTTTAATAAAATGATGAAAATCTTAAAAATACATTCTTATTGAATTTGACTAAAAAATTAAGTTTTTAAAATTACATTAAGGTTTGTTTGTAAAATGCTGTGAAAAGTTTTCGAAAGCTTTGGAAGCTTTTGGAGAATACATTAATCTACGACTTAAAAATGAAGATTTGAAATTGCATATAATATGCTTGTTGGATTCGTTGAGAGTTTTCAAGAGTTTTTGAAATCTTTCGATGAAAACATGAAAATACATTAATTAAGACTCAAACATAAAGCTTTTAAAATTGTTTGTTGTATGTTTATATAATGTGTCGAAGAGCTTTCAAGAGTTTGGCAGCTTTTAGTGAAATAATGAAGTAAAGCTTTTAAAATAGGGTTTAATTATGTTTGTATAATGCGATTAGAGCTTTTACGAGTTTTGTGAGCTTTCGGAGAAATCATGAAAAATACATTAATCTATGATTCAAAAAAAAAGTATTTAAAGTTGTATTTAAGTATGTTTGTATAATTCGTTGAATAGCTTTCAAGAGCTTTGGGAGCTTTCGGAGAAATCTTGAAAAATAAATTAATCTACGACTCAAAATGCGTCGAAAAGCTTAAATAAAGTTTAAAAATTTAATTCGTTGAATAGCTTTCAAGAGCTTTGGGAGCTTTCGGAGAAATCTTGAAAAATAAATTAATCTACGACTCAAAATGCGTCGAAAAGCTTTCAAGAGCCTTTGGAGCTTTTGGAGAAATCTTGAAAAAAACATTAATCTACTACTAAAAAAGAGAGGTTTTAAATATAATGTGTTTAAAGCTTTCAGAGTTTTGGAAACTTTCGATGAAATCATGAGAAATACATTAATATACGACTGAAAAATCAAGTTTATAAATTGCATTTAAGTATGTTTGTTTAATGCGTTGCAGAGCTTTCAATAGCTTTCGAAGCTTTTTTAAGAGGAATGTGTTCTGTGACAACCGTGAACTTGGTAGGAAATCTTAAAAACATAGAACCCCAATAACAGATCTCGGTAACAGTAAAAGTTTAGCAGGAGCTCAAACCAAATTGTTTTTACCGACTCATCGCCAGACTGTGACTCAACATATCAGATTCGTGTTTTGTGAAACAACTATTAAAATTGGGTAGTTTTTTAATAGGAATAAAAAACATAAACCGTACCACCTTCTTAAGTCACCAAACTTTTCATCCATTTCAATATTCTAACGTAGAACTCGCAAACTGTGCATTCAAAGTTATTCAAGGGGTGACTAAGCCCACTAAATATAGTTCATAATCGAGTATAATGTACTTCATTATCATACTCGTTTGGGTGCCTGGTCATAGCAGAATCGTTGAAATCTGCAAACCCGATGAGTTGGCAAGAAAAGGTATGCTTACCCCTCGCACAATGGAATGGGAATCAGTTCGATTGTCAGGGTCATCTTACGTTATTGCCCTGGACTTATCAATCTCGCGTGTGCCTAGCAGATCTTGGTTTACGACCAAATTTTGCGCGACTGCGACCTTCTGACCTTTAGTAGAACTACTGAACTAATTGCGCTTACCAAAGTTCATCTTTTCGCAATCGTAGAAGTTCTTAATGGACATTATTAAAGTTGTAAGAGAAGAAAATGAGTTGGAAACATCCAAGCACTTTCTCCTCCAGTCATAACTTCGGCGAAGCAGGAGCCAAAGCCGTAACTAACATTAGCCGCCTCTTCGTCCACACATGAGCGGATTGTGAACAATTTTGTAGAGGTTATAGATACCACAACGGACCGGCGTTATAAGCTTTTTAGTTGAGAGACTCCCCTTTAGGCTCCACTATTTGACCTAAGCTAACTTAATCTGCTTATTCTCAATTCTTATTCTCTCCCAAATATCCACCTAAGAGAAAACGTCCATTGTCAGTTTGATGCAAATGAAAATATTTCGCTGAAGAATTTTGTGTTGACTAGCCATGTTTTGGCCCCAAGGAGTTTATTTTGAAGAAATATTTGGCTTCTCAAAATCTATTTTAAATGATTTAAGAGATTTTACAGGATGTAAACTCCTTTATTTGAAAGCAAGATTTGTTTATTTAGGTAAATATGTACACTTACACATATAAATATACTGTTGTTTAACAAAAATATATACCTATATAGCTCTCAATACTCAAAAATAAATATTATTTTCATATTAAATTATAGCAAATTATCACTCACGAACTCACCAAGCTATTGTAACAGCTTAACTTAACGCCAAACTATTGTTGTTCAACTGCCACAGCATGAAATTGATCCTAGAAATTAAGAGAAAATATATAAAATTATTTATTTGTAAATAGTTTGGAGGACTCGTGATGTAAATGTTTAATTTTTAAATTGGCATAATAATATATGTATGTCACGTCACACTTTAATAAACTATAATTCGATTCTACGATATCAATACACCAATTAAGATGAAAGCAAAATATCAAGCAATATTAATTAATTTGTACGAAAAAAGTGATTTCTCCTCGAATTTCTTTATTAAATCATTGTCCTGACCAATCGATTCGTTAAGCTTGAGCTCGGCCATTTTAGCAGCTTTCTACTGTATCAATTATACGTTTAATTTGACCGCAAAACAATAAGAGCGATAACACTTGAGCGGACAAGTGTTAGTTACGAGCAATTAAAAAGAGTAATTGCGAAGTATCAAATGTGCCAAGTATAAGAACACATGTTCACATATGTAATATATAATTGAATCACTTTCTATTTGAAAAAGATAGATTATTAAATATTATGCATAAAGTATTTTTTGCGTATGATTGCTGCCGTCTGAATTTAAAGTCGACATCATTTCATCACTTAGCAGAAAATAATTTAATATTGTAAATGCAAGCTCGATTACCCATTTTTTGACTTAAGTAAAATGTTAAATGCAGTTTTGTTTAATTTAAATATTTCAATAATAGATAAATAATGAATTTCAGCATAAAATTCCTCTCAATTCAAAGGTACTTATTGTTTCCTGTTTATATTTTACTTTTATGAAAGAAAAAAGTTATAGTTAGATCTATTGAAAGTGAATTAAATTTTCAACTTTATGAAGTCTTTTTATGTAAGAATTCTTAAAATATCACTAAGAGTTTAGCTTTCAAAGTCGCATCTTACAATCACATAACACATCATCGTCATTAGCGGATCTCGACCAACATGCTGATGAACTTGTCACTGACAACTTAAATATTAAAAATTTTCCAATATACTTTTCACTTAATAAAGGTTTAAGTTCTATAAACTCGTCACAGTTAAAGTTCTGGTAGCTGTGGTCAGTGTTTTTGCTGTAAAACTATTAGCAAATCCGGAGACGTGTTGGTATGGCTATGGTTTACAATAAATCTTCTTCATTATTGGAGTAGACACCGCTTACGCAGTTATAGTCGTGTTTACAACAGCGCGCCAGTCGTTCTTCCCTTTCACGGTTTGGCGAAAATTGTAGATTCCAAGTGTACAATGAATACTATTTAATGCCAAAAAAATATTATTTACGAATAAGAGCGAGAAAATTTTTGCCGGTATAACAAAAAAAGATATCGAACTGTTATTTAGCACAGAGGATTGCAGTAGCAGAGGGCACCTGTAGGCTGAAAATTAAAAAAAAAAGTGGGCTTGACCGCGGCCTCTAATAGGCTTAATGTCCATATCTTCTAGATCACCTAAACTACAATAGCCAAATTCGCTTAGGAAAATTTCCCAAAGAACCTTTACCGACAGTGCGAAAATGAATGAAATGGAATAATAACCCCGTTCACACCCTATATAACGGTACTGTTAAAAACTACTAAAAGCGCGATAAATCATGAAATAAATAATCCAGGGACACTAAATTTTACCACCAAGATGGTTTTATAGCGCCTTAAAAGAGGTGTTGTAAAAACAGAACGATGGGCGTGACCGCAATTTCGACTAAATTTAGCGCGTGGCATTCTCTTAATGTCGATTTCACCCAATCTTATCCCTTCCTTACTCATTTTCTTTTGAAATTTTAAACACATGCTTAGATACATATATATATTTTTATTTATAAATTGTTTTAACTTTTAACATAATTGAGATATAATCCTATCATATCTTTTAAGTTGGGTAAAATTGAACACATTGTGTTATATATTATTATAATCGGTGCGTTAGTTTAGCAATTTACCCCGGACAAACCGTGACACGTAATTTTACATATATAGACTGCTACCACATTTTTGGTATTGAATGATTGATTGGAAATTGACTCAACCTTGATTTGCAGTGAGCGTTTTTTCGACAGTAAACTTGGAAAATTCAAAAAACATACTAACTCAATAATATACAATCTTACATAATTCCCACTTACTAACTTAGCATGCTGCTGTTATTTACATACATATATAGTAGGCCGGGTCGATTTGTGGGGAGGCAAAAAAATCGCCCATTGCTCTATGAAAATCATATTCTAGGGATCAAAATAAGAAACTTTGCCAAAGGAACCATACCTCTGAAACGAATTCTGATGTCCCCTAATTTGGGTCCAACTTTTGGGTAGGGGCAAATTTTGAAATAGAATTGAAATTACCATTTCATTCTTATTACCTCTGAAAGTGAGGAGAACTAAAGTAATAACCACTATGGTATTTCAAAAAAAAAAATAATAAGTGAAGTGACCATTCCAAATCACCGCAAGATGAAGCAACTACATCAACAACTATCGAAAACCCAATGAGCATATACCCAAGCATGATGTTACTGTTTTTGGTGTGTCTACTGATTTGACTGATCTTAATTTACCAACCCATCTGGATATCTTGAGATATTATTTTTACTTAAGCGAACGTGCTTAAACAGAACAAAAAAAGTTTTTCCATAAATCATTCACTATTCAAGTACAAGATATGGATAGAAGCACAAGTTCACAATACACAGAGAGATACGATTTTTTTAACTTTGCCTTGGTATGTGACAGATTTGGTGTGCCTGACAGAGAAGCATCAGCATTGGGAACCGCTCTTTTGCAAGATTTTAAAATTAAAGATAAGCATGGGAAACCTCTCATCATGGATAAATCGAAAGTTCGCAGAGAAAAAGAGAAATGCAGACAAGAAGTGCTTCACAAACGGTTAGATGATACCAATTTGTTAGCGTTTTCATTCGATGGCAGAAAAGATGATACTTTAACGATAGATAAAATTGATGAGAAGTATCATACTATGATGGTAAAAGAACCTCACCTTGTTATTTTGAGAGAACCCAATTCTGAATTGATTGGTTACGTAAGACTGGAACATATACATATGTTCTGACATTTATATATGTTCAGACTAAATAAATTTCTTAAGAGAAAAAAGAGATATTATTATAAATAAATATAGAAAAATAAAGAAAAAACATAGCCATTTAGCTGATTTTTTCATGTAAAGGCTAACAATGGTGATTTTTTGAAATGATTGTATGAGGAACCCCCCACTGGCATGGCTGGATCGGCCGTTCAAAGTTAGTGGGGGTCGGTCATACATTTGGACTCGATTGGAGCACTCTAAATGGGTCAAAGCGGGATTTTTGGCCCTACCCAAAAGTTCGACCCAAATTGGGGGACATCAAAATTCGTTTTAGAGGTATGATTCATTCGGCAAAGTTTCTTATTTTGATCCCTAGAATAGGATTTTCACAGAGCAATGAGCGATTTTTAAATCGACCCGCCCTAATATATAGTGATTTTCTTTTTTTTCAGACATCAGTTTTGCACTTCGATGTTTCGGTATTCGGATGCAATTAACTTAAACTACGTTTCTTTTTTAAACATTGGTAGCGACATAGTAGTTTTGATAATTGTCTGTTCTCGGTTTTCATTGTTAAGAGCATCGTTTTGAATAAGTTAGGTTGCTTGAAATGGAAGATGTGGATACTTTTGAATATAAAATTTAGGCAAACGTTGTGGAAGACCGTAGCGACATTAGTTTTAACTTCGACAAATTGTCCAACTTTTTTAGTTAAAATTTTTCCTCAACAGCGTACCCTTAAATTTTCTCTTTTTTTAACACTAGATTGCCTAAGCAAGTCATTTTGACTGCATTCGAATTTCAATTTAAAAATAGTGATTTAAATAATGACATAGATTCTAATAATTTTGTGACTTTTTCTATAACATATAAATGGATTAATTAATCATTGTTTTTGCCCCCCTCATTTTGACTGCTTTCAAGCATAACTATGCTCCCGTCTTTCTAGTTTAAGAATCTAATAGCATAAGTCTTGGTGAATGTCCTTTTCCCCTAGTTTTCTTCTCGAAATCCATTTAAGCGCAAATTTAGGGCTCAAACTTCTAAGGTATCACAAATTTATTGTAATTTATAATAAGTTAAGATAGGATAAATGGTCGTTATTTCTTCTCTTGGATAGCTTATGCAGCCAGTGGTATCTAAAAATTTTATAAAATTGATTATAAGGACCCTCATGAATACGCGAAGCGCTTTGAGCCAGTGATTTTAACAAAAAATGCAAAACATTTAAATATTACTTTTCTCCACTTTGGTAGATACTGGTTAGCACATTAAATACATCCCTATATTATAGCGATCAAAAAATTAAATTAAAATTCACGCCAACCTAAGCTCCCATACTTTCAACATTAAGCAACGTACGCTATATTTTTAATCAAGAATAAAATATGTTCGTGCATAATTTGGTTATATTATCAACTAAGCTCTTTCAAACCGAGTTGTTAAAATTCGCTTAACATATTTACTGGAGTGCGTAGAAATTTGCTAAAATTTTAGCCTGAATTTCCACCATTTCCCGCATGCTAGGCATGCTAGTCCAAACTGTCCTTGCAACCAACCACGCTATTAAATATAAAATATTATATAACAAAAGCCGCAAGCTTAGTAAGTTCAGCCGCCGCAACCTCCATGATTATCGAAAGAGACACACAAAGAAAAAGAGAGAAAGTGAGGGAGAGAGATGAAATAATTGTTTTGCTATTGAATATTAATATTCAAATGCATGTTTTCCAATGTCAGGCCACTAATTAGGAATTAATCTGACTATGGTAAATATCATTAAAATCATGCCAAAGGCGTGATGTTCGTTGTTCGCGTGCGGTTGAGCTTAGTTTTCGAAATGCAGCACAAAAGTTTAAACATGCAACAAACGCGGTGGCTTAAGCTGATTACGAAACACGCACACACACACACACACTCATATACACAGAATATGGCAAATTTTCGCCGCGGCGCGCAAATTAGTGAAACATGCAAATATTTTGCCATGAACTTGCGATTCAAAGCCGTGTGTGTGGCAACAATTTCGCATTTCAATCAAGTTGATAGCCTGTGAACCGCTACAGAGGTAAAAAAAAAAAATCAGGCTGAGTCGGGAATCACGGAATATTAAAAATTATTTTCGGTATTTCGAAACAAGCCGCGTTGTCCAAAATCGCTTCGCTGCATTTGCATTGGCACATTTTCCATTTGGTTGCGCGAAAATTGCAAAATTGCATCTGAGCGATAACTGTTTATTACGTATATATGTTTGCTTATTAACGGTAAATTATACGCTGAATAGATTAGTTGGTTTGGCATTGTTTGAGCAATTGCCCGTACTGTTTTTAAATTATTATAAAAATTATATAAAATGCATTAATGCATCAATGCATACAAACATATATTGGGCATGCATATCATACATACTTACAACTGATAAATTTTTGCATTAACCGGCATAAACATGCATTATAACTTATAGCTAATAATGTTATGTAAATACATGATTTCTACATATAAATATTGTTTCACACGGCCAAACATACTATACATATATGTACGATTGTTGCTATTAATAAAATATGTTATTTTACACACCTCACAGCCAACTTAAGGGGGCTTATGAAACTCTATAAAGTTATTTATTTATAAATATTTTTCAAATTAACTGGTTGCAAAATGCGCTCTCATTTTGGTTTTAAAAATTTTCAAATCATATTTGCTTGCAGTTTCATATATGTATCTATAATATTGAATCATATTTTTGGTAGCCGATATTATATCATAGCCAAAGAAGTAATATTTGCTTTTGATTCGCCAAAACTTAAAAAGTAGCGCATCGAATACACAACTGACCTAAATCATATAAATTGGCATAATGAAGAAAATACCTGTATGCAATAAATTGAGGTAAGGGCCAAAATGGCAACCACGGCTCCGTATGCATATCACCACCCGTTTACGGCAATTTTTAACGACCCGATGCAGCACTTCGGATGGAATTTCAGCATTAGTCCGCTGAATGTTTCTTCTAGCTGCTCGACCACTGCTGGTTGTTTGGCTTTAACATACCCCCAAAGAAAATAATCTAGAGGCATTAAAACCCATGCTCTTAGCTGCCATTTCACCGGCCTATTTCTCGACATGTTCCAATCACCAAATTTTGTACGTAATGTCCATGTCTAGATGTGAAACATGAGCGGACGCACCGTCGTCTTGGAAATAGACATCGTCCTCGTCGATTTCATCAAATTGCTTGAAAAAAGTCGGTCAGTGTCATGTTACCTGTATTACGCTCACTACTGAGGATAATGGCATTTTCTACCTTGTACCGATAGAAATAAGGTTTAATGATTCCGCCTTGATTTTTCAAACCACAATCCGTACCAAGCGATATTAAGCCAGAAATGGGCCTAATCTGTAAAGATGATTTTTCAGATTTCCCGATTTTCCAGAGAATGTGAATTTGTGTAAAAATCTTGAATAATTTCCAAGTGTTGCACAACCGTGAACCGTGACATGATGAAATTGTTAATCTGTGAACGCATTTGATACAAACCTATAAAAAAAAAATGACCCCTGCAAGCTATCAAAATCACGTCATTCCTATTGGTACACGCTGACGATCATTTTCAGTTAGAATTTTGTTCGAGAAAAAAACGAACTTCAACAATCAGATGTAGTATTGCACAGATCAATTTAAGAATTGAATGAAACACTTAAGCTTTTGTGTGGTGCTGTTGAGCAAAATGTTTGGTATTCAAAAAGATCCCAATAAATACGCTTGAAGCACACATTTTGACAGGGAGTTAAATAGAGAATTGGTCATACGGTAGTTAACCAGTCTTTTAAAGGCTACAGTTTCCTATTGGTTTAACTTTCGCTATGCTTATAAGACTCCGCATAATTTATTATAGCTTTCTTCACAGTTTAGAGCAAAAATCGGAAATAATTTTTACATGACTACTTTACTTGAACACAGAGTTGGACTGTACTTCCCCAACGCCACTTTATGGTAATACTAATGTAAGCATACAATAGTAAGACTTTCATAATAATTAAAATTATTAATTTATTCTTTAAAATGTATTTCGTACGCTTCAAAGTAATCCTCCTTGGCGCCAATACACTTGTGCCAACGTTGTTTCCAATTCTCAAAATAGTTTTTTAAGTAAATTTTTCGTATAGCCTTCAAGCGATTTACGTTTATTGACGTCAATTGACTCAAAACGGTTTCCCAGGAGCGGTCCTTTTACAGTCAACGCGTTCTCGAGTCTCTTTAAATAATTTGTACCAATTAAAAAACTTGTTCGCGACGCGAAGGCTTTTTCCAACATTCTGAACGTTTCGGTACCAGCTATATGATTCCGCACACAAAATTTAATGGAACTTTTTTGTTGTGTAATTTCAGTCATCGTACGAGTAAAAATCGCCGAATGAACTTTAGGTGCTTCAGAGAGGCATGAGTATACTAAACATTAATGATTATTTTGATGTTAAATTTTGGCAGTCATATCAACCCAGAAGAAAAGTATTTCAACTAATAGATTTACGCGCGAAATTTAAATTAAAAAGTCTTACGATTTTTTGCCAACACGATTCGCATTTTAATTGACTTCTGCGAGAAAGTGAGTTTCTAAAATCTGAAGCTATCAAAAATACGCTTTAGTCACGCTTATCTACACATATGTATATTGATAATATCTATATAATATACATATATACATATATATATATATAGTGTATAGGATTTATATATGAAAGCTTTGCATGCCAAACTCATTTTGGCATTATACCGCAGTGTTTAACGTACGTGTGTCCGTAACTTTGTGAAAATATTTTTCCCATTCATCACCGTGCAAACTACCTTATTATTTGTTTTTTTAATATTTCAACGAATTTTTGGTGAAATTGGCGAACCATTGATTGGCCAGCGCAAATACAAATAGCAATATTGCTTGCTCGTTTACAATCGAGTCAATTAAAGAGCTGTTTATTAATTTGACACACAATAAATGAAATATTAGTCAAGTGTTTTCATTGCAGCACTGTTTGTAGCAAGCAACAAAAAAATCAATAAAAGTTATTATAATAAAATTGAAAAGCGATAAAAATTATAACACTCACACACTCGCATATAATATTTCAAACAACTTGCGCGCATAATGGCTTTTAATAAAATATGACAATTATGCGTAATTGTATTAATTTATTTTATTGACTCAACGCAAATTTAATTGACACATACTCACGCGGCTGAGAAGCTTTGTTGTGTATGAGTGCGTTTTTGCAGCACGTGTTGAGGCTTTGTGCTGTACTTTTAAGCGCTCGCATATCAGTGCTTGAGGTTGAAAAAAAATAGTATTACTCATCAAAGGTACGTAAACTATTAGAGGACCGTATGAGTTACATACATATGTACTTGTAATGAGAAAAATAAATGAAGAGTTATTTGCTTTAGATTACGTCAGCAATAAGTGACAAGCTTAATTTTTTTGACAGTTAGTCATGGGAACGCTTTGACACAAAGGCTTGTGAAATTATAAAAAACAATAATTATTATACTTAAAAAAATAATTTATTTATAGAGAAAATTGTTGTGTGTTAGAAGCTCAATAAACATAATATTCAAAGGGAGCGCTCTGTTGGATCGACCACAGAGGAAGAGCTTTTAAAGCTTAGGTGTCACTAAACTCTAAAATTTGACACAAAAAAATCGTCTTTCCATGACGAAATGCCAAAAAATACTGAACACAAATAGCATGACAGCTTGACATGACTCATGTGAACTGGCAACAAAAGGCTTTGAAAAAATATCTCTACTTGGATTACGCAGCGAGAATTAGTGGTAGCCATTAAACCATTGCTCGTCTTTTACAAAACAAAAAAGAAAAGTGATGTTTTGGAACCTAAAAAGAGATCAATTCGTCGTCGAAAGTCAACTCAGAGAACAAACAACTTACTGCAGCGGATAAGTTTAAGCGACCGTTTTAAAAGCATACTTTTATAGAGGCCGAGATGTAAAATTTTCACCAAGTGGATTTAAATGTCGAAACCATATGTCGACGGCTTAGAGATATGATAAGTTTCCTCCAAAGACAAATGATTTGATGCTACTTTTCATGCCATGTTTTGGGATTTTGGATCAGTGGTTATCAAAATTCTTAGTATACGTATCCCCTAATCTTCCGCGATGACTCAGCACCACGCCATCAAGCAAAATGGCTAACCAGCTAAGGATTCAAGCTTGAATTGGCGTGGATAGTCACCCCTTTTAAACCCTATTGATCAGTTATGGCACATGATGAATTGTGAAGTTGCTAAACAGAAGCCAAAAAATAGAAATCAATTGATAAAGATTAAACACTAAACTGGAGTTTATGGCTAAAGGATTATTATGATGAGTTGACTGTCTAAAAAAACTTAATTATTTTTCAATTTGACATATATAGTAATATTTAGAAGAAATATTTAAAAAATTAAGTTATTTAACTCATAATAATTGGATGTTTAGGGCAGAATAGGTTAAATGGTCTATCAGTAAAGGGGACTCATTTGGATAGCTTGTAACGCCGGCCCTCACAAATCTATAACACCTTAAGCCGATCAGAAATTTTTGAGGCGTCTAATGTCAGTTATGCCTATCTTTTCTGTTTTTTTTCACCCGCAAAAAAAAAAATCTTTTCTGGTTGGCTAAAGGTATGAATGCCGAGATTATTTAGCCTCAGTCTTGCAAAGGCTGGACAATGGAGTAAAACGTGTTTGGATGTGTCTAACTCACATTCTTCTCTGAACTTTGACAACTAGCGTTAAATTGCAGTTTTAGCCTTGTATGCGCACGCGAGATCCATAAGTTCAGTGCTAGAACGAAAGATGACAACGGAGATCCAACTCGTTCCCACTCTGCTGTCAGCGAGGTATGGCATACACTTCGCCTTGCAGTTTTTATAAATGTAAAGTGAAAATATTCCTTTATGACAAACTTGAACTACTATTTGAAGTCCCACGAAATATTCAAAAAAAAAACTAAAATAATTATAAGATTTCAGCTTTTACTATATTGTAATTAACTGTTTGTGTGAGCAAATTAGTTTCGTCTAATAGGAGCCAAGCTATCTGATTTGCTATTAGAAACGCAAGAGCTTTTGTACCTATACTGGTAACAATCTTCTTTGCTTGGTAACGATTTCAAAACGACCTTATTGTCTCATGTGATATTATCTTTGTTTTTGCCTCATAACGTTGACTAAATTTGTTAATTAGTATTGTTAAAGAGCATCTATGGTGACACTTATGTGGTGTTTATTAACCACTCATTTATCTCTCGCAAGCAAATCTTATATGTTCTATATATGTATATGGTATATACCACATCTTGAGTACTTGTAAAGCTTATCAGAGCAATAAAAATCATGACAAATCCTCCCTACTCAAGTGTTACACCATCTTTAACACTCATCAACTTTTGAACGAATTGGCTCGTTTTTCTGTGGATATTTACTGCCCGGAAAAAATCCCATAAACTATTTTATTACCATTACGCTTTTGAAGGTCAAATTTGTTGTTGTAACAAGAGTTTATGTTTTGTTTCTTTCTTTTTCTTTGACGTACTTGGAATTTAGTTGTTTTGTTGTGGTTTACAACAAAAAACACGAACGCATTCCCAAATCCTTAAATTGACCACAGTAATCAATCGTGAACTACGAGTTAACGAAATTTTATGAGTACAATCAATGTATAGGGTTAAATTGAAATTGCTGGAATACAATATAGCGCTAATTTTTTTGTTGGTCATTGTAAGCGTTCTCATGAGTCTCGGCAGTGAAGTGTTAATGTCATTTCGTAAAAATAACAGCTATTTATATGAATGAGAGAAAACCAACTGACCAGTTCTCTCTCTCTCACACTCTATTTACCAGTTGTAAGGAGTTTATAGGTAGCTAATTTCATTGCATGGAAGTTTTCTGAGTATTGGGCTAAACCAATTTCTGTCGAGTTATTAAGTCTTATGTAAAAAAGTAAATTCCCACGGTTTTTCGAAGTTGGCCTCGAAATCGAAATATTCAACTTCGAATTTAAAGATCGAGCTTATAGAAAGCATCATTATTACTTACATTAATTAAACCGCACCTTAAAACCCCACTTTGAAATATTTTGGTATTTCCGTGTTACGAATCGGACAATCTTTTTTGGGGGACGCCACCCGAACACCAACGGCGGCTGGTCTCAAAAGGCGTCAGTTCCTGAAACAACTCACGTCGGAGGAGAGATCTTTTGGAAGTTGTACCGGGGCAAACACAAGCAGCCCCTGCTCAAATCGAAGCTAGGTGTGGAAAAGCACTGATCTAAACGCAAGTTAGAACAAAAAAGTTGAGTCGGAAGAGAAAGAGACCGGCACTACTGCCAGCGGACGGTTGTTCGATAGGGTTCGACAACCCCATGAGTAGGGCGATGAGCTGACTACATTGGCTCGGACCCTTATGGGTGAGGTGCTTAAAGGCTGGCAGTATCCTCATTTCGCCTCCGGTGTTTTTTTCAGGTCAGGTCAACTATTATTAAACTGAAGAGATGTGGCTGACGAACTGGGTTCCGAAGCTAGAGGGGTGGTCAAGAACAACACCCTACTTCAAGATGGTGAAGAAATACCGCCAACACCTAAATGCACAGGTAGAAAAGTTAACAACGCTTTCGGCTCATTGAAAACCTAAAAAATGTGTCGTAGCACCGTTCAAAAGTTATTAAAGTTTGGAACTCCAGAGTATAAAGTGAAAAAATAATAAACTTTTTATCCAACTTAATCTTCTAAACCCAAGTAGAATACTTTCACGGGCAAAATGCATTAAAAACTTCCGACTTTTACTGAAGAAAGTCTGTAGGATTTTTATGGATAGTGTTATTCATATTATTTTCCTTGCGAAAGGTTAAAGGACTTTAACCACTTGTAATAATATTTGCCCGGGGCTGTATAGATACCTATCGTTACCTAAAACATAAAAGAACGTATCACCAAAAAATCGAAATTGAGTTTTTATTGCTACATGTTATTACATATATATTCCGCTATCTGATATAACCAGTATATAACCATTTATCATAACCATTTTATAATCAAAACTCAAATTTTGTTTCATATTAGTGGTTTCTATTATATCGTTATTCCCTCGGCAGTAAATTTATGAAAAGTTATGTTAAGTTATTTTGCATTTTAGGTGACGATATACTAGATACTAGAGTGTCAAGAGAGGAGACCCTGCTTTAGCGGCTTAAAAAATTTGCTTTTTTTGAAGATTTTTTTGGCAGAGAAAGAAATATTTGATTAAAGCGAAATTTCTAGGGTTTATAGCTTTATATTTAAACATCATCCTCTAATTTTTTTGGACACGAAATCTTTGATATTCTGCCTTTGGAAAGCAATTGACCGATGTATCTCGCATGTGCATTTGTCGGGCGGCGGGTAGGATGCAGGTCGCAATTTTTATTGAAAAAAAATATTCAAAGAGATATTTGCTAACAACTTTTCTTCTAGTTAAACTAAAAGAATTCCAAAAAAAATTTAAAATTTTTTAAATTTTTTAAAAATTGAAAAAAAAGTGGTTTTAACGAAAAAAATATTATTTTATGTTGTTTAAAAATTTGTTCAAATTTGGATTTTTTTAGTTTTTTAGTTTAGGTAGAAGATAATTTAATGCCAAACGTAATAAACTTTACCCCAACTCCATACGTTGTTTAGTTATTTGTTTTTCTTTCCTGATCACCAATTAAGAAAAATCGTAAAAATGAAAAACCGAGAAATTGCGCGTCAAAGTTTTCGCTTTCTGCCCAAGCGCTCATATATCTGCTAGATGATCGGTCACTATTTCCCTTTTAGCTTTGACAATATGTAATTCGCAATACATAACTTTGGGGATATATTCTTAGATAATTTTTAAAGGGATTTAAGCAAAAACAATAGTTCGAGTATTTAAAGCTTCTAAAGCAGGCTCACCCTTTAAAGTGAAATACGATAATTCCATCTGTCATAAATACAAGTAGAACTCCATATCATACTCCATACTCGAAAATTTTCAGAAAACGAATTAAATTTTCACTTGAGCACTATTGACCAACAAAAGTGTCAGTGGTGGCTTAGACTCAGATTGATATAAACTCAATGGACTAGTCGCCAGTCATGACATAATTAAATCTAGAGCATATGCCGCATACTGAGCATTTTACAGGTTGTGTTGATAAGTCTGTATCCATATAGGAATATATACATACAGGGTAGGCCATTTAAAGTTGACCCATCTGGCAACGCTGTAACTTTTAACAGCGCTGACAAATCGGCTAATGTCATACCGCGTTAGAAGCGTCATTCGAAGACAATTTATACCATGGAACAGTACACTCCAAAAGAACGCGCTGAAATTGTTCAGCTTTATATTCAAAATAACTTTTCAATTGTGTTAACTCAACGTGCGTTTCGCAAAAAAAATAAAGTGAAAAGTGCTCCAGTTAAGAACACAATTAAGTCTTTATACGCAAAATTTGTGAACACCGGTAATCTCAGTAATGCCAGTCATGCATCCAGACAACGCACAAGGCGTTCTGATGAAAATATCGAAGCTGTACGAGCCAGTATTGAGGAGACTCCATCGACATCGAGTTATCGCCGCTCTCAGGAATTAGACATCTCTCGCACCACTCTCCGACGCATAATTCATAAAGATTTGAAGATGTTTCCATATAAAATTCAAATGGCACAAAAACTAAACCCAGCTGATTATCCGCGACGCCTTAATTTTGGCAAATGGGCCATCGGGCGATTGATATCGAAAAATGGTGATGTTGACTGGCCACCGAGATCACCAGATTTGACGCCACCAGACTTTTATTTGTGGGGTTATTTGAAATCCAAGGTATACGCTAATAAGCCAAAGACCTTAGCTCAACTGAAAGCCAACATTCGACGTGAAACAGCCGCCATATCATCCGAAACATTGGCCAAAGTCATGGAAAATGTCGAAAAAAGAGTGCATTTAGCTGTCAAAGCTAAAGGTGCCCATTTACGCGATCTAATTTTTAAATATTAGCTGAAACACATCCCCTTGGACCAAAATAAATTATTTTTGAAATGAACAAAAAACATTGTTTTCTTTTGTTCTTTTTTTTTAGAAACAAATGGGTCAACTTTAAATGGCCTACCCTGTATGTTACATATACATGTGAGCATACGGCGCACTTTACGATATCCGCAAATAATAGATATTTTGTTGCATGAAGTGCAGCAAATCTTTATTAATTAAAAACTCTTTGAAAACTTGTGCCAGTTCAGCATCACTCGCGGAACAAACGCACGAATGTGTGGCAGAAGGTGTGAGCAAAAGCCACAATTAGCCTTGCAACAGCAAGCTGCGCTGAAGATAGGCGTTGTTTTGAAACAAACACACACATCTACATACGCAGCTGCCTACATTATGGTTGCGGATACATGTATATGTATATGTGTCCGTGTGTGTGCACTATTATTTTATTCAAATACAAATTAGCTGGTGAAACAATTTCGCGCGATTGTATAATATGCGTTGGCTGCGGCGATGGAATTTGAAGGCTGGCGCGCACAATGCAGCCGCATTAACATTAACAAGCTCCAATTCAGATAAACTTTACGCCAGCATATTACCGTTATATCAAATTGAGCACCATTCACGCTACAAAACCATAAACACACATACAAACGCACACAAACACATTTATGCACACATTCATACATCTGTACGAAGCGTGAAGCAAGCAACATTCGTTGTGTATATAATCTGCCTGCCACCAAATAGTTTGTGTTGCATAAAGAGTCTGTATGTGGCAGCGTCGGCCGTCAACGGAAGATGCTACATTCGAGCGGTTTTCGTTAACACTTTGATGCGCCTCTAATGGCGGCAACAACAATAACGCGCAATAAAAGTTCGCATTTTCCGCTGTTCATGCAACAAATGCAGCCGCGTTGCGCGCCCCCTGCCACATATTGTGTGACAACTTAATTGTACGTTGCAACCAGATTTTTAGTTGAATGTTAATTTTCACACGTTGCACTTGCAACATTGCTGCGCTGCTATGGCTGCAGCTCTTTTTGTTGTTGTCACTGCTGCAACTCTTGGCAAGCGCGAGCAGGCGCACTCGTTTTGGCGAAAACGCCCCTCACACGCAGGTCAAATGTGCTCGTGAGCATGTGAAGCATTCGGCTGCGGCATGCGATTCTTGAGTGCGCTGACGGCCTGACGACGTCCGTCTGTCATTGCGGGCGTCAAGTGTTAGTTCTTTGCTTAAGCATGCATGCTCAGATTTTCTTCGGCTTTTGGTGTGCAATTTGCGTTGCCTCAGCGTAAGCAGTGATTCTTGCTTGTTCTGCTGTG
Source organism: Bactrocera dorsalis (assembly GCF_023373825.1). Lineage (NCBI taxonomy): Eukaryota > Metazoa > Arthropoda > Insecta > Diptera > Tephritidae > Bactrocera > Bactrocera dorsalis. The sequence goes on from NC_064305.1 coordinate 59,132,650, forward strand.
AACTAGACTAAAAAGAGCGCATGGTTGCATTTTTATGGCGTTTTTGTTTTTGTTCGTGGTAGCAATTCTGGTATGCCATTATTTCGCAGATTTTGCGCATTTTTGAGAAGGTTAGCGCATTAACTTTATTATAACTGTGAGAAGAAATTTCACAAGTAGTTGCTATCATTAATGTCAACACCAGCCTTAATTCCGTCATTTGACTTTAAGTAACGCAAATGGAACACAATTTTAGTTGAGGAATCGAAGTGGAATTTCGGACTCAGCACTAAAAAATAACGATATACTACATACAATAGGAAAGTTTTAACTGTGGCATAACAATATGGAATTAATGAAATAATAAAGCGGACTCGCAGGAAATTGCAAAACTGGTGAGCAAGGAAGGAAAGGCACCCTAGAACCGCTTTCGATGGAATGGGAGAAGGTCGATATATCCGTATCCTCTTTTGCTTTACTACAAGATAGTTAGACTTGGCCAGCTCTGGGCCACCGGTACATGCGCTGTCGTGAAAGCCATTTGGCCTAAGTTCGATCGCAAGAGATCTAATGATCTCTTTGCTCTAAGTAAGGTTACCTCTCCTTAGTTGTGGGGCTTTTAACACGTCATTGCTCTATTGGCGTCCTTCCTGTAAGATTGGTAATCTTACCAGACGCTATCTGCAGAATCTATATATGGAAGAAGATGAAGTGGAAACAACACTACACTACCTTCTTGATTATGCCGCGTTTGGGAAGTCAAGGCTTTAACACTTGGGTACGCATACCTTTAAACTTCCCATCATACTGGCGAGAGTGGAAATTAAACGTTTTGCTAATTTATAAGTACGAACACAGAAGTTTTTCTTTGCTATGGCTTCACAAAGGACTTATATTGTATATAGCAGTCCACTTGCGATCTTTGAGCAGCCATCGAACCAAATTATTCTGTCGAGGGAATGATTTCTAGAAAAGGGAACATTTACTATGATAGTTCAGAGAACTATAGTCGAGTTGGCTTAAAATGAGTATTTGTTTAGGCGTGTGATTTCAACGAGGCAATACTTTTTTCGGTGCAATTTTATTATAACGAAATGAACACCGATCCCGATTTCACCAAAAAAGTTTATACAGCGATGAAGCTCTTTTTGGTTATATAAGTATTTGGAGTGATATTAATCCACAAATCATTGTTGGAACGTCGTTACATCATTAAAAAGTCGCTGTTTCATGTTTTGTTCTCTATAGCGAGAGTTAAACATTGATACAATTTTTTTCAAAAATGAAAGCGGCCATAATATTACAGTGAATGATGAACTGAGGAAACACTGTGGAGCCATGATTAATGATTTTTTCATGGCTAAGTTGGGGGATGTTGATGTAGACGACCATTAGTTCCAACAAGATGGCACTATGTGCCATACAGCCGAAGAAACAACCAGTCTATTGAATGATTCTTTTGGAGAGCGCATTATCTCACGTCGTGGTCGTGAGATGCGATATAATACAGCTGTTTCTTGAGATTGATCGCGTGGAAGAGAAGCGCGTTGTTACTGACAATTGGAGTTCATTCCAGCCTGTCGCAGAGGTCAATGCAATTTTCGTTTGTCTTTTCGTTAGACACACTTCCAGAAATGATGCTCTAGCATCCTTTCATTTTTTCTAGACATTGTCGCGTTTGACTTTTTCCTGTTACTTAAAATAAAGGTAATGTTAAAGGGCCGCCGTTTTACAAAAAAGATGAAACTGACTGAAATAGCTAAAAGCTATCCTTGAAATCGAGTTTGAGACGTGTTCTGACGAGTATGATAAGGATCGCCATGACTGCATAATATCCTCTGCGGACTATTTTGAAGGCAATAACACTAGTATAGACGAATGAATAAATATTATTAAAAAAAAAACAAAAATTCCCAACGAGTTTAGTGATGAATCTAGCAAAGTGACAGTCAGCATTTTTTTGGATTTTGCTTGTCAAATGAAATTTCCGATTGCTGAAACAGCTGCTGTAGAAGTGCAGGAGGAGATCAAAGCATTGGTAAACAAAAAGTGGCCAGATTATGACAGAATTAAACGTTAAAAGTTTGATTGTGCAGCTTTCTAAAGGGGCAGTAGGGTAATCTTTAATTTTGTTTTTGCATTTTCTGTTCTCTTATACTCTCAAAATTAATGTAGAAACGCACTTTACCACATTGTGGTTAATTCTTATCGACCAATTAGTCTACTGGTAAATATCTCGAAAGTAACCGAAAGGCTTATGTCGAGTCATTAGTTCGGCGCTTTAGAAAATTTCATGGCTCAATTGAACAATTTAATAGTGTAGAACGCTTTATGACTAATGCAATAGAAAATAGTAAATACTGCTCTGATGTATGATTTGATGACCGTCAAGCTTTTGACAAAGTCTGACATCTAGGCCTATTATTCAAATTTAAGGAAACCACCAATGTCTTATTATGTGCTGCTAAAGTCTTACAATGGGATGTTCTATGCTAGATGCCGTGATGCGAAGGCGGATTTGAGACGTTTTTGTATTGGCGTGTCCCAAGGCAGTGTTCTTTATATAGCACACCTTCCGGTGATCAACTCTGACTCCACAATGACGGCAATCAAAGCACTGCTAGCATCAAGTGGGAACCTACTACTACAAAAAAACGCAGATGCAATTGAAAGCTCTGGAAACGTGGTCTCCTAAGAGAAACTCCATTGAGATAATATACATATGTATGCCCTCAAACACAAAAATTGCCCTCAAGTGGCTTCATATGGTCAGTTGTTACCAACAAAATAAAATATTTGGGGTTTGCAATTGAGGAGAGGCCCAATTGGAAAGATCACGTAGACATAAAAAAATCAGCTAGGATTAAAGTTGGCGCAGCTATGCTGGCTCCTTGGACCAAGAGCCCACCTCAGTCTGGAGAATAAGTTTTTAATTTATCCTCATTGTGTTTTCATGGAATTTAGTTATTGTTTTTATACCTAAACAGCTTCTAAATATATTGAAATTTACAAAAAACGAGAAAAAATTAAAATTCCCTAAATTTTTTGAACTCGCATTTGTAAGAGAAAGCTTCTATTTTAAAGTAATAAACTATTTAGAATTTTTACAGCTTTTAATATTTGTACTTTTTATATAATGCTAACGGAATGCTCACAATCAATATTAATAGCAGCCTGTTAATAAAGCTTTCCAAAATCTTCCTCAGATATTATTTTATGTATTTGCTAATTAATAATAAACTCAAGACAACACTCTTGAGCTACTGCAAAATTCATAAGCATTTGCTAAATAATAGCAAACTTAACGGCGCTGGCTTAGTAGGTCAACTGTGGCAATCAATGAAGCATTAAATTTCATCAGTAATTAATGTGTGCTAATAATATAGATAAATGTACGACATTGCCGTGTTTTATGTGTGAAATATATTGAAATAAATGTGCACATAAAGCAAAGCTACTCAATGAAATTTATGTATCTAGAACTAGTGGAGAAAAGCGCTTCACTTACACACACACACATACACAAATAGTAACGATATAAATTCTGCGCTGCTTGAAAGTTCTAACATTCATATGAATGCATGTACGTATGCGAGTGTGTGTAGAACAATGACTGCAAGTCTGTTGTGTACTTTTAGATTTAGAAAGTAGCTGTGACTTTTTACAGTAACCCCAACCCAACTAAGTCATATTTAAGTAGAATAAATTTAATACCAGTCGCTGGCGAGTGCGCATGTGCGCCTTTCTCATTCTTTATTTATTTATTTTTCTCAGCGTTTTTTTCACCTATGCAGCAGTATCAGAATAGCAAAAACAATAGCAACGTTGGTGGAAAGAAAAATTACATTTCCCAGAACGGTGGACAGCCGATAGCCGACGGCCGACAGCCGGTTATTAAATAGAAAGGAGCATACAGGTTTCACCAGCTACCGCAAGCTTATAGCCGGCGAAATGCTGCCAAGCGCTGGGAAAAGCACAAAACAAAATTTATAAATGTATTAGGAAAATAATAATAAGCAAGCAAGCAAGCGGGCAAGTAAAGAATATTGTTTGGAAATTTCTAGTAGCTGAAAGCGATGATCAGCGCATTGCAGATGGTCAACGAGCGATGAGAATGTGTTGACAGTGTACCAATAAGCATGCCAACAACAAACAGGCACAGGGAGGCGAGCTAGCAAACAATTGAATAAACAATCGACGGAGACCCCAAGAATCACTGCTGCTGCTGCTGCTGGTAAGCGCTGTGTGGAGGAGCGTTGCAATGAGGCGCGCTGAAATGGTGACAGGCAGAGGGCGATAGCCGGTTGCCTGATGGAATGAACGAAACGGCAGATAAAACCTTAAAAGTGTGTCAAATGAAAATTATGGCCAGTTTATGCAAGCGCATAAATTATCTGCAGCAGCAAGTGGTAGAAGCTGATGCTCAAGCAGAGGCAGCATGCCGTTGAGTGTAGTTCGAGTTGCAGTGAGCACAGTGGTGGGAGTTTATATTGTAAATCAGAAATGGCTTTAAAATGTAGCTGTTAACAGTTTTTGGTATTAATATTGCTTGGATTACTCTGAATTTTTGAATAAATATGTGAATAAATTTGTAAGTTGTTTAGGAGTTTCATATAGTCTTATAAAGTTATAAGTTATAACGAACCGAAAACATAGCTTTGAAAATTGTAATGTGGAAACTCTTTTGTATATGCAGTCCAACAAAAAATATTTTTAAGTGTAAATGTTTGGTTTTGTATTAAAATGTCACCGGCAGCAAGACACTCTTAATTTCATATCGACTTTGGTACATACACTCGGGATCAAATTTGACCCGGACTAGCTTATTTAACTCGAATCGAAAAAAATCGATTGGTTTGGTACAAAATCCTCTTATATTCTTGTGATCTCCATATTTCAATTAGTCACGAACGATTAACACACCATTTCCCTATTGACTTTGATATACTATTGGGTCCATGGACAAATTACGCCTTCCCTGAAGCGGATTCTTCAGTTGCAAAAACAGGAAAAAACAACGAAAATCAAATATGACCCAGTGACTGAGCGATAATTTTCGTTTAATGTTTGGCCAAATATTCAAACATAATTATGCTAACTTCACTCAAGTCTTTTGGTACGAGTCAAGTATTGACACATTTCATACCAAAAAATTAACCAAAACAATAACCAAAACAATAACCAAAACATTAACCAAAACATTAACCAAAACGTTAACCAAAACGTTAACCAAAACATTAACCAAAACAATAACCAAAACATTAACCAAAACATTAACCAAAACGTTAACCAAAACATTAACCAAAAAAATAACCAAACATTAACCAAAACTTTAACCAAAACATTAACCAAAACCTTAACCAAAACATTAAGCAAAACGTTAACGAAAACTTTAACCAAATCATTAACCAACATATTAACCAAAATGGAGATTCTCTGCTATCTCTTTGATGTCAAAACAACGATTTTCACACTGTTAATTTTAACTTTTTCAATATTTTCGTCATGAAGTTAGTTTTCCATGACTTTACGAGGGCTGCTATATATATTTCTGGCCTAATAATGAAAATAGGAATATTTATCAACGAAAATGTTTTTTTTTTCGTTGGATTTGGCTCGTCTTGGAAGACCCACACGGTCGATTGCTGTTTTGTTTCGGGCTCATACGCATAGATCCATGATTCGTCACCTGTGACGATCTTATAAACGTCTTTTGAAGCACCGCGATCGTATTTTTTCAGCATTTCTTTACACCAATCCACACGAGCCTTTTTTTGAGCGATTGTCAAATTGTGCGGGATCCAACGATAACAAGCTCTTTTTACGGCCAGGTGTTCATGCAATATCGAATGTATGCTGGTAGGAGAAATGCATAGGCATGCCTCTATCTGAAGGTATGTTACATGACGGTCTTACATTATCAGTTCACGTACGGCATCGATGTTTTCTGGCACAACGGCTGTTTTTGGACGACCTTCACGGAATTCGTCTTTGAGCGAGCGTCGGCCACGATTGAATTCGTTGTATCAGTTTTTCACAGTGCTATAGGATGGTACTTCATAGCCATACAAAGATTTTAGTTCATCGATGCACTCTTGTCGTGATAATCCACGTCGAAAGTTGTGAAAAATGGCCGAGATGAATTGCACTTGGCAACACTTAGTGTTGTCTAGTTCAGAAATATATATGTAGAACCTCCACTAAGTGTTTTCGCCAAGTGTACAGGTATAAAATGAGTGTTTTTTGTTAAATTAAGTTAAATACTAATTTAGAATTGGAAAGTAAAACAAAAGTTATTCTAAGTATTGACTATTGTTTCAAACATTTTAACTACCTTTTTGGCAATTTGTGGATATCATGTCAACAAGTCTTTTGAACCAAACCAATCAGACACTCAATATTCACCTTTTGCGCATTAATCCAAGTTCTATTCAGGCAATGCGTGTCCCATCGTTAAAAACAAAGGGTAATCGGAAGGGGCTAAGTATGGCGAGTACGGCGGGTGATATAGCACCGCCCAGCCAAGTACTTTGATTGTATCCTGAACCAATTTTGTTTTGTATGCAGGTGCATTGTCGTGTAACTAAATTACTTTCCCATGTCTTCAGCCCCATTCTGGTCGTTTTTCGATCAATATATGGTACAAATTGATCAGTTGTTTTCTCTAGCGATTTTTATTTTAGAAGCTCATTATATACTACACTCTTCCAATTCCATCGTTATTGAATATGTTTGATAGATGTCATGCCAACCAAACAGAAAAAAAATTATTTATATTTATGTCCGTGATTAAGAAGACATTAAATAGCACACCTTTAACATTTTCAACGATTTCGTAGCGGGATTCCATTAGAAACAAAAATGTCAAGCAAACCCATTATTTTGTGTTTTCCATAGAAAAAATCAGGAACTAAACCTTTTGCGTCGTCAGCAACAACAGCTGTCAATGGTAGTACTATCCTTACCGGAAATTTCTTCAGTATTTTGTATGTTCTCACAATAGATCATATAGAACAGCTCTAAGCTTACTTTAAGATGTTGGACTAGTCCAGGATTTTCTGAGAAATTTATTTTTTTGGCTTAAAATACACTTTAGGGACTTTAAAACTATTGTTCAACCAAATTTCTCCAAACCTTTTTTGGATTAAAGACTTGGGTGCGAGGTCATCAGCGAAACTTAAAATAAAAACAATTTTTCGAAATTGAAATCCTATAATACTTGTAAGGGTTTTTTCGATAGGGACGCTACAAAAGTACACTGATAGAGACAGCAAACGACGCCATGTTTGCTTCCGCTCTTTTGACATTTCTCCTCAGTAAAGTTTACCATTTCGTTATGGAAAGATATACGATCCAACAAACTGTCGAAATTATTAACATTTACTACCGAAATTCGGAGTCATAAAATTTTTATTTACTTAAACACTTGTTTTCATATAGAGTTTTACTCATGCTGACAAAATAAATTCAAAATAGGGCCGGTTGTGAGAGCCCTAGACTAGCCTAACCAGTTTAATTTCATCCTTCAGCAAATTTTTCTGACTTGACTTGAGATTGAAGTACATCTTATAGATTAATTAGAACTAACTATTTAGAAATGCCTTAAAATTTAGCACTCAATTAATAATTTATTCCTATTATTATTTATTTTTCTACAATACAGCCTGACAGGCCCACTGTGCCGCTGTAATTGGCTATACAATGAGAAGTGATGCGATGGGCGTGCTGATACTTGGCTTTACAAGACTAATATTTTTTTTAATACCATCTTTTCCTGCGCAGCAAGTTTCGCATTATTTTATTTGCCTGAAACATTTTTTTAATCTGAAACTTTTCAGCGAAGCAGCCAAGCTAATTACTTAATCAGCGCACAACAAAAGCAAGCTTGAGCAAGTCGCGCTAATGCAAAAAAAGCTTCGGTGAAAAAGTAATTAAATAAAGTTAAAAGTAATAATTATTAAGCAAAGAAATAGAGACAATGAGGCACAAAAAAGAAAGAAAACTTGGCGTTGTGGTAGGTCCCAAAAATTAAAAAATATTGCAGAGCTTTTCATGTGGACTTGCAGATCGGTTTTGATGTTGCCACTTTGCATTGTCTGCGTTGCAGTTATTGTGGCGTGTTGCAACGACAGAAATATGTATAAAACAGCACGCCAAGATAAATGGAAAATATTGACACATACGAAAACAACACTTTTAATTATTTGTCTCAAGCAAGAAGCAGCAAGTGAGGGTAAACTGGAGGGGGTATGAGGCATGCGAATGTACAAAATTTGGCTTGTGTAGGGTTTAACTAACGGCAACTGCATGAAATTGTTATTATAGTAACACTATAGCGCAGGATGTTCAATTCCAATCAGTATTCTGGCATTGAGGACACCCTGTATCGCGCAGCAGCCGGGAAATACACTTTTGTGTTTATTCTAAAAAAAAAGCTGACTTGTTTTCAAATAAGTTTCTATATTTGAACTTTTCAACATTCTCAAACGTTCGTTTCGCTTGTGTTTGTCAATAATAACAAAAGCAATAACATACGTAATAAAAATTAACCACAACAAGAGATGAGCAAATAAAAGAGCGGAAGCAAGAGCAAGAAAAAACACACATAAACAAAAATACTTTATGCGTGCCTGTGTGCTGAGACCAGACCGCAAACAGGAATGTTTGGCTCCAGGAAGTCGACTCTATTCATTGTGCTATTGCGCTGGCGCAAACTGTTAACATATGTTCGGAGTCATTTGGTCGGAGATTTCTCGCTTAAAAATCAATTTAAAGTTTGGAAAACTAATTTTGAACTTTTATTAAAAAAATGTTAATATTCCTTTGTTCAAATGTGAATATATACGAGTATTATACACAACTGTTTGTGGTATGTGTTGCAAGTACTATAGACTTCAATTAATTCAAATGTTTTCAAACGCACATTTTGTCTATGCAGCAGCAACCATCAGCATTTCACTTGAAATATTTCCCTTTATTACCAAAAAACGATAAAAACATCAAGTGGTTAATTATTTTCCTTTTTTGACTTTGTATCACTGCTGATAAATTCCCACTGTTAATCAACTTCAGCACCCACTGTGAGACCCCACTGTTAGCCCTTGTTTGTGCAATTCTGCAGCTTAGTGCAGCATAATCATGCGTTTAATTGGCTTTTCAAATAACTGGATATATTAATTTTCGTCAAAAAGTGAGATATACCTGAAAACTTGGACTACTGTGTCGAAGAGGCTATTCGTAATGGTTTTTGCTTGGTCACATACCGACAGGGGATATATGGATAGGAAAAAATCGCTGGAGAAGTCACCCAGTGAACTCTTTAAGGGAGATGAGTATTCACTCCGACAGCAGATCCGCAATACTAGCGCTGATCTCGCTTTCTGTGCATCAAAGTTAGTTAAAGAGTGTCTGTAATCAGATATCTAGAGTAGACCGCAAGAGATCCTACTAGACCATAGTAAAGTTCCTCCAGCTGCGATCGTAAGAGTTTTTACTGAACATTGTCCAATAGTCATTTATAAGGTAAGGCCAAAAATATTGCCAAAAGTGTAGAGCAGGTGGTGAGGTGGAAACATTCAAGCACTTTCTTCTTCGCCTTTACAAGACTGAGATTGAAATCTCAAATCACCAACTGTGTGATATCTAATGCTCTTTTATACATACCATAAACAAATTTACAGCGAAAAGGAAGAACGACTGGTGCGCTGTTGTACGCTCGCCTACAAGTAAAACCGCGTAAACAATGTCTACGCAAACAAAGAATGATCAATTATATAAGAATCTTTGATATCATCAAACACCGGCGTTCTAAGTTGTCAAAGTGAGATCCCTGATAGAATCGACCTCTTAACCTAACATTTTAATATCCAGAAGGAAACGTTGGACCTATATATATGTAAATAATATACGAAACGAGCTGAATCGATTTAGCCATGTTCACCTATCTGTCTGTCTGTCCCTTCGTTTGGATATACGCGTCGCTCATTGTTTGTAGATAACGATTTGAAATCGTTTTTTTCTTCCGGCTAAATTACCGTAATGACTTGTTAGATGCTCCGAAAGCTTGGGCGGGAGGTTCTTATGCATCCATTTTATAGCTTGAATTTAACAGCATGTGGTTACTACCTGCTCCTGTCTATGGTGAATGATTTTAATGATGAACTTGTTTCTACAAAAGCTTGTGAAAATTGACCGTAGTTATAGACCCTATATGATAACGGATGTTACCAAAATAATGGTTCGGTTCGCGATATGCAGCTAATATTAGGTCCGCATTATCGCCCAGTAGAGTTATTTATTCGAGCAACCATTTACCGGTTTCGCAACATGTTTGAGTCCAGCCACCATGGTGCACCATCGCGAGCAACAATTGTAGCTGTAAAGCCATAATTAATGTTTTTTGTGCCTGAATTGCAACAAGAAGGTGTAATACCATACAGTCAACGAAACAATCAATTTATTGAAGCGCGTCGTAAGCCTGTGGTGTGCCTTCCAAGATCGTGAGATTTATCGCCGCTAGAATATTTTTTGTGGGTTTTTGAGAAGTCGCTTGTCTACGCAGATAAGCCCAAGACGATTGACACCTTGGAAGAGAATATTGAGCACATTCACTTCCCCGAAATCATATTGAAAAGCTGATGGTAAACTTTTATCTTTATAGTATAACTAAATTCTTGGCCATAAAATTAAATGAAATGATTTTCATTATTTTTTATTGCTTTGCAATAAGTCCGCTTTTGTGACTATTCTTTGACAATACCACAGAAAAGTATTTTAAAGGAAACAGCATTTCTTAAGTTTCTTTTCTGGGTATTGTTTTGATCGTGGAACATTTTCTTTACTCCTTTCGGATTTTTTGATGCTTTTCATTGTAGGATCATATAGCACTCATGCCTTCTGTGGTGATATCACTTGACGGAGCATAAGTCTAGATTTCTTTCGTTTACGTAGACTTTAAAGCCATCTGGGATAGTTTCCCTACTTCGCCAGGCCGGTATGTTAGGAAGGCTGTGAAATTTTGAAAGTTTTTGAGGATTAAGGTCTTACTTAATAAATATATGGGCTCAGTTCCCTCTTGGAAACTATTCAAGGGTTTAATATACTGGATTTATATATAAATTCTCACACTGTTCTTCGTATGTCTGTAGATGGTTATTCTCACGAGTAGAAACATACATACAGCAACTGCTATTTCATTACAATTTAATAATCACTACTTCCGCTTACATTGATCTTAATTTTATGTAGGAAATTAATTAAAAATAAATTTGATATTCTTCCTAGCATTAAAATCCACTTAAGCGCATTACGCACACAATTACAGATGCTCAGAAGACCAGTACTACAGAAGAACGGTAAACTTGTAAGTACTCTTTATATGTATGTATGTATGTATATAAGCATAACTGCTACAATTTTATGAGCTATTTGCAGTGGCGGTAAAAGCAAACAACTCGTTGTTCTAAGCGCAGTTGGATGGGTAACGAGTCGCCGATCAAAGACGAAATCCGGTAAAAGCGGCAGAACAAATAGACATTAACACAGATAATAGAATGTTACAGATGAAAGACGCTCTCAGCTGGCTGCAGGTGTACGCGCATGAATGTAGAATTTTATGTTTCTACACATTGTTGTTGTTGTTGCTGTGGTTGTTGTTGCCATTGTTTACTATGACCGCATTGAGAATATGAAAATAGTGAAGTGAAAATTGTAGACATTGCAACTCGGAAAGTGCTCGACCGGGCCGAGGCATGTGAGGAGTTGTGCTTCTTTCTCGACTTTTTTCAGCGTTGCAGAAGCTTGGCGTATTGGAATGCAATAGAACTTCATTGCATTGTGTTGCAGGATGATTGGCAACTTTACGAAGCGTGTGCTTGTTTATTTCATTGTTGTTGGTGCAGTGTTATTGCAGATTGTATACGTGCATACGTTCGAAGACTTGCTAGTAATAGCTCTTTGCTGAGTTGGAGTTATTGTTGCAAGTTGTTTTTGTTGTTTAATATTGTTGTTGTATGCTATTATTGTTGTTGTGGCGTTCACGCTTGCATTGCTTACTACTTAAAGCAATAATTAGAACGTTTTCCAGGAATGATGCTGCACAAAAGGCATACAAACTGGCACATAAGCACACGCACACACACATACAACATACACACATGTGCATACACGCAAACAAACACACATACATATGTACGTACATGGCGATTGGACAATTGGAATTTCTACGCATTAGAGCAATCAATTGCTGATGCTTAGGCCATAACAGATTGGACTTATTCTGGAGTTATTGTTGTTGTTGTTCTTGTTGTAAAAGCTGTAGTTTTGTTCTTTACGAGCTTAAATGGCATGACAGCAGAAAAGCCATAGTGGCCATACAGTTAATAGAAAGCAGCACAACAACAATGCAGTTGCAAAATGGAAATTGAATGATCGGGGAAAAACGAGCGAAATCTTCAACAACAAAAACAAGCTGAAGAAAAAGTAAATACCAATGCGAGTTCAACAAATCCATTTGTGCGCCAGAAGTGAAGACTCATTTTTGTTTAACAATTTCTAGACAAATCTACATACATACATACAAGTAAGTTCTTAACTGCGCTCCATTGACACTATTTAAGCGTGTAGTTATGTATGTGTGCGTTGGCATTTAGATAAACAATAAATATGTTTTCATGTCAATTGTTTGCAAAGCGAAAAAAGAGGTTCTAACTTTAAGCAAAAACACACACACACGCTCAGAACACACATATATGTATGCTTGCGCATGCGCAGCCAGGGAACTGCTTAAATGCGTCAATTCATGGTAAAATTAAATAGTTAACTTCAGAATGCGCTTGTTTTTGCTATTGTTGTTGTTTTTTCCGCACTTGCGCTTGTCAGTGGCGGAACTAGTTTGCTGAAGTGAACTGCAAACTGTCAAAAGCGTAGTTGCGTACTTACATACGTACATACATATGTGCTTATACTAACCGCAATTACAATAACAACAAAACATTGCAAAAATTTGCAATAACAAAAAGCAAAAACATGTTAGCTACGACTTCACAGAAGCTATAATGCCCGGCACGAAAGCAAGATTCTTGATTTCGATTGGTCAGTTTGTACGACAGCTATATGCTATAGGGATCCTATATCGACAGTTCCAACATATAAGCAGCTTCTTGGGAAGAAAAGAACGTGTACAAAATTTTATGTCGATATCTCAAAAACTAGGGGCTAACTGGCGTATATTGGTATATAGACGGACAGAGAGTCACACTGACCATTTATACCTGTATATACCTGTTTCATAGGGTATTCGACACTTCTTCCCTGGCCAAACTTCGCTTTTAAACTTAATCTACTCTCTTCAGGGCATAAAAACACATACATACACGTACACATATACAAAAGCACAGCAGCAGAGGAAGTTGCCAAAGTCCAAGAACCAGTGCCGCCAGCAGTCAGCTAGAAAAGGGTGCAAATACATACATATGAACTCATATGTATGTATCATATGTTACATACATACATCCAAATAAACAAATGCTGATATAAAACAACAACAAATAATACAAAAAAGAACAACAATAATCAGAACATTGCAAAAACAGCACATACAACAAAAAATTTACGTAAAATACAACAAAACTCACATCAACAACAACCAGTACATACTAGTACATCGTTGCTGATGGCTTCACAGCTCACCGCCGCTTCAATTCTGGCGCTGCTTCGACTTCTGCTACAAGTGCTCAGTTTTAACTAGTTGTAATAAGTGAAAGAAGAATGAAATGAAAACTTGTCTTTAATTAAAATATACAACAGGAAAACAAGCTGCAAATGCGTAAGGGGCAACAACAATTGTTGTTTGTTGTTGCAATAAATGCTGGAGCAATGCCAAGTACGGTGGCATAAGAAATGCCGCTGAAGAATGCGGCGAAAAGAGCAAGCGGCAACAAATGGCAACTTTTTTATGGCGAAAATTAGCTGCAGAAGTTGATTGCTGATTGGTGGCAAACAGAAAATGCAGAGTAAGTGGAAGTGGCGAAAAAGTCTCGCGATAAATATATTAAACAAATCTCTTGAGCAGGATAAGAGCAATAATGCGTTGGCTTAAGTAACAGAACTATTGTAAAATGTTGGATTTTTAGAAGCAAAATTATATATTTTGAGTTAATGCAGTCTAAAAATCGAGATTGCTAAACATATTTAAGTCAAATAGCCAATAACTAATCTGTGTTTGAAGGAAGTATCATGCATATCATATCAAATCATATTGATGCATTTCTCGGATTTCAAATACAATGAAATCTCCCGTTACAGACAGTCTTTACAAACGGACACATTTCATAACCGATCACCTCCTCTAACCAGACACTTCCGGACAAATTTTATAAACACAACGTTCTCATTAATATTTTCATACAAAAAAATTTAGTTCTGAGTTGCAGTTGCTGATTCTTGGAGTACGTTTTACTCGTTTTTGACACTCTCTCATATGGAACACTGCAACGGTCGGTGCCCGGACTTTCACAGTTTTCAGTTGTCTAAGATCTCTTCAATTTCGATCAAATCTCCGAATACAAACAAACTTGCTTTTTAAGGACTCGCATCAGGCGTTCAAGGGCGTCTTGAAACCGAGCATAAACGTAGAAATATTAGATATATCAGAGTCGTTTCCCCATGAGGAGAAGGATCCTCAGCAGTCAGTGATCCTATCTCATATGGATGGATATTTCTTTATTTTCCATCGAAATGTTTAGTTTTAAGTGTTCAGGAATGTAGTATACTAAGCTCATCAGTAGCAAAACGGTGATCGCTTATGATCAGCTGGCTTATCAACCTTTCTCAGTTAAACATCTTACTGTCCTCTGTATCATGAATTGGAACCCATCAGGAATAAAGCCTTATAAGGCTGTCCAAAGAAAGAAACATAATGGATATAAGTAGTTTCTTTGTGAGAACCAAATAGCTTTAGCCCAACGAGGGCACGAAATAGCCAGATTGTAACGGACTTACGATAGTGCAACAAAATGGCGCGTCCTTCAATAATTGAGCACAGGGTGACTACACACTTACCTCGCTACCTCAAGGCATACGTATCACCCAAACTGTCACATACGAACATATAGGTACGTAATATTCTATATATCATATATAGTCAGGACTCTTCCAATTGAAGTAGATACTCTCTTCTAGATCCTTTTTTCTGTTTTTATGGGCCCCAAAAGTGAAAGCTGAACATATTTTTTGCCAGAAATATCTGTCGATAGGTGGGTTGACCATAGTTGAGAACTTTCGGCATCACTGACTAAATGGGTGTGCCACCCACGAAATCAAATGAATACATTAAAGGGATCCCATTTTTATGAATATGGCTTTGAACAAATAATCGCTGCCGAAAAGAAAGGTTATGTAGCAGTATTGCAATTCATATACGAGTCAAAAATAGTGATTATATAGAAATGGAAATTCACAACAACAGTTTTTTGTTTTTGTTTCTCAATAAAATTCTAAAATAAATACCCACATAGTATAAAGTAGAGGTCTACGAGTGTTAAGTAATGCAAAGTAATTCGTCGTTATGAAAAGTTGTTCCATATTAAAATACAATATTAAATAAAGCAATAAACCTCTATGAACAAAGCTTGGAATAAAACTAAGCCAAACGTGATTGGCTTAAAAGCACCACAACAACTTGAACGAGTTAAAATGCAGAAAATTGTGCTGCGGTCACAAGTTCATAACCGACACAAGACTTCCTTATACAAACGTACATGTCTATATAGATACTTACATGTATGTATATATGTCTGAAAGAGCGTACATATGTATGTACATATGTACAATGTATGTATATAATTGTTAGTGCAGCTAACGTAAGCGTACAGGTATTTTTGCAATTTATATATGCTTATGACTGCATGTATGTGCATATGTGGTGAGTGTGATCTATATTTATTTATTGAAGAGTGGTATACACTTGCCTGCAAATATGCACATTAGGATGGTCCTCAAATCTCGAAAATTGGCATTAAATTGTCTAGCTCCTAGTTATGTTCATACTTATGTATGAGGTGCTGACTTTACTTGTGAAAGGTGTCATATAAAAAATGTTGCAACCGATTTGAGACGGTTAATCTGACTGTGCGTGAGTGAGATTTAAGATTAGATTAGTTTAAGGATAAAATATTTTGATGGAAATTCAAAATATTTAACACTTGCAATTATTGCAAAAAATTTCTTCAAACTAAAATAATTTTCATATAGGGTATAAGAAAAATATACGATATATTTTCAGGTACTATTTGCCAGTGAGACAATACCATGCTCTAAAGTTCAGTATATTCGTATCTTCTGCGGTAGAGATATTTTCAATTATATTGGGGTTGTTTAGTTCAGGTTGTTCAAACCGAAATAACTGTTTCTTTTATTATTTAAAGACCATTAGATTCTACAAATTTCTGACTCTTCTTTACTTAACTACGAACTTCGAAGCTCAAAATTTTAGTGAAGTCCACCTCGAATTTTATAAACCTGTATACCCTACCATCACATTTAAGGCTTATAAAAAATATATTTTTTTATTTATAATATATAATAAATAATTGAAAAAAAAATCTTGATATGCAAAGCATTTGCAGTACTCCACCATTGTCGCTACACCCGCACTACCACTAATGAGCTATAAGAACTGTGGTGCAAATGGTCGAACAAAAGCGACAGCACGAATCAAAATGCAAGGAAAAAATTAAAGAATTAAAAAAAATAAAATAATTTAATAAAAATAGAAAAACATGTTGACTTCAGTGGCACCGAAGCTAGCATACACCTTTACAAATAAACAAGTTTTCATAAAATAACTTGGTTTTGAACATACACTTTGTATGACAGTTAAACGCTCTGATGGTTCGATTTCGAACATTTCTTCGGATATTAAATACTTGCTTTAAGCAAAATTACGTGAACGTACTTTCAGTGTCCTGTATGTGGCAACAGTATAGACAGTTTCGACAAATGAGCAGTTCCGCTGCCACGATAGGCGGGTCTAAGTAACTGGATTCGGATTTTTATTCGGCTAAATGCCGTAAATTCGGAACCAAGCCTCGAAATTACTGCAGGGATGTTTTCTAGCACTACACCAACAACAAATGAGCAGGTTCATTGAGAGAAAAGGACGTTTGCGAATTTTCAGTTTGCATATACAGACGCACAGAAAGGCGGGCATGGCTAAATCGACTCAGCTCGTCATGTTGATTATTAATTTATATATTATAAATATTATATGACCACCTTCAGCTACCCCGTTCAGGGTATAAAAACAAAACTACATTGAACAACTAAAAATAATGTGACAGCATCGTGCAGTGGCATGCTGCACGACCAGAAATATTGGTCAATGTTAATTGAATGCTGTTTGTTGGCTGTTGCGCATGCGTTTGGCGGAGTGGGTTGCAGGTGATTTGCACATTTCATTAAATAACGATTCCTTTTCCTCTATTTCTTACAAACATAACGTATTTTTCGTCTTTGGCTAGAGCAATTAGAACTGTTTCGTAGTTGTTGTTATTGAAATAAAACTACCAAATATAAAAGCGCTAATGTTTATGTATTTATGACCTTGTGCTCTGTATTAAATTAATTGGCTAACTTCTCGTCTGCATGTGTGTGTATTTATGGCACAAGCGTTAATTAGGCGCTCCGTTAAGCGTGTAAATCATATTTATGCACACAATTATGAGCATAATAAATGGCGAGCAATGACTGCGCTGCTGCTGTCCGAGCACATCAAACAGCAGTTGCCAATAAAATCGGGTTAATAAGTTGGAACGGAAGTAGTAGCAAAGAAAGGTGAAGTGCAAGACGGGCGTAGAGTCGATTGCCACAAGAATTTTCCTGCTGCCGTATTACTTCTATGCAGACGCTTCAAGAAATATTGCATTTAGTAGCTGATTGGTGATTGATTGCATAGCGAGTGTCATGGTAAGTGAATAAGTATCGGATAACACTGATTGCCTTAGAACTATATTTTTTCAACATCGATAACTTTTCTGTTTATAGCTTTCAATAAGCAGATATCGATGGAGAAGGAATTTGAATATTCTATACGATCTTAAATGTGTTAGAGTTAGTCAGAAGTTTCAAAACACCAATTTTTGTTTTTACATTTTTTTAATAAATAACAGCCTAGAAATATTCTGTGAAAATTATATGTATATCTAAATAATATTATACTATTCGAGTAATTTAATAACAAGCGAATAGTTCTCAGATAATTTAGAATGATCGTGTAACACTTTAAAAGAATTCTTTACAAAATTATGTTTTTACACTGGTGACCACTGTAGCGAAAATCGCTCGGCTTATTTCAATACACTTCATTACCGCCTTTCGAAAATATGAACTTTTTTGAGATATTTTAATTTTCCACTTCGATATTTTATCTAAACAATTAACTCTTTGATTTTTCCAAAAAAGTTCTAAAAAAAATCCTGAAGCTGTCATTTTCTTAAGTGAAGAAAATGCTTCGAGGCACTGAATTATTTAGGAATAATACTAATTTTGTTTACCCAATTACTTTAGATGAATCACCAAGAATTAGTGTTCCACCGCCAGGAGCTTCGTTTGTAACTGGAACAACACAAACTGCCATTACTTTTGAAATTATATTTTTTTTCAAATTTCTGTCAAGTCTAACTTGCCCAATACTGCTAACGAGTCGCTTGTGTCTATTAGGACTTGTACTTCTGAAGTTACTAGAATCATAAAAGAGCTAAATTCGAAAAAGGCATCAGGACACGATAATATTAGTCCAAAAAAGTAAATTGAGTTATCAAATATTGCAATAACGGTGTTCTCCTTGCTCTTTAAAGCAATTCTCGGTTTCGGATACTATCCAACTTCGTGGAAAAAGTCGCAGATCATGATGATAGATAAGCCTGGGAAAGACTTAACACTTAGTCTTCTACCCTGTATTTCTAAAATATTTGAAAAAGTGTTACTATCACGCATCAATTTGGTTTTCGTGCTAAACATGGCACTGTAGAGCAAGTATATAGAATTATCAAAGAAATCAGAAAAGCATTTGAGCACAGAGAGCACTGTTCAGCTATTTTTCAAGATGTAGCTCAGGCGTTCGATAAGGTCTGGCATGAAGACCTTCTATGGAAAATCAAAAACATTTACGGTACGAATTGTATAAAACTTCGAAGACATATTTAAGAAACAGAAAATTTACAGTTTAAGTAGCAGACTTTATATCAGAAGAACGAGTAATAAGGACTGGTGTAACTCAGGGTAGCGTGTTAGGCCCAACTCTTTACAAAATATATAGAGTAGACATTCCAACAACTACTAACGGGTGCACCATAGTACATGCGTAATGAAAACATTCACAAAGATTTTGATATTCCTATGGTAAAGGAGATAGAGGATAGCGGAACGAGATATATTTCTAAACTTCGCGAACATCCAAACCGATTGGCTAATGCCTTGGTAAATTCCTGCTATCAAAAAGGAGTGATCTACCAGCCTACTAGAGAGCAACATTCTACCAAAGAAGTTCAACCGCATTCTTGAGCTACTTTAGTTTTAAATAGATTTAAGATTTGAATAATTATTGTTAGACTTTACCAAGCAGATCCAATAAATTAAGAAATATTGAAAAAATTCTAATCGAGTTTTTATTTAATGATACCTTGTTTTTTTATAAATATAATTTACTGGCAAAAAAAAATATTTAAAATAGTAGTTTTTTCAAGCCGCTGACTACACCTTATCCTTCAAGGGGATAACTTCTAAATATGTTAGTGATATATCATAGTATCAAGGAGGGAAACAAAAAATCAAGGGAAAGAAACCAGTATCAAACGCCAGCAAATATGCAATACGTTATTTTGCAACCAATATTTTATATCATCGATTATGGTATAATCGATGGATTATCTTTTTTACTTTTTTGCTATTTTGCAACAATTTTGACTGCACTGAAGCAACTTGATTTTAATCATTCAGTCTGTAAAATAAATCAGAATAATTATGAAAGAGTTCTCGTTGAAACAGTTTATTCTATTTTTGTGAAATGGCCAACTTAAGCTCTCTTTCAGTGAAAAGTAAAAATATTTTTGAGGGTGTTTCGAAACATGTTTAAAAACCTGTCAAACGTTTATATTGGTAAATTGTGGGAAATATATCAGACACAGAAATTAATTGAAATATGGTTAAGTTGAGTCGGGTTATTTTAGGTTAAAATAGGTTTTCAGATTGATGCGAAGACTAAGGCTACACTTGTACAGTTAAAGATATCGTTTTTGGTGGCGCAAAATAGTAAAAGTGGATCTAAATCTCCATGTATCAATAATTTGCCTTGTACGCATCACAAATCTGCTAAAGCGGTTTCTTTTTATAATTATTATGGCTTTATTAAAAATTTTAAATGGCAAAATATTGTAGAACTCTTAATTGACATGCGAAAAATTTCAAGTACATAAAATATATATTTTAAGCAAAAAGCCTTGCATAGCCAAATATTTATTGTAAGCTTAATTATTTCGTAAAATAATACCAATATAATTTTTTTTTAACGAAAGTAATAATTATTGAAAAAAAAATTAAGAAAAAATGACTGAACAAAATGTTTTATAAATTTAGTTACTCGAAATGTGCATAAAAACAGTTAAAATGTTATATAAATTTTGCTTTTTATAAATGTTTATAAAAATAGTTAAAATAGTTACAAGGAAACAAATATTAGTCGCAGATTATTTGAAATATTTGTTTGCACTAAATTTGTAAAAATTTTAGCTCAAATTATTTCAACTAATATTTTGTACATTTTAGTGATTTCCTAAAGCTTTTTATAAATGAACTTTATTAGCAACATTATTTTTTATATTAAATGCTTTGAAACAATAGTAACCAGGCAGCATTAGGAACTGCAGCAAATTGGCGTATAATTGTAAAAATAATTCTAAAAAATATTTTTTAAGTTGAAAAAAAATTTTGATTTTAATAATAAAAAATCTAAATTTAAATGAAATTTTTTTAAATAAATTTTAAGTTAAAATACTTTTTAAATGCTTTATATTTTTTCATTTGTTACTGCGGCCAGAATTTTTGGCATTTAATTGGCAGTTTGCGCTGCAGAATTTTAATTGACTTTAAAGTCAATTTTTTACATGCGGATTATCATATTTTCCCCCAATTAAAAGCCCACACAAATATGCGCAGAATACAGAATATATATGTAACGGGTGATTTTTTTGAGGTTAGGATTTTCATGCATTAGTATTTGACAGATCACGTGGGATTTCAGACATGGTGTCAAAGAGAAAGATGCTCAGTATGCTTTGACATTTCATCATGAATAGACTTACTAACGAGCAACGCTTGCAAATCATTGAATTTTATTACCAAAATCAGTGTTCGGTTCGAAATGTCTTTATCGACAAATTTTGTTCAGCGATGAGGCTCATTTCTGGTTGAATGGCTACGTAAATAAGCAAAATTGCCGCATTTGGGGTGAAGAGCAACCAGAAGCCGTTCAAGAACTGCCCATGCATCCCGAAAAATGCACTGTTTGGTGTGGTTTGTACGCTGGTGGAATCATTGGACCGTATTTTTTCAAAGATGCTGTTGGACGCAACGTTACGGTGAATGGCGATCGCTATCGTTCGATGCTAACAAACTTTTTGTTGCCAAAAATGGAAGAACTGAACTTGGTTGACATGTGGTTTCAACAAGATGGCGCTACATGCCACACAGCTCGCGATTCTATGGCCATTTTGAGGGAAAACTTCGGACAACAATTCATCTCAAGAAATGGACCCGTAAGTTGGCCACCAAGATCATGCGATTTAACGCCTTTAGACTATTTTTTGTGGGGCTACGTCAAGTCTAAAGTCTACAGAAATAAGCCAGCAACTATTCCAGCTTTGGAAGACAACATTTCCGAAGAAATTCGGGCTATTCCGGCCGAAATGCTCGAAAAAGTTGCCCAAAATTGGACTTTCCGAATGGACCACCTAAGACGCAGCCGCGGTCAACATTTAAATGAAATTAATCAAAAAGTAAATGTCATGAACCAATCTAACGTTTCAAATAAAGAACCGATGAGATTTTGCAAATTTTATGCGTTTTTTTTTAAAAAAAGTTATCAAGCTCTTAAAAAATCACCCTTTATATGTACGCATGTATGTGTATGTTTTCCAGCACTAAATAACTTTGACGTTCGCATTTTGTAAAAATAACACAGAGCAAAGTTATGCATTAGTTTTTGTTATTTAAAGAAAGTATTACTTCAATATTATTTTAGATTAACATTTTTAGTTGTTATCCTTTTATAATCCGTTGGCAAATATTTTTGCTGCAACAAGCCAGCAGCGGCAGCCTCAGCAACAGCACAAGCAAAAGCACAAAAATTCTTTGCACACAAAACAAAAAAAGAAACAAATACCAAACAAGAACAACAACGCATTGAAAGCATAAAATCAACAAACGCAGCAACAAAAATTGTTGTTGTATAATAGGTTTTTCGCAGCAATTTGTTGTTGTTGTTGCTATTGCTGTTGCATAGCTGTAGTTGTTTTATTTTTGCGCTGCTGCTGCTGCATTGTTGGCATAGCTGCAGCGCTATGGTCTAGCAAAATTCAATGCCGGGCAGGAGACGCCTGGGCACGGGGTGCGTGCCCCAAGCTGGCAGCTGCAGCACAACTCACCTGTTGCAGCGTTGGACGCACGCTATGCGCTTGCACTTAGCCGAGTTATTTGCTGTTGATGATTTTGTTTTATATTTCGTTGTTGTTGTTGCTGTTTTCTGAGGAAAGCACTTTGGAATTTGTCTTTCGCTGCAAGTTTATCGTTATTTATTTTATATTGTTCTAGATTTTATACAAAATTATTGTTGTTGTAGTTATTATTTGTTATTTTTTCTACTGCTTGGCGTTATCTCGGTTGTTGTAGCGCAACAAGGATAACGAAGGAGAACGAATTGCTTTGCGTAAATACACAGCGAGTTTCTTTAGTTTTCGGCACGCTGCTGATACCGTAAGTCACTGCGTCGAAGCTTTTCACTTCGTTATTGTTGTTGGGTTTTCCTTAGCGCAGTTGCTAATTAAAAAGTGCAAAAAGGTTCTCGGCAAAAATGTATTTCCTTTCCGTTTCGTTTGAGCTCAATTTTGTTGCACGTTATTTTTTACACAAAAAAAAAAATTCGAAATAATTTGAATTTTAGATTTTTGTTGTTGTAGGAAAAATGCACTCACTTTTTATGAACACTGTCTAGAAAAAACAACTACAAGTTCGCTTGCTAAGCTGCAAGTATTCGTTAGAGTAATAATAATATCCTTGCGTTTGGGTCAACGGTCACTCAGTTACCACTTGCGGTTGCCGCATTTTCCGTAAACAAGTACCAAACGCTTTCAGCGAATAAGACAAACTGATTCGTGTGCTTCGTTTGGCTTAAAAGACTTTTAACCACATTAAAGTTGTTTCGTCGATATGCAACGGACCAAGACGCTGGCGCCGACGTCGCCAGCAAGAAACAAAACGGCCGCAAGACGGACGGCAAAGACGATCGTACTACACCACGAACAACAACAACAGCAACGCTGGCTTTGACTCTGCAAGACAATGTCTTTTACAGCTAGCGAGTCGGGTTAGTAAGTGGTTATGTGTAGCGCCAAAATAAGCGATAAAAAAGTGTAACTAAAAATCAAAGCCGCAGCGAGCACGAAAGTACAAAATAGTCATGTAAAAGAAGAGCAAATGCCAAGCAAAAAGAATGGAAAGCAATCAGGTGAGACCAGAAAGTGCAGCTACTGAAGAGTTTATGTGTCTTCAGTGGTAATAAGCAAATGACCACAAAAGAACTGCGAGCAAACATTGCCAGCTGTCACGCTTAA
Source organism: Bactrocera dorsalis (assembly GCF_023373825.1). Classification (NCBI taxonomy): domain Eukaryota; kingdom Metazoa; phylum Arthropoda; class Insecta; order Diptera; family Tephritidae; genus Bactrocera; species Bactrocera dorsalis. The sequence continues at coordinate 59,156,511 of NC_064305.1, forward strand.
GTGGAGTACCAAACACGCTTATCAGCCTAGAGAGCCAAAAAAAACAAAAAAACGTATTGAGAGAGAGAGCGAAAGAGTCAGAGAGCATACTAACCCAAAGTGGGCTTGTGAGGCGGCCAAGAATGGTCAAGATGCTTAAGAAGCCGGCCAGTAGAATGACAATGCGCAAAACAAAACTTTCAGCGCAAAGAGTGGCACCGCAAGAGCGCCTAGCGGGAAGATGTTTAGTGTAAGAGAGCTTTGAGCCACGATCATGTCTAATTTTACTGTTAGCACTTTTGAGTGCCGTCTTATGGCGCTTGAGTTGTTAAAACTGGTTTGGCGTTTGTTGTGAGTGAAGTGCAAAATATAAAGCTTGAGTGAGTTATAAATATCGCTCAATCTTGTCTGTTAGTTAAAAACCGTTAATTATGCGTGTTTAACGTATACAAATTGGAAATTACTTAATTAAATTATTTGCACTAATTGCTTCTAATTTTTTTTGTTAATCATTGGGTTATTCGTTATGTCAGTGGTTATGGACTTTTTACTTACCATAAATGGAAATGACTGGTGGCAGAAAAAGTTTTGCATTTTACAATTCCTCATAAATACTAATTGCTAATTCAAAATTCAATTAAAATTAAATATTACATTAACTTTTTGAGCTCTATTTCAGATGACAACCGTTCATTTGAAACTTAAGCAAACGCTTTAAAAGGCACTTATTGACAAAACTGCTATCATGATGGGCTAAACAAATATACCATTGATTTAATGGACACCCAAAAACAACAAGATGGACAAGATGGACTTTAAAATATCTCAATTCATGAATAATTTAATATACCCCGTCCTTTCTACAACAAAAAGTTAAAATGTGAATCTGTGCTTTCCAAGTAAAGTGAATCTAGCGCCCCCTGGTGACGCCATCACTATGCCGACTGATGCGTTAGAATCTGCTATCTTTATCAATTCTCCAGTGATTTCATGACATTTCATAGATTGGAAGTGAAGTTATTGCGTTTTAAGTGTTAGTATGTTTGTGTTATCGGTGCGAAAATGAGCTTCGAACAAAGAGCCAACATTAAATATTATTTTAAAATTGGTAAAACTTTTACCGAAACGTTTCAATTGATGAAACAAGTTTATAGCGATGATTACGTATCTCGTAGCAGAATACACGAGTGGTTTCAACGTTTTCAAAGTGGTTGTGAGGACATAAATGACGATCAAAATCTGTTATCACCGAAAATTCTTTCGAAACTGTGCGTGAATTCATCAAAAATCAGTGAAAATCATCATTGAAATTCATCGAAATGGAATTGAACATCTTCAAAACATCGATTTATCGCATTTTGACCGAAATTTTCGGCTTACGAAAAGTGTGTGCACGGTTTGTTCCGCACAAATTGACTGACGACCAAAAATAGCTCAGAATCCAAGATTCGAAGGACAACTTGTGACCGATTATTTGACCGTATTCACCTGATGCAGACGTAGGGGCCATTCAAAAGGCTTGCACCGGCAAAGTGGCGGCCATACCGGTTAACGAGCTAAAATTTCTAAAAAAAATGTCCAACCTGTAAACATCTTAAAGACCTTTTTTTATATACCCTTCAATTTCATTCAATCAAATCTGTGAAAAAAAAACTTTTTTAAAACTTGTCAACTGCTCTTTGGACATGATGCCACTTCAACTGTCATTACTGAGAATTCCTTAAAGAGACATTTGGTTGCAGGAAACGAAAGAAAATTGCCAACAAATTCATGGAAATATAAAAATAGACGTATTTTTAACTAATCGCTTCCTATTCTTCAGTCTTTCTTTCGTCTATACGAGCGCTGCTATATATATTTCTGGCCTAATAATGCAAATATGAATATTTATCAACGAAAATGGTTTTTTTTATTATTTTTTTTTCGTTGGATTTGGCTCGTCTTGGAAGACCCACACGGACCCCCACGGTTTGTTTCGGGCTTATACGCATACATAGATTGTATTTTTTCAGCATTTCTTTACACCAATCTACACGAGCCTTTTTTTGAGCGATTGTAAAATTGTGCGGGATCCAACGAGAACAAAACTTTTTTACGGCCAGGTGTTCACGCAATATCGTATGTATGCTGGTGGGAGAAATGCATAGGCATGCCTCTATCTGAAGGTATGGGTATGTTACATGACGGTCTTGCATTATCAGTTCACGTACGGCACCGATGTTTTCTGGCACAATGGCTGTTTTTGGACGACCTTCACGGAATTCGTCTTTGAGCGAGCGTCGGCCACGATTGAATTCGTTGTACCAGTTCTTCACAGTGCTATAGGATGGTGCTTCATAGCCATACAAAGATTTTAGTTCATCGATGCACTCTTGTCGTGATAATCCACGTCGAAAGTTGTGAAAAATGATCGCACGAAAATGTTCACGAGTTAATTCCATTTTTTGGCCGAGATGAATTTTTTAATTCCCAGCAAATACAACAATTCGCGATTAAATGACAAAACGTTCTGAGTGATGTTATGCTAAACAAGTAAGGAAGGGCTAAGTTCGGGTGTCACCGAACATTTTATACTCTCGCATGATAAAGTGATAATCGAGACTTCATTATCCGTCATTTACATATTTGTTTATTTTGGTTCCTAATGTATATATTGCATTATACAGAGAATCAGATGGAATTCAAAATAGCGTTATATCGGAAGAAGGCGTGGTTGTTAACCGATTTCGCCCATATTTCGTACATATCATCAAGGTGTTAAGAAAATATTATATACCAAATTTCATTGAGATCGGTCGAGTACTTCCTGAGATATGGTTTTTGGTCCATAAGTGGGCGACGCCACGCCCATTTTCAATTTTTAAAAAAAGCCTGGGTGCAGCTTCCTTCTGCCATTTTTTCCGTAAAATTTAGTGTTTCTGACGTTTTTGTTAGTCGGTTAACGCACTTTTAGTGATTTTCAACATAACCTTTGTATGGGAGGTGGGCGTGGATTTTATCCGATTTCTTCCATTTTTGAACTGTATATGGAAATACCTGAAGGAAACGACTCTGTAGAGTTTGGTTGACATAGCTATAGTAGTTTCCGAGATATGTACAAAAAACTTAGTAGGGGGCGGGGCCACGCCCACTTTTCCAAAAAAATTAGATTAAAATATGCCCCTCCCTAATGCGATGGTTTGTGCCAAATTTCACTTTAATATCTTTATTTATGGCTTAGTTATGACACTTTATAGGTTTTCGGTTTCCGCCATTTTGTGGGCGTGGCAGTGGGCCGATTTTGCCCATCTTCGAACTTAACCTTCTTATGAAGCCAAGAAATACGTGTACCAAGTTTCATCATGATATCTCAATTTTTACTCAAGTTACAGCTTGCACGGACAGACGGACGGACGGACAGACGGACGGACGGACGGACAGACAGACATCCGGATTTCAACTCTATTCGTCACCCTGATCACTTTGGTATATATAACCCTATATCTGACTCTTTTAGTTTTAGGACTTACAAACAACCGTTATGTGAACAAAACTATAATACTCTCTTTAGCAACTTTGTTGCGAGAGTATAAAAATGTCAAACTTTCCAATGGAAATGTCAGATTGCACCTGGCAACACTTACTGTATGCCTAGTCCAGAAATATATGTAGCAGCCTATGTAAATAAAATTTACCTTTTGTTTGCACACGAAATAATCGCATACCAGTTCCTGGTGACTTCTTCATAACTTCTTGTTAAAAAGAATTCATTCATTGTGGATATTTACAGATTTACTAAGAACTCCTTGAAAGTGTGAGTTTGAAAATATTTGCACAAAAGCATAAAAAGTTATATAAAAGATGTTTATTAGGTTTTAAGACAAAACCTAAAGCAAGTTCATAAAGGGTTTTAGTATAAAATCACAAATGTGATGAAAAAAGAATGGCGAAGTACAAAAAGACCAGCAATTTAGAAATTTAAAGAAAAACTTATCGTTTTCAAACAAGCTAAGCTTTTCATTCAGACATTTTTAACTCTTCAATCGATTTAAAATGCCACCAAACTAAAAAACTTCTCTCTAGAGTTGGCCTTTCGTAAGTTACTTATAGTACATCTGCAACTAGTACGATTTTAGTAGCAATATTTATTTTCCTTTTTAACTTAGTATTGAACTGCAGGTATAAATATTCTCAATAATTTTCTAAGTAAATCTTTAAATATCTTCGTACTTTAAAGGAAGCATGTCAAACTGTGAAAAAGCCAAGATAAATTAGTATGAGTCTGTTGCGTTTACAAACAAAAGGTAAAGCAATTTCAACGGAATTTTCCAAGAACAGTATGACGAATAATTGTGAAGCAGTCTAATTTTGCATTTCCTCGAAGTGGATAGCATACTTTCCAAGTGAAATATTCAGTTGTGAGAGTTGGAAACGTAGTATGCCGCGAAAGAACTTGACAACGCTTCAAATAGTGCGATAATTTTGCGGATAAAAATGAATGAAAGTCAAATATTATATATAGCTGCCTTGCAGAGAATATATGACTCAGGACCGGAATGCCAATTGACATAAAGATTAATTACTGATAATTTCATGCTTGATAATGCTTCTATAATCTTACAATCCGCTCCAATGTTCACTACACGACGTAATTGACTTGACAGTTGAAGACGGTCCTCCATTGGAACTTTTGAAATCGACAAGAATTTTGTTCGAGACTACATAAATAATCTTCTGGAAGGGACTATTATTTAGGAAAATTTGTAGTGGCGAATTTAAACTACCATGAAGTTTACCCAGAAGGAAAAGTCAGCCATATATACATGATATAAGCGTGGAGAGCTCAGCCCATTTAACCATGTCCATGTACAGATGAAAAGACAGGCTTGACTTAATCGAATTAACTAAGAAGCTAGTATAAAGTTAGGAATCTTTATTCGGCATCTATTATGTATAAGTCCGAATTGAGACCTCGAATCATATTTACATTTTTTATGCAAGTTTTCAGTTATCACAAGACTCAGATGGAAGACACAGTGACTAACCTTAGAAAATCAAGGCTGTGAAAGTTTGGCAACTTTTCTGCTTATGTACACCAGGCTTGTATGATACAGGTAGAAATCTCACTCGTATTATGGTATGACACACTCTTTGAGATATGTATATATATCTCAAAAAATAAAAAGCAGGTTCGGAATGTTTATTATCATTTGAAAGAACATTCTTTGGTATTTATTTTTGGAAAATTATTTCTTTCAAATGTTGGTAACTGACAAATTACACGCATGATGTTTTGCTCCAAGATCTGAATCGATGAGGTAATGTCCAAATAGACTTTGGACTTTATATATCCTCACTGGGAAAAGTCTAACGGTATGATATCACATGATCTTGGTGGCTAATCGACCGGCCCATAATGTGAAATTATCTGTTACCGAACTGTTCTCTTAATAAATCCATATATTGATGCAATGTGTGGGACTTGGCGACGTTTTGTTGAAAACAAATGTCGCCGGGATCACAAGCTTTATTTCCAGGCATTAAATAGTCGCTTATCTTGGCGACCGGCATCTTTTATTAATAAATATGGACTGATGATTGCACTGGCCTACAAACCACACTAAGCCGTTGTTTTTTCTGAATGAGATGGCAGCTCTTGAATCTCTTCAGGTTGCTCTTCGTCCCAAATGGAGCAATTTCGTTTGTTTACATACGCATTGAGCCAGAAAGGGGCCTCATCGCTGAACAGAATTTATCTTGAAAACGTCAGATCTTCTTGGAAATTTTCAAAAGCCCATAGAGCGAAGCGAAGTCGCTTGGGAAGGTCGGTCGGTTTTAGTTTTTGCACAAGATATATTTCGTACGCCTTCAATTTAAGATTTTCAATCAGAACTTCGTATTATACTCATATATTTGGAATAAAATATTATGTGCCGGTAAAATCTGTCCTAAACATTATGTTAGGCCTTTACCACTAAAGCCGCAAAGAAAACAGTTTATTTCAGATATATTTTTTACCGGCATGAGATTAGTCTTATAAATACTATACAAATCGTTGTTTTCATTCACTTACATGTATTACCTTAATAAAAACCCTGGAAAAATGGAGGTTCATCAATGCTTAACACAAGCGGCCGAAATTGGCTTGATTTGGATCACTAGGTGCCCTGAAAGACTGGACGGTATTAACTTCTTCTTCTTCTTTACTGGCGTAGACACCGCGTACGCAATTATAGCCGAGGTAACAACCGCGTGCCAGTCGTTTCTTCTTTTCGCTACGTGGCACCAATTGGATATCCCAAGTGAAGCCAGGCCCTTCTCCCCTTGGTCCTTCCAACGGAGTAGTGGTCTTCCTCTTTTTCTGCTTCTCCCGGCAGGTACTGCATCGAATACTTTCAGAGCTGGAGTGGATCAATATCATCGGCATACGCCAGCAGTTGTACACTCTTATAGAAGATGGTACCTTCTCTATTTAGTTCTGCCGCTCGATTTATTTTCTCCAACAGTAGATTCAAGAAGTCGTCCGATAGGGTGTCGCCTTGTCTGAAACCTCATTTGGTATCAAACGGCTTGGAGAGGTCCTTCCCGATCCTGAGAGAGCTTTTCGTGTTGCTCAACGTCAGTTTAAACAGCCGTATTAGTTTTGCGGGGATACCAAATTCAGACATCGCGGCATAAAGGCAGCTCCTTTTCGTGCTGTCGAAAGCATTCGAAATCGACGAAGAGGTGGTGTGTGTCGATTCTCCTTTCACGGGTTTCTAAGATTTGGCGCATGGTGAATATATGGTGGGTTGTTGATTTGCCAGCTCTAAAGCCACACTGATAAGGTCCAATCAGTTTTTTAAGAATGGGATTTAATCTTTCACACAATACTTTCGATAGAACCTTATGCGCGATGTTGAGGAGGCTTATACCACGATAGTTGGTGCAGATTGTGGGGTCTCCCTTTTTATGGATTGGGCATAACACACTTAAATTCCAATCGTTGGGCATGAGCGTTGACGGTATTAACTAAATGAATAATATTAGCATCCGTGCATGCTCTACATTTCTGAAGAGGACATCAAAGGCCTAAGTACTCTCTTACAATTGCTACCAAGTTGACAAAGAACCATAATATCCATAAAGTGCACATATCGGCATGCTATCATTTCATTAAGTAATTTTCTTGCATCATCAAAAGAATTTAATACTTCTCCACCCATCAAACGAACATGAAACAGATTGCAAAATTGTCGCTCATCGTTATTTAATCACACAATTCAGTTAATTAATCATAACATAATCATTGCGAACTCATCTCAGTTTGTAGATGGCATATGCGTTTCTTCTTCTTTTCGCACATTCATTGGAATCGGGTATTCTTTTTTCCATTAACGATGCGACGGGCAGACAGTAAACATTAACTAATTGCTTAATTACGAACACCAACACACTGCCAAGTCGCAACCGTTGACAGCAAAACACAAATCCGAAAAAAATAGAAAACAGCAAAACCAATTGCAGACTTCACAGGTCCAATGGCCAACAGTGACATTTATTAGCTGGCTAAATTATTGGCAAATATTATGCGAATTTAGTATCGACGGCAAACCGTTAGCTTAGCGGCGTTAAACCTTCTTAAGCAAAGTGTAAACAACATCAACTAATCAGCAGCGCTGCCCGGCTGGCGAAGCGCGTGGCACAAGCGAACGTCCTTGTGCCGCTGCATGCAACACGGGGCGGACAGGCTAGTCAGCCGAGTCAACCGAGCAATAATGCAGAGTTAAATACGTCCATGCATACATACATACATACACACACATGTACATATATGTGGTTCGGCAGCAGACGCACACCCGCTTAGACGTGTTTGGGTATGTAGGTGATGATGGTTGTTGTTATTGTTGCTGTATGAGTAGTGTACGCCCAAAGCGGCCCAGTTAGGTGGACAACCGGCAACATTTGCATAATATGCATATTTCCACTTGTGCACGCGTGTGTGTGTGGTTGCATAATATTGCTTAGTGATTCTAAAATGTTAATTTGCATGTTGCCACAGCGCAAGCCAAATTGAAATTTCGCAAAATAAAAATATAAAAAAATAAATTTAAGAATTTTTAATTTGCATAAGCATTTCTTATACAAAAAAATATTATTAAACAACACTGTATTTGTGTATGATTTAATTAAGTATTTTTTTAACGCTTGGCAACACTGCTGACTTCTGCCATTGCCCTCACTGTGTGATAAGAGGCGCAACCAAAGTCAACACTGTTGTAACCAAATTGCATGTGACGACTTTGATTGCTGTGACTTGCCTTCTTGTTGCTTTGGTTGTTTGAATGTTTGTTGTTGTCGTTGTTACTGTCTGTTGCAATTGCCTAGCGCCGCAATCTAGTGTCAATAGCTGTTGCTGTTACATCGCGTTGTTAACGCCAATGTTAATGCTCCGAATGTTGTTGTTTTGTTGTTGTTGCGTGTCACGCTTTTTGACAGTGGGTCAAAATGTTGAGTGCAAATGCCGTTGCCATTATGACATATTGCAACATTGTGGCGATTTTCCAACTAATTTTGGTAGAATATTACAGCGGTTAGAGGAGGATTGCCGAGTAGTTGTTGTTTATGTAGAGGTAATCGGTTGCCGTAATCGAAACAATGAGAACTTTCATGTTTGAGTCAACGTTCTGGATACCATGTGTCTTTAGAATACTTTTTGCATGCTTCTACCCAATTTTTTCAGTTACACTTCACAGAGCCTGATGGTCTGCAAGTTGCCTCATTTGCTCTTGGGATAGACTCCTGTTTCTGGACACTGATCTACTATAGTGTTCATAATATTCCCTGAGTTGATTCCAAATTATGTGTAACAGCCTGTTTTAGGTTAGAATAGACTGTAGGTAGTGAATAGAGCTAAAGCTGTTCTAATTGCGTTTGTCAAGCTTCTGTTTTCCAGAACTCTGGGAATTGGAATAAAATTAATAGTTCTTCACAACGTTTTTCTAAATACAAGTCCGTTGAGTTTTCAAGTGAACCTTAAGTGTTAAAATGATCTTGATAGTACTAAATTCTCATATCACACCGTCAACTCACCAATATTCTTTTACTTGCACAGGAATTTGTCAGGAATCGATTCCGATTTAGTCTGTTTCGATGAATTTTTTTCCATAGTTCGAAGCTAAGCTATTATTTACACTTCCATACCTAAGAAAGATTCCATTCAAATCAACAAATTAAACAATATTATGAAATACTATTCAACCTAGAAAGAAAGTATAGGGTGGAGGTAGGTTGGATCGTATAAAACAAGACCCATTTTTACGTTTGTTTTATGAAACTTAATAACTATTTAAAACCCTTTTGGTATATGTATTATAGGATGAAATTTAAAGAATATACTATTTAATTTTTTCTTTTTTTTGAGAAATATTAGAAAATACGGCAGTGGTAAAAATTTAATTAGATTTCTCCTGTAATAACTATTTTGGATAACATTTATAATATTTTTCTACTACTGGCAACAGTAGAAAGATTAATAAACTTCAGGTTACGAATATAAGAAGAAACATTATAGTCAGAATATCGGAGTAAATTTCTTTAAACTTTCCTGTTTGAACCAATTTGATGTCTTGGATTTGAGATTGCGAAACATTCAAGAATTATGTTAAACACCACATTAATATGAAGACTTAAATTAAGTTTACAGTTCATTCTGATGCTAAAATGCACAAAATTAAAAATCAGTTTTTGCATGTTCTTGTACGTAGTAGAAACCACTTGAAAACACGAGAAACTTTATACATATATATTTATTAACCCTAGAGAAGGCGCGCTATGAGCATTTTGCTCACACAATTTTTTCTTATGTTTTGTACAACTACCTTTACCTTTATATATTATTTTTGTTTCTGTCAAATAATAAACATTTTTGAGCTTAAGGCTCAGTAATGGTATTTAGTTTAAATTTAAATATGTAACACTTTATTTATATAAACGTAACTGAACATTTTCAGTACGTGAGCAAAATGCTCACGCGCGACAAAGCATGTCACTGTCCGGAGCGCGCCTTCTCTAGGGTTAAGATGCAGACATATTAGCTTAGCAATGGGTTTATATTTGGTATCCGTCGAAGAGGTAAGAATATATTCATTGCAAAATAAGTTATGGAAAACCAAGATACAAGAAATTTGTCAACTTTGTCGCAAAAAGGACTGAAGTAATTCCGATTTCAGATATGTGGCACCTCATTAGTTTTCTATTGAAGATCTGCTACAATACTTAATCGCAATACTTGGGAAATCTCATAGAAACCTTCACAGAACCTTATTTAAAATACTGCTTTAATGAATTAAAATAATGTTCATATATTTATGTAAATATGATTATAGTTTTATGGTTGAATAACAAACTTTTTCGATGGAAGTCGTTGAGAAGCTTGTTTATATGGTTATACTAACATTTTGGTCAAGGTTCCAAAAAGACTTACTTTATATAACTTTCATTTTTGAATGAAAATAAATTTTAAAACTTAATTTATTTCAATATGTTCTCGAGTAAATTAAGATGCCTATAAATGTAACCAAACGGCAATGCTTGGTCTGTGAGAAATTAAATAATTCAATTATGTTTACGACAAATTAATTTATTAAGTAAGCAAGCTTATCTGCCGTTAAGGTTCCATAGTATTTATTATGCATAGTATTAAAATTTGGAACTAGAAACATAGTCATCCTATCATGTCTCCGTTTAGAAAATACCCTCATAGTTAGGGATTAATCTTTGAATAAAATTGATATGCAATAGGGCTAATTAACAAGTTCTAGATACCTATTAGATCTCAATATATACTCGTAATATAAACAATAAATAGATTTAACATTTGCAAATGAATTCGATTGATCATTTTAAATCTTTAGTTGAAAACAATCTTAAGCTGAGTCATTTCGGAATGAAACAAAATGCCTAAATAATATATTACAGAAGTATTTTTCAATATTCAAAACATCAATCAAGAGAAACAAATAAGGCTGTTTTTGAGATAAGTGGTTTTTAAAAGAAAATATGATGTTTAGAGTTTAATGTTATAGCCAAAAATGGTAAACCAAACTGTGAATAAATCGGTTAATATCTGTCAAGAAGACCATTTCCGAAAAAGAAATTTTCTCGTCAAAAAAACGCCAATCAGTGTTAGTTAATTAACTGATACTTTTGGACTTGCAAATGTCAGAAAAATACTGTTGTCAATCACAGAATTGACTATTTTCGATATTCACTCGTTATTGATACTACCATTGATTATTGACAAATCTATATGGTATAAAACTATCCTTAAACAAAGTTTATTTCAATTTGGAAATGAAATATATGGAAATAGTTGGCGCTGAAAGTGTGTAGTTCTAGTTTTATTTGTCGCATCGGGTCATGCAATATCTTTTTGGAAAGCTCATTTCACGCGCTAACACGTGTTTCATTAATTGTCGTTTCTTTTAAGTCGTTCGTGTGTTATAGCGTTGCAAACATGGAGCAAAATAAAGAGAAAATACGGCATATTTTACGGTACTACTACGATAAAGGCAAAAATACATCTCAAGCCGCCAATAAAATTTGTGCAGTTTATGGACCCGATACAGTTTCCATTTCCACCGCACAACGATGGTTTCAACGTTTTCGTTCTGGTGTAGAGGTGGTCGAAGATGCGCCACGCTCCGGAAGGCCTGTCGTCGAAAATTGCGATAAAATCGCTGAATTGGTCGAAAGAGACCGGTCATCAAACCGTTATAAACCATTTGAAGAAGCTTGGAGCTCGATGTATGGGTGCCACACGAATTTATTCAATAAAAATACCTCAAGACTTTTTTGACAACCCAATAAATACTCTATTCAACCCGATTTTAATCATTGCCTATTTATTGTAATTATTATTTTAGAATATTTATTTTATAATATAATTAATTTAATTTTAATGAAATATTTATTTTTCACATCGTCAAAATTAATTTCAAAGTTATGTTTAGTTTATTTATTACCACTACATCCTTCTATTAAAGCTTTTCCAACCGCTTATTGCAGTAATATAATTATTTCGAGTAATAAACAAATAAGTGAATCGATTACAAAGTTATTCAAATAGACAAAATGTTGAAATCTCCAAAAAGTGAATAGTGAGTCTCAATTACTTAGATAATTAATCAAAATCTGCAGATGTACCAATCTCGCAAGCGATGATGAAATCTGAGAATATTTCGGCGCAGCAAATTCATTAAAAAACACCGTTATTTTTGGCCACACACATTGTAGCTGCCAAAGCGATAGTTGACCAGGGTTGAGCTGGACGGTCAGACTATAGCCCGCAGATATTTAATAGCACACGCCTAACCTTATGTCAAAGCACAGTCAAGTGAATTAGTGACTACTAGGCTTGATCGTAAGCGCACGAAGTCGCACAAAAGCCTAACTAAGTTAAGTAATGTGAGCGTCCACAGAAACATCCGCAATTTTTCATTTGTGATCGCTTCGCTTCCGCCAGCTAATTGTTTGCTAACCAATTCAGTGGCATACACATGCGAGTATGTTGTTGTAATAGATTTTGCTATTATTCATGCTACCTGTAGGTTAGGCTTGATTCTTCATAATGTTGTTGTTGTTGCATGCAGCAAATCGTATGTAAATGTTTTATCACTTGATTTTCATTCTCTTTATGGTTGAGGTGCTACTACGTAATTGCCACGTAATTAATTGTAAGGTGTGTTGGCGATTTGTATGCGTTTTCGTATGCATCTTAAATTCGACTTTGTTGCGCGGCATGTGCAACTGTAATTGCCGTTATTGTGTAATGAAGAGAACACTATTGGACGCAATTGCCTCACCTTTAAAGTGAATGGCGTTTTTACGTTTATAATTACATACCAAAGATCATGTCTGTTGACTTGATACAAAATCTAAAATGTTTTGTAAATCCTTAGAACCGCTTCGATATTCGGCTGATTAATCGTCTGTTTGTGGGTCATAAGCATACTATATATCCAAAACTCATAGCCAGTAATAATACGTTTCATGTCATCCTGGTAATACTCCAATAATATCAGTAAGATCTCTATCTGTTAATCGTCGATTCTGTTGATGTTGATGGCCGTCCTGGACGTGGTTCATCGTCCACACGTTCTTGACCCTCTTTGAATAATTTGTGGCAATCAAAAGTACTTGCTGGCGATAGACAATTATCACCGAAGGCGTTTGAATGTTTCGGCACCAGAAATTTTAAAAACTTAAAAATCGCCATTTGCACTTTATGAACTTCAGAAAGACAAGCGTATACTAAACACGAATGATTATTTTGATTTAACATTTGGCATATGGTAGATGTCACTGACAGCCATACTAACCTGGAAAAAATATTTCGATGAATATGTTCTCTTGCGAAATTTATATTTAAATATCTTTTGCCCATATGCAGAAAACAATATATGAGTGAGCTCGAGTAAAGCCCAGATAACAATCGCCAATTCATTTTTTAGTATTGGAAGCAGTTATGGCGAGAAAAATGTGGCTTAGTGAAAACTCTTTTATTTGAATATGAGCTATCGACAAAACCTTTCACAAATCTGCAAAAATATTTTATGTTTTATGTTCTATTTTCGATTTTCATATTTTACGTGATTGTCTAAAAATATGAGATTCGCGGTGGTTTTGCCTTCAATCTGACAAAAGAGGAACATTCAAGAAGGAAGTGTTGAGAACATTATTGTAGTTATAATAATTATTTTATTTCCAGATTTTGTGGGGTCATAACTTATTCCCTTTACTTGAAATCTCAATTTATAGAGCAACATTTGCCAATTGCTTGTTCGGAAAGAGAAAGTTGCCTCACAAATTCTAAATTCGGTTCAAGCTTGTTGAAAATTATTCTTATGAATTGTTTCCTTACGCAGTACATCTCTCCACCATTAATTTCGTATATTCTTTGGTATTCAGCTACTAAAACAGCGTAATGATCGTAGAAGTGAACTCGGCCTTGCCACAGTAACAGTAGAATTTTTAAGTAACAAGCGAAACGAAATGGTACCGTAATTTAGTAGTTTATTTTCGTACACTGCTGTGAGTAGTTGCTCAATAAAAAGTCATTAACTATACAAGGCAAACCGTCGATGGTTAGAAAGTCCATCAGTCATGTGATGGCTATAAATAGAACCCCGTACAACGTCAACAAACACATTAAGTTGACGGCTAATCATCGAGTACAGGCCTAAGCGATTATCATCGATGGTTCGTGGTTTTGGCTAAAGTTCTTGATTTAGTATAATCTTGGAAGCACGTGTAAAACATGTTTGCGAAAAAATCGCCACTCTATTGGTAAACGCTTATAAAAACTAAACAAAGAAAACACTAAAGCAACGAAAATTCAACCAAAATAATTCTTGTTGAACTATCGTAACTGGACCCATTAGTGTGAAAGATAGCAACAGATTCAATTTGAAAGTGGTTTTCATATTTTGCAACTTCTTTGGTGTTTATTATTAATGACTCGAGACATTTGCTACCAGAATTAAGCAACCGATGGTCTAAGGCAGACAAGAAGCGCATGCGCGTTCGTTCGATTGGCAGCCTCGCCTCACTCTTTTGAGCATACATAACAAATACATATGTATATTAACACCCAAAGTAATTATATGCCTTGAGATAATCCAAGATAATTAAAACAAATTTAGAAGGGCATGAAAATGCAAATTTATTGCATAAACGATTTTGATTGAAAGAAGGTAATGCAAAATTAATCTGCTAACAATAAAATAGAGAGAGAATGATTTTTATGTGAGATTTATTGAAGGTATACATCTAGGTAAATATACAAGGTGCGTTTCAAAGTAAACAGGACATAAAAAAAACAGAACAAATGGTTATTTCGGCAAAATCAATTTATTTTATTCGAACGAGTGTTTTAGCTCGTTTGGAATCTACGTCTGCATAAGGCTTTCCTTTTTCCGAAAAGGAAGACGTGCGTAGCTCATTTTCGCACCGATAACACAAACATACTGACACTTAAAACGCAATAACTTCATTTCTAATCAATGAAATGAAGAAATTCTCAGTGGAAAATCGAGAAAGATAGCAGATTTTAACGCACCAGTCCACATATAGTTGGCGCCACCAAAGGGTGCTAGATTAAAAAAGTCCTCTTTACTTTGGAACACACTTTGCATAGAGCTATCTATTTGTTGTAGATGTGTTAATATACAACTGTGTTCGAAATAATAGCAGTGGCATGATAACTCAAATGAAGCAAAAAAATCGTGTAATTGATTTTTATTATAGGTTATTATTGTTGTATTTAATTCGTTCATATTCAAATTTAAAAGAAATATGATTTCTTTAAAGAATAAGATAAAGCTCTTTTTTAAATAAATAAAAAAGTTTATAAATGAAAATTTCAGGTGTGAGGATTTTACATCAAAAATCAATTAATTCATTGTACTAATATAAAATAAAGTTTAGGCAATTAGTATTTCGTCGAATGACCGTTGTTGGATAACACAGCTACGCACCTCCTAGGCATGGACTCCACCAAACTTTTGCATTTCTCGAGAGGAACGGCCTTCCACGCCTTCTTCACAGCACTCCATAATTGCTTCATGTTTGACGAATTCTCTTTCCCTACAGCTTCCTTGACCTCTGCCCAAAGATTCTCAATTTAATTAAGGTCCGGTGACTGAGCCGGCACACCCATAACCTCAACTCCATTTAGAGCAAACCAATTTTTTGCCAACCTCTTGGTATGTTTGGGGTCGTTATCTTGTTGATAGACCCATTTCAACGGCATTTTCCATTCAGCGTATGATAGCATAGTTCACTCCATTATTTCAACGTACAACGAAGCCACGAAACGAAGCTGTCGTATCACTATTGTTGGTCACAGCAGATGAAATGTTGATTAAAGCTACAAAAATCTAAATCAGCAACAAGAAACCACGACTATAAAATCCAGTTAGTTTGTAAAAATATGCAACGAGTATAGAATAGAAGAAGTGTTCCCTGACCTGTTAAAGGTACTGCTTCTTATTCTACTCCTAAAACCAAAAAACCACATGAAGAACATTCATCTTATCGACCTCTGTGCAAACTCGACACGTTGGTATATAGTATGAAGGCATAATAAGAAACCGTTTGATGTTAGCAATCTCGAAAGACGCCGGATTGTCGAAAAGACAATACGGCTTTATAAAAAAGAGCTTCACTATTGGCACACTAAGAGAAGTCGGCGTTACTGCGAAATCCAAAGTTAATATGTGGGGAACTTTACAGTCACGACTGAACACGAACCCGCGCGACTATACCAGCTGTCACAGTCGTCTACCGAAGAAAAAAATCGGAAAGAACCCAGAGCATTAAAAGTGACAGCAGCGATGACAAACCTCATCCAAAGGACTGTGGACCCACACAATGTTCCCAAACATCCATACGTGGATATATAGAGGAATTCCCACTTGGCCCAAATACTGAGTGGATAGGAATGCTTTAGTAGTTATCTGTTATAATTTCATCATTAGTAAGCCTATACTATCTGACGTGTAAAGAGTGTACAGAAAACTCTTCTCTAGTGCTCTCCTTTTTTAAATTAAGTATGATAAATTTCGAGCTTCCCTACTTTTTTAAATAAAAAACACAAAAACTTTAAATTTAATGGATAATGTTTATTATCATTCGAAGGAACATTCCTTGACATCAATTTTTTGAAGTCAATCTCTTTCAAGTGATCCGTTGATTTAAATTTTTGATGACGCGTTCGAGAATTTCGACTAATAACAGGCGAATGACACGCGTGATGTTTCGCTTCAGGGCCGGTGTGATATCACACGAACTTAGTGAGTGGTTCAAAATGTGAAATTAAATGCTCACCGAAGTGTGCTGTTAAAAAATCCATTGATTAATGCGATAGGTGGAAGTGGCGCTGTCTTGTTTAAACCAAGGTCGCCGAGTTCTCGAAATTCAATTTTAGGCATTAAATGGTCGGTTATCAAGGTGCGATAACGGTCGCCTTTGATGGTTAAGTTGTCACCGGCATCATTTGTGAAGATATATGGACCGGCCCACCAACCCCACCAAACTATTGTTTTTTCTGGATGAATGGCCCAAATGCGGCAAGTTTGTTTGTTTACATACCCACTGAGCTAGAAATGGAACTCGTCGAACAAAAATTTCAAGAACCCAAAGGTCGAGCGCCTGCAAACTGCAAACTGTATTTTTATGCTTTAATCTAAGATCTCTACGTAAAATTCGACAAGTCGTTCCATAAATCAGTCCGACTTGCTGCGACGATCATCGTGTACACTCCCAACTACGGCTTCTTTATTTTCTTCGCTGCGTGCCTGACGTGTTCTATTCGGTCGAATGTTATCCAATAATGAATGCTGGGTCTCGAGATGGGTGATTAAGTTTACCATAAGTTGAGCAAAACGTGCGAAATAAATGTCAAACAATATTGAACCAAAATAACATGACAATTTGACACGAATGACGCGTGATCTGTGAAAAAAGGCTATCGAAAAAAGTTATCTACTTGAATATAGGAAATGTTATATGTGTGGGAGTCCTATGTTAAATTCAAAGTGGTCATCGAAACGTCAGACTTAGATATGATGACCCAAGACCTTTTACCACAAGAGTCAGTGAATCTGTACCGTAGAGGAGACTGAAATAACTTGTTCCTGCCCATAAATTATTACTTAAGCCTGTGGTTCCGTGGGATAGACATTAATTGATGTTAGGTGAGGTTTAGCTAACTAAAGTTCCGCGCACCGGCTTTGATGCTCCACCCGCTATAACAAAACTTATTTCATAACATTCTCGGACAACACACGAGATTGAAAGAAATAAAATCGAATTGGCGCAGAACACTCCTTAGCGGTCGTAGCTACGCTTAAACTTATGGTAAGACGAAAGAAGTAAGCGGCACTTAGTATTAGAATATCTGCATGTGCAGTGTTGCCAATGCTATTGACCACGCTGGTTTTTTACTCCAAACCAAAAAAAAAGTATTTAGAGCCAAGACAGAGTCATTGTCAACAGGAATTGCAGTTAAATTGGTTTTGAAAACTATTTATTTCGTTTTACTTCGCGCCTCTTTAGCTGTGTATGTGTTTGTTGTACTGCTGCTTAAGCGCCAAGCAGACTAAATAAATAAAATACACACAGCTGTTTACTTTTGTGCATAAAAACGGGTTGTCAGGTTGAAAAATATAAAAATAAAAAAATAGTGCACTAAAAATAGCTGCGACTCATAAATATATGGAAATATGCATTTTCTTAAGCTATCCGGACCCAGTTAAACCAGAATTTGTATGCTTGCAAAAGCAGTGGTGCGCATGCGCAAAGCAAACACCGCAACCAACAGGCAACAAGTGTAAATATTTGTTTGTACATAATTATTTGTATACATACTGTACATATGTACTATTTGTATGTAGCCAAGAATGGCTAAGAACGTAACGCCCAGATACAGATCTACAAAAGTTACCGTAAGCACGTTAAATTACCAACGAACGCTTGAATGTTGTAAGAACAGCGGCAGGTTGGACGGCAGGTGCTGAGCGCGGCAGCGACTAGCTGACAGACAAGCGTTAAAAAGCAGGAACTGCCGGTAAATACACACACAAACACATATATACATACAAATATGTGTAAATATGTATGCATAAGCCCCTGCGCTAATGGGAATGCCGCCGCTTGGATCGGGAAGCATTCGATTTATGTTGCACCGGGAGCTGATGGGCGCGCAAATGAAAGAACGACGCACGATGATGAGTGAAAAGTCAGCGATGCGTAACGAAGAGGCAAAAATGAATGCGGGAAAAGACGACAAAAAAAAAACATGAGAATGAAGAATAATAAAAAAGGCCGACGTATAAAATAACTGTTAAACAAGCAAAACTTTCCAAGCCGACGCCGCGCAAGAAGAGCAGCGCTCAGAAGGTTCTTGAAAAAAAAGTAGAAAAAAATAAAAGACAGAAGCAGGGAGACGACAGCAGCGCATCAAAACCAACGCACGCGAAGGGTAAACAAGTGAAGAAAATAATATTTATGTGAATAAAATCGAGTCAGCAGCGAATGAGGGAAATATTATTGAAATAAGGAAGGTGTAACCGAGCTGAGTCGGGCGTTGAAAATTAAAATCGAAATGTAATTCCACAGCCACACACACAAATAGCAACAATAATATGTATTTACAAGCATGCACATATATTTACACCTTTACAACGCCACACACACACGTACAGTTGTCCGCTTCGCTCGGCAGCTTCACCGACAGCAATTTAAGCTGCATGCATGATCGCAAGAAATTGCAGCATCATCCACTTGCAGCGGTCAGCATGCTTTAGCAGCAACAATAACAACAACAACAGTAGTAAGAAGACAAACAGCAGCAACTGCAAGCAATTGTATTGTGAGCAACATTAATATTGCCCTGCAACCTGGTAACAATAATAACGGCACATCGCAGATGAAACAATAATCTCAATGCGATGCACAACTGTAAATGCAACCAACACACATTTATACACATATGTATGAAGCAAAAAAAAATAGTTACTGCAGCAATTCTGTAAGTAATAATAGCGTTGGCAGCGTTCTTTTGTCCAAAATGCAGACTGAATGGCGGCTGTACAGGTGTGGTGAGTTGTGAAATTGTAAAAACCACCCAAAAAGCATTAAAGATTTCATAATACGGTTGACCAAACTAAGAATACTGCTTTTGGGGGACACACATTCACACCTATCGACTTTTACCGCAGCGAGTTGATGGGAACCAAAACTAAACGCCTGAGCAAATTTGTATTGACCATAGGGCGCTTTGCAGACTTCCAAGATCCCAATATCGAATATGTTTTAGAGTTTCACAGAGGACTACATTTTATATTAGTAGTCCAAGTGCGACCTCTGGATCTGCTATGCAGGCAAAGGTACTAATATGGTACCAAGGGGATTAAGCGAATTGGTGTGAGTTCGGTGATGGTGTAGTAATTGATTTGCCCTTCCTTCTATCTTTTCTAAGTTCCTTGCTCACATAACAAAATTAAAAGTATACAAGTCAGTACCGACATGCAATCTACTTCGCAAATCAGCAAATCAGCATAACATGAAGAAGTCAGCTAGTTAAACTGGGTCGTTACCAAATAAAATTTCCCGTCGCCTTCTTTCACATAAAAGACATTTTACTTTTTTCCAATATTTATAATACTCCTGCTATTGGGTATTTCTTTCCACAACAAATGCTCAAAATATGTTGCCGTCTGTCTGTGCAAGCTGAAACTTGAGTAAAAATTGAGACATCGGTACGAAACTAACCGTGTTCCAAGGCGAAAATAGGAGAACGAGTTCGCAGATGGGTGTCATCAGAATACTGCCGCGCCCAAAAAACGCCATAAAACGAAAACTAAAAAGTGCTATAACTATGAAAAAAATTAAGAAGAAATTTGTTACAGAAGATTGCTGTAGAATGGGGCACCAGTGGACTAAAAGGAAAGAACATAATGCGTAAATGTTTAAAATCAGACTACAACAACTCCAACTTCCCATTTAACACAATTTTAAATTTCATTTAAATGTTTCACTATCCAGTATACAACTCAAGAAGCAATTACTATAACGAGATAAAAAATTTTACGAATAGTGCCTTTGAAGTATGCCAACTTGTGACCAAAAATTGCTCAAAAAAAATTGAAAACTTGACGATGTCCCCATATTACTAATATTAGAATTTTCGAATATCCGGCTGACTTTACTCAATATAGACTGGTGATTGTATGTGATGTACTTTAATGAAGCCATGGGTCATTTTATTACTTTGTGGCATAGTATTGACAGACATAGAAATAATTGAATTAATACCACCAAGGTCTGTCGTTATTCTAACAATTTTATGCCGTATATTTCGGTCAGTATTTAGTTTTATTTAAAAAATGTTCTCGAGTATACTTAGCAATGTCAACATTTATCAGCCCGTCCCTTTCTGCTCTCAATAGATATACTCCATAAAATTATTTTAATATATACGACCCAATAAAGTGATATTATCCAAATTTACAAATTTTCAAATTTTTTTGGCCCATTTCACGATAGTTTGAAAATAGGTGAAAGCGTATGATGGCATCTAACACTCTCATATGTTCTATTACAATGGTTCTATTAAAAATACTAAAGGCGCGATGAAGCAATAAATAAAACGTTCCTACATGCCATACAGCCAACGAAACAATTAATTTATTTCAGGAAGCTTTCGGTGAGCTCACTATCTTGAGTCGTGGGTCTGTGGCGAGGATCGTGCGTTTGAACACGACTGAACTATTTGTAGTGAAGTCATCTTGGAGTCACGTTTGACATACAGGCATAATATTATTAGAAAGAAATTCTCTCCGAATCCATAATATATCTCACAGATTGACCAACATTTTCGATAAAAAGTTAGCAATTGGATGCACATATTCGATATCTGAGGGCTTCAATTGCTTTGATCCTATTTGGTCATAAGAAGGCCTACTTTAAGGCCGCTATTCAGGCAAATTTTTATCCCGACACATTTACTGGCTTGATTTGCATACTTGAAAGTTAAGGAATCAGATGGGACTTATAATTGTGTTATAAGGAAAGTAGGCATGGCTTTGCCCCATTTCTATTATAGTAGTCGATTGTATGGCAGATATACGAGTGTGTTATGGTTGTCTGATTTTCTTTGTTTCCACTGACATTACTTATTAAGTAAATAGTGGAGAACAGTTCTGTGTGCTTTTAGCTCATGAAAATGCATTGGTTTTGTGCTTATTATAGTGTATGGAACCCATATGTACCATTCGGCCGTTATGATGGTGCACTTATGCACCAATGTTCCGATAAGTAGTGAATAATGTGATTTCCTATTTTGAAAAAAATTTTGTTTTCGTAAAAAATAGATTCTGATGATATTCAATAATTTTTCGAAAATGAAATAACGACATGGAAGACTTTTTTGAAAGAAGCTCTGGTGCCTCCAGCTTCAGCGAAAACAGAGATTCAGCGGACGCTATAGTGAATGGAGTGTATGAGGCTTTCGCGAAAATTTTTGACTGTAATGACAATTACAATATTGATTTTATTTCTAAATCTTTCATAAATGTCATTTCGAGTACTCCTGACGAGGATTTTATTCATAATCCTTGTAACTGCAAAATAGCAGATTGCATTTCTCGTCATTTCAAATATAATTTATATAAGGTTGTCAAATATCTCACTTCCGTTTTTGCTCTTTATTCAATGCTTTATAAAAAGTGTTAAAGTGATCAGATTTAGTTCAAATATGCGCCAATTCGTTCGATAATCTGCTTCCCTCTAGGCGGCAACTTCATAATACCTCCTTCGTAGAAGCTCTCCTTCTTATTTGCGAAGAATTCGGACAGCCACTTTTCAAAAATCTCTTTTGAGTTCAACTTTACACCAATAAAGGTGTTCGCCATGGGCATAAACAAGTGGTAATCACTTGGCGCTATCTCTGGGCTACATGGTGGATGCGATAAAACCTCCCATCCGAGCTCCCGTAGCTTCTGACGAGTCATCAAAGAAGTGTGTGGTCTGCCGTTGTCCTGGTGGAACACTACACCCTTCCTGTTGGCCAATTCTGGACGTTTCTGGTCGATCGCCTAGTTGAAGCGTTCCAGTTGTTCGCAGTAGATGGTAAAATTAAGCGTCTGGCCATATGGGATAATTCCTTTCTAATCCCACCAAACACAGCAAAATCTTCCTGGCCGTCAATCCCGTCTTGGTCACTGTTTGGGACGATTCACCGGCCCACGACCGTTTTCACTTAATTTTGTCGTATGTGATTCATGTCTCGTCGCCAGTTACCATCCGCTTCAAAAATGAGTCGAGTTCGTTCCGTTTCAGCAGCATATCGCAGACGTTGATTCGGTCCAGAAGGTTTTTTTTAATTAAAATCATGTGGCACCCAAACATCAAGCTTTTTTGTGTATCCAGCCTTATGCAGATGTCACGAGATGCCACATGCCGGTCCAACTCGATGTTTTCCATGATTTTATCGGTCTTTGTTTAATTTTGCTGAGGAACTAATCCAAGAAGGCTTCCAAGCCACAGCAACAGAATCTGTGGTTTTAGTCGAGTTAACAACAGCGCGCCAATCGTTTCTTCTTTTCGTTATTTGGCGACAATACGAGATATTACGTGCAGCCAGGTCCTTCTCCTTCTGATCTCTCCAACTGAGTGGAGGTCGTCTTCTTCCTCTGCTTTCACCGGTGAGCACTGAATCGTAAACCTTCTAAGCTGCACTGCATTTCAGACTCCATGATTTAGCCAGCTTAGCCGCTGTCTCTTAATTCGCTGAACTACTTGTATGTCAATATCGCTGTATAACTCGTACCTTGCAAAACTTTTCACTCGAACACTCCTATTGCGGACACATCAGTTGATTTCATTGTCCATGCGTTTGCACCATATAGAGGGAAGGGAATATTGAGCGACTTGTACAGTTTCGTATTTGTTCTTCGGGAGAGGACTTTACTTTTCAATTGCCTACTCAGCATTGCTATTGTTGTTGGTGTTGATGCTGGGTCCAAGATAGACGAAATTATCTACTACTTCAATGTTATGACTGTCAACAGTGTTGAGTGAACTAAGTTGGAATGCGATGACTCTTTGTTTGATGACAGGAGATATTTCGTCTTGCCCTCGTTCACTACCAGATTCATACGCTTCGCTTCCTTATCCAGTCTGGAGAAAACAGAGCTAACGGCGCGGTTGTTGAAGCCAATGATATCAATATCGTCGGGGTTCGCCAGCAGTAGTATACTCTTGTAGTAGATTGTACCTTCTCTATTTAATGCTGAAGCTCGTATTATTTTTTCTAGTAATAGATTGAAGCTTAATAACCTACACCAAGCAAAAATTTTGTTTGAGCATTGTTCGAAAGGGTTAAAGTTAATTAAAATATAGACAATATTTAGTTCTAGGCACTGAAAATATCTGGTTGATGAATTCTTCTTGCTAAATATATTAAATTTATTAAATTGGAGCCATTTAAAATAAAATACATATATGAGCTCCTACACATAACTGTTTATATTTCGAAATATCGTATGAAACTGTCCTCTGAACATTTTCGTATCCTACGCAGTATTAATTTTCAATAAATTAAATGTAGCAATCCGCCTTCAACAACTTTGAATCCATGCAATTTCCAATTGCCGATTTATAACATGTATACTATATATTTTATGGATATGTGTGAGTGCAAATGAGAGTATATTCGTCGATGTGCATGTAATCTGTATCTGCCCATTACTTACATTTACACATTATAAATAAGTGAATAGCCGAATGAGTGCATGAATGAATGAAAGCGCCACACTTCCGCCCACACGGCTCGGCGGAAAGCAATGCACCGAATGAAGATACCGCAAAGTATCTGCTTATTGACCTAATTTCCATTCGTCCATGCACCGTATTTATTCATGTCTATTTGCCTGTGAGTATGCACACACGTATATGTATGTGTGCGTTAACTTTGCGAATGACCGTGCTCATTAATCATTCATAAGATAAATTACAATTCTCAGGCAGCAACCGACTCGAAGGCTCAACAACAAATTCAAATAGTTAATATTTCTATTTAAAAGTGGCAAAGCAGCAAACACACACACACATATATACGTACTTATACTTACTTAAATTAATGTTTTACTTCCATTGGCATTTGGTATTTATGAGCCAGCAAGCATTACAGCGCCCCTTACATGTACTCTATAGTGAGGAGTATTTCATCTTAATTACATTAAAGTGTACTTACTTAGTTGATAGCATGTCCGTTGTTGTACTTTATTGTAATGTCTTGCTCTTCTGCATTTCGCCACAGCTTGGTTGGGGCTTCTCGCCGCCAAAGGTCAGCCACTGGATGTGCTGTGTGTAATTGGCTGGCGAAGGCGGTGCGCAGTAGGCCGACGGCTTGGGCACATTGACATAATAATTAAATAATAATATTAGCGTGCGCATTCAAGCATTGCAGGCCAGAAGAAGAAGAAGAAGAAGCAGAAAAAATCAAAATCAACAGAGACAATTGCAATTAAAAGCGCAAAATGAGTAAGAAGTATAGTAAATGTCGCTTGTTTTCTTTTTGCTGGCAACGGCGTTCCGCGGCGCAGTTAGAAGTAGCGGCCACTAGCATTGGCAACATTTTGTTCGAGAAGCCGAAGTATACATATTTCGATTTACTTTAAGTTAGGTTTGTAGGTATATTTAATTGGTGAAGCGTCTTGTTGGTTTGTTTGTCATTTTGCCGCCACTTTGGTTCAATAGTTATGCAACTTTAAACGATCAATTATCTAACCATGCGATCGAGTCTGTAATTTTAACAACCGAAACCTGAATAATTTTGAATACTAAAGACTATAATCTGAAATATGCAAAATTTAATAATAATATTTAAATGTTGTGTAGTTTTGCTTTATTTCCATTAGTAGACTTAATCATAAAAGAGCAAGATAATTGTTTGATAATTTAAAAGCATCTTCGAAGGTGATTCCATACAGATTTGGGTCTCTATGTGACACTTAAATATTTGTACACAGTTGCCTTACAAAGCGAATTTCACAGAATTTTCAAAAGCTATTGCAATACGCATTCTAGTTGAAATCAGTCTCTACAAGCTCTGAGAATGGCAGATAACAGAAATAATTGTTGAAACTCGAAGAGCCGATGAACTCTTTAACCATTACATTAAAAGCCTTCGTAAATACATATTTTTACTTTACTATGCAAGGGGTGTCTTTTAGACTTTTGGTTATCAAGACGAAATCACCAACTGTCCAGATATGTATTCACCATGCCCCAAATCTTGAAAAAGACCAGTGAAAAGAGGATCGAGAACTCTTCGTCGATTTTAAAGATTATTTTGGCAGCACGAACGCAGCATAAACGCAGTTATGTCGCTATGTCCGAATTTGGTATCTCCGAAAAAATAATATATATTAATACTAAAAGCTCCATTTGGGTCGAGTAGGACCTCTTCAAGCCGTTCGATACCAAGCGAGGTTTTAGAAAAGGCGACTCCCTATCATGCGACTTCTTCAATCTACTGTTGGAGAAAATAATTCGAGCTGCAGAGCTGAAGAGAGATCGATTGGATTACTACATCGATATCATTGGCCATAACAAGCTTCTGTTCTCTCCAGGTTGGAAGTGAAGGAAATAGGTCTGGTAGTGAACGAGAGCAAGACGAAATATCTCCTGTCATCAAAAAAAAAAACAGTCGTTGTACTCGCGACATGGCTTCCAAGTCACTATTGATAGTCATAACTTCGAAGTCGTAGGGTTCATCTAACTTGAACCCAGTTTTTACAGCAACAACAATGTCAGCCTCGAAATCAAATGCAGAATAACTGTTGCCAACAATTTCTTCTTCGGACTGAGTAGGCAACTGAGAAATAAAGTCCTCCCGCGATGAAAAATATCAAATTCTACAAGTCACTAATCATCCTGCAATACGGTGCAGAGGTATGGACGCTGACAACATCTGATGAGTCGGCATTACGGGTTTTCGAGAGAAGGGTTCTGCGGTAGATATTTGGTCCTTTGCGCAATGGCAACCGCGAATACCGCAGCTGATGAAGCGATGAGCTTTACGAGATATTTGACGATATTGGCATATTTCAGGGAGAGTATTGGAAGCGGTACCCGTCGAGGGAAACAAAGAAAGACCTCCACTACATTAGAACGATCAATTGGAGAAGGGCCTGGCTACACTTGGAATCTTCTATTGGGGCCAAACAGCGAGAAAGAGGAACGACTGGCGTGCTGTTGTAAACTTGGCCAATGTAGGATATGTCACTCAGATTTCTGATTCAGGAAAGTGACCAGCCGGGAGACCCAACTATGGCCATTTTTGTAGAAATTGGCGCGATGTTTTATTCAATAAATTGATATTGCCAATTTGGTGATGCGAAACTGATCCATGGTTGCTTAATCTCAATGACACACGGCTCCATTATTTCACTCCGCAGTTCAATCGACAGTCATCCGAGTACACTGCAGACGCTGAACCCGATAAAAAACGATACGATACGAACGATCTCTGCATTAGGCTTTGAGCTGCTTCCGCATTAGCCAAATTCAAAAGATTGTTCGTTGGAAAGAAATTTTGGCCGAATGATCGCTGAAATTGAGGCCTTCTTTCTAACTTAAGACAAATCGTTCTACAGAAATGGTATCGAAAATTAAAGGTACAAAGACCCTCACCGTTGAAGGGAAATGTATTGAGTATAAAAACTGGTTTTGCTAATAAAATGTGTTTTAATATGATAGTCCGGGGACTTTTTATTGACTTGTTAAACGCGAACTAGTCTCTCGGTTTTTGAGATAACGATCTGAAAATTTGAAGCCACCATTTCTCACCAATCTTCGAAGAAATTGTTTTGATTCGATCTTCATATCATATGTTGGCCATACACACGGCCAGTCGTAATAAGGTGTTGTATGGAAAGCTTTTTCATTCGACGGGATATCTTCGCGAAAATTTGGCATTCGTTATTGTTTAAGGCCGTGATGTAATCTCCGAGAAAATGGTTTCGATCCAATCACTAGAGCATATGGCTGCCATATAAACTGTCCGATCTAAGTTTTTATAAGGAATCTTCTGCATCTGTGAAGGGCAAGAAAATTAAAGTTTTTCCCTTGTTTTGTATAATTCTATATTTTTCTAAAGTCGGAAAGCGAACTTAGAACTTTCTGGCAGTCGCCGCACACTGGACGCACTCAGCCACTGAATAATGGTGGACAGCGACCGATTGCTGCATAATAAAAGTAAAAAGCACTTTTTAATAAGACAAATGATTGGGTATCAACCTCATTGGAACTAAGTAACGAGTAAAACTATAATTATGTTACATCCGCTGTTGTCGTCATTGTGGCGTGTTCTGTTGAACGTAAATATTGTAATAAACGTTGCTGCCAGCTGCGGCATTGCAATGCCCAAGTTAGGAACGCAGATCGCCACGCGGCTCATTCAATGAGCCAAGAGAGCTGAACGCAGACACTTGCTGATCACATACACAGACATATACATACAAACTCATACATCAGCAGTGAGGCCACTTTGTAATTGGGCTGACTGCGGCTAGTTCTGGTGAAGGCTTTCCTTCACTTCGCCGCAACCAATTGTAGGTGTCACGCGTGACAATGATAAAGTGGACTTGCGCTTGCCAAAGCTACAAGCTGCTCTTCTTTTCGTGCGAGCTTCTTTTTTTTCGCTTTACTCTAAGTTATTATAACAAATTACTGCATTGAGTACAAACGATTTAGAATGCTACGACATCAATTTGATTGTCGTCAGTGAAGAAATGAAAATGCGTTTGCGCATTGTTGGCCATTATTATTAATTTGTTATTGTTGTTCTTGGTTTTATATTCCTGTACATGTATGTTGCTGCGCACTATGCCAATAGCTGTTCCTTGTTCATCATTGGCTTATTGATTGTTTCGCTGCTTATTTATATTGCTGCTACTGTTATTTCGTCTGACAATTTGGCCGCTTGGCGCTTTTGTGCTCGCCATTTACCCACATAAATATGTAAAGACATACATACAGGGTTTGTCCGGAAAGTAATAGGACTGAGTCGATTAAAAAAAAGATCTTGGACCCACGGTCACGGAAGGCGTTCTCCCGAATAGCCTTGAGAGCCGAGATGCATACTGCTTGGATCCTCTCAGTCATCTCAGAATGCTTGACTTTCATCGGCCTTTTCAGGCAAGGAAACACAAAAAGTCTGGAGGGGCTCCATCTGGGCTGTAGGGTGGCTGCGGAACCATTGGATACCGGTCTTGGTTAGGTAGCTGTTCGCAAGAAAGCGGCGTAAGCCGGTGCGTTGTAGTGGTGCAGCTTCCAATCGGCTGCGATGTCTTGTTGGACCTGATTGACCTTCGTTTGAGTCTATTGAGGGCTTCCACGTAAAACTTGGCGTTAACGGTTTGTCCAAGAGGAACAAATTCATGGTGGATGATACCTTTGATGTCAATAAAAAAAAGAGTGAGCATTGTTTTCACTTTGGAGTTCCTCTCTCTTCCTTTTTTTGGAAGAGGAAATGCCGGCGTGTGCCATTGGGAAAATTGCGTATTTGTTTTCTTGCTAAAGCAATGTCTGGCTAAGCTTGCTTGATCATATCAAACGTCTCTGCGGCAGATTTGCCGAGTCTCTCTCTGAATTTAATCGCGTACCTCTGCTCTAACGAACGCTGCATTTTCGGCTTGCACCACTCCCAGAAACACGTCGGGCGAAAATGTTTGTCCTGACTCTACAGGTGCTCGGAGACAACTGACCAGCCGCTCATTCGTTAGCTAGGAACACTCTCTACCGAATCCGGTCGGTGCGTATAGATACGAAATACAGTCGCGGCGGAAGAATATCAGTCATTACTTTCTGGACAAGCCCTGTACAGCGTTAATAGTTGTAGCTTTTTTAATGTTGCAGCGCTTTCCTATTTCCACTAAGAATTCCAATAAGAATATGAGTGTGCTTGAAGCTTTATCGATTGTTTGCGGTGAACAACGTCGCGGGAGCAACAGCAACAACGGCATTCAGAAAAGCCAACAATATCGATTGATTGTAATCATTATAATTTGTTATTTATTTCTATTGAATATTATTGTTTCTCCGGTGTCTTTGCGCTGCTTTGTTGTGGTCTTCTTTGGCTTTTTCTTACCTTCGCCGCACGCGAAATTGTGCATTGCCGTTCCTTTGATAACTTTTCTTTAGTTTGCCACTATTTCTGCTTCTTCTTGCTTTTCTTCCTCAATTCGGTGTTTTTCTCGTCCCTGTAATTCGTTTCGCGTCAATTCGCCTCGGCGTGATTGTTAAGTGCCATTAAATCAGTGGTGCAAATTGGTTTTTGATTTATTGGTTAAAAGGTTCTTGATCATTATTATTTGCTGTGTGTTTATTTATTTTATTTATTAGCTGATTTTCGGTTGCTAACACATATATGTATGTATGTAGTATGCGGGTGTTTATTGAATTTCATTACTATTATCTATATTTGGAAAAACAACATGTACGACGTGTGCAGAGTAACCTTTAATTTATACGCATCGATACATGACAGTGCAAGAGATTTGGTTTATTTGGGCGGTATATATTTTATTTTAGTTAAAACATTTTTTCTAATTTGTCTAAATCTTCCCGCAGAACAAACGCTCAAAGACAAGCCGAGCGTAAATGCGCGTGCAGGGTAAATAAAATGCGCTCTGCTCGGTTTTAAGCGTCCACTCTCCGGGCACCCTTAGTGATATTCACTCGCAATATATCGACACTTAATGGTATTACGGGTGAAAATAGGGCACTTGTCTGTATTAACTTCTTATATCATTTAGTTATCACTAGGTCATAGATCAAATTTCTGAGTCCTTATAAAAGCTTATCCATTTCGAGGTTTCGAAAAAACATAGAAACTTCAAATTTTATAAGGAATGTTTCCTATCATTCGAAGAACATTCTCTGGGACCGTTGAGTCCAATTTTCGATGACTCGTTCAACTGTTTCGACTGGCTAGCTGGCTAACGACAACAGTGATGTTTTGCTCCAAGGCTTGCGACGTTGTCCGCATAGACGGTGTGATATCACACGATCTTGGTGACCAAATGACCGGCCCAAAACATGAAACTTTTATCTGCTTACCGAAATGTTCTCGCAATAAATCCATTGATTGATGCTAGTTATGGGAAGTGGCGCCATCTTGTTGAAACCAAATGTCACCGACATCACGAATTTCAATTTCAGGCATTAAATAATCAGTTATTATGTCGCAACAACTGTCGCCATTGACGGTTGCGTTTTCACCGACATCATTTTTGAAGAAAAATGGACCGATGATTCCACCAAGCCACAAACTACACCAAACCATTGTTTTTCTGCATGAAATGGCAGCCCTTGAAATTATTCAAGCTGCTGTTCGTTCCAAATGCGGCAAGCTTGTTTATTAACATCCTCATTGAGCCAGAAATGGTCCTCATTACTGAACAAAATTTGGCGCGAAAACGACGAATCTTTTTGGAACTTTTCGTGAGCCCACAGAGCGAAGGTCGAGCGGCTTCAGTTCTTGCACAAGCTGTGTTTTGTACGCCATTGACTAACCACGGTCTTTGTGGATATTCTCAGCTACGGCTGCTATATTTTCTTATTTCGATCGGTCTAACATCGGAATTTTTCCAAATAAGTTCGCAAAGCACAATAATGACATCGGGGCAGATCGCAGACGACCTTATAGTGGTAGCAGTAGGTAAACAATTTGATGACCTGCAAAATAAATGTAATGAATATATAAATGGTCTACGCCAATGGTTTTCTTTCAAGAGTTTGGAACTGGCTCAACAGAAAACAAAAGTATTGCTCATAAGCACCAGGAAAATTGAGAAAAATATAACTTTCACTATAGGGGAGTGTGCGATTACTTCATAAGCCATAATTGGAGTATTTATGGGTAATATCGGACTCCAAGCTGAAATCCAAGCAGCACTTGGCAAACATAGCAAATAAAGCAAATAAAATTTATAACGCCTTATCAAGAATGATGGCAAATAGAGGCTGTGTGCGCTCCAGCCGCCGACTTCTAATCGCAAAAGCTATAAGCTCAGTTACACTATATGCAGCTCCAGTATGGATACAGGCACTACACATAAAAGCGTATGCCAAACCAATAAATGCGGTGCATAGACTCTCAGCAATAAGAGTAATAAGTGTTTTCCGAACTATGTCCAGCGAAGCATCTGAAGTACTAGCTAGTATGCTGCACATAGACATCCAGGGTGACGAGCTCACGAGATTATATGAGCTATCAGCGCCAATTACAGAAATTCAAAAGAAAGAAGAGAGAAAGAAGAGCATAACTATATGGCAGCAACGGTGGCAAACCTCAACTAAAGGACGGTGGACCCACAGATTTATACCTGACATCCATACGTGGATAAGTAGAGAACATGGGGACCTGGTTTTCCAGCTGACTCAAATATTAAGCGTGCATGGGTGTTTCAAAGGCTATATATGCAAATTTGAAAATGATGTCTGTCCATATTGTTCGATGTATACGAATTCAATAGAAGACTCTGAAAACGTGTTTTCTATTCTCCCCGGTTTCTAAACGTAAGGGTAAAGTTAGAAACTGCCCTAGGTGGTAGCCAACCGGTGGAAAATTTGACTGCACTTATGTGTCAGTCCTCTGAGAAGTGGAAAGCTTTTTACGAAGCAGCAACTCTCATCATGACTAAATTAAGACAGTTAGAGCAGAATAAGCATCAGTCCGTCCGCGCTACAGATGAGACGTAAAATGTCTTGTCACTCCCATGAAATACCTTATCTTTTGGTTCCGTGGGAGAGTCTTGAGTTCGAAGTAGGCTAGGTTTAGCGGATTAAAGTCCCGCACTCCCGCTTTCGATGCTTCCTTCTACTATAAAAAAAAGGCAGCTCTCTCATAAAAGGCATCTTTTGTTATATCGTCTTTCTCTTTCGTCGGATCGTGGGTACAAATTAATGATATGTTGAATAGCTTTGCTTTGATGCAGATAGTGGCTATACGTTCATCCACCTTAGTAAATACCAGGACTCAACATCAACCAAGCGGGGAACGGCACGATTCTAATTAATGAACCAGACATATCAGGTACATGATCTTACATCATAGATCTTATTACGTTTATCAAATGTGGGGCTCTCAACTGATTCCGTTAAGTTTTTTTCATTGGAGTAGGTTTCTACATGGTGATCACCATACGCAGCGCACTGTATCGTTAGGTGAAATTTTGTACATATTTATATATATAGCGAGATACTTACTTCAAGGCTGACTCCACGCGGTCGTATCTCTGGAGAACAGACGCTGCAATTAGACTTCCGCGAACTCTTAACTGGAGATGTAGGAGTAACTCCACTGAAGTTTCTCTCTTTTAAATGTGACGCAAGACACCACATGGAGTGGAAAATGCATCTAACACAATGATGGCTCACATTTCCAAGATGCCTGTCAAAAAAGCAAGAGTATGTATTGAGTACAGCCCTGCGCAGATACATTCCATTGCACCCCTGCACCGTTTTGAATGATTTAATAAGGCTGGATACGAAAAGAATCTCAATTTATGGGTGCCACAGTTGACGGAAAAAAACTCATAGGTTCGTATCAGAAGTGGTGATATAAATTGGATCATTTTCGACTTTAGGCCACGCGTATCGACATTAGCTCGCCAGAAGCTCATGGTGCTTGTTTGGTAAGTTCTTATGAGTCCAAACGACTGAGGGATGGAAAATCTTTCATAAACAATAAGCACATGCATTTGAAGTTATTAAACTTCTCTTACTGGATTAAAGAGCTTTCATGAGCTTTTTTTCTCTGGATTAAATAGGTTTTAAATACAGTTCAAACTTTAAGATATTTTTCTGGTTATTAATGATGGTTTTTAGAAAACGATGTCATATATACTTTCAAGCTTCAAGCTTCTTTGTTTTACTTCATAAAAATCTTGGCGCTTTGTATTTTATTTTCCGAAATAAATTATTTAAAAGCTTACAGTTCAGCTCTAAATATATGTAGGCTTTAAAGCGTGGTTAACTGTATTAAAGAGCTTTCACAAAAAAATTATTTCTCTATGCTAATGAGCTTTCGTAAAAAGCTTTCAAATATGCTTGTAGTCTTCATTCCGTCGATATGTATGGTAATATTCTTATTACTCTCACGGTTTTTTTTATTTTTCTCATAGTTTCCAAAGAATTTCGTAGTTTCCTTATATCTGTATGTGAAAGCTTTCAAGCATATTTTTAATTGATTTACAAATATGTACACTCATACGCACATTTGCATATCCAGCATTACCTGCTCAGCAAAAAATAAACTCCAGAAGCCACTCAACAACTTGCATGAAACGGAAAGGAAAAAATAAAATAAAAGTAATATAATTAATGCCATAAAACTAGCAACCAGGAAAAGTGATTCCACGCCGAAACCGCTATAATGAAGATTAAATAAATCGCATTTAAGAAGAAAGTTCTTTAAAAACTCGTAAAAGCGGAAAGCAATCGGAAAGCGCCATAACCTTTGCTACTTACACAGCATCAGCACGCCGGCGTGCACCGCACAACTGCTGCCGCAACCGCGGTGTTAACGGCTAATGTTGCAGATTATTACGTTAATCGAAAGTTGCTGCCGCCGGCGAAATTGCTGTCGCAGTATCGTTTACCCACATTCAAATGCGACAGCCAACACGATTCGGACATAAAGTCGCGGCAACAGTAAAACTGACATTTTTCAAAATAAACACACACACACACGCAAGTTTAAGAAGACAATACAGAAATTTGCGAACACACACACATACATTTATAACTACATTTATACAAGCATACACATATACATATACGTCTAGTTTATAAAATTAGACGCACACACACATAGGCGCACAGCCAGCAAATGTTGAAAGGTAGCAGTCAACTTAACTACCCAGCGGACTGACGGACGGACAGCATAAGCTTGTGATGCTAATGCGAAATCTCAGCGACGACAGCTGCGCTAACGGCGACTGATGAGATGAAATCGCCGAAATTTGATGAAATGAAGACAAAAGCATAAAAATAACGAGTGTCAAAGCACTTTTGTACGGCAAACAATAAAAAAACAGCAAAGGAAAGCGCGAAATAAAAAAGTTCCGTTGTTTGTCACAAGAAATACGTAAGTAAAATATTTACAACGCGGAAAGGCAATAAAACGAAAGTAGTTCTGCAATGCGCAACGCAATTAAGTTGTTAAAGCACAGACTCATGCATCTCGGTATAACGAGCGCAGCGCTTCGGCTGGTTGTACGCAACGCATATCCCTCAGGGAAATTTATTTAATTCTATCGATTTGCTGTACTTCTATGTAATGGGGAATTTCAAACAACAGTCAACTTCGGTTATGACCAATCCTAAAACGATTTCGGGCAAGCGACGATTAAATTCCAGCCAATGAGCCTAATTTTCTACCAGTTTTTGCAGGAATTGTAGAATATTCTCTTCCAAGGCGTAATCGTCTCGAGATGATCTGCGTCGACAAGCGACTTCACTTAAGCCAAAGAATAGTCCAGCAGCGTTAGATTGGCCATTGAATATTGCCTTCAATATTGGGAAAAAGGCAACATAGGCAAGGGCGTAGGGTTAAGCATCTATGCTTATGCTTCTGATGGCTTCAAACTAGATGACCGAGTGGGAGGTTGTGTCTTTTCTGCTAAACTAGATACCAAACGTGACTTCCAAGCGTAGATCACAGAAACTAAAAAAAATCTTTGCTCTGACAAGGTCTGTGCTCACAACAAGGAATATACCTACATATAACTTATATACATATAGCCAGGCAGCTTTGGGATCACTGAAGTCTCTTAGGGTTTCGTCTAACTGTGAAGCAATTAAATTAGCCAGATCAGGCCCTAGCCTACAATCAGATTCCGGAAAAGAGGGAATTTTATACCTCTGACTACTTGAAGTTGTCTAATGGAAAAATATATTATAAATTTATCTGAGTCTCTGGAATCAATCTCTGACTTGCGCATGAAGCAGGATTAGGGACGTCTTGCAATGATTGTTGTAGGAGCTGTTGGGAGGTAGAAGAGGTGGAAACTACCAAACATCTTCTATGCGAAAGCTTCTTAGCGTAAAGGAAAATAATCGCATCGATCAAGTCCCGTAAGTTACTGTGAATGGGACTCACAACAGCTCAATGATAACCAAATATTTTTGGCATGAACAGGAGGAGCCAAAAGCAACAGAGCGCATGTCACAATCGATTTATTGAAAACCATGTTTGGTGAACAAAATGGCCTGACATGGTGCTTTTATTGAGCTTATCGAACTGAAAATAGGCTGTTTAGAAGTTTATTAGTACCATCTGATCAAATTTGATTTTGGGGTGTCTAATTTATCACGAACACACGCATTAGGTGAAGGTCGCGAAGTCATCAAAAATTTCCCCTATCTAAGGCCATTGGTTTTCAGAAAATGCAAAAGAACAGCTGGTACGACGAGGAGTGCCGTGTCGCAGCGGAAGAAAACAGGCTGCCTACCTCGCAACGTTACGATCGACCACAACACGTGCGGGATGGGATAGATACCGAGAGTTGAAGAGGGAAGCGAGACGCATTTGTAGACAGAAAAAGAAAGAGGCCGAAATGCTTGAGTATCAAGAACTTGATAAGCTGGCCGACAGGGCTAATGCTCGAAAATTATTCGAAAAAATGCGGCGGCTAACAGAAGGTTTTACGACCGGAGCAGACTCCTGTAGAACCCCCAAAGGTGATCTGGTCACCGATGCCCAGAGCATACTTAAATTATGGAGGGAAGACTTCTCCAGCCTGCTGAATGATAGTGAACACATAACACCAGGAGAAGGCGAACCCGATACCCCAATCGATGACGATGGAGCAGACGTTCCATTGCCCGACCATGAAGAAGTTCGAATAGCAATTTCCCGTCTGAAAAACAACAAAGCGGCGAGGGCCAATGGATTGCCGGCCGAGCTATTCAAATACGGTGGCGAAGAACTGATAAGGAGGATGCATCAGCTTCTTTGTAGAATATGGTCGGACGAATGTATGCCCAACGATTGGAGTTTAAGTGTGTTCTGTCCAATCCGCAAAAAGGGAAACCCCACAATCTGTGCCAACTACAGTGGGAAAGGTCTCCTCAACATCGCATATAAGGTTCTAACGAGCGTATTGTGTGAAAG
The DNA here is from genome assembly GCF_023373825.1 of Bactrocera dorsalis. Classification (NCBI taxonomy): domain Eukaryota; kingdom Metazoa; phylum Arthropoda; class Insecta; order Diptera; family Tephritidae; genus Bactrocera; species Bactrocera dorsalis. Next base: position 59,193,202 of record NC_064305.1, read on the forward strand.
ATTAAAACCCAGCACCAACGAACTGATTGGACCTTATTAGTGTGGCTTTAGGTCTGAAAAATTAACAACTGACCAGATATTCACCATGCGCGAAATCTTGGAAAAGACCCGTGAAAGTAGAATCGACACACACCACCTCCTCGTCGATTTCAAAGCTGCTTTCGACAGCACGAGAAGGAGCTGACTTTATGCCGCGATGTCTGAATTTGGTATCCCAGCAAACTAATACGGCTGTGTAAACTGACGTTGAGCAACGCCAAAAGCTCCGTCAGGATCGCGAATACTAAACGAGGTTTCAGATAAAGCGCCTTCCTATCGTGCGACTTCTTCAACATTCTGCTGGAGAGAATTCGAGCTGCAGAACTTAATCTAGCGATACAATCTATTATAAGAGTGCACAGCTGCTGGCGTATGCCGATGATATTGATATCATCGTCCTCAACACCCGCGCCGTTAGTTCTGCTTCCTCCAGACTGGAGGAGGAATCAAAGCAAATGGGTCTGGCTGTAAACGAGGGCAAGACGTCGCACTCCCGACTTGGCTCTCACGTCACTGTTGACAGTCATAACTTTGAAGTTGTAGATAGTTTTCGTATATTTGGGAACAAGTTGTGTGTGAGGCTGTTTTTTACCTGAGTAAACCTATGGAACCCCTTAAATGAATGCTATTTTGATGGAGAATAATATGAATTTAGTATAGCTAGTTCTCGTTTATGACAGGCCGGGTCAAATTTGATCAGATTGCACTAAGATTATAACCGATAAAATTCAGTTTTGTCTGCACCGATCCTAATATTTTTTAACTTTTACAGCCAAATATTAATAAATTGTCTATTAATTATCAATCTTCACGTCAACAGTTTTAATCTAATACAATGAATATAATTAAAAAGTTTCTACTGATTCAAGGTTATTGCACTTTTAATTGTCTAAATTCAAACATCTCTAAGGTAAGTAGTTATTTATAATTGAAGCCAGTTTTAATTATATGCGGTAGCCAAATTAGCGATATATACCGTTATAGGCATCTCACTTCGCAACCACAGAATTCACTGAACTCTAAATGATGAGTACTTTGTAATTGGCAGAATTATGCAAATAAAACGTCCTCTTCACATAATAATGTATAATTGCGTATTTCGATTTCACTTTCAAAAGTCTTGTACTTAGCTGGGTATTATGGACATGTGTGGATATGTGCGCAAATATCAAGTACGAAATCAATGCTTGGATTTAATATGGCGCGCATGGCAGCTGGTTTAAAATATGAATTTATTTATATAAAAATAATATTTTGCACACACCTACATAAATATGTTAGGGCGTGCAAGTATTACGTGTTGTTGAAATTTTTAAGTAACATTCCATTGGTTTATATAGAACAAGAATTTCAAAGGATTTCTATTTTTGAAGTCTAAAATAACAATATTAAAATTTCTTTAGAAAAATTTCCCCAAAATTTTCTTAATAGCAAGCAAATTGGAACTGCCCTTATGCCTGGATACATGCTATCTATCTTAATGCTTGGCAGTTTTGATGCTTTTCGCCAGACCTAATTAGTCACGTAGAAATTATGTTGGCTTAATAATGCAACAGCGCAAGCAAATGTCTTCGTAATGCCAAATGATGTATGAACTCGGGCACATAATGTACACAAATGCTTACCTAGACAGTGATGGGAGGTCGGAAGCAAAGACGTTGAGTACACACACACACACATACAAACTAAATAAATAATAATGTGAAGGCATGCATTGAGCTTTGTGTGACTTGCAGGCTTTGCTGATATGTTTACATTTCTCCATGTGAGTGTGTCGGTGTGTGTGTGCAGTTAGGTCTGTTGGTAGGCGTTGTATGGCCCACGGATGTATGAGGTGGCCTTTGGCATACTTCAAGGAAAATAAATTAACTTTATAAGCTGCTAGTCATACATATATACTAACACACTTATATTAATACCGGCGTGTGCGCTCTAGAGATGCTGTTATGTGTACTCTTCATGTATGTAAATGCTATAATTATGAATTCGTCGAATATAATTAAAACAAAAATGTAGTTCTGATATCTTTATTGATTTTCAGTGCCTTTGCAGGCGTGACTGTAGATAATATATTATTAATATAATACCAAAATTATTCAAGCCCCTAGGTTCTGAATATGTGGACCCATTACCTATATTTGACTTTTTAATCAAAGTATCAGTCAATGTATGTGATATATAATTGAAGTTTGGAAAGAACCTTTACTGACAATTTTATTTCTGTGTGTTAGCAATGGGTTGAATCAGGGCAATACTTTCCTTTCTTCCCATATACCTAATACAATACCATCGCTCTAGCTTGTCTAGTTCGCCGGCTGCGTCAATTTGAGTAGACGTGTGTTTGTAGTGCTTGTCACGAAAATGGAAAAACAAAATCAAGAGCTAGGCATCGCGATAAAATTTTGCACCAGATTGGGCGAAACAGCTTCGAAAACGTATGCTAAAATTGTAAGAGTGTATGGTGATAGCGCTCTTAGTCGTGCCCAGGTGTTTCGATAGCACAACGAGTTTAAGGAGGGGCGTGAAACCGTGGAAGACGAGGCGCGGAGTGGGAGACCAGTCGAGGTGGGGAGTGACGCGAATGGAATCGTCCACAAAGAACTCGTTCCACCGGGAAAAAATGTGAAAAAAGTCTACTATTGCCAAGTTCTCGAAAGATTGCGAAAACGAGTCAACAGGGTGCGCCCAGACATCGCTCGTAACTGGATCCTTCATCACGACAACGCGCCGTGCCACACCGCCCTCCTCCGTGTTCCAGTATTTGGCCTCTAAAGGCAACAGTCGCCTTACTCGCCCGACATGTCACCCTGTGACTTTTTTTGTTTCCTAAAACAAAATCGGTGGTCAAAGGAATCCATTTTGAGTCGATTACGGACATCCAGGCGGCCGTGACGAGGGTATTCGCGGACATCTCAGTCGAAGCGTTCCTGAAATGTTACGAAGCATGGAAAACGCTGTATAGGTGCCCAAGGCGACTACTTTGAAGGGGATGGCAGAGGTGTAGAATAATTTTCAAATATACGGGTTTTATGGAATTAGTCTCATTACTTAATTGCCATACCTCGTATATCCGTCAATATGTGAGTTATATTAATAAAACTGAGAGAGAACGTGTTGTTCTTAAAATGTATCTTTGTGCTTAGATTGAATAAAATTGGGTGAAAATTCGCCCCATTTGATTAACAAACCTTATATGCCTGGAGGTATTTTCCTGACTTGCAGGTCGCAAGAGAATGAAATGTTCGGCTACAACCAAATTTAGATCTTCCTTACATGTTATTGATATTATTGTTTGTGGTTCCGGATCTAAGTTTTTGGTCACTCCTGCTGTAAATCATCAGAACCTATATATTTATTATAAATGTGTTTATTTCAGATATGTGGTTTCAATCAGACTGTTGGCCTAATTTTCTTCCACTGTTTGCAGCAATTTGGACCGTATATCAGCAACAGCGAGCACAAAATTCTCTTCAAAAGGGTTAATGAAATCGGGCTATTCTGCGCAGAGAAATACCTTCACATAACCCCAAAAATATAGTTCATCAGAGTTAAATCGCACGATCTTGTAGTCCATGCCACAGGCCCATGATTGGTTGTGAAGCATATAGCGCCAAAAAATTAAAAAAAAAAAAACATTTATTCCATTCACTCATAGAGCACTTTTGAAGGAGTATCAAGTTTTTTGCCTTTTAACGAACCCATTCAACAAAAACTGAAATTGAAAAAATTTTCTTGTTAAAATTCCGATCGTTTATCTCGTTTTGAGCCCAATCAGCGAACGTGCGATTGTCTTTCGGCTTAAAATTTTTGTGCGAGTTGAATTTTGTAAGCACGTGATCCAAGATCCTTCCTAAATTTTCTATAAAGTGGATGAAACAGCGACAATTGTTGCGCACGATGACGGATATCCCTCGGTATTCTCTCTGAGGATGAGCATTATCCACTAGAGTGAAAGTGGCACAAATCTTGAATCTTTTCAGGTTGTTCTTCGTTCTAAATGCTGCAAATTTGCTTGCTTACACACGCATTAGGCTAGAAATGGACCTCTTCGCCGAAAAAAATGTTGCTCGAAAACATCACGTCTTCTTGGAACTGTTCAAGAGCCCATAAAGCGAAGAGCGGAAGGTCAGTGTTTGAATAAGCTATATTTTATACTTTTTCCATTTAAGATCTAAACGCAAAATGTGCCAAGTAGTTTCATACGTCAGTCTGAATTGCTACGAATGGCGCGAATCGACTTTTCATGGTCTTCGACTTCACTCTCAGCTACGGCTGCTATTTTTTCTTCACTGCGTGCCGGATGGTCGAATTCGGTCGAATATTGTTAAATTATGAAAGCTGGTTCTCAAGTTGGGTGATGGTATAGCGAAGGGTACGCTCAGAAAGTCGATTTTGTCGTTGTTCAGGCGCAAGTCTTTCGATGATGAAATACCAGACAATACTGAGCAAAAATAACATGTCGGCTTGACACGATTCACGCGTGATCTATCAAAAAAGGCTTTTGAAAGAAATATCTTTACTTGGATCAGCCGTTATTAGGTAACGGGTGATTTTTTTGAGGTTAGGATTTTCATGCATTAGTATTTGACAGATCACGTGGGATTTCAGACATGGTGTCAAAGAGAAAGATGCTCAGTATGCTTTGACATTTCATCATGAATAGACTTACTAACGAGCAACGCTTGCAAATCATTGAATTTTATTACCAAAATCAGTGTTCGGTTCGAAATGTGTTTCGCGCTTTTTTATCGACAAATTTTGTTCAGCGATGAGCCTCATTTCTGGTTGAATGGCTACGTAAATAAGCAAAATTGCCGCATTTGGGGTGAAGAGCAACCAGAAGCCGTTCAAGAACTGCCCATGCATCCCGAAAAATGCACTGTTTGGTGTGGTTTGTACGCTGGTGGAATCATTGGACCGTATTTTTTCAAAGATGCTGTTGGACGCAACGTTACGGTGAATGGCGATCGCTATCGTTCGATGCTAACAAACTTTTTGTTGCCAAAAATGGAAGAACTGCGCTACATGCCACACAGCTCGCGATTCTATGGCCATTTTGAGGGAAAACTTCGGACAACAATTCATCTCTGGCCACCAAGATCATGCGATTTAACGCCTTTAGACTATTTTTTGTGGGGCTACGTCAAGTCTAAAGTCTACAGAAATAAGCCAGCAACTATTCCAGCTTTGGAAGACAACATTTCCGAAGAAATTCGGGCTATTCCGGCCGAAATGCTCGAAAAAGTTGCCCAAAATTGGACTTTCCGAATGGACCACCTAAGGCCGCGGTCAACAAATCAAATTATCTTCAAAAAGTACGTTTCAAATAAATTGTCAGGAAAGGATTAACATTGACTGATATTTTCGGTAAAAAGTGAACTGTAAGTACTGGGGTCCAAATATTCGGTGTATTGGGTTTGCAGGTGCCCCATGTAACTGCAATCCCTTATGTCAAATAACAGTTCCTCATCTTAATTTGATGCTTCGCTATGTAACTTTATAAGTTTTTGCTTAATGGCATTTTGTAAGCATGGTAGCGGTTCGATTATATCTACCTGCAATACCTACCTTTACGATGCCTAGAAACATGTGTACCGAGTGTCAATATCTTAATATTTACTCAGATTACAGCTTGCAGGGATGGACGGAGAGTCAGCCTTATGTGATACAAACAACCGTTAGGAGCACAAAACTATTATACTCTGTGCAGCAACAAGTTACAAGACTAAATATATTGGGATGTCTCATCTTGTAGGCGCTTGAAAAAAAAAACTTAAAATTGATGCATAGCTTTAGAAGGGTTTAGGGATTAACATTTCTATGTCTTGCACTTTGCATTCCCATGGCACGACGGTGATATTATCCTTGATAACAGTGACCGTCGGCTTAACATTGGTTAAATATTTCCTCTCCAGTAATGGAACAGGTATGGGTTGAATTCAACTGCAGAAATACAGGAAATAATAAAGGAAATGAATCTGCAAAGAACAAAACTCTCGTCTCGGTAGTATTTACTTCTAAGCCGAAGTAAATCGGAAGTTATCTACGGAGCTCATCCTTCTTGACTGTCCCGCCTATTTGAAGTATGGGCTAAACAGTTTAAATCTCAAACATTCAGTCAACTACGTAAAGTAATAAAGGTAATAGAAATAGGTTTGTCCGAAATGTAATAGTACTAAGTCGATTTAAAAATATTTATTTAACCAATCGTTTAAATTCTTTAAAAACTTTCAAAATAGGGCTGTGTGTGGTTGGGGAAGCGTTGGGATGCCGATCTTGGTTAAGTAGCTGTTCACAAGAAAGGCAGTGTGAGCCGGGACGTTGTCGTGGTGCAACTTCCAATCGGTTGCAATGTCTTGTCGGACCTGATTGACCCTTCGTTTGAGTCTCTTGAGAACTCTCACGTAAAACTTGGCGTAGACGGTTTGTCCAGGAGGAACAAATTCATGGTGGACGATGTCTCTGATGTCACCAAAACACACCACTTCTTGCTAAAGCAACATCTGGGTAAGCCTGCTTGATCATACTTGTATCATACGTCTCTGTTGCAGATTTACCGAGTTTCACACAAAACTTAATCGCGTACTTCTGCTTTAACGAACGCTGCATTTTTGGCTTGCACCACTCCCAGAAACACGTCGCGCGAATATATTTGTGCTGACTCTCCAGATGCTCGGAGACAACTGACCAGCCGCTTGTTCGTTAGCTAGGAACGCTTTCCACCGAATCCAGTCGGTGCGCGGAAGAAAATCAGTCCTATTACTTTCCCGACAAACCCTGTATTTATGATGAGTTCAAAACGATTTGCGGGTTCATTGACTGGATACAAATAAAGCAGTTTACTACATCGCACATTTTGGAACAATTTTTTATGTCAGTCAACGTCAGCGCCCATTGCTCTCTTATTTTTATTGCTTTGCGTGACTTTTACTTTTAAATATTTTTTATTTTGATTGATCGATCTATTTGTGTACTCAAAATTTACAGGAAGACAAACCACAAATCCCACCAATTTCACTTTTCCTTTTGCGAATTTCGGCCTCATCAATTCAAGTGCGAAAGAAAAATAAAATAAATGAAAAAGACATCAAGATTAAATGTTGCCCACACGCACACATAAACATTCCGAGCGTGTGAGTGTGGGCATGTTCTATATTTCGACCGAGAAATAAATGGACTGCAATTACTGGGCACAGTTGGTGTGAACAAGATTCATGCTGAAGAACTTTCACGTTTTATAAACACGTACTTATACAATACAAATCTTCACACACTCACACACATACACTCATAGATAGACACATACATACATATGTAGTTGTAAGAAATTAGCGCAAAAGCAGCCACATCCAGCAACGACGAAAAAACGACAAATTGTTGAAGAAATTATTTCAAAATTTCTATATTTGTATATGCTTAACATGTGTCTTTGGTCATTTCTTCCTCTACTTCACCGCTTTTGTTTTGCTCAGCAAGAATTTTATGCGCGCTGCGTTAAACAAATTAACCGCTTTGCACTTTCGGCGGATTGTTATTGCCACAAATATTTCAACTCATTTATTTATGTGTGGTTCTGCTTTTTCCTTGTTGTTGTTGTTGTTTTTTGCTCGCTGGCTCTGCGTTTCGCCGTTGCCGTTGCGCGGGCGCTAACAACGTGACACGCATGCGCATGCGCCGCTTATGCGCGCACGCTTGGCACAGCTGTTGGCATGGCAGCTAATGCGTGCCCTCCGCCCAGGCCATTGTCCAAACCATTCAGCAATTAATCATCACGTTCATTACTTTAGAAAGTAAAAACTAACCAGTTCAACTGTTAATTCATCTTGCCATTTATTTCTACATACATACATGTGAACGTAAGTATGTAAATATGTGTGTGAGAATGTGTACCAGCTTGTGTGAAATAGCATAATTATATTTGTAGAATTCTAGCGCACTCGCTTATAAATTTGATTGGCGTGAAATGTGGAGCAAAATGATGAAAGCTCCATTAAATTAAATCAAAATGTGAAAAGACACGAGAATGCTCATTGAGAATGTCATTTCAGCAATTTCTGCATACTTTCTACAATTGTATCGATTAATTGTTGGCGGTTCTAGTTCTAAATTAGCGGAAATTCATTTGTAATAGCTATTATAAATGAATAATTTTTCCGCTCGCATGAAATGATGATTTTTGTGTGCACAATGTGTTCTTTCTAGCTTTGGTGAGAGTTGAAAAATAATTAGCTTTGCCAAGGCTCAACAAAGTTATCAATAATAAATTTTCTAGAGTATACTCGTGTATACAAAAATGACACGCAATCTGAACGATCGCAATAAAGTACTTGTATGGAAAAGTTATTAATTTTATGAAATATTCTCATCTAATTTCGGATGGGTTATTACTCAAAGCAACGGTGCAAACAGTGAAGAAATTTTGCAGATCGGGGCTCTATAGCGCATATCTGTCATAAAAACTGACCGATCAAAGTTCTTGCAAGCAATCTGTTGTAACTGATGATCCAAGTACAGCTACTATTTTCAATAGCCTTGTTTGAGAGATCGCTCATTAGTCTTGTCAAGCTGTCATGTAATTTTTTTTTCAGTTTTGTTGGGTATTTCATCGTGGAAAGACTTAATTTACAAATCGTTCAACTTTATTACGAAAATTCCCGTGCTGTAAAGAAAATGTTTTGCACGTTTCGTTCAAGCCGCTCAGCCGTAGCTGAGAGTGTACACGAAATCGTGGAGAGTCGATTCGGCGCCGTTCGCAGCAAGTCGGGACGTCGTTTGAAATGACTTGGCGGATTTTACGTCAAGATCTTAAATTGAAAGCATTATGAATACAGCTTGTGCGAGAACTGAAGTCACTCGACCTTCCCCGCATATGGGACGAAGATCAACCTGAAGGGATTCAAGAGCTGCTATTTCATTCAGAAAAAACAACGGTGTAGTTTGTGCGCCAGTGGAATCATCGGTCATATTTCTTCATAAATGATGCCGGTGAGAACGTAACCAGCAATGGCGATCGTCATCGCGCCGTGATAACCGACTATTTGATGTCGTAAATTGAAACTCGTGATCTCGGCGACATTTCTCACTCATGGCTTCATTTAATAAATTTATTGAGAGAGCACTTTGGTAACCAGATAACTTCACGTTTTGGGCTGGTTGATTGGCCGCCAAGATAATGTGATATTACACCATTGGACCTTTTCATTGAGGATATGCGGACCGAAATTGCTTCGATTCAGGTTTTGGGGCAAAACATGATGCATGTCATTCGCCAGGTACAAGTCGAAATGCTCCGTGTCATCGAAGATTGCCAAAGAATGTTCATTCGAATGATAATAAACATTCCCCACTAAATTTGAATTTTCTGCGTTTTTGTTAAGTAGCGAATCTCGAAATCGGTCTACCCTTATTAGTGAAAGGCATTACAGCTTCGAGATGATTTTTCAATGAAAGTTCGGCTTATTTTCAGGTTGTTGCTCAGCCTAAATCACGAACATACGATGATTCTGTTGATCACGCTGCTTCTGTTCTTGCGTTCATTTGATCTTTTAAGGTTATAGGCCAAGATCTTTTAGCAAAATTTGCCACAACCTCGTCACAGAAGTGCTCAACGCTTGAGACCGACATGTGAAAGACTGATTTGGGTCTTCCTCAATTAATGCGCTAGCGGCCGCCTTATTCTCGACCATATATTGGACGTAGCGCTCTTAAAGTTGAGGCCACTAAAAAAATGGTAAGCCTTACAAAAGAGAAATTTTTATATAATATGTATGCACGATATACAGTTTGTCAAGTAAGAGCGTGGTCGTGTTAATTTATAAAAAAAAATTATTTTATGAAACTTTCATGTTTATATATAGATTGACATTACAAATAATGATGCAATTTGGTCAATAATATGTCCAGTCACCACCTCCGTCGATAATTGCCTGGCATCTCTGAGGCATGCTTTCTACTAATTTGACTGCGTATTCTAGTGGAAAGAATCTCCAGATCCGACGAATTTCATAAAACAACTGCTTCAAAGTGTATGTGCGTCTTCCATGAAGCTTCTATTTAATATATGCCCACACATTTTCAATGGGGTTTGCATCGGGCGACTGCGACGGCCAATCCAATGTAACGATGCCAGATTGAGTTTTCCACTGAGTATAGAGCTTGCTGCGGTGTTTAGAATCGTTGTCCTCCTGCAGAATCCAATTTTTATTTTTTCTGATGAACTAACGTTTGGCAGATAGCAGTAAAGCCTTTTTGTAGATTTTTATCATTTTCTCGACATTTAGGTTTCAGTATGAAGGTACAAAGTGCCGAGTCCCAGCTTTGAAAAGCTTTTAAGCTTTTAAGATACACCTTTATTCAATGTTTTACGGTCCGCTGAACAAGCCTATTTGTGGAAGTTGACCAGGCTCGCGTGAGGACAGAACGTGCCCATACAGAAGATTCATCAGTAAAAATGACATTTTCAAAATCTCTATCAATATTCTCATGCACCCAAGCGATTTGCTTTGTCACAAGTTTTTCAGTAAACAGAGGCTTCTTCATAGTGTTGCGCCATTTCAGATCATGAGTATGAAGAAGGGTTCGAATAGTTTCGTAGGATATATCTAAACCTTTTGCCATTAAATTTGCTTGTCCTTGCCGCAGCGTTTAAGCAGGATGCGCGAAAACAGATTTACTATTCTCTTTTTTTTGTTTTTGTTCACTTTTCCTATCGAACCACGTTCTGGTAAATCATCGACATTTTTAGCCAGTTAGTGTCGCTGAATCCACTTTTGTAAAATAGCCTTCGACTTTATCATATATTTAGCAGCCGCTGATTGCGACATTTTGGGACCTTTCGGCTGGATGCAAAGGAACACAGCTTAGTAGCGCAACGCGTACTTAGCACTCATGTGCTTCTCTTTCAAAAGATCAACGACAACTGAACCTTTGTTGACATAGGATCAAGGGCAAAGCTTCCTTCTATCGGCTCGCGAAGGGATTAGAGTGAAATCTTTCATTAACTGCCGGTAAAGTCGACCACGCTCTTACTTGACAGACAGTATGTATTAAAAAAAAAGAATTAATTGTGGGATAGTAATTTGTATTGCAAGAAAGCATGTATTACAGGTAAGCCCTGTTGTGAAATTTTATAAAGCTCATATTTCAGTAGCTTAACCTTCCGAACCTTCGAAGTCCTAAAAATCATTAGTTATAATATTTTGAACTTTACCATTGGTTTAAACGTGGTTTTCTTAGAACAGCAATTGTCTTATGAGATATATTTAGTAAAGTCAAACCGGTGTAGCATAACCGTAACTAACTCCATATGGAAAGTGGGCATGGTAATCATTTAATTTATTTCTTGTCCACCAAAATATTTTACTTGCAAGACTCTAAACGAGACATCAGAAATATTTTTAATTGGATCAATTTCAAAATTTATAAGCCAATTTCATTGGAATCGGTAAATACATTGACCATTGATACAATGATACAATTTACTATATGCAAGTACACTGTGCGTCACCTGATTCTGCTGGTATTCGGATGCGACCCACTCGTTGGTTAGGCGGGTTATAATAATAGTACCAACCGGAAACTGGTTTTAAAATTAAATTACTTTTTGGAAATTCGCACTCCGCCATAATGCAACGATTCGCCCGCCGTCTTTTAACGTGTTTTTCTCAAAACTGTGTTTTTGAAGTCCGTTGGCAAGATTTCTCGAAAACTACTCAACCGATCGTCATGAAATGTTACACAGTTCTTTGAGATACAAGACCTGGACGAAGGATTTTTTCATTTTTCAAAGTCATTTTTATTTGAAAAAAAAAAATTTTGAAAAAATGCTGTTTTTTTACCCGAGGAAACCCATGTAACCCCTTAAAATATTGAAAAAAGATGATATGTGGTCACCTGCCTTCCCTGGAAAAAAGGTGGCATATTAATTTCTGCTTTGTTTAAAGGATAAGTAATTTTATTGTATAGGGTGATTTTTTAAGAGCTTGATAACTTTTTTTTAAAAAAAACGCATAAAATTTGCAAAATCTCATCGGTTCTTTATTTGAAACGTTAGATTGGTTCATGACATTTACTTTTTGAAGATAATTTCATTTAAATGTTGACCGCGGCTGCGTCTTAGGTGGTCCATTCGGAAAGTCCAATTTTGGGCAACTTTTTCGAGCATTTCGGCCGGAATAGCCCGAATTTCTTCGGAAATGTTGTCTTCCAAAGCTGGAATAGTTGCTGGCTTATTTCTGTAGACTTTAGACTTGACGTAGCCCCACAAAAAATAGTCTAAAGGCGTTAAATCGCATGATCTTGGTGGCCAACTTACGGGTCCATTCTTGAGATGAATTGTTGTCCGAAGTTTTCCCTCAAAATGGCCATAGAATCGCGAGCTGTGTGGCATGTAGCGCCATCTTGTTGAAACCACATGTCAACCAAGTTCAGTTCTTCCATTTTTGGCAACAAAAAGTTTGTTAGCATCGAACGATAGCGATCGCCATTCACCGTAACGTTGCGTCCAACAGCATCTTTGAAAAAATACGGTCCAATGATTCCACCAGCGTACAAACCACACCAAACAGTGCATTTTTCGGGATGCATGGGCAGTTCTTGAACGGCTTCTGGTTGCTCTTCACCCCAAATGCGGCAATTTTGCTTATTTACGTAGCCATTCAACCAGAAATGAGCCTCATCGCTGAACAAAATTTGTCGATAAAAAAGAAAAGAACCGAACACTGATTTTGGTAATAAAATTCAATGATTTGCAAGCGTTGCTCGTTAGTAAGTCTATTCATGATGAAATGTCAAAGCATACTGAGCATCTTTCTCTTTGACACCATGTCTGAAATCCCACGTGATCTGTCAAATACTAATGCATGAAAATCCTAACCTCAAAAAAATCACCCGTTAGCTTACCAAGTTTTAATAGAAAATAGAAAAAACCAATTAAACCTGCGGTGTGCTAACCTGATGAAGCGCAGTGTATATATAGTTTGAATGTTGAAAATTTCTTTGCTGGGCTGCCGCTCTCGTCCGGCACGTTTGCCTGATCCGTAACTAATCCTATTTGCCAGCCAATGTGGCGCACACCGCACACACACACACACACACACAAACAAATAGATTTTATGCTGTGGCTACTAATGAAGCAGCTCGTACATCAAAGCACCAGCAGATGCCACACACTACTTAACGCGATAAATAGCCAAAACGCTGGCACCTAGCGTGCTGGCAGTCGGCGTCGGTGTGCTGGGCGAGGGCTGGCTGCATCTGGTTGAGGCATTATGGCCAATTCAATGGCATTTGCTTCCAAATAAGACCCATTTAAATACGACGCATGCTGATACCAGCATTTGTGAAGCGTTTAGAAACGCGCTGCTCTATTACTGCTATGTATGTATGAGCGCATGTGCGTGTGTGTGCTTTTCATTTAGCCGGCGATTCGACCTGCTTTTTTGGCACACTCGTCAGATTTTCGCTGATTTACACATTTCTATTTACAAAATAGTTTCATTGCGCTTTTATGGCAATTATTCTATTATTGTTTTCCTTTTCACGTTTTTATGTGCTCGGCCGCGTGTGTGCGTAGTAGAATGCGTTTTTTTCTGTGCATTTGCCGGCGGAATCAATTAAGCGTTGCCAGTATTAAGCGACAGCTGTTACAATGCTACACCGCAAAGCGCTGCTGCCGCATTGTCCGCTAATGCGCGATGAGTTTGTTGCCGTTATTTACTTTTTGTTGGCAATGTTTTTCAGTTTAACTACTGTGTAACTGTTGTTGTGCGCATTGTATGCCTTTCATTTTCTGGGTAATTTTATAGCGACACACGCGCATAGATTTCTATACAGTCGTATATTTAACTTGTTGTTTTTTTTTGTAGTAACCAGAGAATTTGGACAATGTGCGAATTCATAAAAAGACATAAATTTTTTGTATTGTTGGTTAAATTACGCTTGTTTGTTTTAGTTTAAAACTTTATTTACGGCTCTAATGTACAATATATAGCATCATTTTAATTTGAATAATTTTGCAAAATTTAAATCAGGAATTTTTGTATTACAATTTTCTATAAACTGTGTTTGAATAACCAATTGAATCCTTTGTTAATAAAATTTGGCTGTGGAGTTACGAACACCAGTGGTGTACGATATTTGCCTACATAAATACGTACATATGTGTATCTGTTATATATTTGATCGGTCCTTCTTCTTTTTTAGCGTAGACAGCGCTCAGCGCGCCAGTCATTCTTCATTTTCGCTGTTCGGCGCCAATTGGAGATTCCAAGTTTAGCCAGGTCGTATCGATCTGATCTTTCCAACGGAGTGGAGGTCTTCCTCTCCTTCTGCTTCACGCGCCGGGTTCAACGTCGAATACTTTCAGAGCTGGAGTGTTTTCACCCATTCGGAAGGCATGACATTCCCAGCGTAGCCGTTGTCACTTAATTCGCTGAACAATGTCAATGTCGTTCTATATCTCATACAGCTCATCGTTTCATCGATTGTGATATTCGCCATTGTCAACATGCAAAGGACTATAAATCTTCCTTCTCATTAGATATTGTCATCGTCCATGCATCTGCACCATATAGCAGGATGGGGATAATGAGTGACTTGTAGAATTTGGTGTTTGTTCTTCGAGATAGGAATTTACTTCTCAGTTGCGTACTCATTACGAAGTAGCACATTTTGGCAAGAAATATTCTGCATTGCATTTCGATGTTGACGTTGTTGTTGGTGTTATCACAACTATAAAATTTGTAGCATGGGTTTTTCTCACGAGCATATTGTAAATTTCCGACCACAAATCCTTCAATAATACATACAATTATATTTGTAGTTATGTACAGTCTAGCTTACATTCTCCTCCAATATCTCAAGTGGTTGAGGAGTTTATTTGTCACAGAGCATTTGATCAAAAGAAACTGCAGTTTATCGACCCCGTCTATTGATAACCAGTTGAAAGAGTATATTATTCGAAAACCAGATCGTCAGGGTGAGGTCGGGAAAACACTAAGAGGAAATCATCTGCGCTCTGAAAGTGGAATGCTTTCGCTTCTTTGTGCCCAGTTGACTTACTTAAAACGTTTTCCATTTCAAACTTTTACTTTTAATTTTACAAATCAAGAACCAATCAATATATACGGGCAAAACAATTCATGAATAGTGTCTTAGGGGTGTACCATCCTATTACTGAAAATTGTCCAAATCGAACCAAAACTGTTCAAGCCTCCAAGTACCGATTATTTGCACTTAATGTTTAAAGTCGTCTTTTGACCAATAATATTGGTGAATGTCTAAGATATATAATTGAAATTCACAGAGAATCCTTTCCAGATAGTAGAATGGTTAAGTATCAAAAATGGATTGAATTGGGTCAATACTTTCCTTAGATTTTCGAACTTCCGTGTGGCTTTATATCTCATATATCTAGATCGTGGTTTATTCGTAACAGCTTACTTTTGAGTCTAAACTAGATGAAATCGGATGAAATCTTGCCTTAGTCCCCAAATACTAATATCACAATTTTCGAACATCTGAAACTCGGGGAGCATGTTAACAGTATGTGGTATTGCCAAAAATTGATAAAGACCTTCAATACATTCTTGGGACTCCATAATTCTAATATATTTCACAATAATTACCCCCATTTCCATTTTCGTTACACTAGCAAGCCGCATGGCGAATGTATAATTCAGGTTGTTAGTTACATACATATATATTTGTAAAATTGCTCGAAAATATTGTATGTTTCAGATCTTCGTCCTTAACCCTACATTTCTAAATATAATGAATTCCGATCTTCTGGTTAACGTTTTTTGCATCAACTCAATATAATAAGTTTATATTTAGCCCTGAGTTCATATCACATACATATATCTCATATTGAGGGTGATTTAAGTATAATTTTTTTGCTGACGGGAAGTAAAATATAGTAATAGTACTTTCCGTAGTGATGTAGTAAAGCACGTGAGACGAGAATTGATAACAAAAAAAAATGTTGGCAATCAATTTAGCATAGAGTGATACGACTCATATACGTTTGGCTCGATAATTTGTCGACATTTCATAGGAAATTTCAAAACGACACTCTCAATAAACTAAGGCAGTCGATAAAGCTGACCACTTCTGGATGATTGCATAGTAACAGTAAAGGTAGGAATAAGGAGTTTGGCATGTAGCTAAGCAACTGAGAGCAGATGTTTAACTGAAAATCCCTAAAAATATATAGAAATACCTTCCTGAATTTCAATTCTGACTCGGCTTATCGCCATTCAAGCGCTACCAATTACCAATCAATAGCTATATATTCGGATATGGAAATTCGGTCTATGAAGTTGTTTTCGATTAACTTGCATAGCATCCATACTCGACGTTATTTTTATATTCAGATTTTTTCAAACGGGTTTTTGTCCAACGCTTTTGCAGTCAATAGTCTTGGTAACCAACTAATGAAATGCTTTATCGGCGATATATCTGAGCATATAAATCTACGCTTTGTACTAGACCTACAGGAAGGTCTTCTTAAACGTAGTAATGGTGGTTCTGCTTTATCCAGACTGGATAAGGAAGTGTAGCAAATGGGTCTGGTAGTGAACGAGGAAACACGGACAGGACAGGCATCAAATAAATAGTCGTCACACTCAGAACTTGGCTCCCACGTCACTGTTGACAGTCATAACTTTGAAGTCGGAGATAATTTCGTCTATCTTGGAACCAGCATCAACACCAACAACAACGTCCGCCTCGAAATCCAACGCAGGATAACTCTTGCCAACAGGTGCTACTTCGGACTGGGTATGCAATTGAGAAGTAAAATTATCTCTCGAAGAACAAGCATCAAATTCTACAAGCCACTCATCATCTCCGTCCTGATTTACGGTGCAGAGGCATGGACGATAACAAAATCTGATGAATCGACGTTGCGAGTTTTCGAGAGAAAAGATCTGCGAAAGATGTGTGGTCCTTTGCGCGTTTGCAACGCGAATGTCGAATTCATGGAGCGATGAGCTGATTGAGATATACGACAACATTGACATAGTTGAGCGAATCAAGAGACAGCGAATGCAAGAGAACACTCCAGCTCTGAGAGTATTCGTCGCAGTACCCGCCGGGGAAGCAGAGGAAGAGGAAGACCTCGACTGCGTTGGAAGGACCAAGTGGAGAAGGACCTGGCTTCGCTTGGAATTTCCAATTTGCGCCAGCTTGCAAAAAGAACAAACGACTGACGCGCTGTTGTTAACTCGACTATAACCGCGTAAGCGGTTCCAACGACAGTAAAGAAGAAGCTTTGTGCACGAACAACTTTTTTTGGATTCAGCTCATCTTGAAACAATCATACTTTTGACTGCTCTTTACTTTCGGGCTTATAAGCATAAATTCATATATCATTATCTCAAACGATTTCCATAGACATGTTTCGAAGCACCGAACGAATTGACACGAGCCTTTTTTTTTGAGCGATTAACAAATTGTGTGGAATCCGTCGTGAAGCAATCTTTTTACACTCTAATGTGCATGCAATATTAAATGTATGCTGGTAGGCACTAATGTCTACCCTTTCCGATAATGTTGCCAGATTGCAATACTATGATTGCTAAGTCCTGAAATGTAAGGCAAAGTACGTCTTTAAAAAAGTTGTAAAGTTCAATTGGATTGATACGGGTTTCATGGTTCCTTACTTTTTTTTGTTTAAAGAAAAAACAGAAAGTTAAAATTTTAATAGGTCATGTTTTGCTATCATTCCAAAGAACCTTCTTTGGCATTTATTTTTTGATTATCACTTTCAAATGTTGGCTGCGGCTAGGTTTCCGTTGTTTTTTCTGGTTAAATGGCAGCTCTAGAACCTTTTCAGGTTGGTCGTCGTCTCAAATGCGGCAATTTTGCTTCTTTACATACATATTGATTCAGAAATGAGCTTCATCGCTGAGCAAAATTTGGTTCGAAAACGTCTTCTTAGAACTTTTCAAGAGCCCATAGAGCGAAGCGATGTCGCTTGGGAGAGTCAAAGATCTCGATGTAAAATGCGCTAAGTCGTTTCACACGTCAGTCCAAGTTGGTGCGAACGGCGCCGAATCGCTTTTTTTTAACGATTTTCGTTGTACACTGTTAGCTAATGGAGTCAGATTTACAAATGGATGTGTTCTTCGACTTCTGGAATTTTGAAATTTCAGCACCTGCCTTGAGCAAGTTAATTATCAATAAAATCCAAACTTTAGATCAAGCAAAATGTGACCTTAATTATTAGATGGTCGGTTACCTAGGTATTTATAGCCGCAGGGACGCTTTCCAATCAGTGAACTTTTAATACCACCGCATATTTTATACACACGCGTACGTAGTATGAGTGTTTATTTTTCAGTTTTCAAATGTGATTTTGTAGCGTAGATAAAAATGTGATTAATTGATACCGTTAATTAGTTGTACGTTACCTTAATTGTTTACAGCACTATTTGTTAAAAAGGCTCATAGTGCATGTAAGTATTTTCATAGCTGCCTCATTAGAGCAGCGAAACTGCCACACACACACACCCACAAACTCACATTAAGTTTCATTAAAGCTGTGAAAAAAACGCTATTACATTAAGTTGTCATGATGAATTAAGCGCCTGTATTGGTTAATGTGCACATGTGTGTGTGTCTGTGAGTGTGTTGCCATGCAATTAAAATCGTTTTATAGCGTGTTCACAGCTCAACAGCTCAGCGGCAGATACTTTCATACCTTTACACAAACTTTTATGTAAGTATGTGTTTACACCGCTGCGTCTACTGCCTCTCCTCACACATACACAACCGCACAAATGAATATTCAGAATAATGTTGCACACTGTGCATTCTTTGCTCGGTGGCATTGTGCCACGCTGCATGGCGGCGCCGGTGTCGCCTGTTTTGATAAAGTTCGCAAGTGTTTACATATTCCTACATACCTATACTACTTATGTATACATACATACATATATTATGTTCTATATACATATCTACACATGCGCACATAAATATGCTGCGTGTGGCAGTTCACAGCTGACAATTGCTTTGCGGCAGCAGCTGCGTGTTTAGAATTTAATTAAATTTCTGTTGACTGCATTTGCATGACGGTGTCGCCGCAGCGCAGCTGGCAGCCGGCAGCAACAGCGGCGACAAGTGCGACAACAACAGGCGCTGTGACATTGCTGCGTGCGTCCAATGTATCGATAAAGAGTGAAAATGGAGAAATTACAGAAATGGAAACGAACAACTGATAATGAAATAAAAGGGAAAATAAACGCTTTGAATGAGCGCCAAACAGCACACACACGCACAAAAAAGGGAAATTAATCACGCATGCCTATTTGCCTTTGTTGTCTTTATTCAATTGCCTATTTATGCGTATGCGAACTGAAAGTGATATATTCGAGCATTTTTTATACCCAGCTGTTGCGGCACTTAGTCTTGGCAAATTGCGCCATGCTTGTTCGAGGACTTTAGACTGAATTGGCATTCGATGGTGTGATTTATGATTGGATACTGATTCGAAGAGTTTTTTTCTTCCCAATACTACTAGGTTAACTGATTGAAAGGGGTGGACTGAAGGAAGACCTTATCACACGTAGCACCAATTAAAACGATTCATCAGTCCACAAGGGAGAGTCACCAAAGGTCCATTAAATCAATTACTGGACTCAAATTACTATGTTTTATGTCAAACATTGGAATTAGCTCAGTCGATTGAAACCTTAATATTCGTAAACGTGACGTTCTGACTTTCAGTCCATTTCATTTACTAAATTACTAACTGAAGGTAAGCGCCCAAGAGTAGGTAAACTTTATGACTACCACTTTATTATATAATTCCCTCTTTCCTGTAAGTATCAGTCTTTTAGTACGTCTAACAACTTCCCCAAAGAAATTATAGTATATAGCACGTTATAGCATATTCGTGATGTTCCAAGAGGTGTTCCTATAATTATAATAATAGTCATTACATCAAAAAGTTTTAAAGAGGTCATACGGTATTGGTAAGATTATGGATACTATGTTCCCGGCCGTACACGAGGTTTCCTTATGACTGGGTAATAACATTATTACAATTTACAGATTTTCTGTACCTTTCTTCACATTTTCATTCCCACATGGGTTTATTTTCCGATACTATTCCATACTAGATGAATATGTTGGTTATTTTCAGAATTCAGATATAATTTAATTACCTTAACTCCCGGCTTCAAGAAGCCTTTTGCTTTTTAATCTTCTTTATAAGCGTAGACATCGCTTATATGGTTGTAGCCGATCTTCTTTTCCAGATTTGGTGCCAATTGGGGATACCAAAGGCATCAGTCCTTCTACACCTGATATCACGAACGGAGTGAAGATCTCCCTCTTTCTCTGATGGCGGAAGCGTGTACTTTATAGAATACTTTCAAAGCTGGAATATTCTCAACCTTCCGAATAACATCATCTAGACAGCAAAGCCGCTGTCTCTTGATTCACTGAGATCCAACCGCCTGCAGTATTCGACTTTGCCAATGCACAAAGGACCACAAATATGACGCAAAACCTTTCTCTTGAAAATTATGAGATACTTGTAGAATTTGGCCTTTGCTCAGCGAGGCTGCACTTCACTTCACCGTTGCGTACTCAGGCCAAAGTAACGCCTATTGATAAAAGTGAGTATGTCTTGGATTTCAAGGTCAAAACTGTCTAGTTAATGCTGGTTCCTAGCTAGATGAAATCATCCACGCCTTCGTGTGAGCCAAGTCGGAAATTTGATGACTGTTTAATTGATGACAGGAGATTTTTCCTCTTGACCTCGTTCACTTTAATTTACCTAATGCTACGTTAGTTAGACACAACCCATTCATTTTCCTGATATTTCGCCAAAGACCCGTTTTAAATATGATATAATATTTTCTATATCAGAGAAACGAAAAATATATTGCTCATAAAAGGATCCCGTCAATGGCTGTTGAGAGTTATGAACTTTATACCTATCGTATCTACATAAATTTCAAACGTGAAGACTTACTATGGAAAAATTAATCTGCATCTTTGCAACGCGCGTTGGGTACAAATGTATGGCTGGGCACGTGCAGTGGTCTTGTGTATTTAATTTTATGTTTGATTGGTCTTAGGTCTATTGTGCCCTCTCCTAAATCACATAGACTCACTTAGCCCCAGCGCATTGATGAATCCAATAGACTACCGGATGCTAGTGAGGCGATGCGATCCCTATCCGGAAACATGGATCCAAGGGTCTTAATCCTGCGTCTACAGACTGCTGTGCAGTCGATCAGCAGGTGCTCCGGTGTTTCAGGCTCCCTGTCGCAGAACCGGCAGTCAGCGCAAGAGGATAGGCCCATGTTATACAAATGCCTATTTAGCTTGCAGTGGCCAGTATACAATGCGACCAGTAGCCTGAGTTTGTTCCTGGAGAGGTTAATTACAACTTTGAACCTGCTCAGGTTGTATCCTCCAACTAGCAACTTGGCATGTCTCATACCGTGTGCTTGTTGCCATTGCTCCTCCCTGCCAACTCCTTCATCCTTGCGGAGTAGCTTCTTTATGGTATGGGGACCTACCCCAGTAAAGGGTTCGGGTCCTACCATCTTGGTGGAGGCTGCGGAGCGGGCGAGCTCGTCCGCCAGTTCGTTACTGGCTATACCTCTGTGACCAGGCACCCAGGCACCTGGTTTCGTTCCGCAAGGCGGTTCTACTTTTCCCTGTACTCCTGCACTAGTAATGATTTGATCTCGTAGGAGGAGATCGCTTTTAGTGCCGCTTGACTATCACTGATAATGTTATCCGCTCATTGCGATAGTTGCGATGGAAGTTTATCTTTATACACCGACTTATGGCAAAAACTTCTGTCTGGAAGATACTCGGGAATCCTCCCATGGGTATGGAGAGCTTAGTGCGTGGATTCCCTCCGACATTTTGGAGCCATCGGTGTACCACCTCAACGTGCTATTGCTCAACATCAACTCGAGATTAGAGTCGTTCCACTCGTTCTTGCTGCCGAGGGTAACTTTAAATTTTTTCTTGAAGTTAACTGTTTTCGTAGTGCTATCCTTCGGGAGGAGGGCTAACGGTATATTGCCACTTATCTTTTCCATCCTCTGGGATGATTTTTTGTTTTCAGTTGTTTATTGCTTTGTTGTCCTTTTATTAAACCATTACAGTTTTTTATTAAAATAAAAAGAGTTTTGTAGTTTTTTGATGGACTTTCTAGAACTAATTTGAGCATGCAGTCTTATGGGAATATAATGAATCCAAAGGTAACGGGTGATTTTTTTGAGGTTAGGATTTTCATGCATTAGTATTTGACAGATCACGTGGGATTTCAGACATGGTGTCAAAGAGAAAGATGCTCAGTATGCTTTGACATTTCATCATGAATAGACTTACTAACGAGCAACGCTTGCAAATCATTGAATTTTATTACCAAAATCAGTGTTCGGTTCGAAATTTTTTTATCGACAAATTTTGTTCAGCGATGAGGCTCATTTCTGGTTGAATGGCTACGTAAATAAGCAAAATTGCCGCATTTGGGGTGAAGAGCAACCAGAAGCCGTTCAAGAACTGCCCATGCATCCCGAAAAATGCACTGTTTGGTGTGGTTTGTACGCTGGTGGAATCATTGGACCGTATTTTTTCAAAGATGCTGTTGGACGCAACGTTACGGTGAATGGCGATCGCTATCGTTCGATGCTAACAAACTTTTTGTTGCCAAAAATGGAAGAACTGAACTTGGTTGACATGTGGTTTCAACAAGATGGCGCTACATGCCACAACAATTCATCTCAAGAAATGGACCCGTAAGTTGGCCACCAAGATCATGCGATTTAACGCCTTTAGACTATTTTTTGTGGGGCTACGTCAAGTCTAAAGTCTACAGAAATAAGCCAGCAACTATTCCAGCTTTGG
Organism: Bactrocera dorsalis; assembly: GCF_023373825.1. Classification (NCBI taxonomy): domain Eukaryota; kingdom Metazoa; phylum Arthropoda; class Insecta; order Diptera; family Tephritidae; genus Bactrocera; species Bactrocera dorsalis. The sequence continues at coordinate 59,216,122 of NC_064305.1, forward strand.
AAGACAACATTTCCGAAGAAATTCGGGCTATTCCGGCCGAAATGCTCGAAAAAGTTGCCCAAAATTGGACTTTCCGAATGGACCACCTAAGACGCAGCCGCGGTCAACATTTAAATGAAATTATCTTCAAAAAGTAAATGTCATGAACCAATCTAACGTTTCAAATAAAGAACCGATGAGATTTTGCAAATTTTATGCGTTTTTTTTTTTAAAAAAAGTTATCAAGCTCTTAAAAAATCACCCTTTATTAAAAGAAGAATGCTATGGCAAAAATTTTAATTCATTATTCATGAAATATTCGAGTTTTTGCAAGAAAGAGCAGGGCGACAGGATTTGAGGTGAGAATATTAAAAAAAAATTGAGTGAGTTTAGAAAAAACTTTTATTGGAGAAATTTTTGAGAAAGAAGGCTACTTTTATTTGAAACGTTTTTGATTGTGTTTCAAGAACATTCATTAATCTGTAGATAAATTGAGAACCAACTTTAGCCTACAATTTGTTTACAGTACAATTAGGATCTCCTTCTTTCAATTTGTATTATTCTTGAAATAGCTTTGGAGACATCTGTCGACTGGACGGTCCTTGGCCAGAGAAAAGCTAGGGTCCCTTTTCGGGTCAGTTATAATTTTTTTTTTATCAGGCGTATGGTTTTTATTAAGGCAATACATTTATCGGAGTTAGTATTTTTGAATATATGGCCGACGTAATTGCTCAGCAGAGTCGATAATTCGAGCCGCCATGATTCGGTTTCGAACCACGTTTAGTTTAGTGGATAACAAGCGTTCTCAGAAACGCCGCACAGTGCACACCGAAGACACCATTGCTGCTGTGGAGCAAAGTATCGAAAAACTACTTTTTGGAAGATTTTCAGGAAGGATCTTGGTTTGCAGGCTTATAAAATCTCTCTCATTATAGTCGACCATCAGGGCGGTGAATGGGATGCCCAAAAATTGGTCTCACGGTTGGAACGGTCCTTTGAAGAATTTATGGAACTTGAAATACATCTTCCTCGCAATACTCGAGCTCTTCAACGTACTGTGGAGGATTGGCATGTGGAACACCTAACACACGATCACATCGCTCAGCCTACTGATGTGAACGCGACAAATTATATTTTTAAACAGCCCCTTTGTGAGGGCTAATCATTAAGCTTAGTCAGCCGGAATGATTTGGTTGAGATTCAAAACACAACAGGTTTGGTTCATGTATGCTCTGAATCTGTCCTTTATTGAAAATATAAGGGTATTTATACATTTTGGTTTAACTGACTCTTCCATGACTCCGCCCCGAGTATTTCCAGTCAAAACCCGGAAAAGTATAAAGGCAGCCAATCAAAGTGATTGCTGACCTTGCAGAATGCATTACAATGCGACTATACTGTTTACTCATTAGGTTGCAACACTTGTTATTTTTAGAGTGCATTGACCGTGTATAATTTAAAAAGCTGCAACTCTTTCTCGCAAACTCATTAGCGATTCATTTACTTTCAATAAATACTTTTGAGAAAATTACATTGAGCATCCAAGGGAATTCAAAGCCAATGATACTACCACTATCAATCTATTGCTACTATAGATATAGATCGTGTCGTCCAAACAGTGTAAATGTACATAAAATATTTCAATCAATGACTTGTCTTTACTTTTTCTAGCTGTTCCAATGTGTATAATATGAATCTTAATATGTACATACATACTTGGAAATTCCAATTTTCGACTGCATACATATGGGCATAAATCATTCATTTACACAATCAGCATCCTTAAAACGGCAACTTTCTCGAGAACAAATCCAATACTCGCATAGTGCAATCACGTAGCCAACTAAACACATTTGGCAAGTCGACGCGCATTCGTTTGTCTGTCACGTGCACACATATACCTTGACGCTTGTCTTCGAGTAATAGCTATATTTATACATTTCCAGAGTTGGCATGTACTTGGCCTCCTTCTGGTGCGCGGTCGGTTGCGAGTGCGAGTGTTATTGTTCTAAATTACGTGCCCGAGCGCGACAATGTCGTGACGTGGGTGAAATAAACGTGTGCACACGCACCACAACTCGCGTTTATGCTGCGCGCTGCGCACTCGTGTTTACGACTCACCAATAAATTACACGCAAATGCAGTGAAATTCTTTCGAATGCATTGACAAGCGCCGCGTCACTTTCATTTGAATCACAGCCAAAATAAATGCGTGTGAAAGTTTAGCACCTACGAGAAAATCCATTTATGCTCACTATTTGTAACACACTCGCACACGCACACATTTGTAAATCTGCATGAATGTTTGATATCACTGCCAACTTTTCGATGCTTTTTGGGAAATTTCGTCACCCAACTGAAGATGACACTAAAAACGCCCATAGTTTGAATTTTATGCAGCGTCGTAAAAAGTCGCCTGTTTATAAATGGCGAATGCAAATTAAAGTCAAGAATTGCTGACGGCCGTAATGAGTCGTGAGCGTCTTTGCGCATTTCATTACCGCAAAAGCGTGTTTATTGCCTGCTTTGCTATTTGCCGCCGACATTTGTTGATTTAGCGCCATTTGTGGAGCATTGAAAATGGCTTTCGCACGGCGTGGAATTTTTGTGCATACAGAATCTTTCTCTGAAAATGTTGAGAGGAGGTTGTGATAGTTTATATTTCGTCGTCAACTAAAATGGGGTCTAAGAAAGACGGCATTTTAGCAACATATTGCATAGCCTGCAGACAATAAATCCTAAGGAGCTCTATCTGTTCATCCTTTCTTGATGCAAATAATATTTGTGTAAAAATTGAGATATTTCAATATGACTCTGCATTTTTATTACTTCAAGTTATAGTACATACTTTGTTCTAGATTCGCAGAAAATTTGTATCTGCAAATAATTTACTTAAAAAAACCCTAAAACAAAACAATAATATCTCGTCAAAAAGAGCATGCCATGCAAGCACTTGATTCGGATCGCTCAGTTGGGATACCAACTACCGGGATGATATGACTTCCAAGTGTTTTTCTGGTAATTTTTAATATGTCACGATTTGCATTTTTTTAATTTTTTCAGTAATCTTCAATAGCAAAATTTCATGCAGTTTTTTTGGCACTTTATTGACATAATAAGCGGCTACCTGTGCTCACTATTTGTCCAATTGTTGAAAATTTCGAGCGTATTTTTTCTTCACATAATGTTAAAGAGCCAATAAGCTAAAGAACCGCTCGAGGTAATAATAATATTGCTGCCGTTCAGGCAAATGTTGAGGAAGACCCCAACTTGTCGATTCCAAGACGTTTTCAAGCATAGGGACTGTCTCAAAATATAACCTGGCGGAGTTTGCGAAAGGATTGTGGTTTGCATTCGTATATAGCTGTAGTCAGTCAAGAACTGGAGCCATTGGACAAGCGTAAACGTCGTGAATTTTCTAATTTTGCCTTGAATTTGTTTGAAAATTCGATTATTTCAAGAAATTGTGACATTGAATGGCCTCAAAGAAGTTGTGATTTAAAACCATTAGACTACATCATATTGATTTTTTTAAGTTAGTTGACTTTGGCAATAAACCAGACTTTGTCCAAGCTATATCATTATTGTTATATTTAGAACTTAATTACAAGGTGCGTTCCAAAGTAAACAGGACTTAAAAAAACAGAAAAATGGTTTTTCGCAAAATTACTTTATTTTATTCAAAATAGTCTCCTTCCGCTTCAATACAGCTTTTTGCGCGGTAAAAAAGCATGTCAGATGAGTGTTTTAGCTCGTTGGCCGGTATGGTCGCCAGTATGCCGGTGTAAGCCTTTTGAATGACCTCTACGTCTGTATAACGCTTTCCTTTTTGACAAATGAATTTTTCCGAAAAGGAAGAAGTCGCACGGTGCCACATCAGGTTAATGGTTAAAATGCGATTTTTGGTCAAATAATCATCCTTCAAATGTTGGATTCTGAGCAATTTTTGGATATCGATATCGATCTTTTCGACTTATTAACAAATTTTTAGGGAAAAAGGACGAGTGGAATATTTCAGATGGTTATCTAGAAAAATTCGGGACTTGTTTGTATGTAAAAACACTGACATTGTTAAATCGACTGAGCTCATCATATTGGTTATTTATATGCATATTATAGGGTCTTCGACGTCTCCTTCAGGGTTCTACAAACTTCGAGTTTCAAAGTGGAATTTTTTATTAGCCACCTCTTTAATAAGTCAGTCGCTAGGAAAAAATGTACATCCCTTGAGGAGGTTATCGTCTTTTTTATAAATCTTCAAAAAGTATATTTTCCCGGCATGTTAAAAGAGTTAGTACATCGTAGTGGTACAAGTGTACCAAGTACAAAGTCTGCAAATACGGATGACTATTTGACAGCTAGTGACGACCACATTTCTTTACGGATTTGTGTCGGAAATGTGCAGTACATCGATTGAAAATCGTCCAAGATTATAACTCATTTCCACGATGTTGACAAAAATTTTGAAAAAAACATTCAGCTGGGGTCCATTTCTGGCTTAATGGCTTGGTCTGAATTATTCTTAAATTAATTTTTATACTCTCGCAACAAAGTTGCTAAGGAGAGTATTATAGTTTTGTTCACATAACGGTTGTTTGTAAGTCCTAAAACTAAAAGAGTCAGATATAGGGTTATATACATATACCAAAGTGATCAGGGTGACGAGTAGAGTTGAAATCCGGATGTCTGTCTGTCCGTCTGTCCGTCCGTGCAAGCTGTAACTTGAGTAAAAATTGAGATATCATGATGAAACTTGGTACACGTATTTCTTGGCTCCATAAGAAGGTTAAGTTCGAAGATGGGTAAAATCGGCCCACTGCCACGCCCACAAAATGGCGGAAACCGAAAACCAAAATAAAGTGTCATAACTAAGCCATAAATAAAGATATTAAAGTGAAATTTGGCACAAAGGCTTGCATTAGGGAGGGGCATATTTGAACGTAATTTTTTTGGAAAAGTGGGCGTGGCCCCGCCCCCTACTAAGTTTTTCTCGGAAACTACTATAGCTATTCCAACCAAACTCTATAGAGTCGTTTCCTTCAGGCATTTACATATAAAGTTAAAAAATGGTAGAAATCGGATAATAACCACGCCCACCTCCCATACAAAGGTTATGTTGAAAATCACTAAAAGTGCGTTAACCGACTAACAAAAAACGTCAGAAACACTAAATTTTACGGAAGAAATGGCAGAAGGAAGCTGCACCCAGGCTTTTTTTAAAAATTGAAAATGGGCGTGGCGTCGCCCACTTATGGACCAAAAACCATATCTCAGGAACTACTAATCTAATTAAATGACGGATAATGAAATCTCGATTATCACTTTATCATGCGAGAGTATAAAATGTTCGGTGATACCCGAATTTAGCCCTTCCTTACTTGTTTAATATTTAATTCTTTAATTAATCTTTTTGTGCGGATTGTGGTATGGCGGCATCACTTTAATTCTTTCGAAATGATACAGGAAATGCCGTTATTATGGCCGATGTTTCCCCATTTTTCCCCGTATTTTGATAAAGTCAATACAGATGATATATTTTTTCAACAAGGCAGTGCGCCGCCTCATCTTTCAAGTCTAAATATGGACATATTGCGTGCAAAGGTTAGCGAATCGTTAATTTCCAAAACCCTTTTTGACCAAATTTGAGTGTTTTATTTAATTTAACATCATGCCATTCTTGTTGATAGACCCTTTAAAAGAAGACTACTCGTACACGTTCCATGGGGTTTTGATTTCCTTTACCATGCTTCTGTGCAAATCGTCGTACAAAGAATGCGTGGGTTTCCCAATGTTGATCACGTTTTCGGATGTTAGCCGTACGGCCACTCAGTAGAAGTGAGGTTGATTGCTTCTGCCAACATTGTTCACTGCTGCCCTGCTTTTCAATACACATCTGACCGATATGCGTAACGCTTTGATAGCTGCTGGGTTTTCTAGTTAGATGTTGACTCAGCAATTGCCTGCAGTTGCATTAGAGGCCAGCTTCGCGGATTTCGGAATAGCAAAGACCTCAACTTGAAATATACGCAGCGGGTCGGCAACTTAAAATACTGTTTTATGCCTAACTCTGGAGAAAATATTCCCGCACCAAGTTCATCGTGATGAAGACGGTCACTTCGATGAAGAAAAAAAAAATACTTGATAAAGAGATGCCCGCAGAACCACCATTACAGATGTGGCATCGATTTAAATTGAATTGCATTACCCAATTTTAATTTGCTATCAATTCGCAATGGCTCTAACGCAAATGCTCCCAAATTTCCTTAGTTGCTTATTTGCTTGCTGACTAGTTGTCAATTGGCAGCTTTTCATCCGGTTGCGTTTTGGGCCAGATTACGCGCTCAGCATTTCAAAAAGTTAGCAGCTCCCATACATTGTAAACCTACCCTTACCTCACTGTCTGCTTTCGCCCGCACTAACTGCTGCTCTATTTCCGTGATTATTCGCACTTTTCGAGCTGCGCGGTGGCGCCAGCAGACACCAGGCCAACAGGCGTTCAGCGCGACAATTGATAAATGGCCAACTTAACATGCCAGCCATAAAGCTTTGTTGTATTCCGCTGACACTTGCTTAACGCCGAAATGCCGTTGCGAACGCCTAAGGAAGATTGCGCATAGCATCACATTCGCTGTGCCCAAAACGAATTTGCCTGCTGCAGCGTAATGCGTGCTCGGCAGCTGACCTCAGTTGAGTTAATGAAATTTCGTATATTTCACTGATTTAACTGAAACTGAAGCTGAAATTGGTAGCAGCCGCTGGTTCTCTCTTTTCTCGGCACTCGCATTTGCGTGGCGCACTCGCTGACCCTGTCAGCTGTCGACTGTCATTGCCAGTGTTATTGACGGTGTCGCTGGCACGTGGACGATTTTTAAGCGTCAGCTAATAGTAAACAGTAGCTGCTATTTTAAGCAAGGCCGTGTGTAGAGCCTTGGTCCGGCCATTAACGACAGTGCGAAGTGGATGTTGTTTTTGAAATTTCCAAATGCTTTTTTCCTTAAAGTAACTGACAAGGCTAAAAGGAATTTAAGTGACATTCTTTGGCATCTGTTTTTTAAAGATTATCTCTTTCAAATGATGGTCCATCGGATTTGGTTGGTAACTGGCGAATGACACGAGTGATGTTTTATTCAAAGGCCTGAATCGAAGCGGAATTGTCCGCATAGACTTTACATTGCCCCACAGGAAAATATCTATCGGTACAAAATATATTAATGGCCAATCGACCGGAATAAAACGGGAAATTATCTGCTCTCCAAATGTCGTCGAGATCATGAGCTTCAATTTTAAGCATCAATTAGTCGGACGCCATAGACGGTCACCGCCATTATTAAAAAAAATATATATCTCGATGATTCCAATGGTACACCAAACCATTGCTTTTTCTGGATGAAATGGTAGCTCTTGAATTTCTTCAGGTTGCTCTTCATTCAAAATGTGGCAAGTTGACTGGTGTATATAATCATTGAGTCAGAAATGGGCCTTATCACGGAACAAAATTTGGCTCGAAAATGTCGGATCTTCTTGGACCTTTTCAAGAGCCCACAAAGCGAAGTGATACGTCAGTGCGAGTTGCTGCGAGCGGCACCGAATTGACTCTTCACGGTCTCCTCAGCTAAACAGGCTTTTGGTAAACACAGGTTATTAAAATACGTACCATATTAATATCACTCAAATTTAGACATATCACATATTGACCGATATGTATAAAAAAATATTCGAGCAAGAGTAAAAGACAATTTCTTGGCATTTTTAGCCAAGATTTACCAAATATCAAGAGAATTTTTGTTGAAAAATTTGACTTCTACATCTTTGTCGATATTTGATATTTATTGTAAGAAAGTCATTCATCAGGAGGCTCAGTTTGTGGTCGCATCCTTTAAGACTAGCAGAGAATATATGTGCTTCTTCTTCTTTACTGGAGTAGACACCGCTTACGCGATTATAGCCGAGTTACCAATAGTGCGCCAGTCGTTTCTTCTTTTCGCTAAGTGACGCCAATTGGATATTCCTCTTCCTCTGCTTCCCCTGGCGGGTACAGCGTCAAATTCTTTCAAAGCTGGAGTGGTTTGACGGTGGGCTTTAATCTTTCATACAATACGCTCGATAGAACCTTATACGCGATGTTGAGTAAGCTTATCGCACGGTAGTTGGCGTAGATTGTGGGGTCTCCCTTTTTGTGGATTGGACAGAGCACACTTAAATTCCAATCGTTAGGCATGCTTTGGTCCGACCATATTTTACACAGAAGCTGATGCATGCTCCTTATCAGTTCCTTGCCGCCGTGTTTGAATGGCTCGGCCGGCAATCCATTGGCCCCAGCTGCTTTGTTGTTCTTCAGACCGGTAATTGCTATTCGAACTTCTTCTTGGTTGGGCAATAGAACGTCTGCTCCATCGTCATCGATTGGTGGAATCGGGTTCACCTTCTCCTGGCGTTGTACGTTCAATGACATTCAGGCAGGCTGAAGAAGCGTTCCCACCATAATTTTACTATGCTCTGGGCATCGGTTACTAGATCACCTTCGGGGGTTCTACAAGAATATGTAGAATCGTGTCGTAGAATTTTCGAGCATTACCCCTGTCGGCCAGCTTGTCTCAACAAAAATACATTAAATATATTATTACCATAATTCTACCTGAAACCGTTTTTTTGAGGGGGTTTTTCTTTATTACTTCAATATGAAGTAAAACATCAGCCGAAAGTCGTCGAATTTTGTGGAAATTTTATGGTGAATATGCTCCAGCTCAGAAAACATGCCAAAAATGTTTTGCATTATTTAAAAGAAGTAACTTTGGCTTGAAATACGAAGAATACCCTGCGCGGCGAAAAATTTTGAAGACGAGGAACTGGAAGCATTTTCGAAGAATATTGTTGTCAAACACATGAAGAGTTTGTCGAAATCTTTGGAAGTTACTCAAGCAGCTATTTCAAAGCATTTAGAAGAATATAGATTCATTTAATACCAATAAAATTGGTAGCCTACATACTCATGTATTGAAGACAAGAGTCGTTGTAAGACGTTTTCGCACCGGACTATATAAATGCTGATGAAAAATGGATCCCTTACGATAGTCAAAAATGTAAAAATTCATGTATGAATCTTGCCGTCCAATACTCATATTGATGGGTCGGTTAAAAACAATTTTAAAAGAGGAACTTGCCTCACACGCCTTATAGTCTAGACCGTGATTGTTCTGACTACAATTTCTCATGGTCTCACTAGATCAGTGTTCCCATCAGAACAGTGTATCAAAAATTGACTTGACCCATTCGACGCAGTTCATTTTTGATGGAATTCACAGATTGTCTGAAAGTTGGGCAAATGTCACAGCTTCCGATGGCAATGCTCATACTTTTATACATGTTTTTCCTCGAAAATCGCTTTATTGTTTCTCAAAATATTATTCACAAAAATCTACATATAAACTAGCACGCGCATAATGTAATGTCTTAAAGTACATAATTATATTTTTCTAAGCCATTAATTTCCTGCTGGGTCGTTTAAGCTTTTTGTGCAGCTTTCAACTTCTACATATGATTGGGCCTAAAAGTATGCAACACATTTATGAGTTCATATAAGGTTATCTAGTTGAAGATGAAGTTAAATTAAGGAAATGTATACGAAACTGAAAACGAAATTGGAAAATTCTTAACACGATATTTCTCTTACCAGTGAACCATGAAAATTTGGTAAAGTTGTGTTAAAGTCTTCGTGAGCACGACTGTAGCCTCTCTTAAGTATAAAATTAATAATGATAATTTTGTTTTTGTGTTTTATAAAACAGTTTTATTTGAAATCTCGCAGAAGACTTTAATAATCTCGCGCCATATCTTTTTAACTTTGTTGTTGTTTGTGCGGTTTTTTTCCACTTTTTTCGCAACTTCAGCGAGTTCAAGAAACTTTCAAGTTGCTCCATGTGCTGTTTAATAACTCAAACGGAAAATTGAGTGCTTGCTGAGTGCACCACAGAAAGCAGTGAGCGTGTTAAAGGTGTTGCAAGGATCTGTCTCTGACACGAGCTCATGCCACACAGCTGCTTTTGTGTTTGTTTGGAAGTGTGCTAATATGCAACAGAGCATTTTTTATGATTATTTACACATAGATATTTACACATAAATATATAGCTGGCTGCATGTGCAAATACGAGAGTATATTTATATAGATAATTGCCACCAAAAAGCAAAAACAAATTGCACTTCACATTATGTGGCCGCATTCGTGCCACTATTTATATACACTTTTAATTAACAACTTTGTTGCATGTTTAACACACACTCGTAAAGTCAGCATGCTGTAAAATATGTAACACTTATGAAAAATATGAAATGATATGAATGCCAAATATAACAACAAACACGTGTGGCAGTGTAATGCCAATTGGTAAAGCAGTGCGCTGGCGTTGTGGCAGGAAAGGATTATCGCAAGTATATAAATATTTATGCTCAGATACTCACATACATGTATATATAATATATGTGCATATGTATGTATGTGATACCGTTGCACATGTGGAGGGTTTTTTGGTAGTATTGCCATATTAATAATAAATAGAATGCGATACGTTCTTCATTATCATGCTGCACTCACACACAAACAGCCTCACTTATACCTATATACATATATATAAATATTTATACATACATTCATTCGTACGTGTCTTCCCGCCATTGCTGTGTTATAAACGCGCCGCATTGCTGAGTTATTCATGCCGCAAACGCTGCAAACAAACTCAACTACTACACGCCGTTATAAAGTGGTATTCACTTTAATCATAAACGCATACATCGAGCCAGTTTCAAATTCAAATTGCATGTTAGGGCGAGACATATGAGTTTCGTTGGAGTGCCGCACATGCTGAAGGAGATCTGAGTGGTGGCGGCGCGCGAGTGGCGCGAGCGTGTTTGTGCTTTTTCTCGATTTTTAGCAATTCTATGAATTGTGCCACAAATTTCGTGTTCTCCATATATACATATATGTATATATATAATATGTATGCACTTAGCTATATGCAGGTACGTGTTAACGGTGTTTCTTTGTGTGTTTGTGTATGAGCTTTTAAGTGATTATGTTCGCAGGCTCTCTCGTGTAGGCAGTCAGCTGTGGAAGATTGGCATACATTTGAAGTGGTGTAGCTTAGTGGTACATTGGCGTATGAAGTTACAGTGGTTCAAATATGTTAGTCTATACTCAGATCGGATCTTGGTGAATTTTAATAAATTGCTTGTTTACATTTTATCTTCTATGCTGTAACTCGATTCGAAAAAAAGTACTTCAATTCGAATTTTTTGTATTCGGTAACTGGAGTATTTATTTTGACACACGGGGCACAACGTTCACATAGTTATGAATTTCGAATATAATACATTCTAGTATTGAGATACAGAATAGGGCTCCTGCAAAGATAAAAAAAAAATCCGAAACGTTCATATCGGTCTTGATGATCTGGGTTTTTGATCTCTCCCTCCAAATAGCAGACCTTAAGAACATATCCTCCAAAAGATTTTTAAAAATTAAAATTATTTTAAGAGCTACAGCTACTTTAGTTACGCAGTACCTAGCCCGGTTCGGCCGGACTCACTTTTTTAAACGTGTTTTTCTCGAAACTATTTTTTTCCACACGGTACCGGCATTATCTCAGTTCTATACAACCGATTTACTTGAAATTTTGTGTGAACCTTCTTTATAAAATCCTTTATCGTTCCTACCAGCTTCGTGTCAAAATTTTTGTTTTTAATATTAAAAAAAAATTCAGGAATTTCAAAAAAAGCGTAAAAAATTATTTTTATTTTCAGGCAGTCGCCATTTTTCAAAAAAGTTTTTTTTCGTGTTCCCTGAGGTAGGGACTATAACAGCACCCTTACTGATTAGAAATTTCTTTGGATTTTTTTTTCAGACCACCAGGAGAGTCAGGATCAATGTCACCAGGATGCGCCTGATACACCTGTCTCTCCCCCTCTAATTATTTTAATTTTTAATATTTTTTTGAAATTTTTTTCCTGTATTCTTAAGATATCAATAAAAAAACACCATAAAAAATGGAAAGTAAAAATATTTTTGTTTTTTTTTAAATAAATTCAAAAAACTGCCCAAAATTTGATTTCTAGAGTAGAATACCCCCTTTACACGTGTGGTTTTCATCGAGGCAATACCCTTTTCGGAGTTAGTCTTTTTCGGTCGACATAATCGCCCAGCAGAGTCACTAACTCGAGCATCTTTGGATCGGTAATGCGTTTACTCAAGTGGATGATGCATATTCTCAGATGGCATAAACTGCGCACCCAAGACGCTACGAGTATTGCTGCTGTATCGCAGATTGCGGAAAACCGAATAAGTCTACACGCCATTTCGCGCAAAAATTGGGGTTGTGACCATCCACTTAAAAATCTTTCGTGGAAGCCAAATATTGAGCAGGGACCTAAGGAGGTATCGGTTGCCGTATATTGCTAAAGAGGAGCTATAGGTAAAAGGTGGCACCCTCAATATTGTTCTGCCGTGCATTCGTCTGGTGGAAGGCGCTCGAAAAAACTTCAATTGCTAAAAAAGCTTGAGCGTATCCAAAAAGCGGTTCTCATCGGCATCTCCGGTGCACTATGGACTAAGCCAACAATAACATTTAATGCCATTTTAAATATAGCACTTGTGGATAATGCCGGTAGGTTAATGGCTGCGAAGTGTGTTTTTATGCTCAGGGAAGCTGGGTATGTGAATGTGTTCGAAAGAGGATACGCTGATATTCTCTCCTTATTTAACTGCATCCCTGGAAACTTGGATTAGAAGCCACTTGTGACGGTTTTTCCTCTGGTTAAATACCAACAAAAGTTATGTGGATGGGGAGAAGTCGCTGGAGGAGAGCCGTGGGCGCTTTTTCACGGACGAGTAGGAACTAGGAGGGAACGTTGGATGGAACGTTTTCTGTAAGCAGCTCTCTGTCAATCTTAGCTTTAGGCGACTGGATCACTGCAGTGTTTTTCAGGCAAAAGTGACTGTTATTGAGGTGGCGATAGATATACTGCTATGAAATGCAACTTCTTTCAATGAGGTGAGCATTCACTCCAACAGTCGAGCGGCAATGCTTGCGCTGAACTCACTAACTGTGCTCAAGGCTAGTCAAGGTGTATTCGACCTCACTGGAAACTTCTTACTGGACACTGTCCAACAGGCATCCCTGTGATAAAGCTAAGACTAAATTGTCGCATTTGGAGTGATGATAGTCGATAAGCGATTATTGCGAGTCAATATGCGCTAGAGACGAAGGGAATAATTGGTCTACGTTTCTTCAAAAAATAAGCCTGCCATTTAATTAAAGTCAATAAAGAGCATAGTTAGAATCTGCTCCAATGTTTCGGGTCATCGTGATCTTGCAGTATAGAATCATGGTTATTTTTGCCGTAAAACATTTCAGCTGACTTCAGTAAATGCAGATATGACTAAACTTCAGTTCTTTGACAGAACATATGGAACATATGTTTAGAAAGAAATAAAGAGTTTAGTTAAATTTAAAATATATTTTTTTTTTTTTTGCATATGAACTCTATTTCTATTTTCCTTCTCTTTTTTTATGCCAACTATTTTTTTTTTTTTATTTTTTTATTTAATTTTATAAAAAAAGCAACTTCTTAACCACTGTGCACGCTTCGCTTAATTTCCTGGCGTTTTATATTCATATGTGTTCGTCTGGCAGCGAAAAGCTTGCTAATCGCGATTTCAAACTGAGGAAAGCCAGAAAAAAGCGCGCTAAAAAAGCACAAAAAACTAACGATTTGTTGGAAAAGTTGTACAAAATTGGGTATTCGAAAATTAAAGAGGATTTTCGGCGCAATCTCTGCGAACACTTCACCGAAAATTTTCAGCCACACCAACAACAAAGGCAGCTTCATCATAATTATCATCAGCGGGATAACAGCCGACTTGTATATACAACAGCATCACCGCCGACACCAAAGCTGGAGCAGCGCCATCATGAACAGCTTTGCAACACAAGCAACCGCAAAGCGAATATAAACCAGAGCGTTGCATGTAGCGGTTATTGAGGTTGAGCTGTTCGGACTGTTGTTGCAGCAGCCGTGTACTCCGTGTACTTCACGTAAGCAAAATACAAACATATGCGCACATATTCGTGATTATGAGCGTTGCGTTGCAAGTACGAGATTTATTTTATTCACCCTCTTGCTTAGGTAGCCCCAATGAATTTTTAGCGCATTTGTGTAGCCGCTTTTGTCGGCGGCAACTTTACAAAATTTTCAGGGGTTTGTCTTTTAGCTTTTCCACGCGGAATTATAAGTACCCATTCGCTAAAAATGTGGCATATGCAGATGACACAAATTCGCATAGGCACTCTGCCTGTGCGCGAAAACCATCGCATATGGAATACGTAAATGAGATGCTCGAAAAAAGAAACAGCGAAAGTAGAGATTTTCACGAAGCACAGGGTTGTGACCAGAAGTGCTGATTGAAGGGGGTGTTGATTGTGTGGCGAATTGCAAGCAGGTGGCAACATGTTTTGAATTCATGAATGTTTAGTAAATTTCTAAATTAAATCAGATTTCAATTAATATGAAAAGAGGGCGCCCAAGGCTATCTCATTATGCTTACCCGTTGCCAAAAATTTATTCTAATACTTAGGTATACTTACATAGTTATTATACTAAATGCTTAGTATATAATGGATGTATTTTAGTGGAAGAAAATTATTTTAAAAGAGTAAGAAAATATCAATATTAAGGTCTCAGTAATTTACAAATTGATGCTAACAGACTAAATATCAAACTTTTTTTATTTAGTTAGGTCTGCAAAAGTCCATCTCAATAAACTGAAAGATGCAAATGCTCTGGGGTTTCTTGTTCAGCTCTGCTGGTACGATTTACAAATTAGAGGAGTTATATTGTGTGGAAAACCAATCAAAAGTCACGGCATTCTTCGATCCACATTCAGAGTCATAAACATATGGGCTCATTATGTTTCTTCTTCTTCTTTACGTAGACACCGCTTATGCGGATGGAGTCATGTGTAGAAGTTCCCGCAAGTGAGGAAAGTTCTTTGATTACCATTCACTTGGGAGTGGTCAGAAACAATTCTTTCACATATGATTCAAGCAGCTCGCGACTTCCGATCTTTGACCAAGTATCCTCTGGGTAGCCCAAGAACATCGGTTTGAAGGCGAGCTAAAGTGAAAAGGCGAAAACATCCCCTATATGATGGAACTCTTAGGGTTGTTCGCTGGGTTTGGGACCCGCTGCGTAAAAAAACACCCTCAATGAAAATTAGCAATCAGCTCATTATGTTTACTGTTTATTAAATCTCACCTGATCTTTGTGATTTTTCATAATCTCAGAGCCCTATTGTGTATGTACCCCAGCGCGAGTATAATCGTCCTTCGAATGTTGGGTTCTGAGCAGTTTTTCAATTCATATAGATGGCGCCACCAGGGGGTGCTAGATTCAAAAAGTCCTGTTTACTTTGGAACACACCAGAGTGTCTGTCTGTTGTGTTTGGGTTTCGGAGAGGAACTCTTTCAAATTTCCTGCCGCTGTAGAAAAGCAGAATGTACGATTCATATTGCATTGCCAACTAATGATATATCTCTTTCGGGATCACTCCCAGTTGGTATTATCTAACTTTACTTGACTTGCGGAACAGTATGACTACGTACTAAATCCTTAAACCCGGCTGCTTTAGTTTGTATGTGGGCCTGGAGGATCGCCATTAGGCATTGCTTCGCAGAACCAAGATGGGCAAGAATGCTTCTTAAGAAACTCTCTGCGGGTTTATTGAGTTGGTTTTAATCTACTCCGCTGCCGTTCTCTTATCATGAGTTCTTGGATCGCTGTTACGACTCACTTTTTTTAATTTTCGCCCATACCTGCTTTGATTGCAGCATGTGACTTACAACGTTGTCAGGTATCATATTTTGGTTTATTATTTGTTCGATGATAGTATTTTCCACTACATATTTCGAGCAGGAGACAAAGATATGCTCGGCGTTTTCATCGGTATTGCTGCTGTATGAACATTTTGTGTCGTCATCATCAGAAAACTGTCAACATAACCTTAATTTTTGACCTGATCTGACGTTTTCTTTTGCTGCGGCACAGCTTTGCCACGACATTCGGCCGATTGCTCGTTTGTGTCCGGATCTTAAGCATAAATCCCAGACTCATCGTCAGTAATAATATGCTTTATGACATCCTGGTTGTCAGAAAGCATTGTTTTGCAGACATGAACGCGACAATGTGTTTCAAAAAAATTGAGTGATTTTGGAACCAATAGTGTTTTTACTTTTCTTAGGCCTACATGGTCTTTCAAAATTGTTTTCACTGATGCTTCCGATATTCCACGATGTCAGTAAGATCTCTGACTGTTACTCATTGATTCTTGAAGCACCAATTCCTTAACTTTATTGACATGTTGATCATCAGTCCGGCACGTGGTTCATTGTCAAAGCGTTCCCGCCCCTCTTTGAACGGTTTGTACCAATAAAAAACACTTGCTCGCGACAAACAATTATCACCGATCCAACAATCTGATCGTTTTAATATTATATTCCAGAACCTTCGGAATAAAGCTTAGCATTGGTAAACACATCTTCTAAAAATGAACTAAAAGGGATTAAATTTTTCAAGAAACTATATATAAAATATGAGTCAATATGAAAGATTCTTTTCAAAATTATATATTGTTACATTTTATTTTACATATTCAATTATAGTATCTAGTAGTAGTATTAGATACTTTCAGAGTCAATGCCAACGGGTGCCCTGACTGATACTAAAATAAAAATAATAAAAATCAATAATATTTCGGAAATTCGCTTTTTATTCCGTTCATTCAATTGTTTTCGAAATCCATTGTTTTATATTTTCCCGATTTCTTTAATTTAATGGTGTTCTTTTACACTAACTGTTTAAGTGTTTTGTACATTATTTTAGCTTCAATCACACATTCGGTTCAAAGCAATTACACACACGCACTCCGTTGCACGCTCGATGGTGCATGTGCCACAGTTGCTCTTGCTGAGTGAATCAACCTTCGTAGCATTTTCTGCTTGGCCAATTCCTTTCTTCATCGACTTTGCCACTGCTGATATAACACTGAATGCGCATTTGTGCACTCGTTGTGAAAATGTACAGATAAGCGAGCGCTACAACATTTAGTTTTCATTGCTTTGTTGCAATTCAAAGTGCAAAATAAATACGGAGGATGGGAATAGAGAAAAAAGGGGAATACAGCTCAATAAATAGAAACGAAAAAGTTCAAATGCGTTTGAAAACTGTACATTGAACGGATCACTGGTGCGTGAGTGCTAGAAAAAGAAACTACAACTACACACACGCATACACACCACACACCTACATAAGCGGTTCATGCACAGGAGAATGAGAGAAGCATTCACATAAAGAATAATAATGGTGTTTCAAATAAGAAAATGCGATAAAAATAAAAATTGGCAGGAAGCTTTTGGTTTTGCAGATTACACTCACATACATGCGTATTTATGTGTGCGTGTGCAGTACTTGGAAATTATGAACTGTGGAATATGTGCGAATGACTTATAGAGTAAACTGATTTTAAATGAAAAACTACACAAAAAGAAAACAAGGGTAAGTTATTTATTGTAGTTATAAACTCATATAGGGTGGGTCATAAGTTGACTTTTTTCCTTAAAGTTTGATGCAAACACCATTCAATAATAATCAAAAACAGTTTCGGTATATTCTTCACAAAGGAGTCCGTTGTGTTTTAGATGAGAACCTGCCATGTTACAGCGGCATCCAACGATGCTTAAAAGCACAGAGAATGAAAAAATTGTTGAGTGTTTTCAACCATTCGAACGACATATCCTAGCCAGCGTAGTCGCTGTCTCTTAATTCGCTGAACTATGTCAATGTTGTTGTATAATGCCTTGATCAGTTCCCCAAAAAATCAAAAGCATTATTTGGTACTAATTGGTCAGGTAGAATGGACATACGTATATGTATATTCCACCTTGGTTGGGTTCGAGTCCAATTTAAAACCTCTGCGGTACTCTATATTCAGCACCCGGATATAATGCCACTACCACCCCAATACTGCACGAAGGATCGACTACTAAGAGAAGCTTGAATCGACCCTGAAGGTTTATTGCTCCTCATGGCATCAGAATTAAAAATTCTACTTCAAGGTCTCGTAACCGGAACTACTTCCAGGTGAACCACCTATCTCATAAGCAGTGAAATTTGTAGCTTGAACTTCAAATATCTTTTGATTAGTAGGAATCTCATTAAAAGTATTATAATTCTGACTCAATCTGAATATTAAGTATACCTATATTTTCAGACTAGACTGAATGCAAATCCCTTATAAGAGAAAATATTACATTTTGTGAATTTTATCGCCTCTTACGGTCGGCATGTCTTGAGTAAATTGTTACTACCTCATGGCCCTCTTGGGAGCCTGTGATAAGTCCTCAAGATTCATTGACTAACTACTAACTACGTAGGCATGAATGAAACTGTTTGAGCTCGCCTCCTATCCGCCGGTGTCATTGATCTTGATTCCAAATGGTTTGTAAATTCAATGTCCTTCAACATTTTTCTAATATAAACAGAGCAAAGAAAGGAAGGCCGAGATTCTACCATAATCTTTTTTTCAGACAACTTCCCGTAGCAAATAATAAAGCCTCTGTGCATTGTACAATGCAGAACTTTGTACTCATATAGCTGAGGTTTGATAAGCCAAAATGACGTTATATAGCGTTTCTTGAAGAAAACTTTTTTTTTTGTTTTTTTTTTTTGCCTGAGCGACAAGCGTGGAAAGGCACGGAATTATTTTGCTTACAGAACAGAACAGAAAACCTCCTTAACTCAGGTTATTCAAGTACAATTACTTTTTTCAATGGGCCTTTGTTCGGAGATGAGGCCAATTTCTGGCTATTTCTTCAAAAATGATGCCATTGATAACCCAACCGTCAATGGCGACCGTATTCGCACAATAATAACCGACACTTAGATGACTGAAATTGAAGCTCGAGATCTTGGCGACATTTGGTTTCAACAAGACGACGCCACTTCCCACACATCGCATCAATCAATGGATTTATTGGGAGAACAGTTCGGTTAGTTAGTAGATGATTTCACGTTTAACGCCGGTCTATTGGCCACCAAAATCGTGTGATCTCACAACGTTAGATTTTTTTCCTGAGATAAGATGATTTTCTTAAAAAATTCGTTACTATTTTTATGCTGTCCCAAAGCAAAATCAGAAAATTCACCACGTTAACGGTGGTACAATGGCATCAGTATTTGAGTGATAATAATTGTATACGGACGCCAGCCCAAATAACAAGAGAAGAAAAATGGCTCACGATAATAATATGTGAAATAGATCATGGTCCAAGCGTGGCAAAGCTCAACAAATGGTCGCAAAGCCATGATTGACGCCTCGAAAGGTTATGCTGAGTGTTTGGTGGGATTGGAAAGATGTCGCAAACTATGAGTTGCTCCAGCCTGGTCGAACGATTGATTTTACATTTTACTGTCAACAACTGATGAGGTTGAAGCAAGCAATCAAAAAAAAAGCCAGATCTGATGAACATAAAGGGTCTTCCATTAGGACAACGCTAGACCACACACATCTTTGATGATTCGGCAAAAACTGGGAGAGCTTGGCTGGGAAGTTGTGATGCATCCACCATATAGCCCTGACCCTTGCACCATCGGACTACCATTTGTTTCGGTCAATGCAGAACTGCCTTAATGGAGTAAAGTTAGCTTCAAGAGAAACCTCTGATAATTACTTGTCGCAGTTTTTCGCCGGGTAACCAGAAAAGTTTTACACTGATGGAATCAGGCAGAGTTCTATCTTAACAATAGTAACTCTGCGTGTCGAAAATAAGTTTAGTCGGGTCAATACTTCCCTTAGCCAGCATAATTTAAATATTTTCGAACTTTCTGGTGACTTGGACGAAAGCTTGACCTAGCCTGTTGTAACTATATATTACTAGGATTTTGGAAACTCCGGCCGATTTTATACTTATATAACGACTGCGCTTAATGATTTTGGGTTTTCTAACAAATCCTTTGCCAAATACATATATAGGTCAGTGTATAAGTTATATATACAAGGTGCGTTCCAAAGTTAGCAGGACTTTTTGAATCTAGCACCTCCTGGTGGCGCCATCTATATGTTGACTGATGCTTTAGGATCTGCTATCTTTATCGATTGTCCAGTGAGAATTTCATGACATTTCATTGATTGGAAGTGAAGTCACCGGATATTCCATCGAAACTGTGCGTGAATTCATCAAAAATCAGCCGAAATCATCATTGAAATTCAAGGAAATGGAATTGGACATCTCCAAAACATCGATTTATCGCATTTTGACCGAACATTTGGGCTTACGAAAGGTGTGTGCACGATTTTTTCCGCACAAATTGACAGACGACCAAAAATTGCTCAGAATCCAACATTCGAACATTTGACATCTTGTGACCGATTATTTGACCAAAAATCACATTTTAACCATTAACAACGGCCTATATTCACCTGATATGGCACCGCGCGACTTCTTCCTTTTCGAAAAAATGTATTTGCTCACGAAAGGATAGCGTTATGCAAATGTAGAGGCCTTTCAAAAGGCTTGCTTAGGCATACTGACGGCCATAGCGACCAATGAGCTAAAACACTCATTCGACATGCTTTTGGGCCATTCAAAAAGCTGTATTGAAGCAGAAAGAGAATATTTTTAATAAAATAAATTGATTTTGCCGAAAAAACTATTTGTTCCGTTTTTTTCTTAAAAGTCCTGTTTACTTTGGAACACACCTTGTAGTGTATGTATTTATATATATAAAATTGCGCAGATTCCGATCCTTTGGTTGACGTTTTACAGGTTGTTGTTGTTGTTGTACCGGCAGAATTCGGACGAGTTGGCAGTCCTTGACCGGATAAAAATCCGGGTCTGTTCCGGTTACGTAGACCGGTCTGTCGTGGTAACGGTTAACGTTTTACAACGTAAGGTATGGTATTTCCGTGAGTGCGCTCAAATAAAACCGATATGACGCTGGTCGTTACCTCATTTTTGAAAGCAACCGTCGAAGGATCCGAAACTTAACTCTACATAAAGCATTCTGAGCAACACCAACATCTGACTCGGACTTAGAGAAAGCTCTTCGACAATAATCTTACTATAATGCAAAAGGGGCTTTATTTAGGATTTTGAACGTTAGTTTCTTGCTAGAATTGCAGTTCCAGCAAACAGCACTTCTGCCATAGGGAAATTCGGATCAGTATACATATATGTATCAACGTTGGCACCATATAATATTACTGATTTTTATTTTTTATATAGAGTCAAGGTAAACGACCCGATAATACGACTTTAAATCCCATATACATATGTATATATGAATCGCTAGCTATGCAAATCGCTTGAAAATCAAAAAAATTCTAACAAATTACGACACGAAAATAGCGGTAAAAGCAGATGCGAAAAATGCAGTTGACTAAGTTTAGTTTACGCTCGCCGTGCACTTGTGTGTGTAAGTTTGAGCGGAACAAACGGAAAGCGGATACGGAAACTGGCAGGTGAACAGGATGTGAGTATAGAGACGGTAGTTACAGTTCCACGCGCGGTGCAACCACATGGAAACACAAACAAATGTGGCAACGTGATTTCCAAATCGACGCAAATGTATTTGCACACAAACACATACACTCGTGAGGCTTTATACGTATGTGTGGGAGTGTGAATTTATGTGCATTTTTACCGAGCACGATTATACTCGCATAGCGCTCGCACAGCGTGTATATAATATTACCGTGTTCAACATTTTCCCTAATGTGCAAGAGTGTCGTTTAAATTGCTCGAACGATAAAAACCGTGTGCAAAACGCAGAGAAAAAAGCACGAGTAAAAACTGCGTGACGGAAACAGTGTGGGAAAAGTTTAGTGGCAAATACACACCCACACATTTCCATTTGGGTTGGCTTGTGTTTGCGCAAATGCACTTGTAGTTGTTGTAGCAATGAGTTGATATTATATTCGTTCTCATTTTGTGCAAATGCAAAGGGAATTGTCCTTGAAATTCAATGTAATATAATGTTTGCTCTTTGATATTTGATCACTCAGCAGCGGGTACTGAGGGATTGTGACTGTTCGAGCTTTGTATACCTGAATTGTGTGCATAAGGTTTAACATGAAGCTTATAACAGCCACAAGGAAACAGCAGAAACCCCATAAAGTATATACTACTGTGCCCAAAAAGTAAGGTGACATTTTGAAAATGCTTTATTTATTCTTCCAAATCAATTTCATCCCCTTCAAAGTAATCCCCTCCCGATGCAAGGCACTTATGCCAACGGATTTTCCAATCTTCGAAACACTGGTTGTAGTCACTTTCCGGGATGGCCTTCAGTTCCGTCTTCGCTGCGGCTTGAATCTCCTCTATCGTATAAAAACGGTATCCCCGGAGCGATCTTTTGAGCTTGGTGAACAGCCAGGAATCGCACGGCGCCAGATCAGGTGAATACGGTGGTTGCGGTGCGATATGGGTTGAGTTTTTGGCGAAATGAGGGCAGTATGGGATGGTGCATTATCGTGGTGTCAAAACCAAGAATTGTTTTTCCACAATTCCGGTCTTTTTAGGCGGATAGCGTTACGCAAACGACGCATAACGTTCAAATAATATTCCTTGTTGACTGTTTGACCGGTTGGAAGAAATTCATAATGCACAACACCACGATAATCGAAGAAAACAGTCAACATGACCTTGATTTTAGAGCGATTTTGGCACGATTTTTTTGGTCTCGGCTCTCTTTTGGCACGATATTCGCTCAATTGATCGGTTGTTTCGGGGTCGTAAGCATAGACCCAAGTCTCATCGCCAGTTGTAATGCGTTTCATGACACCCTGATAGTCGGAAAGCATCGTTTCACACACTTCAACGCGACGCCTTTTTTCCAAAAAATTCAATGTTTTCGGTACCAGTCGAGATTTGACGCGCTTGAGGCCCAAAACATCCTTCAAAATGGTATTGGCTGAGCCTTTCGATATGCCAACTTCATCAGCAAGGTCTCTAATTGATAATCGACGGTTTTTTAACACCAAATCTTTGATTTGTTGAACGTGAGCTTCGTCGGTTGTGGTTGATGGTCGCCCTGGACGCTCTTCGTCTTCGAAACTTTCACGGCGGGCTTGGAACTCACTATACCACTTGTAAACATTTTTTTAGACATAGCCTCATCACCAAAGGCTTAATGCACCATCCTCAACGTATCCGCAGCAGAAAATTGATTCTGTAAACACAATTTAATGCAAATTCTTTGCTCAACAAATTTCGACATCGCAAAAAACGAAAAACTCACCTTTAACAGCTCACAACACCGCACGTATCTCAAACACTAATGAATATTTTAAAATGAAATTTGACATAAATGTGACTGACAGTACTACCAACCGAACAAAAAAAAAAAAATAATTCTCCAAATCCTTCGACGCGCGCAGTTTAAATTCACCTTTTTTGGGCACAGTTGGTACTAGATGTATAGTAAGTCTCCGGACAGACCTTGTAGCTTTTGCTACTACCAGTTGAGCACCCATCATCCAATGATATTTAGAAGTTAATTCATTCAAAGTCTATAATATCAGTTTAAGCTGAGTGTTATAGCATCATTTCTGACAAGACTATGCGGAAATGTCAAGCGAAATAACTGCCATACCTTACCGCGGGCAAATTATACCTCTGCTCTCTGGGGGAACCTTCTATGACATTCTGATATATTTCGTTTTAACACAATAGGAATAAACTTTATAAGAAATCAGGTATTACCTTAGACTTCTCGTGTGGGTAATGGAGTAAGATGGATTCAGCTGCTTACTGCTCATTTTGGCTCCTCTGAGCCATTGACTAGAGTCGGAATGTGTAATTTTCGCAATAATAGAGGGTATAACATGAACTTTATCATTCAAACTTGCTTGCTCAAGCAAATGGGTTCAAGGACTATGCCTCCTATTGTTAAATATTTAGTATTTTGTTGAGAAGAACTATAGCCACAGTGCCTACTTTTGGTTGGTTGTCTTGAAAACTTTTGAAAACCAAATATTTTTTATCAACAGTAGAGTTAACTAACCAACCAACGGTCATATAAATATTAGAATATGGCAATAAATATATTGTATCTACTCTGTTTTAATTTTTGTTTTCAAAATATAATATAATCTGTCTGAGACTTATTTATACTTGTAGTGCTGACTGTCCAAATATAGAATAACTTAATCATTATGACTTCACCCATAGCATTCATGGTGTACGATTCTGTTGGATATTAGACTTTCTCCGAAAAGGACTGGCTTTAGTAATTCAAGTGCGATTGCCTTACTTGCTAGAGATCTGCCTTATAACCTGTCCTAATCTGCAGCTGGTTTTAAAGAAGTTGCCGTCATTATCGAGAAAATTGCAGTGTTCCATCTCCCAATTCAGAAGAAAAATCCTGAAACTGTGTTATTTTTTTTCAGAAAAGTTAATAAAATATAAAGCCTAAATGCTGAAGGCATGATAAGACGGGAATTTGGGATATTCTATAGACCTACAAAAGCAAATTGTATTCTTTAACTTCTTAACTTTACTTACACTTGAGTACCTACAAAAGCAGCAGCAGCTATAACTCTCAATTCCCACATAAATAACGTTCGGAACTCAATATTTCATAACGATGTATGTGGCAAAGAATAACGCAGACAGACATCATCATAGCTATAATCACAATCAATAAAATTCTCGCTACCAAAGAGCACCACACACACATACACAACAATTTAATACTCCTGGAGATAGCGAGTGTGGCAGGAGGATAAAGTGAGGAATAATGCCAAAGATGCCTTGTAAATAAGCTCGAAGCATTTTCTTGACATCATTGCCTTAGCGTTAAAATTGAACTGGGATTTGGAGAGTCGCAGCCAATAAAAACAATAGCACAAAGAATACCGTTAAGCTGCACCATGGCAACACTGCTCTCAGCACCTCACCGTTGCGAGCTCTGCATTCGTTGTACTACAATTCAGTTCACTTAAGTTGACTGCGTGTGCAGTGAATAATATTGCCGGCGAAAGAATAAAAGTTGATGCCCCAGTGAGTGAAAGTGCACACAAACACAAAAATACATACAAAAACAACAATTGTTCAAATGCACTCACACAAACACATATACGCAATCGCAATGCAGAATTGCTAGCAACTATAAAAGTCATCTCTAACTGATATGGCATCGAGGGTATATGATGAGGCATAAGTCAGCCTTGACTTGTCTAAGCGCCTTAGTTGTTGTTGTTGCCTAGTTATTTAGCTCTCTGCTAAACGAGCTGTGCAGCTTAGTTTATTTGTGCTAAATTTTTAACTGTTACGAGCATATCTTCTTGTTTTTGGCATTTATATTTCATATTTGGTCTTATGTCATATAAACTGTTCTTATTTATTTCGTTCGAGCAAAGTTTTCATCTGCCATCCAAGTGTCTTTAGAAATATTTTCGTTGTCGCCTGCTTGTTCTAGCTGTCACGAAGAAAGATGTGCAAATTTATAATTTCGAGCCATCTCTTACATATCATTGTGGCACTCTATTTCTATTCTGATGTGTATATCTGAGAAATTAAGTTGGCTGTCGCCTTTCAAAACAATGTACTTGCGCTATTTTAGAAAGTTAAAATGGGCATGACCCAGAAAAGACATTCTAAATTATTCCATTTTGAAACGAGGCAAACATATTTACGAATATTGTGCAATATTGTCTCGAAGAAAGTCAGTATAAGTTAAGATCTGGGCAAGGACTAGTTTAGAGTTTTTGTTTTAGTGCTTTAGGGTTGAAATAGTGCAAAGTGGGTTGAGAATATTCTTTGAAAATAAAGTGTGTTTGCTAAGTTGTAAGAAAATGTCACTTAAGTGTTAATGTAGAAAAATTAAATTAAAATTTTGCAACGGAGGTACATTGTGTTTGAAAATGCAAAGAAAATGTCGAGAAAACACTGACCTCGCGGACCATTCACACCATCAATGTTTCGCTCGAAGAAAAACTCTTGTCGATATGGATAATTTGGGGTGCAATGTTGCCGAACGTGGGCTGATTATATCAAACTGGTTGTAGGTAAATAAAATTTTGGTAGGTTTAGTACGAAAATTTTTTAAAATTTTTAATGCAGTTTGATTATTGTTAGAAGGCGGAGTTTTAAGTATAATTGAGAAGGCGAATTGTTTACAATTTTACTTTAACTAGACTATTTGACTGTCTCCGGATCGAAAAGCCACCAACCAGATCAATCATGAGACGGAAGACACAACACCACCACTACCTCGCACCACTATCTTGCTTCAGCGAAGATACGCACCCTCCTCTGTATAGCAAAAATCGCATTTTAACAAGCACAAGTAAGGTTCGTGGAGCTCGACTTGCTCTCTGATAGCCCACATCAGCGACTTGGTATAAGGGAACTGTGGAACGGCAGCTGCAAAGGAAACCATTGGTGTACGAAAAAGGTAAAAGAACAGTTGCCTACCTCGCAACGTTTCAATCGACCACAACATGTGCGGGCTGGGATGGATACCGGAGGCTGAAGAAGTAAGCGAGACGCATTTGCAGACAAAAAAGAGAGAGTCCGAAATGCGTCAGTACGAAGAGCTAAACAAGCTACGGTGGTAATGCTCGATAATTTTATGATAAGATTCGGCGAACCCGCAGAGTCGATTTAGTAAGTGATACGAAGGGCATACTGAAAATTATTTTCCAGCCTGCTGAATGGCAGTAAAAGCATAACATCAGGAGGTGGTGAACCCAATTCCCCAATCGATGACGATGGAACAGACGTTTCATTGCTATTAGCAGTCTGAAGAACAACAATGCGTCGGGGGCCAATGGATTACCAGCGGAGCTATTCACATACGGTGGCGAAGAACTGATATGCAGCTTGCATCAGCTTCTTTGTATGAATCCAGTATTAACAGTAATGAGATGAGTCGGCGTTACAAAAGAAGGGTATTTATGGTCATTTACGGCGAATACCACAGTCAATGGAACGATGTGCTGTTCGAGATATATAGTACAACGAAATTGACATAGTTCACCGAAATGAGAGGCAGCAGCTCCGCTGTCTAGATCAGGTCGTTCAAAGAGCGAAAAGGAAGAACGACTGAGGCATTGTTGTAAACTCGGCTATAACCGCGTAAGTGGTGTCTAGACCAATACAGTAGAAAAATAATTCTTTATAGATTACTTCATGACCAAAACGTTTTTGAAACAAAATCCACTTTAATAGGATTTAGGATCCTAAATACAAACCAATGTCAGTAGAGTCCAATTTAATTTTTATGAGTTTATAGATATATGAGCACACCTTATGCTTAATGACATACTTGTATAGTTATACAATAGTATATGTAGTAACGGGTGATTTTTTGAGGTTAGGATTTTCATGCATTAGTATTTGACAGATCACGTGGGATTTCAGACATGGTGTCAAAGAGAAAGATGCTCAGTATGCTTTGACATTTCATCATGAATAGACTTACTAACGAGCAACGCTTGCAAATCATTGAATTTTATTACCAAAATCAGTGTTCGGTTCGAAATGTGTTTATCGACAAATTTTGTTCAGCGATGAGGCTCATTTCTGGTTGAATGGCTACGTAAATAAGCAAAATTGCCGCATTTGGGGTGAAGAGCAACCAGAAGCCGTTCAAGAACTGCCCATGCATCCCGAAAAATGCACTGTTTGGTGTGGTTTGTACGCTGGTGGAATCATTGGACCGTATTTTTTCAAAGATGCTGTTGGACGCAACGTTACGGTGAATGGCGATCGCTATCGTTCGATGCTAACAAACTTTTTGTTGCCAAAAATGGAAGAACTGAACTTGGTTGACATGTGGTTTCAACAAGATGGCGCTACATGCCACACAGCTCGCGATTCTATGGCCATTTTGAGGGAAAACTTCGGACAACAATTCATCTCAAGAAATGGACCCGTAAGTTGGCCACCAAGATCATGCGATTTAACGCCTTTAGACTATTTTTTGTGGGGCTACGTCAAGTCTAAAGTCTACAGAAATAAGCCAGCAACTATTCCAGCTTTGGAAGACAACATTTCCGAAGAAATTCGGGCTATTCCGGCCGAAATGCTCGAAAAAGTTGCCCAAAATTGGACTTTCCGAATGGACCACCTAAGACGCAGCCGCGGTCAACATTTAAATGAAATTATCTTCAAAAAGTAAATGTCATGAACCAATCTAACGTTTCAAATAAAGAACCGATGAGATTTTGCAAATTTTATGCGTTTTTTTTTTAAAAAAAAGTTATCAAGCTCTTAAAAAATCATCCTATATATTCCCTAACTAAAACTATGTCATGAAGCATCAGTAGTGCTTGAGCATGTCAACTTAAGTTGGAATATACAATATATGTATGTATCCACGACCACGCTGCAGTGCGGCAACCATGATTAACGACTTCCCCGAGCAACGCTAATTTTGTGCCGCTTTTTAATTTGGCGATTAAATAAACTGGCGCAATTGTAATTTACAGAGCATAAAGGGCGCATAAAAATAGAAATAAATAAATTTACTTACAGAATGCAGCACGGAGAACGACGGCTGAGCATAAGCTCAAATGGATCAACGACATAAAAGAATTTAATTTTGTAAACAATATGACGGAGAACAAAGACAACAAAAAAAAAAAAATATGAGAAGAAAGCGAGGAAAAGAAAAACAATGTGAACCAGGCAAAGATGTAATAATGCTGCGCAGGACATGGTGCTCAAGATGGAGCAATGACAATGATAAAATAACCATAGAACACATTGAAAGGCACGAATGAAAGCCGGCAGGACACACAGCGACACAGCGCCTTACGTACGAGACTATACGAGGGAAGAAAATAAATATGCTTATGTATACAAGGATTGTCCTTAAGTGTAAGTAGAAAGTTTTTGCATTGGATATTTTGAACCGAGAAATTAAGTATATCAACATACGTTATTAAATGTAAAAAGAAACAAGTAAGCAAAGGATATGTTCGGGTGCAACCGAGATAACTCTCATATTGACCGATATATGCTGTATAAAGTCACCCGAAAGTTCGAAAATCTTTTTATTAGGTATATGAGGACTAAGGGAAGTATTTGCCCGATTCAACCCATTTTGAACTTAGAGACACACCATTATCAGAGAAGTATTATCTCTTAATTCTAATTACATATCTCACATATTAACCAATATTTTCGATCGAAAGTTAACTATAGATACAGGGATCCATATATTCGGTACCTAGGGGCTCGAACAGTTTTTCTAAATTGACTCGAAAAAATTTGTTGAGATCGGTTAGTCGGGTTCCGAGATATGGGATTTCACCAAAAAGTGGGCGGTTCCACGCCCATCGTAAAAGTTTTACCTTGGCCCCCATATAGCCTTCTTATACTATCTCGAAGGTAGATTTTAACGTCTCTGGCGTATGTAGCGGGCGATGCGTCCCATATCAGGACTAGACCTCGGCAACCCTTAAAGCTGTCGGAATATGACAATGTTAATCAGGCGAGAGTCTTTGCAACCAAGAAAGCGGCTGACGATCAACATATATCTATGATCCGATAGCCAGATGGCAAGACAACATTTTCACAGCGCATTACGTCAGAGAAAGTCCTTAGAAGCAGAGACTAAATGTAGCGGCTACCGGAAAGCGGTTGCACATATACTGGATTCGAGGATTCAATACAGTACAGGAAATGAGGAGGTCACTAAAAAACGATATGTAATGAAATCTTTGAAAGGGCTGATTGACGGATAAGGGCGAGATGGAATGCCTTAAGCACATTCAAGATAGCCAAGACCATTTGCAAGAGCCTTCGAATGTTTTTGACTCTATTGTGTCGAAAGGACTGCAAGAAGGTTGTTGGGATAATATCACAAACTAATGGCATCATTTGTGAGCCGGATGGGTAAAAATAACGAGGACACATGTAAAAGTCGCTCTTGAAGTTCGCAAAAAGCGTTGAGTCCTGATGATGAACACTTCGAGTCTTATTAAAACGAACTTCCATCTGGCTTACTAGAGATCACTACGTCTATGTCTGGCATAACAGCCGGCCAGTATAGAGCTAACGTAACCGAACATCTGAAGTTCTACCTTAAGCCAATACCACCACAGCTGATTTGTGTAGTTGCAAATATCACTATATGACCTTTTACCTTTTTGCTGCCAGTTCAAAGCTTGTGCTTTTAAAGAATCACCCTAATGCGCATAAATATGTACACCGACAATGCGAAAATGGCAAATTACTTCAGACGCAGTGCGTCGCGCCTCGACAATATGACAAATACCCACGCCGCTCTATAAATGCTGTGCGCCTTGAAGTGCGCTTTCATTTTTTTAACTATGTTTTTGCTTGATTTTTTTCGATGTATAACTTTCATTGCTATATATCTGTACAAGAATTTGTTTATTAAATTGAATAGCGCAGTTTGTGCGTCAGTCTTGGGCGGAGCAAGAGCGGGTAAACGCATAAGTTACAATGAATTTGTCGTAAACAAAGCGCTGTGCAACGGTAATCGGATGAAGACAATTGCCGGCGAAGTTTCGAATTCAAAACAAAATAATAAAAAAATAAGTAAATACGAAATTAGCAGGAATGAATGGAGCAAAGCGGAAGCAGCGGCAACATTCTCAACAATGTGGCAATGGCATTCAAGAGCTAATATAAGCAACACCCCGTCGAGCGATGCGCAAAAGCGGCAATTATAAGGAATGCAAAGGTATGCAACAACAACAAGACACAGGCCATCAGACAAGCTTTTATCTACTTCCTCACTTCATCCATTGTGAGTTGAGTGTGTGTGTGTGTGCTTGTGGGCATTTCTTTATAGATACCCGCATTGTAATCCACAAGGACAAAGCGCACAACAATGGACGTATTCGAGAGCGGCAATTCTTAAAATTCTAGGCAAAAGTGGCAGCATATTGCTAGTAGTGTTCCGCAAATAGCAAGCGCCAACTGGCAAGGACATTACTCGAAATTGTCTGTAATCAATCATTTGTAAATTAAATTTCACGCGGCCCATAGCTGTGATTAAAAGCACAAATTGTGCAAACATTCGGCCGCCAGTTTTATTTGGCAGAAAGGGGAATGGTATCAAAAGTAACAGCAAAATTGGAATGAAACCCTTAAACAAAGAGGAAGGAGGCAAGTGAAAAGTAGATGCATCTATCACCTAAAATGGTGCTCTTAACTAGAAAGGGAGAAAAATGGTGAAGTGGTTATAGTCACTAAGCAAAACTATGAATTAGATTCCAGTAGCCAGAATCCACATTGGGCAACGTCATGTTAATATTGGACTTTCCTTAAGCATTGAAGCACTTCCAAATATTATACCTATATTATTATAAATAGTTTTGTATAAAAACCCGTTAATCGTCAACCGTTCGTAAGTGACCAAAGTCTTCCAACATGCTTTAGTGTAGGTACTGGTTTTCAATGAGGCAATACTCTTTTCGGTATCGGATTTTTTCACAGCTATTGCTTGATTTATACTCAATTCAGCTTGCCATTTCATAGTGAACAGACCGAAAGACCATCAAGTGCGTTGCGCGTTAAATGAATGAGTCCGAAACGATATGACCACCGGTCCCGTTTTTCATAAGACAATTTTTCTCAGCGATCAAGCTTACTTTCCGTGGAATGAGACGACATCAAAAAGTCACTGTTTGGTATGCGCTATGTTAAGAGGAATTCATATTTCATTAAAATTTTTTCAAAAACGAAGCCGGCCATAATGTTACAGTCAATAGAGAATGCTTTGGTGCCATGATTAAAGATTTTTTCGTGACTGTGTTGGAGGATGTTGATGTGGACGACTCCACGAAATAATCAGTTTATTGAAGTCAACCAATATCGTGCGATTTAACACCGGTGAAACACTTTTTGTGATGTGAAGTCTTATGTCTACGTAGATAATCCAGATTGTCCCAATTGCTGCAAAAGGTGGTCGAAAATTGGGGCTTTCGACTGGAGAGCGACGACGATCACGTGTTCAAAATAACCTTTATAACATAATGGCAAACCTTATCTTAACAATAAAATAGCCCTACATGTAATTTTTGCTAATCGAATGCCAGTGTATATGGATAATGGCCAAATAAAGGGTGATTTTTTAAGAGCTTGATAACTTTTTTAAAAAAAAAAAACGCATAAAATTTGCAAAATCTCATCGGTTCTTTATTTGAAACGTTAGATTGGTTCATGACATTTACTTTTTGAAGATAATTTCATTTAAATGTTGACCGCGGCTGCGTCTTAGGTGGTCCATTCGGAAAGTCCAATTTTGGGCAACTTTTTCGAGCATTTCGGCCGGAATAGCCCGAATTTCTTCGGAAATGTTGTCTTCCAAAGCTGGAATAGTTGCTGGCTTATTTCTGTAGACTTTAGACTTGACGTAGCCCCACAAAAAATAGTCTAAAGGCGTTAAATCGCATGATCTTGGTGGCCAACTTACGGGTCCATTTCTTGAGATGAATTGTTGTCCGAAGTTTTCCCTCAAAATGGCCATAGAATCGCGAGCTGTGTGGCATGTAGCGCCATCTTGTTGAAACCACATGTCAACCAAGTTCAGTTCTTCCATTTTTGGCAACAAAAAGTTTGTTAGCATCGAACGATAGCGATCGCCATTCACCGTAACGTTGCGTCCAACAGCATCTTTGAAAAAATACGGTCCAATGATTCCACCAGCGTACAAACCACACCAAACAGTGCATTTTTCGGGATGCATGGGCAGTTCTTGAACGGCTTCTGGTTGCTCTTCACCCCAAATGCGGCAATTTTGCTTATTTACGTAGCCATTCAACCAGAAATGAGCCTCATCGCTGAACAAAACACGCGCGCGAAACACATTTCGAACCGAACACTGATTTTGGTAATAAAATTCAATGATTTGCAAGCGTTGCTCGTTAGTAAGTCTATTCATGATGAAATGTCAAAGCATACTGAGCATCTTTCTCTTTGACACCATGTCTGAAATCCCACGTGATCTGTCAAATACTAATGCATGAAAATCCTAACCTCAAAAAAATCACCCGTTACTTCTCAGGTCACGTAGTACGCACCCTGAAAATACATATATAAACATCCAATTTATAGGCATCCTGTGCTGCACCAGAACTTGTCTTGTTAAATAATTGAATCAGACTTTATAGTTCATTAAGGATGCTTTTTATGTGGCGGGCCCTAAGCCTAGTGCAAAACCCTCGGAAGGGATGTTCCGCCTTTTCACTTTAGCTAGACTTCACACGGATGTTTTCTGGCTTCTCAGAGGATACTTGGTCTAAGACCGAAAGTCGTGAGCTGCTGGAGTCATAAGTAAAAAATCGTTTCTCATCCCCAAGGGAATGACGGTCAGACGGTACTTGCGTGAACAGGGATATAACCGCATGTCACCATTCTCCTTTTTTCGAGAGGAATGTTCTGGGGAAGATTTATGGACCTATGGTTCGAACAAACGAAAACATGCCAGGTCTGAGAGTATTCGCCAGATGAAACACGGTAAGAGGAAGACCTCCACACATAGTGCAAGTTTCGATATCTTTTGACTTGATCTATGTGCCAGTGTAGTAGGTGTATGCTTTATTTTAACTTTTACGAAGGAGATGATCGTCATTTGTTAGGACTGAACGGAGGTCTTTATCACATCAAGCAAATGTTATGATATACATCCATTTCCAAGACAGTAAACGGATTTTTATAAGGCCAAAGATCTTAACTTGGCACCATTTTTCAAAATTGTGTGAAAACAACAACAAAAATAACGATATGATGGTTGAAGGGTGAAGTTTTCTCTTGCAGAATGAGTGAGTATTGAAAACCCGATTTCTGTATATAACCTCACTCGTTAACTTTTCTGAATAAAGTTGATGTCAAAAAACCTCGAGAATTCAGTTTGGTACCCTACATAGTTAGTTTACCTAAGCAGCAGCCATTTCGAAAGGTTCGACGTCAAAACTTCAATTACAACAATTAGTCGAACGATTTTCTACTCCACTTGCACTCCGGCTCTCTGAGAGCACTCGTCAACAACTCGGTATAAGGGAACTGTGGGACGGAATTTCAAGCTCTTTACATACAGATGCAAATGAAACCATGGGTTTCGGAAAAGGCAAAGGAACAGCTGGTTTAATGAGAAGTGCTGTGAAAGACTCTCCAGAAACCAAACCGTCTACCCTGCAACGTTACAATCGATCTTAACATGAGTGGGATAGGATAGATATCGATAGAAGAAGACGCAAGACGCATTTCCAGACAAAAAAAGAGGCCAAAATGCGTGAGTACGAAGAGTTTGACAAGCTGGCCGACAAGGGCTTCAATATTATAGGAAATTCTCGGTGACTAACAGAAGGTTTTAAGTTTGAAGCATACTCTTGTTGAACCCCCAAATTTGATCTAGTGACTGATACCTAGAGCATACATAAATTATACTTCTTCAGCTTGCTAAATGAGATTGAAAGCATAACACCAGGAGATGGTGAACCCATTCCCCAGTTAATGACTATGGAGTAGACGTTCCACCGTGAAGAAGTTCGAATATCAATTACCCGTCTGAAGAATTACAAAGCGGCAGGGGCCGATGGATTGCCGACCGAGCTATGCAAATACGGCGGGAAAGAACTAAAAGGAAACCCGATGATTGGAATTTAAGTGTGCTCTGCCCAATAAAGAAAAAGAGTAACCCCACAATCAACGCCAATTATCGTGGAATACTTAAGCCTTCTTAACATCGCATTTAAAGTTCTATCGAGCGTATTATGTGAAAGATTAAAGCCCACCGTCAGCAAACTGATAGGACCTTATTTGTGTGGCTTTAAGCCTGGAAAATCGTCAACTGACCACATGCGTCAAATCTTGGGAAAGACCTGAGAGAAGAGACCTCTTCGTCGATATCTGAATATATTGGTATTTCCGCGAAAATAGAGAAGATATCATCTTTTATAAGAAAGGTATTAACCAATGTATTAATAATTGCCAACAACCGCGCCGTTAGTTCTGCTTTATCCAGAATGGATATGGACAAACAGTCATCGCACTCGCGACTTGGCTCCCACGACACTGTTGAAAATCATAACTTCGATCTCGTAGATAATTTCATCTATCTTGGAACTACTTGTAGTATTAACACTAACAATAATGTCAGCCTCGAAACCTAACGCAGAATAATTGCAAAAGGTGCTACTTTGGTCTAAGTAGGCAACCGAGAAGTAAAGTAAGTTTTATTTCATTTTATTTTAACCATAACTATTTGTTACAAAATATTCCACACATTCAAGAGACTCTTCCTGTAAAAGAAGATAGTAAAAGGAACTTATTTGAAAACCTTTACTTCGTTTAGTTGTTTCTCACAACTTTTACACAATTTCAAGTTGGCTTGTGACTGACACAGCTGACCTAACAAAAACAAACAACTCTTGAAAAAGTTGCAAAATTAAAGTCAACAAAAACAACAACGATTGCTTAATTAAGCACGCTAAGTTATTAAAGTTCTAACGAAGCTTTAAAGGGAAGTGCCGTGGCAAGGCGCAAATAAAGAGCAGCAAATAAACGCCTACGAAATTTCACCGAAATTGCGCCAACAACGCGACGGCTTCAACACGCCCGCATTTTTTATAAAGTTTTATTATGCTTGTAAATATGTATGTATATCGAGATATATAAGTGTGTTTGTCTGTGGCGCTTCATTTAACGATTATTGTGCGCTGCATTCAATTTTCACAGAATTTCTAAAATATTTTTGTTTGTTGTTTGTGCACGAGTGCAGCTCGCTACGCCCCTGTGCCACACCACAGACGCCATCGGACTAAACTTTATTCCGCCAACGCTAGCCTTAGTTGGCTTTTCACATTTTTTATTGCCTACATTGCGGCGTCTACGGACTTGGACTTTATCTTGTCGTGGCTGCGTGGCTTTTGTAATGCTCATTAAATTTTGTGGCATGCATTTTGTGTGAAGTTTATTAGTCAAGTTGAAGCCAAGCATGGCGGGCCGTCGCGGAGTTAAATAAAACCGCTCGCTGAGGGCTCATTTACACAAAGTAGCAACTTTGCTATGATCTGCTCTCAAAGGGCATGAAAATATCGTCGGTCATTCATCTATTCGACTGCGTAATCATTCTTGCTGTCGCTTTTGCTTTGTTGCTAAACGCTGCCACGCACTTGACATTCGCTTGGGAGTTGCGCGGCCAACGGCTTGCATCGAGCTCTACGCTTAGTCGGCGGAGATCTGGCAGTTTTTTTCCAGCGTGTAAATATGCGTATTTTATTGCTTCAGAAAATTAATGAAATTATATGGATGCTCGGACGGTTTACTTTAATACTTGTGGGCATGTAGCGAGTACCTTTGTGTATTTGTGTTGTTGCCCTCACCCACAACTAGGTTGAACTGCGTACTCTGTTATGAATAATTTGAAAGGAGATGATGAATTGTGACAATGAGACCTTTGGGAGTGAGCGTTACCATTGTTCGCGGGCTTTAACTTTTTTTATATTCCTCCTTCTCTTCTCCAAAAATATCATCTTTCTTGTCTTGGACAAAGCTTAATACTATATCATACTGTTGAGCTTGTATTTGTCTTCCGCTATATTTAGTCGCATGACTCGAGGCAATTGGCAACGTCATTACATTTTAATAATAAACTATTAATAATATTCTAAGCGTGAGTCAGCAGATAATATCCCTCCCGTCACACATTTTTGAATTTCCTAAAACGCAGTGACCGGAAAGCTTTATTGTCTATACTAGTCGATTGTCCAAATGACTTAAGGTGTCATGATGTACATCCAGCTAGTGTATCCTGGATTGCCATATCGAGACTTACCAGTCAGATTTGTAGTTGAAAACATTGTTTTTGTTGATTCATGCATGGTTTTCTCCATGTTTTTTTTCGATTCTTGTTCCAGCAAAGTCTGTTATCTACTATCGTTTACCATTCTTTGCATCTTCTTTGTATCGAACAGTGCGCCACCAAGTTTTTGAACCTCTTTGGGTAGCAACACAGTTATCTTTTTTGAGAAATTTCTCACTATGGGAAGAATATTAACTCCATTCTTATGACTATACAAATTCTATCTCTCCTGAAAGAGGTTAGATTAGCTAGCTAGATTAGCTTGCTGTTGTTGGTTTTGAGGCTGGTTTCCATGAACACGTATTTTCAAGGTTTTGAGACAAGTGTGATGAAATTTGCGACTACATCTGTAAGCCACTGTCATTTGGAACTTGCTTTCGTCAAGCTAATTGGTTTAGTCGTTCGCATAACCAGGCTCTGCATGAGTGTCTTTCTTTTCGAACGTTTTTCTCCGTAGCACAGTTTCTATCTCATCTTATCATTTGGGACTTTACATTGCAACTTGACTCCTTTCATTTCTATGTTAGCTGTCATATTTCTCCTCCCGGCTTTCACAAAATAATTTTCAATGACAGTGAAATCAAAAACGAGATAAATAAAAATTATAACAACAATTCCTTGATTCTGAGTATTGTCTTTAGCTAGTCAATTCTAATAAATTTTACTCTGTATACGACAACGGGTCTATCATTTCACGTCGGAATTAAGTAGAGTGAACTGCATGACCTGATTAAATCCATCTAAGGAAAGAAGATACACTGTTATTAGAGAGAGATTCTTTCTGAATTTCATTAAGATTTCTTACATTGTGGCGAAAGATGCGATATAAAATGTACCGAGTGTTCGAAAATAGTTATGTTAGATGTATGTGGACTGAGGGAAGTGTCCATGTTATTTACCCATTTTTGAAAAGCCATTTGTGCAAAGTTTAATAACCTAGTGTTTGATTTGTATTCCGTAGAGTAAATGATTTAGACGGAATTTAAACTCGAGGCAATATGGCAAATAAGCGTGGTTGTTATCCAATGTTATGTTTTACTTTTCTACATAATCGTTATATGATGAATGAGCGTGGTTATTATCCAATATTGCCAATTTTCAAAGAGTTTGAAAAGAGATATAATATTTTGTTCTCCCCTTTTTTATTGGTATAGTTTAAGCAGCTTAGTTATGACAATTTAAATTGTTCGTTTAATGGCGATTTGTGGGTGTCACCCTTGGTGCCAAGGAAAATATGCACCAAATGATCGGTATCTTTCTCGATTAGTTTCAGGTAACACAAACAACTGTTAGCTGAACAAAACTATTATACTCTGTGGCAACATATTGGACCAGGTTTTGAGAAAAAAGACATACTTGGAGATAAATAAATCGTACACTAAAGATCGCCAGTTTTAGTCAATGAAAATCTCACTTCCACACTAAATGTGGATCCATGTCCTCAGAAACAGTAACAGTGGATGTGAATGGTAGGGTGGAACATATCAGACAAAGTTATTTTTCTTGAACTCAATGACTTAATGCGTGAATAAGCTGGCAATAATCAAGCACTTTTCCACAATGTTGGACGTGGAAGGAGTTTGTTTTAATAACAATTTTAGAAAATTTTCGATGCTTGGTATGCCAAAGTTGCAAGTTGAAATATTTTATGGTCTCAAATATGGTAATTCATGAAAGATACAGATTTTAGCAATTTTCTGATTCTTCCCTAAAGTGAAGTTTGGCAAGGTTAAGTGTTGATAAACGAAATTTTATTAAGTAATTATTAAGTACCAAATAAAAAAAAAACAAGAAAAAACCTTAAATTAGGCTGCACCGAAGCTAATATACCCTTCACAGGTGCATTTCTTTTAGTAACTATGTGTTCAGTTTATACGGCAGTTATATGCTCTAGTTAACCGATCTGAACAATTTTTTCGGAGATTACATAGTTGCCTTAAAAAATAATCTATACCAAATTTCGTGAATATATCAGTTTATGTGGCAGCTATATGTTATAGTGGTCCGATGTCAACAGTTCCGACAGATGAGCAGCTTCTTGAAGAGAAAATGATGTGTGCAAAATTTCAAAACGATATCTTAAAAACTGAGGGACTACTTCGACTAGGACCGTGCCGCTATGGCATATTATTATTGATTCTTAAGAGAGTTTATAAACTGGAAAATTTTAAACGAAAAACTGTTTTACAAAAACATATCAACGCGTTATTTTTAAAACTAACATAAAACTTCTTGTTTTAATATTGAAAATTTGAAAAACAGCTGTCAGTGTTACTTGTTTTTCATTCACAATAGATTAAATTTGGCAATTTTTAACATTGTTGCCATTGAAAATGCAGCTAACTCTCTCAAATTTTTACGATTATATGGGAGTTAGCTACGAGTTATATTCACTAACTCCTTAATTAATCCGGATTAACTGCAACTGCCGTCTGTCAAAACTATAACCAAATCAGTCCCAAAACCGATTATGCCACTGTAGCGACTTACACTTACATATACTCTCTTGTTTCGAGTGCTATAGACACGAGAGTAGCAGCCACAGTTAACGAGAAGGGAAATGGCAAGTTGAAGACTATAATTCGGTACCTCGCCTATAACTACTAGAAGAAGAATGTGAGAACAGACTACCAATATTGAGTTTTGTTGAAGCTTGTTGTGCCATTTGGCAGTTAAATTTTGTATAAAATGCGAAAACAAAATATGTACTAAGTAAATCGAAAATTAAAACCTTTACAAAGTAATCTCATGAGCAACCATGCAGGATTCCAATAAAGTGGTATATTTTTCATGTCGAATGAATCTCAGTGCAACCAGTACAAATAACAAAGATATTTTCCCTTTACTGCTCGCCCAAGTGCGTATCCATTTGGATATGTGTGAGCGCGTGTGTGCGGCCAAATATTTATTTATGCAAGGATTTTTCGCATTTGCTTACTTCCGACAGCAGAACAATGGAGTAATACAAAATTTCAATAACACACTGCAGTCGCAAGGCACACGACAACATTTCTCATAAACTTTATATTTGCAGTGCTTTCTTATAAATTTTTATTGCAAAATATTTTTTACGCTTGCAGGACCCACGAAATGGCCAGGCAGCAAGGAGCGGGCAAGAAAAGTCCGAGTTATGCGGCATCGTAAGTATTGCGGAGGCATAAGTGGGTTGGACAAGCATAAACAAGATAAGTGCATGCGGAGCTTACCAGCACACACACATGCATACTATAAGATATACGAGTGTATGGATATGCGAGGGCGGTCCTATTCCACCAGTGCTTCACCACTTTTTAGAGTCACTTTAGTTACAGAAGAGATAACTTTAGTAATTTGATTGAATGTCGTCGTGTTGACAGTTCCGGCTCTATTTCGGCTAGATAGACCCGACTGTTGGCGAAACAGATAAATAACGTATGGTAAATTTTATTCTCGATTATTGTAAAAATTTTAGCATTTCGGGCTCGCTTTGTTTGACTTTGTGTGAAAAAGGTGAACTTGTTCTGGAAAAGATGGTCGGTCGGCCGGTCAGGGGATGTTTATTGTTTTCACTATTATTGACTTAGTTTGACGCTAAACTACAGATCAAGGTCTCCGGCCAGATCTTATTGGGCTTGCGATGCCGTATATCCCAGAACCGTGGATAATGGC
The DNA here is from genome assembly GCF_023373825.1 of Bactrocera dorsalis. NCBI lineage: Eukaryota > Metazoa > Arthropoda > Insecta > Diptera > Tephritidae > Bactrocera > Bactrocera dorsalis. Next base: position 59,256,637 of record NC_064305.1, read on the forward strand.
GACGGCAATCTTCATCCCCGAGTTAGGAAAGAAGGACTACTCTCTGGTCAAATCGTTCAGGCCAATTAGTCGTACTTCCTTCAAGCTAAAAGTAATGAAAAATATCGTAAATATTTATATAAGATTGAAGGCTCACGTTCAGAGCAGGAAGCTCCACTAACACTGCTATTTACCAACTCATGGCAGAATTCCAGAATTCGCTGGAAAATGACGTGGTAGACATTGAAGGTGGTTTTGATAATACATCTCACTCAAGCGGCATCAAGGCACTGGAGAAAAGGAATGTGGCGGCTTCAGTATGCAGATGCATAGAAGCTGTGCTGCGTACCATGATAGCTGAAAACCTTGTGGGGGATTAAGATAGCTTGGTACTATGAAGGGCTGCCCACAGGTGGGAGTCCTATTCTCCTACTATGGAATCTCGTAGTAGATAAGTTCCTTGAGCTGATCAGAAACAATAGGGTTCGGTGCCGTCTTCTCTTTTACAAAGCGAAAATGTCTTCCGACCCTGAGGCCCCTAACACTTGGGGGCAGAGAGTTGGAGATGTTTAATGAGGCCAAGTTCCTAAGCCTCACATTAGACTCAACTTTACAGTCGAATAGACACATAGAATTAGCACTGTCCAGAATCACCAAGACATTCATGACATGCAGATCCTGCTCGGCTGCAAGCCATGTATATTCAAGTGGCTGTATACCATAGGTTCGGTAGGTTTTCGAATGTCGAAGCTGCAAAGACTCGCCTGCATCTGCTTTTGAACTCATGCTGGAGCTCACACCACTGCGTTTAGTGATCAAAGGGTTCTGGAAAAGGGAGAATAATATCGTCTCAACATATGAAAGCCATAGGGGAAGGCACACCACTGTCCTTTCTTCCAAGGGACGGCGTTACGAAGAGGGTAAACTTTACAAAGAAATTACAGTTACTCCCGACAGTAAGGCGAAGTTGACTGATCCTACACTCGTCATACCATTAAAATGCTGCACTATCCAGTGATACATTAACGGCTCGAAAACAACTGAAGCCATTATTATCCATACCAATGGAACTTTTTCCGAGCATCATCAAGCAGAAGTCTTTGCTATAAGTCAGTGCGCAGAAAAAAATTTCCATCGCAACTATCGGAACCAGAGTATTGTTATACTAAGCGATAGTCAAGTGATCTCAGATTACTAGGTCAAATCGCTATTAGTCAAGGAGGGTATCTGTCAGTTTGCAACCGTGTACACCTGATCTGTATTTCGGGGCATAAAGGGGTAGCCGACGAATTGCCTGCTTTGCGGCAGATTCAAAGATGATGGGGACAGAACTATGCATTGCGGCAGGCCTAACACCAAAAAGGCGTTATTCCGTATGGAGGAGAGAGTGGGAAGAGAACAGTACTGGCAGCAGGCGGAAGGAAAATGCCACGCCAAGCTACTACTGGGAGATTGCAGCCTAGCCAGGTTTAGAGATATAAGTAACTCGAGTAAAATGAGGAGGTTTTTGCCGTCACGGAGGCTTACTTTGAAATCCCCTAAAGTTGTTGAAGAATTGCTGGGTCAATCGCATCGAGCTAAAAGGAGTCTACGTTGAGAAATATGTTGGCATTCTCGTTTAATTTTTTGTGGGCTAAATAATTTTGGATCACCCTCGTAAGTTCATGTATGCGGCTGCAGGGGTAAGGCGCAGACATCGCTGAGAGTGTGGGGGAGATTCACCTATGCATACATTGTGGACCGGTGAGGGTGTGTGTGTGCAATGTCAAAAAAGAAATATATGAAATATTAAAAAAAATATTATTTGTTTTTCCCTCAGAAATAGGCTGCAGGCCAAATTTCATTTATTTCCATATTTAATATGTAAACAAGGCACTTCAGGAAGCATTCGACATGTTGCATAATTCCCAGCAGAAAATCGCTGTTGTTGCATAGCATACTTACACTCGCATACACCTTCATACATGGGGGTGCGCTTGTTGGCGGGGGCGTGAGTGGCACTTATTTCAATGAAGAATGGCAAGCGAGAGATGTATGAGGAGATTGAGAGATTGCAAGTGTGTGCTTGTTTAAATAAAAACGAGAGTAAGGCATGTGCATGAAAAGGCTTACCATTTCATAAACTAGTATTTTTGCCACTGCGTGAGCGCTTACACACGCACACGCACAAAACTGCATGAAAGTATTTGGAATAAAAGTACGAAATTGCTATTGTTGGTGGAGTGTGGAAAAATTTTATGAAATGTTTTTGTAATTTTAATATTCCTCTTTACGGTGCACTTTCTATTTTTCTCATATTTAGGCAACTCACTGCATCTACTTTCGAGCAGTGGTCCGTATTTGTCCGCAGTCATGCCTGGAAATGCAAGTTGCATACAACATACTTACATATGTACATGTAAATGTGCATGTGGTCATAGGTGGATTATGTGCTTGTTCATATATAAAAATGGCGTAATGCTCCATTTGCATACATATACGCTGCCACACACACACACACATCTGTAGTTATATTTGCAACCAAAGAGATTGTCTCCTGTTTCAGTGTTGCGACGAGCATCATCATGCAATTTATATTTTTGCTTATATTTTGGAGAGGGCAAAGCACTCACATTTTACTGATTTGTTTCGAATTTTTGAAGATTTTGTAGACTTCTAATTTGGTTTCGTAATAAAATGGTTTTAATTCGAAATAAATACATGGTTGTGTGTAATGGTTTCAAGTGTGTTATATAAGAAGTAGATTTTAATACAAGATTATAAATGATCTTTTTTAATTGTTTTTGTTTTTGCATTTTCTGTTCCACTTTACCATTGGAAAGTTTCGAAAAAGGCCCAAAAATAATAATACCGCTCGACGTTCGGAGCGCTCGGAGCGGCACTTTAAACGCGTTTTTTCTAAAAACTCACCTTTTTATACAATTTGTGTTTTTGTGTTTCAGATGTTACGTGTTCATCAGTGAAAAAACGTATCTCATTCACCAGCCTGTTTGCCAAAAAATGTCATCAAAAAATTCCGAAAAATTTGTTTAAACACTCCACGATATACCTCATGATATCTGAAAAAAGTTCCATTGTAGAATAAAAATTTCTATGAAAAAAAGAAATTTCAAAAAGATAGGCCAGTTTACCCTACTGATCCCTTAATATTTCATACATACTTATACATTGCTGCACTGCATATAAAGGGTGATTTTTTAAGAGCTTGATAACTTTTTTTTAAAAAAAACGCATAAAATTTGCAAAATCTCATCGGTTCTTTATTTGAAACGTTAGATTGGTTCATGACATTTACTTTTTGAAGATAATTTCATTTAAATGTTGACCGCGGCTGCGTCTTAGGTGGTCCATTCGGAAAGTCCAATTTTGGGCAACTTTTTCGAGCATTTCGGCCGGAATAGCCCGAATTTCTTCGGAAATGTTGTCTTCCAAAGCTGGAATAGTTGCTGGCTTATTTCTGTAGACTTTAGACTTGACGTAGCCCCACAAAAAATAGTCTAAAGGCGTTAAATCGCATGATCTTGGTGGCCAACTTACGGGTCCATTTCTTGAGATGAATTGTTGTCCGAAGTTTTCCCTCAAAATGGCCATAGAATCGCGAGCTGTGTGGCATGTAGCGCCATCTTGTTGAAACCACATGTCAACCAAGTTCAGTTCTTCCATTTTTGGCAACAAAAAGTTTGTTAGCATCGAACGATAGCGATCGCCATTCACCGTAACGTTGCGTCCAACAGCATCTTTGAAAAAATACGGTCCAATGATTCCACCAGCGTACAAACCACACCAAACAGTGCATTTTTCGGGATGCATGGGCAGTTCTTGAACGGCTTCTGGTTGCTCTTCACCCCAAATGCGGCAATTTTGCTTATTTACGTAGCCATTCAACCAGAAATGAGCCTCATCGCTGAACAAAATTTGTCGATAAAACACATTTCGAACCGAACACTGATTTTGGTAATAAAATTCAATGATTTGCAAGCGTTGCTCGTTAGTAAGTCTATTCATGATGAAATGTCAAAGCATACTGAGCATCTTTCTCTTTGACACCATGTCTGAAATCCCACGTGATCTGTCAAATACTAATGCATGAAAATCCTAACCTTAAAAAAAATCACCCTATAACGGGTTTTTCAATAAGAGCGCTTAAAGTTCTTTTACGAGGGCTGCTATATATATTTCTGGCCTAATAATGAAAATAGGAATATTTATCAACGAATATGGTTTTTTTTTTTGTGTTTTTTTTTCGTTGGATTTGGCTCGTTTCTCACGGTCGATTGCTGTTTTGTTTCGGGTTCATACGATTCGTCATCTGTGACGATCATATAAACGTCTTTTGAAGCACCGCGATCGTATTTTTTCAGCACTTCTTTACACCAATCCACACGAGCCTTTTTTGAGCGATTGTCAAATTGTGCGGGATCCAACGAGAACAAACCTTTTTGACGGCCATGTGTTCATGCAATATCGAATGTATGCTGGTAGGAGAAATGCATAGGCTTGCCTCGTTCTGAAGGTATGTAACATGACGGTCTTGCATTATCAGTTCACATACGGCATCGATGTTTTCTGGCACAACGGCTGTTTTTGGACGACCTTCATGGAATTCGTCTTTGAGCGAGCGTCGGCCACGATTGAATTCCTTGTACCAATTTTTCACAGTGCTATAGGATGGTGCTTCATAGCCATACAAAGATTTTAGTTCATCGATGCACTCTTGTCGTAATAATCCACGTCGAAAGTTGTGAAAAATGATCGCACGAAAATGTTCATGAGTTAATTCCATTTCTTGGCCGAGATGAATTTTTTAATTCCCTGTAAATAAAACAATTCACGATTAAATGACAAAACGTTCTGAGTGATGTTATGCTAAAAAATGTCAAACTTTCCAATGGGAATGTCAGATTGCACCTGGCAACACTTAGTGTTGCCTAGTCCAAAAGTATACATATATAGCAGCCTATGTAAATAAAATAAAAACGGCTTGGGATAAGAATGAGAACTTTTATTTATCTGAAAGTACATTCTATGCCACTATGTATCAAACTCGATTTCTTTTGCATGGCCACGGTTGCAAAAGTCCAGACGCTGAACAAAATTTTGACGGGTTTTCAGCATAAATCGGCCAATACTGATGCAATTTCACTTTCAATATTCGTACGAAGTTCTGCAATCGTCACTGGCTTGTGGGCATACACCACAGACTTGACGTAGTCTCATACGACCGAGGCGGCCAATAGATTGATCCACGTCGCGTTCACCAAACTTGGTTTTCAATAATTCGATTGCGACATTCGCTGTGTGGCTTGTGGCACCGTGCTGTTGGAACCACATTTGTCCAAGTCCATATCATCCAATTCGAGCCAAAAAAGTCCGCATCATTTTCAAGTTGTTGCTCAGCCCAATTCACGAACATACGACGATTCTGGTGGTCAAGTGGCTTCAGTTCTTGCGTCAATTTGATCTTCTAAGGATGTAGTCCAAGATCTTTTCGCAAAATTCACCACAACGACGTCACAGAGATGCCCAACCATAAAGTGCGTGTAGCGCTCTTAAAGTTGAGGCTTTAACTCCGAAGTTCGGTAGTCAATTTTAATAATTTTGACTAGTTGTTGGATGATGAAATGGCAAAACTTACTGAAGAAAAATGTCAAACAAACAGAAAAAATATGGCGTTTTAAAATTATTTTGTGGACTTTTTTTATATTTTCGTCGGTAGCCGCTTTTTTGGGCGTTTTCGAAACATTCAAAACTGTGAAGAAGAGAGATGTGAGAGTATTTGTCCGGCAAAAAGGCACTTCGGTGACTTTGATTTCTAAATCTTCTGAAAATAATTGTCGCGATGAAGGTATTCATATTTTTGTAAAAACCTGAATTATAATAAAAAAGTAAAAACCAACAATGCATAATTGGAAATTTCCATTGAAATTTGATTAAGTAAACATAAACATTTTTATTGGTACTTTACAACATTCCATTTTGCTAAAACCATTTTACTTAGTTGCAGTATTACGAAATCATTTGTATGCATGAAGCGGGTGAGTGTGTTGCAAAAGCTTGTAAGCATGTTAGTTCACACTTTAATGTAAAGAGCAGTTATTATTACACGACTTACATAACATGCACTTTCGAATATGCTTAATTGAAACTACCTGCAATGCTCGATACTTAATTTCCACGCAAACCATTTGTGAGCGACCTGCAGTGTTTGTAAAAAACAACAACTAATAATAAGACAAAACGTGTAAAATACCCAAAGCAAGAGTGTAACAAAAAGTAGACAACAACATATAAGCTAGCGGCGCATGTTGCTATGAAGTAAGTGGGGAAAATCTACTTTGCCGCGCTTACGATACATTTCCGGTCAGCGCTGCTGGAAGCATTCTTAGCAAAAACTTCAGCAACAGCTGTTTGTAAATATATTACAGAGAGAGAGCTGCCAATGAGCTGCGCTAGCCGCTTTGCAATGCATTTCAAATTAGTGTTGTTGTGGTTTTAGTGCAAATTGAGCTCACTTCTTATACATTCCACCATGATTTTAGAATAAAAAAAATTACTTTTGTATGTAAATATATATGTCTGTAGTTTTACGTAATACCTAGCTTCATGTACATGCACACACAGTACTAACACAATGCTACGCGAGCTATTTGTTGCTGAGAACGTTGTTATTTGCTGCTAACACCTAGTTTTGGTACCACACTGCGTATACGTAACCTACAAATGAGCAAGTGTACACGGTAGGCGAGTATCTCTGTGTGACTGCTTGTGTCTCGACTTGTTTATATGCGCTCATTTGAGGTGTTAAATTTTCAATTTGCATAATTACTAAAGTTTCTGCTTCCACAACAATACACACACACTCCCACAGAAACACGGACACACAGCTAGCACACATGACTTCGGCGAAGAATACACAAAGCCTGTAAAGCGCACAGCCCAGTGCTGGGGCTGGCGGTAAGCTACTGTCGATTTGTAAGTGGTGACCGTCGTCTAGTAGTCAAGGCTACGTACAAATTACTTTCTAACAAAAAATTTTTTTTATTTTTAATGAAAATGTTTTAAATGCTTTCATCTTTATTATTCATGTGGGATGTCGGGAGAAAGTTTTTATCGCATTGCCAGCTCTTTTTATTGTTTCTTCTAACGGCGGCTTTACACTCTTTACCGTAGCCAGTATGGTAGGCAGCACTGACCTTTCTGTGGTTGTGCTATGCACCTTGGCACCTCTTTATATAAATTTGTTGTTGTTTGGAAAGTAGCGACTACGCAATAAGGTGGTTAGACAATTCCATTTTCCGTGGATTGTTCCAAATCATAGATATTTTAAAACTGTTGACGTAATCGTAATATACATAGAACAATAATTATTGGTTTGAAAAATTGTTTAACGACAATAAGTTCAAATTTAAATGCATTTCTATAAAAATTTCAAAAGAGCTTAACCCCTAGGAAATTGTAAGGCATGAGTATAGGTACCTTTATACAAATTCCATCTGAATGGAATGAGCTTGGGCAGCGGAGACAGCTTCGTGCAAACGGACGCTGTATCTATGGACTTCGCGCGATCTCAGCAATCAGCGCTTGTGGCGTTGTGCAAGTCTATTGTTTCAGAAGCCAAGCTCTTAGCAAAATTCACATCGTCGGAATAATATTTATATAATTATTAATAATAACTAGACCCTGTCTCATTGGCCATCATTTGGTAAGGTTAAAGTTTTTAGAGCACGCAACTTTCTAAGGTTGCCGGTAGGAAAATGAGGTTTAATCTTCTAGGCACTTCCTCCACCACTGTCCAGTTTTCGTCAGAAGACATCTCGGTTGCCATATTTTTTACAAACCCAGCTATTGGCTTGAATTCGTATTAGCCGCTTCGATAAATTTATGGCAGGCTCCAAGCATTTTGTCGATATGTGACGGTTGTTTCGGTCCATACCTAGGAATTCTGGTTATCACAAGGGATAAACTCGGATTATTCACTCGGATACCTAACCTAACCTAATCGGGATAAATATAGAGCTATGTATATTATAAATATCAGGATGACGGGACCTTTGGGGTGGTATTAGTAATATGGCAAATGGTTGAAACCGGACTAATACTCCCTAAATGTTATATTATAAAATGCTTTAACTAAGCACTAAATCAAGATTTAAAACTGTAGTTGGAAGCAAAATATAGAAAAAGGAAGACATATTCATGGGTAAAATTCAAAACACATCATCCTGATTTCCTTATATTACACAATGAAAATATTTGAAATCGGAACACAATCCTCTTACTTTCTATATAATACAATTTTAAATGGAATCCGGTTTATTCCACATAAGACATTTTTGAATACTGGAGATTCGATTATAAGTTTCCAAGCCCTTAGACACAGAATATGTCCATCTTAGTGCTTATAGCTGAGTTTTTTACCAAAAATGTATGTGACCCCGCCCTTAATTGGTTGAGTGTAAATATGTATCTTCTAAGCCGCTTAAGCTTTGTACACTAAACTTTCTTGGTAGAAGCCATATTAGCACCTTTTGAATGGTTAAAATCTGATGGCGGCTGTATTGAAAACCACCAAAAGGGCAATAAGTCACTGAGCGAATTCTTCCTAAGCATTCAATTTCACAACTATGCTATCAAGGAAGAAAATTATAGAAGCAGATGTAAAATCGTACCATGCTTCCGTCCTTTGGGTGAAATCTTATAATTCAGAAACTACCAGAAATCGAATGATAACCACGCCCACTCCCAATATAACAATCCTTTTTTCTATCTATTTCTTTACCTTAGAGTATACAAATCAAAGATCAACGAATTTATGAGAATAAAATTTTACAAAAATAGTGGCTTCAAGGCCATTCATCTTACATCCTAAAAATTTTTGAAATTAGACTATAACCCAGATACCAAATATATCGACCCCAGTGCATATGACTGATCTTTTACCTAGCATATCGGGCTATCTGTGTGATCTACTACTGAAATTCCGGAGGATGATTTTTGGTAAAAGATAGAAGATGGTATGTGATCCCTGTTTTGGTCGAGAAGAATATTTAAACTTACTATATGAGGGCTGCTATATATTTTTGGCCTAGGCAACACTAAGTGTTGCCAGGTCTAATCTGACATTTCCATTGGAAAGTTTGACATTTTTTAGCATAACATCACTCAGAACGTTTTGTCATTTAATTGTGAATTGTTTTATTTACAGAGAATTAAAAAATTCATCTCGGCCAAAAAATGGAATTAACTCGTGAACATTTTCGTGCGATCATTTTTCACAACTTTCGACGTGGATTATCACGACAAGAGTGCATCGATGAACAAAAAACTTTGTATGGCTATGAAGCACCATCCTATAGCACTGTGAAAAACTGTTACAACGAACTCAATCGTGGCCGACGCTCGCTCAAAGACGAATTCCGTGAAGGTCGTCCAAAAACAGCCGTTGTGCCAGAAAACATCGATACGTACGTGAACTGATAATGCAAGACCGTCATGTTACATACCTTTAGATAGAGGCATGCCTACGCATTTCTCCCACCAACATACATTCGATATTGTATGAACACCTGGCCGTAAAAAAGGTTTGTTCTCGTTGGATCCCGCACAATTTGACAACCGCTCAAAAAAAGGCTCATGTGGATTGGTGTAAAGAAATGCTGAAAAAATACGATCGCGGTGCTTAAAAAGATGTTTATAAGATCGGCACAGGTGACGAATCATGGATCTATGCGTATGAGCCCGAAATAAAACAGCAATCGACCGTGTGGGTCTTTCAAGACGAGCCAAATCCAACGAAAGTTGTTCGTGGATGAAGCCCTTCGAAGCAAATGGTCGCCTGTTTCTTCGGCAAAACTGGTCATGTGGCGACTGTTCTGCTTGAGCAATGTAGGACGATCAATTCTGAGTGGTACACCACCATTTGTTTGCCTGAAGTCTTCGGAAAAATTCGAATAACGAAGAAGAGAAGACGAATCATTGTGCACCATGACAATGCGAGCTCTCACACGTCGGCTCAAACCAGCGCCCTTTTGACCGGCCAAAACGTCGAATTGATGGGTCATCCGCCGTACAGACCTGACTTGGCACCCAATGACTTCTTTTTATTCCCACACATCAAGAAAATAATGCGTGGTCAACGATTTTCGTCGCCAGAAGATGCTGTTGAAGCATTCAAAAACCATGTTTTGGAGGTGTCTCAATCGGAGTGGAAAAAGTGCTTCGAAAATTGGTTTGAGCGCATGCAAAAGTGTATAAATCTTGATGGAGAATATTTTGAAAAACAATAAAATCATTTTCGTTGATAAATATTCCTATTTTCATTATAAGGCCAGAAATATATATAGCAGCTCTCTTATCCAACACGAAAAGCGCTCGTATGTCAAAACGTGCTGAGTATATCATCAAAAATGTCAGACTTTACGATAAAAAAGTCAGTTTCTAGATTGCAAACCTAGTATCGTCAAATTCTGAAATACAAGGCATCAACCTATGAATTTAATACACTCAATTCATGATTTTGCCTGCGCTCAAGTTTTCCTTGGCCTAAGTTCATATCAATCCCTAAGCGAAAGCTCTGCAATATAGATTTATCTGTTTCTTTACGAGTATTGGCAATAAAAATTGCTTCCCAAACCTTTATTAATATATCATAGTATATAGTATAAATATAAAACACTTCAAATCTGCATATATGCACACTCTTTATGAAAGCTGCAGCACTTCACGGCTTATGCTTAAAGCCTGGAAAGCACTCTCCCGCTGCTCTGCTTGACACGTCTTTTTTTGGACCACATCTAAATACATACATGTGTGTATTGCACACCCCTCAGGTGCACGCGTTGCATGACTCCACTAGCCATTTGACTTCGCTTTGTCCTTTTGTCACATAATTCCACCGTTCCGGTGCTGAACGGTTCGCCTGTTTCAGGTCTTGCCCTGACCGGCTCCGTCAAATCGTCACCTACGACACCATTGTCGTCGTCGGTATTGCCGTTCGCCACACCGAGGAGTGTAACCCCAGAACGGCTTATTTCCTTCCTTCCGCGCTGTTGGCTAAAGTGTCCTCTTGTCCGTCGCAGCGCATTTTCGTATTTTGCTACTTTCCATCGCCGCCCTCCAGGCGAACACGTTTACACAGCCCAGTTGTTGTTTTGTGCGCTTTCGTTATTTTTTCTGCTTTGCTGCAACAAAAACATACTTTTGCATGCTTACGACAAACAACATAACGGGAACGTGCATACATATAACGGTACCTTTCCACGGAAAAATATATTACGTGCAATGTGTGTGTGTGCAAGCCGGTGCTTGTACATCGGACTTGTTACAGGTTCTGCTTTCACTTTTTATGCGCTCTTTGTTGTTTTTGCTGTTGCCGGTGTTGGGGTGTTGTAAAAAGGTCACACTTTGCATGCGGCGAGTGCATAAATTATCCACAAGCGTTTTTCCATTTTTTCCGAACATAAATTTTCTTCGGTTTTGATTTAGTGTCGCGTTTGCTTTTTTATCTAAGTGAGGCCTCCGCTTTGTTTTAGTTTTGTTTCCGGTGATGTTCTTGTTCGGTTACATTTTTATGCCATTTTACGATTATTTGGGTAATATTTCATGAGGAGACTCGTTTTCTATGCGTCGCTACATTCTGATTGACAATTTACTTGCCTTTTAACTGTCTATTTTAAGTAATATCTTATGCAATGTCTTTTTTATTTTTTTAGGTTGTGACCGATGGACCTAAACTTTAAGCTTACATGCCATGCATGTTATTCACTTATGTATTCGAATTTTGAATTTCGATTTAAACTAACATTGTACAATTTTTAATGAAATTTTACCGATGGCATTAAGGAAACATTTCAGTTGTGACTTACTAAAGTTAAAAGTTATCACTCTCTTTAAATGTTGTCTTAATAAGGTTGTCATTTGGGAGATATCGTGAAAGATCATTTCATAGTGTATTTAGTTCAATCCGGTTATTATCTATAAGTTCCAGAATATATAGGGTGATTTTTTAAGAGCTTGATAACTTTTTTTTAAAAAAAAACGCATAAAATTTGCAAAATCTCATCGGTTCTTTATTTGAAACGTTAGATTGGTTCATGACATTTACTTTTTGAAGATAATTTCATTTAAATGTTGACCGCGGCTGCGTCTTAGGTGGTCCATTCGGAAAGTCCAATTTTGGGCAACTTTTTCGAGCATTTCGGCCGGAATAGCCCGAATTTCTTCGGAAATGTTGTCTTCCAAAGCTGGAATAGTTGCTGGCTTATTTCTGTAGACTTTAGACTTGACGTAGCCCCACAAAAAATAGTCTAAAGGCGTTAAATCGCATGATCTTGGTGGCCAACTTACGGGTCCATTTCTTGAGATGAATTGTTGTCCGAAGTTTTCCCTCAAAATGGCCATAGAATCGCGAGCTGTGTGGCATGTAGCGCCATCTTGTTGAAACCACATGTCAACCAAGTTCAGTTCTTCCATTTTTGGCAACAAAAAGTTTGTTAGCATCGAACGATAGCGATCGCCATTCACCGTAACGTTGCGTCCAACAGCATCTTTGAAAAAATACGGTCCAATGATTCCACCAGCGTACAAACCACACCAAACAGTGCATTTTTCGGGATGCATGGGCAGTTCTTGAACGGCTTCTGGTTGCTCTTCACCCCAAATGCGGCAATTTTGCTTATTTACGTAGCCATTCAACCAGAAATGAGCCTCATCGCTGAACAAAATTTGTCCGAAAAAAAAAAAAAAAACCGAACACTGATTTTGGTAATAAAATTCAATGATTTGCAAGCGTTGCTCGTTAGTAAGTCTATTCATGATGAAATGTCAAAGCATACTGAGCATCTTTCTCTTTGACACCATGTCTGAAATCCCACGTGATCTGTCAAATACTAATGCATGAAAATCCTAACCTCAAAAAAATCACCCGTTAGTTAACTGAAATTTTAACTCGGTGAAAATATGTATCTGCATAGTGCTCATGTTAGTGTGTAAACATTAAATCATTTTTTTTTAGAGACGATTGCCTCTTATATTTAAGATTATTTGATTTTGTTCATCATTTTTCAGTTTTTCGTTGCTTATTTCAAGCAATCGGAGACTTCCCATCGACTACTATCAACTATTTTATTCTGTTCAAAAATGAAGTTTAAAGCTTGTTCAAAATATAATGCACGAAATCAGTTCGAAGATATGTAACACATACCATATCTTCATAACTTATTAAGTAAATCCGGTACTATCTAATTGTATAATTTATTTATAAATTTTATATAGTCTTTTATAATAGAATATCTTATTAACAATTCTAGGAATATTTAGTTGTAATTCTAATGATGGACAGTTTTATATTTATTAGATATTGAGATGAGATTTTCCAAGTTGGAATAGACCGGCTGTTGGGTCCAATATGTGTTTATGTATTAGTCAGGCGTGGCCACCGTGTATATACTTGTATAATCCACTGTCTTCTGGTTATAGTTGTAGTAAAGATTGAAGGACATCGGTAGGGGTTTAGGTTTCTGTAGTAGTGCGTATATCTGACCCATTCATTTTCGGCATCTTTTTTTGCCAGATTTCTGATATAATTTTTGTTAATACTAACATGGCAGTTTTATTTTTCCTATATTAGCGGAAAGGATATCTCTGATTTGGCAAATCGTTTGGTCAGTAAAATTTACGTATCGGATAGCTTTGAGCGATGATAAGGAGTCACTGAAGGTTATATGATTGTTTTTCAACTATTTTTTGTTATTTGGCAAGGGTGGTAGTATGGCAGACATTATTGTTCCAATAACGACGCTGAAGGCAAAGATGTAATTGTGTTTTGAAACATCAGTGGAGAGAGTTTTCCAAGAATTACCTTTTTACCTTTAATAATATTTAATCTGTTGTGAACATGATTTCGGCCGAGTGAGTAGCTGAAACAAGAAATTTCAAAAAGTTTATTAAACTTACAAATTTTTCCAATACAATGATTTACGATCTTTAAAAAATATTAAAAATTAACAAAATGGCGTAATTTTGAAAAAAAAAGATTCGTTTTTGTAGGTAAAAAATTGTCGTTTTTTAATGCCAAATTGACAATTTTAAACCAATCAAAAAGATCGTAGATCATTTTATAGCAAATATATTCAACCATACTCAATTTGAATTTGAAGTCGATCGGTTAATTTCTTGTTGAGTTATGATGTCAGCAATTTTGAAAAATGTCGTTTCGAGAAAAACACGTTTAAAGTTTCACATAAGCTTGTACCTGTGAGCGGTCGCTTTTTAGAATGCTGTCATCTAAAAATTATTCAAGATTGGCGATTTCACAGGATATGTTTGGAAATATAAACTATCGAAAAAACAGAAAAGGAACTTTTTTTGATAAAACATAATAACATATAATAATAGAGGAGCCATTATCAAAAGGTGAAGCCTTTTTGTAGTAGAGGGCCCTAAAAAGGTCCACACTTGTAAGGAAGCTCCCAAGCGTTCAACGAGCGGAATTCATGAGCCCGTGTGGAAGACTAAGATCCATACCAATTGTGGCATTTAATGCCATATTGCCCATAGATATCACCGGCAGGTGTATGACCGCGAAAAATGCTATCAGACTCGGAGAATCTGGGTTTCTAAACAAACAAGTGTCTGAACATTCGGAAATCCTTGCACACTTCGACAAGATATTTCTGGGTAGTAATCTCACTAATCGTGCGTTCAAGTTCAAATATGTTAAGTTCTACATGATTTTTTAAGTATCCACGAAGAACTTCATTTATTAGTATTCCAAGTGCGATTTCTGGATCAGCCATGTTCTATTTCTTCCTCTCCAACATTTGATAAATCAACGGCAGCTAACGTTCTTTGACGATGCGCTGATGGATATATGACAACTATATTTGAATTGCAGCTTTAGTTTTTGGAAATATATTACAATATTTAGCGGTTGTCTTGGGCTTTTCTTACATTTGCTTTACAAAACCAGAAATCTCTTTATTATTGCATAAACACCACTAATTTTCGGATATGTATGCTCAAATTAGGCTGTGTGCGCATAAATGCAGCTACTATGCTGCATAACTCATCATAGTTAATTCGTGGCCGCTGCTACTCGCACATTCCCTTGCTAATTAATACCCGCACATCATTAGGGGTTGACACTTGCAGGCCTGTCATTAGCCCAGCCGCAGAGGAAGCGGGCGTAATTGTGTAATCTATTGTAAGCACATAACATGCACAGCTTGAGCGGAAGCGACAGCGCCTTCTTATATTTGCCACACCTTTAATTTCCGGTTCATTAAAATTGTTACCAGCGCAGCAACTCCCGCCTAAGGTGGCACTGATGTGTGAAGCGAGCAGGTAGATGAGAGTGTGTACGTGAATGAGACTGAATTAGCAGCAAATTCGCACACTCGCAGTTGCATATGAGGAGTACCTACATATATGTTTGTAAGTAAATATATGTAGTGTCTGCCAGAGTAGTTGTACAACTGTTGTGTATTGGTACTAAAGCGCTTTTAACGTTTTATGCCGTTGTGTTGCTGTTTTTTTTTGTAGCTCAGCAGTAAGTTATAAAAGAAATCGCGTCTAAGTGGTGCTCACCTAAGTTTCTGCTATTTTTTCTTCTGTGCATTGGTTAAAGCGCTTTTTGCTCTACTTGCGCCGCACTAAGTGAGTTAGCGCTAAAGAGCCTTTGAGTGCTCATACATACATGCATGCTATCTACATATGTATATGTCTGTATATGCAGTCGTACTTGCCAACATCCGCTTTGGCGTTACACCCGTTAGAAGCGGCGTCGATTTTTTTTCCTTCAACCGCTCAGCGCTGCCTCGCTTCGTTGAGCCTACTATACAGGCATTAAGTGCTCTTTAAATGAGAGAGAAAAGCTACTCAACTCTGCAAACACTCAAAGCGCTTGTATTCAATTTTTGGTGCCGTCTGACTGTCAGCACGATGACGAGCAGCCTCACTTGACGGCTAACTAACTATCCGTGTTTGGAATACTTCACCTCGATTTTATTTGCGCTTCGACGGCTTTCCACTACACACACATATACATTTTCACACATATTCACGTCTATAGCGCTGTGTGCACATTGCCGAGCTTTATTATGGTCGCCGGCGACAGTTTTGTGCCTTAGTCATTGTCTGCAGCCGCCGTCCATCCACCTGCCGCACTATTCGCCAAGCAAGCCGTTTGATTTTCTTGTACTCACTCCTTCTCCTTCTTGTAGTCAGTGTCAGCTGTTTGGCATTGTTCCATAGACTTGAGCCTATGTAAATATATATATATATATGTATATATACAGATATATATGTATGTGTGCAGGGTTGCCATATTTGCATGTGTGCCTGTGTGACATTTGTTCCTGCTGCGGTAATTATGCCGCTGGCGTAGTGCACTGGAGCGTTAGTGCACTTAATTAAAATCCGCACTCGTTTCTTCTTTCTCCGTTTGCCCATAGTTTTTCGTGTTCATAATGATTTTACTTACCCTCAATAATTGATGCGCCACTGAAGCGAAATATTTTAATAAATCCTAATTTGTTTTGCTTTTAATTCGTTTAAATGTTTAAAATTACGCTTCTAACTATATTTTTATGCTCAAACACATGTGAGCTTGTGAGTGTATGAGTGTGTGTATGAATAGTGAAGTTTCTTTGCGCTAACGGCAAATACATATCGGCAATTAACGTGTGTACGGATAACAAGTATTATTAATATTCGGAAGAAAATGGCTATGGTTTGCTTTGGTAAAAGTAAAGAGTTACTATTTCTGGGACGAGGGTGAGAATTTATTTATATTTAGTATAAAGACGTTCTTGGATTGAAGATGTTTTCACAATAAAAAGGTCTTGTCGATTCTATCATGTTTCACAATCATTTTTTCACTGCAATATCTGCACACAAATTTCCAACTCCAAAATACAGGTTTTCCGGATATTGGCTTGGTTTACCTGCCTCCCTAATGGCGTTTGCTGACTTTTATCGGACTGCTATGTTCTAAAGGAATATACTAATATGTACTAGTATGGTTAAGATCATATATGTACATATATCATTCACGGTGGACAAAAGATAGTAAAACTGTTTAATTTAAATTTCGCGTGAAAATCCATTCGTCGAGATTTTTACGATGAGTAAAATTATTCAAAAAAATAGTTCCATTAAATTTTGAGTTGATAGAGAGCTCCAGACAGTAGACCCCTCCACCAATCTTCCCCCAAGCTTTGACCTATCCACGAATAAGCTCACTGCCCCTCTCCTCCAACGGCTTCTTTCCACCCACAACTTCCTCACTGGTATGTGGGCAGAGAAAATGCCGAAAGAGAAAAATAATTCACTCTTAAACCAACTCACAAGTGGAAATTTTGTTTTCAAACACGTTAATCAATTCACCAGTGATCGGAAAATAGCTTCCTTCAACGTATGTTGTACTGCCGATGTCTGAGAACCAAGAGTTTGAAACGAGTTCCAGGTGAAATCCAAGCATTTTAAATTTGATTTTATAAACGGTCTAATTTTGGGCGAAGCGACGTAAATCGAAACACACGAAAAAATATAAATGAAGCGTTTTA
Organism: Bactrocera dorsalis; assembly: GCF_023373825.1. NCBI lineage: Eukaryota > Metazoa > Arthropoda > Insecta > Diptera > Tephritidae > Bactrocera > Bactrocera dorsalis. Next base: position 59,274,180 of record NC_064305.1, read on the forward strand.
AAAAGTAAAAAATAGTCCGGCGATGTAAACCGAAGACGCAGCTAGGTACCGAATATGTGGACCCGATACCGATAGTTGACTTTTGACCGAAAATATCGTTCAATATGTGAGATATCAAATTGAAATTCATACAGAATCCTTTCCTGGTAATAGTTTTTTTTTGTTGTATCAAAAATAGGTTGAATCGGCTCAATACTTCGCTGAGTTCCCATATTTGTAATACAAAGATTTTCGAACTTTAGGTCACTTTATGCTGGATATATCTGACAATATTGGAGTCATCTCAATGAAAATTTCAGAACATGTCTTAGCCATAACAATCTATCTTTGGCGTTAAAATAGATACAATTGGACGAAAACTTGACCCCGATCAACTTGGCCTTGCTCCATATGAATGGTGATTGCATGTAGGGTACGTTAATGAAACCCAGGGACAATTTTTTTGAGTATGTGGCATATTAGTAGTATGTGATGAGCAAAAATATGTAGATAAAATCTGGTCGATACTACCCCCTACTCAAATATATTCAATATAAAATACTCGGTCGCTCCCGAATTTAGCACTTCCTAACTTGAATATATTGCATTATTATATTCAGTTATGCATTTTTATTAATTTTCATTCATAAAATTACTTTAAATAATTTTGTTCGATTTTTGAGACCAAATGCTCCTATGTGCGACGCGAGAAAATGCGCTCACCCAAATTGTATTCAATGAATTGATTGCTTCGTTGGCTGTATGTCATGCAGATCCGTCTTGTTGAAAGCAAAATTCGTCGAAATCAATATGCTCCAATTCAGGTATACAATGTTGCAGTCTATAAGAAAAGATATAGTGCCATGATAATTTTTTTTTTCTGATGACGTGGGATACGTCGGTGAACGCCAGCAGATGCACACTTTTATAAAAGATTTATCTTATCGATTCTGTTCTGCAGTTCGAACTATTTTCTTTAGCAGTACATCGAAGAAGTCACACGATACGTAGTTGTCTTGTCCAAAACGTTGTTTGGTGTTAACCAGCTCGAAACGTTAGCTTACACAGCCGTATTAGTTTTGCGGGGATACCTAAGTCAGTAATAGCGGCATAAAGGCAGCTCCTTTTCGAGGTGGAGTGTGTCGATCCTATTTTCAAGGATCTTTTATTAATTTGTCAGGCCTAAAGCCACACTGATAAGGTCCAATCAGTTTATTGACTATGTCACACAGTCCGCTCGATAGAACTTTATATACAATGTTGAAGACGCTTAACCTACGGTAATTGGCGCAGATTGTGGGGCCTCTCTTTTTGCGTATTGACTACAGAATACTCAATCGTCGCGCTTGCTTTCGTCTGCCCATATTCTAGAAAGAAGCTGACATATGCTCCTTATAAGTTCTTCGTCGCCGTATTTGTTTATTGTTCCTCAGGTGGTAGTATCTAATACTTCTTCATGGTCCGTCAATGATCGACAAATGATCGCCCCACCGTCATCGATTAAGGAATCGGGTTCACCATCTCCTGGTGTTATGGTTCCACTGCCATTCATTCTGGACATCAGTCACCCAATTACCTCTGGGGGTTCTACAAAATAGATTCCTCTGAAAAGGTATAGTACACTTTCAGATTCAAACAACTTCCATTCGACATGCAGCATTTGACTGCTGACCAGCCCACAATTGGCACCCAAACCAGCCCGCGGATAATAGTATGAAGTAATTTTAGCTGTCCTCCGAGCACACTGCGAGTTGGAAGTTAGTTAACAAAGCAAGAAAGGTACTTTGCGCACTGCATTGAAAGCCACTGTTGCCAAGCCGACTTTGTCTAGCAACAACAACGCGCGCGCCATTAGAGAGAACGGCGACAACATTGTGGAGTGCACTCGCCGGTATTTTTATATGCACAAAAGGGCATCTTGTCCTTTTCAGTTCTTTCACAGCCCAGTCAGGCTCGTTATTTGCCTCGCTTTTTGTTGCATTGTTCGCCTGCGTGTTGTTGTAGTCGCGCTTTTTGCCCTTTCCGTGTTGCTAACTTGGCCTGTCTTAGGCAAGTTCACTCAATCGTCACAAGTAAACAACATTAGCAGCAGCAGCAATAAGAGTAACAAAAACTACAAAAGCAAAAAAGCACGGGAAACGACAACAACAACGAATGTTGTTGTAAAAACCATGACGGCTGCCTGCAATGGCTCAAACGAACTGCAAAGAGTTACTTGACTGTGAAAATTACTGCCACTCGTCAGTCAAGGTATGTGGAAGTGTGTGTTACAGGTACACCAGTATGTTTCCCATATATACCTAAACTGCACTCTACGCAGATGAATTCATCTTCCATTGACTTTTGCACTGTCTTCATCTACTCCACTCAAAGATTGCACCTTGAATTGTTACTTTCTTGTAAATGCATATTTTTCTTAAGTAATTTAGCTGTTTCTTAACTAAGTTTCGTATTTGGGTGCCTCACTCAATTTCGTTTATTTTTTCTGTATTCTTCAGTGGGTGAATCTATTGTATATATTTGTAGATATAAACTAGAAAATATTGTCAATACAGCGTCTACCAATAGGGATGACGGGAATTTGACAGCTCTTGTCGGCCATATTTGTTTACGGATTTGCGGAGAACTTTTCAGCGCATTCAGTAAAGTCTGTCATTTCATCATGACACGTTTCACTTTGATATAACGCTTGGAAATCGCCCAAGATTAATCGCAAATTCACGATTCCCAGTACCTACTCTATGATTCCCGAATCTGATGAAATCGACGCCGACGATCTCTATTTCGAACAAGACGGTGCGCCGTCTCATCTTTCACTTCTAAACGGGTGAGTTGGGTGGTGAGTTGATCTCCCGACCGGCTCAATTCTAAACATTGCGGTCGCCAACATAGTTTTTGGTGGTCCAGGGTCTTGCATGGTTATATCGCAATAACACCACAGTACACCGCGAGTTACGCAGCAGAGAATCGTTGCTGCAACGTACACGAGTGCGGACATACACAGCAGAACATCGTCGTCGTAGTTTAAACGAGCGCCGCCAGAAACATTCGAGTGTAGACGAACCCAGCAAAGCATCACCGTCGCAGAATACATTGCGCTATCCTTGATGAATGCCACTACAACGTAAAAGGTATCACTTTGTAATATATAAAGCACGAAGAATTATAAATACAAGAAATCTTAAAATAAAGTACGATTTGTGAAGAGCCTTTCAGCTTACAAATATATCATTACGAACCCTGGACACGGCGAGTATGCCTCAGCAAATTACAAGAAGCAGAGGCTGCAAAATCCTTAGTTACAATGTCATATCAAAGGCTTACACCAATCTGAAGCCGATATTTTCGATAAAAAGTTCGCAATAGGAACTGAGATCCACAATTTCCCTATCATCGGGCTTGAATACTTTTGCTCCGATTTGGTCAGTTCTCCTAAGTGGTACACCTCAAAGTCACTATTCGGGCAAAGCTTTATCCGGTACACGGTTCTTGATTTGCATATTGGAAAGTCATCAGAAGGCATCAGAAGGAATTGGTTTTTGCCTAATTTCATACATTTTCGCACTGTTAGATAGAAATGTCAAAAGGATATCATATACCGAACTGGGTGGAAATATATATGGATTTTAACTTAAATGATCATTTTTATATATTCCTCTATAGTTTTAGTTAACACAAACAACCGTTATGTGAACAAAATTATTACACTCTGTAGAAACATGTATCAAGAGTATAAAAATACTTTCGCCACCCGGACGTTATCGTCTTCATTAAGAACCCTCACATAGCAAAGGAGTGAAAAATAACGAGTTTTCATGTCTGAACTCACAAGAGAAAAAAGTTAAAGTAAGCAACACTCAGTGGCGATTTACGGCGATCACCATTGGCTGCAACAACATTCGCTGTATAAATGTATGAGTGTATGTATGTATGCATGTATATGTACATGTATATTTATATGCAATGTCGATGAGAGTGGCTCTGGCAATATTGCCTTCATCGATAGTAAATATGTTGGCCGTCACTTTAGCCGCCGCTATCCGCCACGTTAAAAAGCTTCTGTTTCCGTTTCCGCCCGCATACAGCCGAGCTGTCCGTTCGACTGTCCAGCAGTCAGTTCAGCTGAGTTCAGTGCGGTGGTCATAAATTTTCTTATGTTATCATGTGAAAGTATAACAATTTCATGAACTTTTTGATAATGGAAAAAGTTTGTAACGCACAATTCACCTCCGATGCGCCGCCGGTGCGACCACTGAAGCGTTGCATTTCATGCTGCTACTTACATAAATATAACTGAGTACAACAACAACAATGCGCTGTGCGGCGCATTCTTAACTTATAGCCTTTGTGCGCAGTGTGTTTGTGTGTTAGAGGAGTTCACTTTACACTTACACTCCTACACACACATGCACATTCAGACTAACATACAGACATTATCTTCATTTTCACTTCTACTACTGATTGACAGCTGCGATCTTTTATTGCTGGCGCTTGCTGTTAACTGTGTACGGCGAGTATTTGTTGCTATTTGGCGCTTTTCGCCAGTTGCTCAAGCACTTGCTGCCTCACACATATCAGCAAGTGATTGCAAGCGCCTACTCGCATGTGAATCGTTATTCGTATAACCCCTATTGGTTGGTATGTTTCTATATAATAGCTTTTTGATGTCTCCCGTGGGCAGTTCGCATTTTATATATTTTATCTCTGTGTTCAGCAGTTGCCTCGTTCGAAATAAAGTCTTCGTTTGCAGCTGTTTTGTTAGCGGCCCGTAGATTGCCTTCGTTAACCAGCGGCTATTTACTAACTTATATAAGCCCCCGTTGGTAGCGTGCTTGTAGCCTTTGCTGCCAAGACAACTTTTACAAAGTAGATGCTAAGCAGAAGGGGTTTAAAGTTTTATTCCCTTTTATATTCGAGCTGCAAATAGACAAAGTGGTGCCTCAACCTTTTCCTTATTGTTTCACGAGTATTTGCTTTTTTCCTCAATCTTCTTACTGGAAATTTTGTTGCAATATAACTGACAATACATCAGTAGTGAAAGGTGAAAACTTCAGCACCAGAAGGAATTACTGCTTTTGTTATTAAAATGTAGAGCAAATGAACTGTATGGCCATACTAAAGTTGGAGTATTGAAAAAAAGATAAATTTGAAAGCTTTTTAAGAGCACTTAACTACAATTTTTAAGCTGATGATGGCATAATCTTTGAGATCTTTGAAATAAAAAAAGAATTGACAGTTATCAAATTAAGTTAAAAGACTAAGCTGTGTATGCATTAATGTCTTATTCGTATATTTTGAGGTTAAATAATCAGATGAATTTTCTAATTATGATGTATGAAAATTGATGGCCATATTCTGATGTCCTTTTTATCGCGAGTAAGGGGGTTGAAAATGCCTTCCGCATCATCAGTGCTGTCGTCACATCAGCGATATGTGCTGCGTAGCAAAATTGCTTAAAAATTTCAAAATAATCATGGCTCATCGACTTTTCCCATTCTGTGGAGGTACTTTTGCAGTATCCGTTTTTATACCCTGAACAGGGTATATTAAGTTTGTCACGAAGTTTGTAACACCCAGAAGGAAGCGTCGGAGACCCTATAAAAAATGTCGAGCTGAGTCGATTTAGCCATGCCCGTCTGTCTGTCCGTCCGGCTATCTGTCCGTCTGTCTGTATATATACGAACTAGTCCCTCAGTTTTTAAGATATCGTTTTGAAATTTTGCAAACGTCATTTTCTCTTCAAGAAGCTGCTCATTTGTCGGAACTGCCGATATCGGACTACTATAACATATAGCTGCCATACAAACTGAACGATCGGAATCAAGTTCTTGTATGAAAAACTTCCACATTTGACAAGATCTATTCACGAAATTTGGTATAGACTACTTTTTAAGGCAAAAATTTAATCTCCGAAGAAATTGTTCAGATCGGATTACTATAGTATATAGCTGCCATACAAACTGAACACATAGTTACTAACAAAAATGCATCTGCGAAGGGTATTTAGCTTTGGTGCAACCGAACTTAACGTTTTTTCTTGTTTTTTTTCTGAGCTGGAGGTTATGTCAGTCGAGCCATGCTTGCGTCCGTGTTATGACTTAATTAAGCTTTCTTACTGCTGCAATGCCGTTGCCAATTAAATACGATTCGTCTAACACAGAATGACCTTGAATGGGTCTAGAGCCATCTATCCCTTTGTATTTATGACATCTACGCAGAGTGGGCTTTACAGTTTCCATTAGACATAGGAGTTGGATAGAGTTATATATTTGATTTCAGTCACTTAAAAATAAGGATATCCAGATAATGTTAAACGCCAAATTCGGTTAAAACTGGTCAAGTAGGTACTAGAATATGTTACCCAAAAGTATCTGGTGCTACGGTCTTGGATTCGTTTTTAAATCAAGGCTTCAAATACCATATTGGATATGTTTCGTCTATAACCACGTTCATGTGGTTTTCAAATGGTCGAGAGATTGAATTGTTCCAGTATTCATTAGATTCATTAGAAGCGTAAACAACAAACTTTGTGCATAAAAATTTTTAAGGGGATTTCTTTTTCATAATTTTTGTATGAAGAACATTACAATCCAAAAAGCCATGGTCAAAAAGTCAAATTTTAAAAATAAAAAAACACGACGAACACGTATATACAATTTAATATTTATTTAGTGAGATATCCCACTTTTAGTAGTTTTTGAAGCAACCTTTGAAATAGAAGTGAGGGTGTGCTAATTAATAGCTATAGATGTACATATAAATGATCAAGACTATGAGCTTTAGCCTTAGGATCTTCTTGACTAATTTCAACCAAATACTGTACTCAATATTGTCTCACAATTTTCATGTAACGGACAAAATCAGATCACAACCACAACCTTTCTCTTCCCTTTTATCGTGGACAAATCAAGCACCAAAGATTATATTGAGATAAAACTTAATACAAAAAGTGCCCCTTTGATTTGCTGTCTCAAGCATAAATTTGGCCATTACTGGATAATAATTATTTAAGTCCCCAAGTACAGAAGATGTAGACATCAGTGACTATAGCTGACTTGTTACCGAAATATTGTTCAATATGTGATATATATTATTATAAATGGAAAAGAAATTTTTCCTGATAATAATGTCAAAAAACTGTAAAATCGTCTCAACACTTTCTCTAGTCCAAGCTGTTTATTACAAAAATTTTCGTACTTCCGGTTGACTTTATACCGCACATATCGATCAATATGTTGCCTTTTATACTTCGGGATTTGATGCAATCTGGCAATTCACAACTTTATCCTAACGTTTTTGTTAGTGCAAACACTACTTGTGTCGTTTACTGTAGTTGTATGTCGCAAGCATACCACTGTAACAACGCAGAACAGTAAATTTTGAATGGTATACCACCATTTGTTAAGCAGTAACTTTTCCCGTTTGTGAAAAATAAATAATAATAAAAAGTCAACGTTTTTCGATATCTGAAGAGACGGTTGATGAGTTCAGCAGTACGCATGTTGTGGTGATATCTCAATCAGTGCGGTAAAAAATCTTCGAAAGTCGACACCCGCTCAAAAATCAAGATGAAGGTCATTGTTATATGTGATATTTGTTGTTTGGTGCATCATGAATTTGTTCCGGAGGGACAGATAATCAATAAGCAGTTCTATTTTGCCGCATTGAGGCGTTTACGTAGGAATATCCGTTGAGAACGGTTGGAATTGTGGAAGAACATCGATTTACACGATGGCAATGCATCATAGCATCGAGACACGATTGTGACCGAATTTAAAGCCAAAAACATCAAATTAACTTAAAACGTATTTAATTTTAACATTATGGTGTGAAGTAGTGTAATTACAAATGAATTATTAATAATTATGCTTTCACTGAAAGCAACATGTTCAAATTATAAAAATCGAAGGTGTCTGCCTTCTTTGCCATTTCTTGCTCATCTGCGCTCTCTGCTTCATTAACGAGGCTCTTCGCGCTGCCTAGCAGCCAACTCTGTGGCGGTTGTGGCAAGGTCGGAGCCGCCGGCGCATTAAAGGCTTTGCTGCTGGCGAAGTGTGTCGCCGAAGTCGGCATTCCTTGTAAATTTCTAGTAAATCGACGATTTTTCGAGAAATTCTGATGAGTCCCCCGATTGTTGCGATTATTATTCACTGTGTCTACAACGCAGTCACTTATCCTAGGCGGTAGTGGCTGGTAGTTGCAGTCGTCACCAGAGAAAACGCCACTTTCAGCGCTGCTGGTGCTAATGCTTCTAGGCCGAGGGGTATGATGTGCCTTGGACATACTCTGGTTGCCTCTCCGCCTATAGTTATTACTTTTACGTCTCTCATTATTACATGAGGAGTAGCCATCGTCACTGCTCAATTCAGTGCTTAACCCGGGAACAACATATTGTCCGTGTTGAACATTTTGCTTCCGTTGGCGAGGTTTCTGAAAATCACTCTCGCCATTACTAGAGCCAACCGGCAATGAACTGTCAGAATATGACGTTGAAAGGGTAATAGAAATCGACGTTGCAGTGGTCACGAGCTGAATTGATTGGTAGGGATTTTCGATATTCGAAATGCTCAGAATATGCAATTCCTTTACTAGTCTAAATTTTATGGCTGCTTGTGATATTTCCTCATTTTTTTCACCGCAATCACTTTTATTTAGCAAACTTGTGTTCGTCGCAGGGGACATTTGGAAATTAGTGAAGTTTGACATTATCAAGCTTATTTAGAGCGTGTATTTGTTGCTTTAGTATTAAAACTAGATTCTAGATATATTTATTTAAGCTTGCTATTATTTCATAAAATTAAGTGAAACCGTCTGAGGAAGATCTTTGCTTAGCGCGCTCGGTTTGTTACTGATGACTTTGCTGTGACTCCAGCGACTTAAATAGATGACTTGACTCGTATCGCACAAGGATTAATGTTTTACCTGACTTCGTTTATATTCGGGCTATACAAAGCGCTTTACTCTCCCTCCACCAAAGCGTGCGCAGGTAGACAGCATTTGTCCTTCACGCCTGCGCAAAACAATTAAGTAATTATTGTAGCGCGTTTTGTTAAACAAGTCTTTATAGTTTTACAAAAGTTATTTCCATATATTTTGGCTTTGTTATTTGGGAATAATGAATATACACTTATGTTCATCACAAAATAATCACTTCTACAGAAAGTACATATTAAGTAAGGATAAGGATAATTGTGGTTTTGAAACTTAACGCACAAAAATATTTTGTAAGATTTATTTTTCCGTCGTAATTTTAAGGTTCAAACGTAAGTAAATATCGTCACATGTTTAGAAAAGCTTGTTTTTATTTTGACGTAAAACTAAATTAGTTTTAAAAAATATTTTGTTTGTATAAAACACACCGATATAATATCAAGCGGAAGCTTAAAAACCTTCTTCTACGCAAGTACCCAGAAATTGTAAGTAAAACGAAAAATATTTAATTATTCATGAATATTTATTTTTTCATCCTCAAGGTAATCCCCACCAGATGTTACACACTTATGCCAATGATTTTTCCAGTTCCCGAATCACTTTTTATAAGCACTTTTTGGGATGGCCTTCAGCTCTTTCTGCGAGTTTTGTTTTATTTATCCAAATCTGGTGAATGCGGTGGTTGATGAACAGTATTCATTACGCTTATGGGTTTATATTTATATAATCGCAGAATTCACGTTTAGAGCCTTACAAAACGACGCGTATTGAAATTTAGCATAGATTTCACTAGCAGTACTACCAACTTACAAAATGAAAATTTTAACTAGAAATCTGTATAATAAAAAATTGTATTCTTTTTTCTTATATATGAAATACATAAACATATTTTCTGTGCCCGCCCACCTTTCCATTACCAATGTCGTTGAAGATTTTCTTTTAACGAAACTCCTCAAAGTATATAACAAATATCAGGACATTTCTTTTAGAACTTATTTGATGTATTGATTATTTTAATATGTCAAAATAAAGAAAAGGAGACTAGCCATAATTTTAAAATTTATTGTCTACAGCTTAACCAAATAAATAATGCAATGCAAAAGCAGAAAAAACAATGTAATAGAAATAAGTAGCCTTCTTGGTCGTATATAGATTTACGGGCAGCGGAAGTGGAGACTACGGTAAACGGCATAATAACTTATATATAATGTAAAGGGTGATCCTTTACGAGATACTTTTACAAAAACCCCTTTTTGACAGATCACGCCTAAGTCGTGCCAAGCTGTCATGTTAATTTTGTTCAGTATTGTTTGGCATTTTATCATGGAAATACGTACGCCTAAACAACGCTTACAAATCGTTCAACTTTATGGCGAAAATTTACGTTCTGTAGAGACTGTGTTTGGAACGCTTTTCACAATTTATCGTCAACATAAACGATCTACTGAGCCTACTATTGGCAACACCATCACCCATTGTGAAAGCCAGCATTCATTATTGTATAATATTCGACCGAATAGACCATGCCCAGCACGCAGTGAAGAAAATATAGCATCTATAGCTGAGAGTGTACACGACTATTTTGACTGGTGATGAAAAATAGATCCATTACGACAACTCTAAATACAAATAATCATATATAGAACGTGGCCAACAAGCAAAACTGAATATACATTATATTTGGTGGAATCAGAAGTGTGTGCTGTGTTATGAGCTTCTAAAACCAAGTGAAACCATTGATAAGGAACGCTACCGATAACTTAAAAAATTAAAACGATTGCCGAAAACTCCAACAATTTGTGACTAGAAACGAGGCAATAATTTTCTTGATTGTAAAGCTGAAGCGGGAAGCGAGCCGCATTTGCAAATAAAACAGAGAGAGGCCGAAATGCATTATTTCGAAGAGCTTGACAAAATGCGGTGACTAAACGATGATTTCAAGACTGAACTGACAAGTGACTAATGGCCAGAGCATACTGAAATTATGGGGGGGAAACTGCTGGATGGCAGTGGAAACATGACACCTGGAGATGGTGAACCCGATTCCCCAATCGATGACGATGGGGCGATGATCGAATAGCAATAACCAATCTGAAGAACAACCAGTAAGCGAGTTCTAATGGATTGAACTGCTAAGGTGCATACGTCAACTTCTTTGTAAAATATGGCCACATGAAAGAAAACCTACAAGCAGGAAGACCCCACAATCCGCGCCAACTACCTTGGAATATGAGGTTTGACAATTAAGTAATGAGACTGATTTTATTTCCGCGCTTGTAGTAAACCTGTGACCTTGAAATTCCCTTTCTCTTTTTCCGGCATCCCTCCCCTCTGCATTGATATATAGTATGTACCATCGCTCTAGCTTGTTCAGTTCGCCTGTTGCGTCAAATTGAGTAGAAGAAATCAAGAGCAACGCGGCGCGATAAAATGTTGCGCCAGATTGGGCGAAACAGCTTAGGAAATATACACTAAAATTGTAAGAGTGTATGGTGATACTGCTGTTAGACCTGGAAACCAAACTCCAAAGCTCACAATGGTTGTCTCCGCGCGAAAAAAGCTCGCATGAGCAAGTCGAGGGTGAAAACGATGATTATTGCCTTTTTTGATAGCCGTGGAATCGTCCACAAAGAATTTGTTCCACCGGAGAAACCTGTGAATCAAGTATACATTTGCCAAGTACTCGAAAGATTGCGAAAGTCAACAGGGTGCGCCCATCCAGGTGGCCGTGGCGAGGGTACTCGCGGACATCCCAGTCGAAGCGTTCCAGAAGTATTACGAAGCATGGAAAACGCGGTTTTTATGGAATCAGTCTCATTACTTAATTGTCGTACCTCGTAAGCCTCCTCAACATCGCAAATAAGGTTCAATAAAGCGTACCGTGTGAAATATTAAAACCCACTGTCAACAAACTGATTGGACCTTATCAGTGGGTTAAGACCTGGTAAATCAACAACTGTCCAGATATTTACCACGGCCAAGTTTTCAAACAGACCAAATATTGAAAAAAGATCGGCACACACCTCTTCGTCGATTTCCTTGCTGCTTTTGACAGAAGAAAAAAGACAAAAGAAGCTGCATTTATGCCGCTATGTCCGCTACTTCGGACTGAGTAGGCAATTGAAAGGTAAAGTCGTCTCTCGACGAACAAAAAACAAACTCCATAAGACAATCATTATTCTCGTCCTGCTATATGGTGCAGAGGCATGGACGTTGTTAACATCTGATGAGTAGACGTTACGAGTTTTCAGAGATAAAGGTTCTGGGAAGATTTACGGCCCTTTTGCGCGTTGGCAACGGCGAATACCGCAGTCGATGAAACGATGAGTTCAGTTCAGTGAATTAAGAGATATCGACTACGTTGGCTATGACATGTTGTCCGGATGGAAGAAAACACTCCAGCTCTGAAAGTATTCGACGCAGTACCCGCCGAGGGAAGCAGAGAAAGTAGAAGACATCCACTCCGTTCGAAAGACCAGGTGGAGAAGAACAGTTTGATTTAGTTCTGCAAGTACCGTAAGTAATACAATACTATTGTACATATTTTTCTTAAGTAGAAGTTGAAATTGGAAAGAGAACCGCATTAAAACTGTTGGAAATAATTTTTTTACTTTCTATATTTTTTTTATTGTGAAAAAATAGGATTATTTCATTTATGCTAATTAATGCGAAAAAGAGATGTCCTACATAAAATTATTCCAAATTTTAAGTTAGCCGATTGATTCATTTTTAAAATATCGTATATGTTTCAGGAAAGCCGGCCGAGTTGCTGCGACATTGAAATGACTATAACGTTGATTTAAAAATCGTATTTTTGAGTATCTAAACTGTTGAATAAATACCTCACAGTGTTGTTTTCGGGCTAATAAATGTAGCAGGGCAGAACTTATTTTTTAAAAACAGATGGCGCTAATTGGTATTGACTGAGTATGTAATATACCACAGTTAGTTCTTAAATCATATATTAAGATTAATCTAACCTATAAGAAGATTATGCGTGAAGCACTTGGTTACGTTTATCACGTGATCAAGTTAAGACTTACTAAGTATAATCAACCAATATTTTCGGAATTGACTTAAAAATTGCTGCTTACCAACTCAACAGTACAAACAATAATTCTATTCACAGTTTCTGTCATAAAATATGTTTGAACAGGTCTGTAAAACATGAACTGCGCTTGCCACTCCGCCACATGCCGCTCTGCAGTATCCAGTACCAGCATCCAGTAATATTCAAAGGACCGAGCCACACACACACACATATATTGAAACATGCGGGTGGAAAGTACAAGACAACCACTACCATTGTAACAGCAATAAAACTGACAACCCATGAACGAACCGAGCAACGAACGTGTATACGAGGTGTGCGGCAGTGACGACATTGCAGCTAGTGGCATCATCAATTATGCTTATCAACGGGCGCACAAATTTACTACTAACCGAAGAACATGCCGTGGCGAAAGGAACCGATGTAGTGGAAGATGTATATGTTTGTGTGTATGTGTGTAAGAGAGCGTTTGGGTGTATGAGGACGTTGTGAGATGATCACTAAGCTCAGTGGCAACTGCTGTTGCTCCGCCGAGGTTGCTCAACCGACTCAAAGGTGGCAGAATTCCACAAAATCAGCACAAGTTCACACACACATACTCGTAGACTAGCAGTAACAAATAGCTTAGAACATCTGTAACTCTTAGATGCGCTCACAGTAATCCTTCACGGCTACCGCCGCCTCCGCCTCCATCCCTAACTCTGCTGTTGGCTTTATGTACATCTGTTTCTATCGTTTGCTTTCTGCGAACATCAAAACTTTTGCATTTTAGCTCCTGCAAACGACGTGTTATTGTTGGCATTGCGTTCGGGTTGTTAAGCATGTCGGACAGGTAATAAATATGAACAATTCCTGCTGCCAGCCCGAGAGCGCAGGAAGCAGCAGCAGCCGCCGCAGCCGCAACATCGACAGCAGCAGCAGCACTGTGGCAGCTGTGCACAGCTCAATTGACGCTAAAATATTTGCAGCTGGAGAATTTAAACTGGCATAACTTACTCGCTGCAGCTTAAGCTTATGTTGACCTTTTCCTCGCTCTCTTACTGCCGCTCTGGCTCTTTAGTTAGCACTATTACTTACGGTAGTTTTTGCTCTGGTCCGGCGTTTCGCTATCAACTCTATTGCTTTGTGTTTAGTGTTTTTGTTGTTTTTGTTGTTTTTTCAGTTATTTCGGCGTTATTTTGTTAGTTATGCGCAAATGTCGGTAGTTATCGAAAAAAGTTACTTCGATTGGCTTATCATGCAGTTGTGGCTTGCTCACTATTGACCGAGAACGCTTAGCATGCCGGGGCGCTTTCGGTCGTAGTGTTAACTGTGATTTAGTACTTTCACGATTGGCGTGAATTGGAGTTTGGCAATAAAGTTTCTTCGATTTGTGGTTAACTTCAGTGAATGCATTTTTGAGGTTATGTAGCCCTGTTGTAGTCTTGCCGCAAGGTTTCGTGAAAGTGCAAGAGAAGAGAAGAGAGATAGTTTGCGTATAATGATAATTAGATTGTGGCTTGAGAAAGCTTACAAATATTTTCAGAACAATTACATTTGTTCCATTGCAAGCACATATTTGGTGATTGATAGTATTTGTCTCACATTTGATTATTGAATATAAAAACGAAATCTATTCAAAACGGGTCTAATGCATACCAGGTCTTTACTCTTTTTGAGTGTTCATATTTTGTATCAAACTACCACCAGCTTATTGTCGAATCTTTCCATTTATTGCACATACAGTTTCTACTAGTATTGACGACGGTCTCAAACCAAATATTTTTTTAGACTCTCAAAATTTCTGTGGGTTATTCGACGGGCCATGTTTCACAATTCTAACTAGAAGCTGCAGTCCAATAGTTGATTTCAAATCTGCCAATCATCTGTATCTATGAAACCATGAATATTGCTTTTAAGTCACTTCTGTGTGACTTTTGCCTTGTGTGCTGGAATAGAACCCTAATGGCAGAGAGGGGATATTTTTGAGAAAAAATCCTACATCATTGATGTCTCTAAGAAATGTTGATGACGAGTAGACTGTGAACAGCGAGGAGTTGCTGGATCTAGCCCCGGGCGCTCACTTTCGGTTGAGTCATTCTACTAAAGCAGTATTTATAGGAAATCTACGAAAGAGCAATCACTTTTTCAGACCTTCTGAACGAACTCCACCTCCCCTGTTCGATATTTTCATTCTAACTATTTTAATCCCAAAGATCTGATGACATTATGTTGGTGTTCTCAAGATGTCATTCAGCTGATTAGAACCATCACTAATTGCGTTATATTAGACCGTGAACCCGAGGCTAGGAGACTGGTTAGAATGACGTCCATATGGATGGTCGATAAGAGCGTTCAGCGTATTCCAGTATTTTTTTTTTTGAAAACGTTGGAGAGACGCATACACTTTTATATTAGTGGCAGCATACCAAGAAATAAAATGTTAAATATAACTTTGCACGATATAGTACAATGAATGGAAGGAGCCACATTTCTTGGCATCGAGGGGGATGTCAATAATATGCATGTGGAGGTGGTTATTAAAGCTCTCGTAAATTTTGAGATGGAATCGAACCTTAAGCGCCTCATATATAGTAATTTTTATCACAGAACTGTCGGAAAAGAGTGAGGGTACCCCGCAGTGTGGAGCACCTTCCCAGTTGCTTTTGATTTTGCTAATAAAGGGCTTACTGAACGACTCAAAGAGCGGGGCTATAGGATGATATACTGCACTAACGACGTTGAAGATTATAGGAAAAGGAAAATATCTTACGGCCATCTACGAGCTAGCCCAATATACCTCCAACTGATCTACGGGATCACTGCAGTGTTTTTTCTGCAGAAGTTCGGGCGAAAATATTAGTTTTGCACCCGCTGTGCACTCAACTGAAATCGCAGCAAACGGCCAAGTATATGAGATTGCGGTACTCTGCCCCACTAACATTTTAGAAGGAATGGGCTGGATCGCATTCACTTTTTGCTTTCTGGTACTGCGTCGCAATCGTCTGAGTTTTTACTCAATACTGTTAATAAGACGTTCATGCGATAAGCCTAATTATCTTATCTGACAAAAATTGTAAAAACTGTATAGAAAAAGCTGAGATAAAAGCATCCTCGCACTTTCTCGTCTTTCTCCAGCTCTTGTAAAAGTGAGCTGAAGGCGACGTATTAAGATATATAGCCCATATGTAGGTCTATCGATTCCGTTGGCTCATCTGTGCAACCAAACAGTCTTATCTTCAGTTCTCTTTATCCCAAAGCATGCTGCCATGTGGTTTGATATGCCAAAAATCAGTGACACTTCAAACTTGTCTTGAGGCTTGGATTGAGTTGCAGGAAAGCTCAAATTGTATAAAATCCAACTTACCTATTAAATACATAGCTTATACATTTGTAAAAATATAAATATATTAGCTACAAGTAAATATTTTGGGCAAATATTCAGCTAGGAACATGAAATGTGCATCAAAGTTATTAAAATGTACGATTTGCTTGCTTGGCAAAGTTTTCAATTTCATCCATTTCCGCTTTCACTTCGGTTTCCGCTACGGCAAGGTATATATGAAAGCTTCAATTGGCATGTATGTGCTGTGTGTACTTAACTTTAGTCGAGATCAGGAAACGTAGTAAATATGTGTTGGCATATAATAGCGGAACATTGTACGACTTGGGTGTGGGATTAAGAGTGCATGTTACTTTCTCAAGGCAGCCGAGGTTTGAGCTTTTATGAAGACGGCCCACTTCCAATTACCTCCGACTCACTACCTTTAAACTCATGTCTTAATATACAAAGTAGTCGCTTATTTACTCACTCAACCGAGTTATTCCTGCTCAAGTTTTGTTGTTGTTAGTTCTACTTCTAACCAGGCAGCATTACTGCTTCAGCAGCACTAAAGTTTGGCAACGAAATCGCGTCATGCGAAATGTCGAGTTTTCAACAAATTTGAAAATTGAACATTTTGAAGTTTCTCTCAAAAGAGTTTTCGCGAAATTGGCTGCTGACAAGCGAAAGTGCGCTTAACGAGAACGCTTTTGCAAATTATTGCGAATTATTATTGTTGTTGGTAGGGTAGATGATTGAGATGCTATTCGAAATTTCCATCAAAACTTCCACATATTTTTGACAAAGAATGCGCAGAAGAATCTTTAAATGTTTGAATGCTGCCAAGACTTAGTTAATAAACGTCAAGCAAAAGGATGAGCTAGTGAACCTAGACGAGAGTATCATGTTATAAGAGCTGCAGGATACGACATAAGGTGGGCTATGCAGACGCTGTCTAATGCATACGATAGAAAATCCAAGCTGTAGAGTTGATATGGTGCACTCATTGTAATAGAATTTGAAATCCGGCATAAAAATCGGGCAGATTTAAGGTAAAGATAGAAAATTTGCATATTGAAGTAAGTGTCACGACACACTGTAAGGCCCTCTGGACTACCAACCTACAAACCATCAGTTGTCGTCTTCAGAAGATGTCGTGTGTGTCGTCTTGTCGTCATTAGACCACTTTTAACTCTGGTTCGCAATGAGATTAAACCAGTAATTTAGAAACAGTGCAATTTTAGGCTGTTAAAGGTCTCTAATGGGACTATGGTATTTGTTTACAAAAACTTCCAATCCACAGATAATACTAAACGTAGGGCTCTACTTTTGGTGAGCAGAACTTAAATGCAACATAAAAAAAAAATTAAATTAAATATTCTAGGTCTCGAAGATTTGATGAACATTTTAAGGCTTACTTAGCGTTAGTAAAATATGTTAATATCGGTATTCTGCTTGAGACGATTGTCTCATGTCTCTAATTGTCACAATCTTCATTTAGTGACTCTGTTAGTCAGGAGTCTCATTTTGGTATTCTGGCATATTACTATATAGTGTGGTATATTACTATACATTATACTACTTTACTGTGTCTGTCATAATACCAAGATAAAACTCCTGACTAACAGGGTCACTAAATTACTATTGTGACAATTAGAGACATGAGACAATCGTCTCACGCAGAATACCGATATAAGATAGTTGTGATTCTATGGCGAATTGTCGTATAAAACCACTCACATTCCGGAATGAAATATCTGAAGTGGTACCTCAACCATTTAAAGAACGACTACTTTTTTATTATTTCTCATTTTCGGTGTGGATAACTGCAAAATCTGAGATAATCACATTAATTAGCTCTAAACGTATAGCTCCACAGAGACGTGCATGAACCCTCGCTTTGGCCACGATACTGAGATCACATTGAGACCATTAAAGGCGATTACCTTTTCAGGGGTCGGATAGCGGCTCTGAGTAGGAGCCCTATTTGCATGGACAAGAATAAAAACACCAACGTTGACGGAAGGGAGATGGAGCTAAGTCAAGAAAGGTCGAAACCGTTGTCTCAGCTGTCAGGGGTGGGAGTGCTACCTTGGGGCGACGAAGCTGTCGCTGGCGAAATGCAGCAACAGAACCGATACTTCAGTAGGAAACTCTACATTACACCTTTCCATGAGCAATAGGTTAGGGGAAAGCCAGTAGGCGATGTGGGGAGAGCTCTTATACGCGATGGAATCATCAGGACTAGCTAAGGAACCTCCGCTGGACTCACAAAAGGCTTTATAAGGGGCAGAAAAAAGTCAGCGCTGGCTGGGAAGCTGAAGACAGATCGCTGGATGGCGACCAAATTCGAGTGAGCCAAGAGGGTGCTCAACAAGAGCGAAGATGATAGGGTAAGACCGGACGCAGCTGAAGCTAGACTAGTGGTTAAGAGATAAAGGTCGTACGAGGGAGAAGCCTCCATTGATAAAATACTGCAAACAGAGGCTGCGCCAACCTCTTGTGTAATCGCTAAAAACTCTGGCTCAATAGAATGTGGAGTGTTCACCCGCAGCAAAATGGTGCCATCCCACGAGGAATGGAAAAGAGTGGCGGCGGCTATATCCTCGGTCTTTCTAAAGGAGGTCGGAAGAAACCCAGGGCCACCCACAAAGTGTGAGAGCGCTTCTGTAGGAGAGTCTGAAGTATGAGATTCTTCCAGATTAACCTCCAGTGTGAAAAGGCGGCCTTCGCCAATTTAATGCTTCGTCGAAAACAAGACAGAGCCAGTCAACCTGACCCAGGAACAGTGGCTGACTAGTAACGGCATTTCGTGATTGTGGACGAACAGTCATAAGCTGCTGGCGGCCAAGGATTCAGATAGAACCACATCCCATATGGTGCACCGAAATTAAAAGAGGACATCGCGGCATGCAATCTATGGCAGTGCGGACATTAATAACTAAAGTGAGGTAAGGGTTTTAAGGTAATAAAAAGTATTTTTTTGCGAATTTATTTCTTAAATATGAATTAAGTAATTTTATTCGGAAGAAATGAGGCCGATACCATCAATCAGAAATTGAAAACCAATCACTTCTCTTCCACTGAGTCTCCCTGCTTAGTGCAGTATCTTAACTCTTCACTGAATCATTAGCCATTTTCGGAGACGTGGATTAAGTCGAATTCCGAACAATAATAAAAATAATAGAAAAGACGTTACTCAATTAAGGTATTTTATATTGAACGTGCGGTGTTGAACTCGCCGCGTTAAAAACATTTCAAACTGCAATTAGATGAACACATCTATTATACTCTATGGCACATATTACGTGATCAAAAAACCTTTTTCCATTAACAAAATTTATGAATGTAATGTCTCCATTGTTTACATTACATAAATATTTCACCTATTATTGTCGCCATTCTCCAGCAATAATCACAATTACTATCAGCGCTACTAAAAATATATGCATTTGAACTTCTGACCCCAAAACTTAAGTGAAAACTTTACCGAAAAGCGGTGTGCTGACACCGTGCCCCTGTTGCATTATAAACTCCCAAGCTTGTATACTTATATAAATTCAAGCACACACACACACAGGGTGTAGAACAAAACCAATAGCACTTACACAAACAAAACACAATAAATTGAGCGAGATTTGAAATTAAAATGTGCTGTTCTACAAAAATATTTGCCATAATTTATGCGTAGCAATCTGCTTTCAACATTTGCCTATCCGGTTACACGGAAACGCTCGCACACACACATTTACAGCTGCTCCAATATACATTTTCGCATAATTATATATTTACTGGTACACACACACTAGTGAATGCACATATATGCAACTACCGATTGGTACTCCAGGCATTTGATACGCTCAGCATGCCAGGAGGGGTTACAGGGGGGAAAGAAGAGTTTGCTTGTGTTTTAAGGCTCGCATTTCGATTTTAATTTGGTAGAACACAATCCTTGCTTCTTGCCGCCGGCATAGTTGTATGCCTCATTTCAGGGCAGGCTTGTGTGGGTGATTGTGTGGAAGCTATCGTATGTATATCTATATATATACATACATATGTAGTTTTCTTTCCACACTATTCAACCAATTTTTATGATATTTTGAAATATTTCCGCTATTATTAGTACAGGGTGTTCTTAACTTGTCAACACGTTTGTAAAAGCCAGAAGGAAATGTCAGAGACCATATAAAGAATACATACAGAGATTTCCGATAAGAGTGATACGATTTCTTTTCAATAAGCAACACTTTAATTGTTAAGGAAATTCTAATATTTTTTATTCAGTGTGAGCTACAATCGAATTGGTTAGTAATCCAACAGGAACTAATGTAATATTTTTCAATCACAACTTTTTGGGGACCATTCAATGTCATAATTTCTTGAAGTAATCGAATCTCCAAACTTTTCTCCCAATAATTCGGGTTTCGCACGTGCTGTGTGAAACCTAGCTCTGTCAAGATCAACCTCTACCCATTGTGGCCATAAAAAGTTCGTTATCATCGATCTATACCACTCTTCATTGACAGTAACGGTGTCACCAGCTTCATTGCGAAAGTAGTACGAACCCATGATTCCACCAGACTAAAACCCGAACCAAACTATCAATTTAGGTGAATGTATTGGTTGTTCATGAACATTTTCTTCTTACTAGAAATCATAGTTTTGTTTATTTACTACACCACCTAGGTAAAATTGAGCCTTATCCGAGAAGATGATTTAAAAAAATCGTTATCGTTTTCAAGTTTTTCCAAGATAAGATCAGGAAATTCCCGACGTTTAAGGTGATCCAATGGCTCCACTTCTTGTATAAGGTGCGTTTCAAAGTAAATAGGACTTTTTTTTATCTTTATCGATTGTCCAATGAGAATTCCATGACATTTGATTTTGCCGAAAAACCATATGTTCTGTTTTTTTTTTAAGTCCTGTTTTCTTTGGAACGCACCTTGTACATATATAAGTGATTAGAAAAGCAATCAATAGCACTGTCCATGTTTTTTTGTCCATCTCTATATACGAGAACTATGGCAGTCTTTGAGATAAACGTCTGAAATTTTGCACACGTCCTTTTCTCACCATAAAGCTGCTTATTTATCGACATCGTAAAACTATAAATACAGTCTGCTTATTTTATAAAAAAAATTATTTTATGAAACCTTCATATTTATATATACATCGTACACATTTCAAACAAAGATGCAATTTGGTCAATAAAATGTCCAGTCACCACCGGCGTCAATAATTGCCTGGCATCTCCGAGGCATGCTTTCTACTAATTTGACGGCGTATTCTAGTGGCAAGGATCTCCAGATCCGACAAATTTCGTAAGACAACTGCTCCAAGTTGTATGTGCGTCTTTCACGAAACTTCTGTTTAATATATGCCCACACATTTTCAATAGGGTTTGCATCGGGCGACTGCGACGGCCAATTCAATGTAACAATGCCAGATTGAGTTTTCCACTGAGTACAGAGCTTGCTGCGCTGTTTTGGATCGTTTTCCTTCTGCAGAATCCAATCTTAATTTTTTGAGGAACCGTAATTTGGCAGATAACAGTAAAGCCTTTTTGTAGATTGTTATCATTTTCTCGGCATTTAGGTTGTCAGTAAAGAGGCACAAAGTGCCAAATCCCTGCTTTGAGAAGCAGCCCCAAAGATACACCTTTATTCCATGTTTTGCGGTCCGCTGAACAAGCCTATTGGCGGAAGTTGACCAGGCTCGCGTGAGGACAGAACGTGACCATATAGAACATTTAACAGTAAAAATTACATTTTCAAAATCTCTATCAATATTCTCATGCGCCCAAGCGAGTTGCTTTGTCACAAGTTTTTCAGTCAACAGAAGCTTCTTCATAGTGTTGCGCCATTTCAGATCATGAGTATGAAGAAGGGTTCGGATAGTTTCGTAGGATATATCTAAACCTTTTGCCATTAAATTTGCTTGTCCTTGCTGCAGTGTTAAAGCAGGATGCACGAAAACAGATTCACTATTATTTTTTCATCTTTTTTGTTCACTTTACCTATCGAACCACGTTCTGGCAAATCCTCGACATTTTTAAGCCACTATATATCGCTGTATCCACTTATGTACAAATGCCTTCGACTTTCTCATATGTCTATTTAGCAGCCGCTGATTGCGACATTTTGGGACCTTTCGTGTGGATGCAAAGGAACACAGCTTCGCAGCGCGACGCGTACTCATGTCGTTTAACGTGATTCTCTTTCATAAGATCAACGACAACTGAACCTTTGTTGACAATGCATCAAGGACAAAGCTCCCCTCTATCGGCACTCGAGGGAATTAGAGCGAAATTTTTCATTAACCGTCAGTAAAGTTCACCACGCTCTTACTTGACAGACTGTAACTCTCTTATTTATTAAGGCGTTTTCACAAAATGTTGTACGGGTTATTAGTATCCACAGCAGTGCTATAATATCCGAGCATATCGTTCAGGTTGAACCACTATTGCATATAGTTGCTGTAATGTGCAGAACATATATCCTGTTATACACTTTTATGCTGAAAGAATTACGTATACCTGTGAAGGTTATTATAGTTTCGGTGTAGCCGACGATAACGTTTTTTCTTGTTTTTATAATTTTTTGTTGTTGTTGCTGTAAGTGCTGATTAAAATGCTTCTTTGAAATTGCATAAAGAGTAATGCAATTGCCGAAATGGAAACAGTTGCCGTTGCTACACGAATGCAGCCGAAAGCGTAGATTCAACTGATAGCACACATGTACATATACATACACACATACGTACATACGGATATGCGTTGCGTCGGAAAGAGTTATACTCGTAAAGAGATGTGTGTAAAATGTAGTGAGACTGCACGAAAGCTGCACCCGCCCCGGCATTAATGCCAAGGAACATCTTCACACATACTCACACACATATATTTACACATACACTTCAACTCTACTTGATTTGCATGCGCCTGCTCCGGAGGGAGCACTGCTCCATTTTTTCCACACTCGATTTGCTCTTACACCTTTTAATGTGCGAATATGCATGTGTGGGAGAGGTTTCAAGGTATCCTTTGCATTTCGAAAGGGCGACGCTGCAATTCAGAAGTTATAATGTGTTGAAAGCAGTTGTACATGTGCCATGAAAGTACTTTTATGATCTCATTTACTTATAACGCTGACGGAATAGTTAAATTTGGAAAATAAAAACTTTAAAGAACGCAGTGTGTGTTTTCTTTCAGCTTGTTTTTGTTTGCATGGGAAACTATAATTTGAATAGAAAAGAAAGAAAAAACGTTAACTTCGGCTGCACCGAAGCTAATGTACCCTTCTCAAGTGAATTTCTTTTAGTAACTATGTGTGCAGTTTGTATGAAAGCTATATGCTATAGTAATCCGATCTGAACAATTTTTACAGAAATTATATTATTACCTTAAGCAGTAATCCATGTCAAATTTCTTAAAGATACCACGTCAAATGAGGTAATTTTCCATACAAGACATTGATTCCGATCGTTCGGTTTGTATGGCAGCTATATGTTATAGCGGTCCGATATCGGCAGTTCCGACAAATGAGCAGCTTCTTGAAGAGAAAATGACGTTTGCAAAATTTCAAAACGATATCTTAAAAACTGAGGGACTAGTTCATATTTATACAGACAGACAGACGGGCATGACTAAATCGACTCAGCTCAACATACTGATCATTTTATGTATACTTTATAGGGTCTCCGACGCTTCCTTCTGGGTGTTACAAACATCGTGACGAACTTAATATACCCTGTTCAGGGTATAACAAGTGGAAAGGAGTGCTATATTCGGGTGCAGGAGAACTGTATAGACGTTAAAAAGACAAATCAAGGGCCTATGGACTCACTTCGTTATATTTTATTATCCCAACTTAGGCGTCTACTACATTGAAGTCAATCTCCACAAAAACTACAAACATATTATATTATTCAAAATAGTAGTGCCTTGGGTACCAAATATCATAGTTTTAAAATGCAGGAAAATATAATTCCTTCATGGGAGCACATACACAATTTTATATCCTGATCTGTTTTGAAAAGATCTGTAAAGAAACGAACCTAGACCTCTGGGGAACTGCTTATAAAATGTGTGTATGTCAAATGAGTCATGTATTGGAGGATGGAGTCATGTGTAGAAGTTCACGCAAGTGAGGAAAGTTCTCTGATTGCCATTCACTTGGGAGTGGCCAGAAACGATTCTTTTACATGTGACTCAAGCAGCTCACGACTTCCGGTCTTTGACCAAGTATCCTCTGGGTAGCCTAAGAACATCCGTTTGAAGGCGAGCTAACGTGAGAAGGCGAAACATCCCCTGCATAGGGTTGTGCGCTGGGTTTGGGACCCGCCACGTAAAAAAAACACCCCCAGTGAATAGTCATAACCAGCCTCGGTTTAGAGACCCCCCTTTTGATGACGACCATGGCAAACGAAATAGGGACTACGAATTGAGGTCATGCACCTGGAATGTCCGGTCCCTTAACTGGGAAGGTGCCACTGCCCAGCTGGTTGATGTCCTCGTGAAAACAAAGGCTGACATCACCGCCGTCCAAGAAATGCGATGGACGGGACAAGGACAGAGACGAGTAGGTCCTTGTGACATTTACTACAGTGGCCATATAAAGGAGCGCAAGTTTGGTGTGGGATTCGTGGTGGGAGAGAGACTCCGTCGCCGAGTACTATCATTCACTCCGGAGAATGAACGTCTAGCCACAATCCGCATCAAAGCGAGGTTCTTCAACATGTCGCTTATTTGCGCCCACGCCCCGACGGAAGAGAAGGACGATGTGACCAAAGATGCCTTTTATGAGTGCTTGGAGCGCACTTATGAGAGATGCCCCCGCCACGATGTCAAAATCGTGCTTGGCGACTTCAACGCCAGGGTGGGCAAAGAAGGTATCTTTGGTACTACGGTCGGTAAATTCAGCCTCCACGAGGAAACATCCCCAAATGGGTTGAGGCTGATCGACTTCGCCGGGGCCCGAAATATGGTTATCTGTAGTACTAGATTCCAGCATAAGAAGATTCATCAAGCTATCTGGCTGTCTCCGGATCGAAAAGCCACCAACCAGATCGATCATATTGTGATAAACGAAAGACACGTCTCCAGTGTTTTAGACGTGCGTACGGTCCAAGGTCTTAACATCGACTTAGACCACTATCTTGTTGCAGTTAATATATACGAGGACAACCGCCTGTGTGCAGCAAAAAACGCAAGTCAACAAACACAAGAAAGGTTCGACGTCGGAAAGCTGCAATCACAACATACAGCCGTCTTTCTACTCGGCTTGAACTCCTGCTCCTTGAGAGCACTCGTCAACAACTCGGTATAAGGGAACTGTGGGACGGAATTTCAAACTCTTTACGTACAGCTGCAACCGAAACCATTGGTTTTCGGAAAGTGCAAAAGAACAGCTGGTACGACGAGGAGTGCCGTGTCGCAGCGGAGAGAAAACAGGCTGCCTACCTTGCAACGTTACGATCGACCACAACACGAGCGGGATGGGATAGATACCGAGAGTTGAAGAGCGAAGCGAGACGCATTTGCAGACAACAGAAGAAATAGGCCTAAATGCGTGAGTACGAAGAGCTTGGTAAGCTGGCCGACTGGGTTAATGCTCGAAAATTCTACGAAAAGATGCGACGGCTTACAGAAGGTTTCAAGACCGGAGCATACTCCTGTAGAACCCCCAAAGGTGATCTAGCCACCGATGCCCAGAGCATACTTAGATTATGGAGGGAACACTTCTCCAACCTGCTGAATGGCAGTGATAGCACAACACCGGGAGAAGGCGAACCCGATTCCCCAATCGATGACGATGGAGCAGACGTTCCATTGCCCGATCATGAAGAAGTTCGAATAGCAATTGCCCGCCTAAAAAACAACAAAGCGGCAGGGGCCGATGGATTGCCGGCCGAGCTAGTCAAACACGGCGGCGAAGAACTTATAAGGAGCATGCATCAACTTCTTTGTAAAATATGGTCGGACGAAAGCATGCCCAACGATTGGAATTTAAGTGTGCTATGCCCAATCCATAAAAAAGGAGACCCCACAATCTGCGCCAACTACCGTGGGATAAGCCTCCTCAATATCGCATATAAGGTTCTGTCGAGCGTATTGTGTGAAAGATTAAAGCCCACCGTCAACAAACTGATTGGACCTTATCAGTGTGGCTTCAGACCTGGTAAATCAACAACCGACCAGATATTCACCATGCGCCAAATCTTGGAAAAGACCCGTGAAAGGAGAATCGACACTTACCACCTATTTGTAGATTTCAAAGCTGCTTTCGACAGCACGAAAAGGAGCTGCCTTTATGCCGCGATGTCTGAATTTGGTATCCCCGCAAAACTAATACGGCTGTGTAAACTGACGTTGAGCAACACGAAAAGCTCCGTCAGGATCGGGAAGGACCTCTCCGAGCCGTTCGATACCAAACGAGGTTTCAGACAAGGTGATTCCCTATCGTGCGACTTTTTCAACCTGCTTCTGGAGAAAATAGTTCGGGCTGCAGAACTCAACAGAGAAGGTACCATCTTCTATAAGAGTGTACAACTGCTGGCGTATGCCGATGATATTGATATCATCGGCCTCAACACCCGCGCCGTTAGTTCTACTTTCTCCAGACTGGACAAGGAAGCAAAAGAAATGGGTCTGGACAAGACGAAATATCTCCTGTCATCAAACAAACAGTCGTCGCACACATGACTTGGCTCCCACGTCATTTTTGACAGTCATAACTTTGAAGTTGTAGATATTTTCGTCTATCTTGGAACCAGCATTAACACCAACAACAATATGAGATTTAAAATCCAACACAGAATCGGTCTTGTCAACCGATCCTAATATGGACAGAGTATGCAATTGAAAAGTAAAATCCTCTCTCAACGAAGAAAGACCAAACTCTATAAGTCACTCATTATTCCTGTCCTGCTATATGGTGTAGAGACTGGGACGATGACAATATCTGAGGAGTCGACGTTGCGAATTTTTGAAAGAAAGGTTCTGAGAAAGATTTATGTTCTTTTGCGCGTTGGCCACGGCGAATATCGCATTCGATGGAACGATGAGCTGTACGAGATATACGACGACATTGACATAGTTCAGCGAATTAAAAGACAGCGGCTACGCTGGCTAGGTCATGTTGTCCGGATGGACGAAAACACTCCAGTTCTGAAAGTATTCGACGCAGTACCCGCCGCGGGAAGCAGAGGAAGAGGAAGACCTCCACTCCGTTGGAAGGACCAAGTGGAGAAGGACCTGGCCTCGCTTGGAATATCCAATTGGCGCCACGTAGCGAAAAGAAGAAACGACTGGCGCGCTGTTGTTGACTCGGCTATAATCGCATAAGCGGTGTCTACGCCAATTAAGAAGAAGAATGTCAAAATTCCTAAATATATGTGACAGCAACCCAAATACGCTCCGTTCATGAAGAAAGTCGTCGAGATATTATTTCCGGCTTACACTCCTATTTCTAGCGCTGAGCGACGAAACGAAGCTGCTGAATCATTCCCGGTAGTTAAAGAAGAAGAACTATTGGTCATAGCTAAAACATCAAAAACAACATAGCGCCTGTAATCGATAGTATACCAAACAGAGCTCCAAAGGTAGTCATAATTCCGAATGGAATTTCTTCTATGCCGAAATATCCAGACAGGTATTTTGATGACCGGAATTCAAGTATGTAGTGGGAGTAATGGCGCATAGTCATGCTGCTGCTTCCACGTCGTAGGGCTATAACTAATACTACTCTTCCGTCCTCGCCGCGCAACCTAGAAACGTGAGTAACCTTTGGGTGAGATATGGTAGCCAAGCCGTGTGGAATCTGGGGCACGGCTATTTGGCTTAAGGGTTCGCTGAAGTTTAGAAAGTTGCCGATGCCCAGTTGGTTGATGTCCTCATAAACGTAAAGGCTGACAGCACCACCATTCAAGAAATGCGACAGACGGAACAAGGACGGAGACGACTATGGATTTACTACAGTGGGCATATAAAGGAGTGCAAATTTCATGTGA
The DNA here is from genome assembly GCF_023373825.1 of Bactrocera dorsalis. Lineage (NCBI taxonomy): Eukaryota > Metazoa > Arthropoda > Insecta > Diptera > Tephritidae > Bactrocera > Bactrocera dorsalis. The sequence continues at coordinate 59,302,448 of NC_064305.1, forward strand.
GAATCGTGGTGAGAGAGAGACTCCGACGCCGAGTCCAGCATTCACCCCGGTGGATAAACGTCTAGCCACAATCCGCATCAAAGCGAGGTTCTTCAACATATCGCTTATGTGTGCCCACGCCCCGGCGGAAGAGAACGACGATGTAACCGAAGATGCCTTTTACGAGAATTTATGATCTTACGATGGGTTACGACAAGTTGTGAGTCCCCTAATTATATATGTATATATATACCATTAAATTTTTCGAGCCAATGTTAGTACATACTACTACATATTAAAATTTCTAAGGTCCATACCGATCTTTAAGTGGAGGACGCCATGGCTCTTTAAGCTTATACCATCCATTATCTATAATTTACTAGTATGGATGATATTCACCATTTCACATTCTTAAAAGCAAACTACATATATACTAAATGTACTTGATTAGTAAAATGGTACTTAGAAAAATATAAAAATCTCTTCTACACAATAACTTTCTTCAAGATTCAATAGGCAACACATATGTACAGTTAAAAAAAATGTTAACTCAAAGCTGATCTCAACTTCAAACGAACCAAGTTGAACTCAAACAAGCGCTGAAACTTCCTATTTAACATTTTCTGCTCTAATTCTTTAACAACACACACTCTTCTGCGCATATGAGCTCCTATCTGGATCATTACATATGCGTGCAAGTGGATGTGTGTGTGTGCATACTTTGAACTGAGGAATTACCAAAGCAAGTATTTGCTCAGATGCATAGCACAAACAGGGTGCACACGCAACTTATCTGCTGATTTCGATAGAGTGAAAAGTAAAAGCAAACAAGCCCCACCCCTCGCACATGCCACCCGCAGAGATGAGAAACTTTTAAAAAAGAAATTCCTTCGCATGCAACAAGCGCAGCCTGCGCGCTTGCTCCGCAACTTCCCTGACGCAAAAAGTATTCACAGCTTTGCTGGCGGAAAGCACATAAAGGCTTTTGAACTTTCACGGAAACGGTAACAGCTCTAATGTGTGCTAATTAATTAAATTGTTTACACTTTCAGCAAAGCAAGGACACTTTTTGAATGGCGGCGAGTGAAAGGAAAATTGAAGGAAGAAAAAACAATTTGTCAAATGCTCCTAACTCATTTTAATCAAATTAATTGGAAGCTGGAAATATTTAAATGCATTTGTCGTGGAAATTAAAGCACGACTTTATTATTTGAGACATATAAGTATATGTTTTTGAGCAATTTCGGCTTTGTTATCTGTTTTATAAAAAAAAAAAAGGTTCTGCAAGCAAAAGTTGAGACTGTTTACTATCTATTTATTTATTAAAGGTTCGAAAAATAGTTTGTTAGACACAATGACTTCTTAAATTAATGCGAAGAGTTTACTACTGAAAATATTGTGTAATTTGTTTTAAACACTTTACACTGGATACTACACAATTTGCCAATCGCTCAAAAAAGGTTTATGTCGATTGGTTGAGAAAAGTGTTAAAAATTCGCGATTATAGCCGAGTCAACAACAGCGCGCCAATCGTTTCTTCTCTTCGCTACGTGGCGCCAATTGGATATTCCAAGCGAGGCCAGGTCCTTCCACCGGAGTGGAGGTCTTCCTCTTCCTCTGCTGCCCGCGGCGGGTACTGCGTCGAATACTTTCAGAGCTGGAGTGTTTTCATCCATCCGGACACCATGACCTAGCCAGCGTAGCCGCTGTCTTTTGATTCGCTGAACTATGTCAATGTCGTCGTATATCTCGTACAGCTCATCGTTCCATCGAATGCGATATTCGCCGTGGCCAACGCGCAAAGGACCATAAATCTTTCGCAGAACTTTTCTCTCGAAAACTCGCAACGTCGACTCATCGGTTGTTGTCATCGTCCAAGCCTCTGCACCATATAGCAGGACGGGAATTATGAGCTACTTATAGAGTTTGGTTTTTGTTCGTCGAGAGAGGACTTTACTTTTCAATTGTCTACTCAGTCCAAAGTAGCACCTGTTGGCAAGAGTTATTCTGCGTTGGATTTCGAGACTGACATTTTTTTGTGTTAATGCTGGTTCCTAAGTAGACGAAATTATCTACAACTTCAAAGTTAGGACTGTTAACAGTGACGTGGGAGCTAAGTCGTGAGTGCGACGACTGTTTGTTTGATGACAGGAGGTATTCGTCTTGTGCTCGTTCACTACCAGACCCATTTGCTTTGCCTCCTTATCTAGTCTGGAGAAAGCAGAACTAACGACGCGAGTGTTAAGACCAATAATATCAATATCATCGGCGTACGCCAGCAGTTTTATACTCCTATAGAAGATTGTACCTTCTCTATTTAGTTCTCGTTTGATATCGAAGGGCTCGGAGCGGTCCTTCCCGATCCTGACAGAGCTTTTTCGTGTTGCTCCACGTCAGTTTACACAGCCGTATAAGTTTTGCGGGGATACCAAGTTCAGACATACCAGCATAGAGACAGAACCTTTTCGTGCTGTCGAAGGCGGCTTTGAAATCTACAAATAGGTGGTAAGTGTCGATTCTCCTTTCTCGGGTCTTTTCCATGATTTGACGCATGGTGAATATCTGGTCAGTTGTTGATTTACCAGGTCTGAAGCCACACTGATAAGGTCCAATCAGTTTGTTGACGGTGGGCTTTAATCTTTCACACAATACGCTCGATAGAACCTTGTATGCGATGTTGAGGAGGCTGATCCCACTGTAGTTGGCGCAGATTGTGGGGTCTCCAATTTTGAGGATTGGGCTGAGAAAACTTAAATTCCAATCGTTGGGCATGCTTTTGTCCGACCAAATTTTACAAAGAAGTTGATACATGCTCCTTATCAGTTCTTTGCCGTCGTGTTTGAATAGCTCGGCCGGCAATCCATCAGCCCCCGCCGCTTTGTTGTTCTTCAGGCGGGCAATTGCTATTCGAACTTCTTCATGGTCGGGCAATGGAACGTCTGCTCCATCGTCATCGATTGGGGAATCGGGTTCGCCTTCTCCCGGTGTTGTGCTATCACTGCCATTCAGCAGGTTGGAGAAGTGTTCCCTCCATAATCTAAGTATGCTCTGGGCATCGGTGGCTAGATCACCTTTGGGGGTTCTACAGGAGTATGCTCCGGTCTTGAAACCTTCTGTAAGCCGCCGCATTTTTTCCTAGAATTTTCGAGCATTAACCCAGTCGGCCAGCTTATCCAGCTGTTCGTACTCACGCATTTTGGCCTCTCTCTTCTTTGGTCTGCAAATGCGTCTCGCTTCGCTCTTCAACTCTAGGTATCTATCCCTTTCTGCACGTGTTGTGGTCGATTGTAACGTTGCGAGGTAGGCAGCCTATTTTCTCTCCGCTGCGACACGGCACTCCTCGTCGTACCAGCTGTTCTTTTGCACTCTCCGAAAACCAATGGTTTCGGTTGCAGCTGTTTGAAATGCCGTCCCACAGCTCCCTTATATCGAGTTGTTGACGAGTGCTCTCAGAGAGCAGGAGTGCAAGTCGAGTGGAAAATCTTTCGGCTGTCTGTTGTGATTGCAGCTTCTCGACGTCGAACCTTCCTTGTGTTTGTTGACGTGCGTTTTTTGCTGCAAAGAGGCGGGTGCGAATTTTGACTGCAACAATATAGTGGTCCGAGTCGATGTTAGGACCTCGGAGCGCACGCACATCTAAAACACTAGAGACGTGTCTTCCGTCTATCTCAACATGATCGATCTGGTTGGTGTTTTTTTCGATCCGGAGACAGCCAGGTAACTTGATGTATCTTCTGGAATCTAGTGCTACAGATAACTTTATTTCGGGCCCCGGCGAAGTCGATCAGCCTCAATTCATTTGGGGATGTTTCCTCGTGGAGGCTGAATTTACCGACCGTAATGCCAAAGATACCTTCTTTGCCCACCCTGGCGTTGAAGTCGCCAAGCACGATTTTGATATCGTGGCGGGGGCTTCTCTCATAAGTGCGCTCCAAGCACTCATAAAAAGCATCTTTGGTCACATCGTCCTTCTCTTCCGTCGGTGCATGAGCGCAAATCAGCGATATGTTGAAGAACCTCGCTTTGATGCGGATTGTGGCTAGACGTTCATTCCCCGCATTAAATGATAGTACTCGGCGACGGAGTCTCTCTCCCACCACGAATCCAACACCAAACTTGCGCTCCTTTATATGGCCACTGTAGTAAATGTCACAAGGACCTACTCGCTTCTGTCCTTGTCCCGTCCATCGCATTTCTTGGACGGCGGTGATGTCAGCCTTTATCTTTACGAGGACATCTACCAGCTGAGCAGCGGCACCTTCCCAATTAAGTGACCGGACATTCCAGGTGCATGCCCTCAAATCATAGTCCTTATTTCGTTTGCCATGGTCGTCATCAAAAGGGGGGTCACTCATACGAGGCTTGTTGTTCCTCTCATTGGGAGTGTATTTTTTACGTGGCGGGCTCCAAACCCAGCGCACAAACCTGTGAAGGGGATGTTTCGCCTTCTCAGTTTAGCACGCCTTCAAACGGTTATTCTTTGGCTATCCAGAGGATACTTGGTCTAAGATCGGAAGTCGTGAGCTGCTTGAGTCATATGTAAAAGAATCGTTTCTGGCCACTCCCAAGTGAATGGCAATCAGAGAACTTTCCTCACTTGCGTGAACTTCTACACATGACTCCATCCTCCCACATGACTCCATCCTCCAAGGGACTTTGAGGGGTACACAAACATTTTTTTGTCAGTTGTCTTTCAGGAAACTGGGAAAACCAATCGCCGAAGACGGATCACTCTTCACCCCAACAATGCGTGTTTATCGACAGCGAGCACATCGACTGAAGTCATCCACCGTATAGTTCTGATTTGGCACCAAATGACTCATTTAATTACCGTACGTAAATGATAAACTAATAAGTAAACGTTTTTGGACACCTGAAGAGGCGGTTAATGAGTTCAGAACGCTTGTTGTGAAGTTATCTCAATCAGCAAAAGTGTATCGAAATTCGGTTCAAACGCAAGCAAACGTGACCAATATATATTACAATTTAGGGAAAATATATTTTTAAAAACATCAATGTGGTTTTTAATGATTAATATTTATGTTAGTTCGCATATCCCTATCAGCAAATCTGCATCTGGTTGGTTCTGACTAAAGCATTGATGAGCACTCCATTAATGCTGCTACTAAAAATTTATATCTGGGACTTATTTCAAAATGACATTTCAATTTAGCTATAGAGTTTCTATAAAAATGGCTTCTGTCTCATGGATTTGAAAGCTAATTAGTCACGGGAAAGGGAAATTTATAAATCCTACAACTAAGGAACTTTTAATATTATATATGGACCATGTTCGGTTTTATAGATATCCTTAGACCTCCTTCCCTGCTTGAAACGAAAACCGAAAAATGAGGAATATTTATTATAATCCGAAAGAAAAAATCACAATAAACTAGTTTATCTCCCTAGAAAGGTATTTTAAGTTAGTTTGAGAACTCGTTACTTTTTATGAGCGAATTTCTCAAAGCTTTCTCAATGCAGTTCATAAGACTCCAATTTTTTTGCCTGTGATATTTTTGCTAATTTTCTGAAGGTGATCTAAATTTTAATTAGCACTAATGTTCAAAGGCACTGTTGTTATTGTAAAAGTAGTTCAAACGAAATTTCAATTTCATCGGCATACGCTAGCAGCTGTACACTGTTATAGAAGATTGTACCTGCTAGATTAAGTTCTGCAGCTCGAATTATTTTCTTTAGAAGCAGATTGAAGAAGTCGCACGATAGGGAGTCGCCTTGTCTGAAACCTCGTTCGGTATCGAACGTCTCGGAGAGGTCCTTCCCGATCCTGACGGAGCTTTTGGTGTTGCTCACAGTTTTTCAGTCAGTTTACACAGCCGTATTAATTTTGCGGGGATACCCAATTCAGACATCGCGGTATAGAGGCAGCTCCTTTTCGTGCTGTCGAAAGCAGCTTTGAAATCGACGAATAGGTGGTGAGTGTCGATTCTCCTTTCACGGGTCTTTTCCAAGATTTGGCGCATTGTGAATATCTGGTCGGTTGTTGATTTACCAGGTCTGAAGCCACACTGATAAGGTCCAATCAGTTTGTTGACGGTGGGCTTTAATCTTTCACACAATACGCTCGACAGAACCTTGTACGCGATGTTGAGGAGGCTTATCCCACGGTAGTTGGCGCAGATTGTGGGGTCTCCTTTTTTATGGATTGGGCAGAGCACACTTAAATTCCAATCGTTGAGCATACTTTCGTCCGACCATATTTTACAATGAAGCTGATGCATGCTCCTTATCAGTTCTTCGCCGCCGTGTTTGAATAGCTCGGCCGGCAATCGATCGGCCGCTTTGTTGTTTTTCAGGCGGGCTGCCGAGCGAACTGACTTTTGACCAAAAACAACGACGAAGTGATGATTCAGAGCAGTTTTTGGATATGTTCAAGCGTAGTAAACCCGAGATTTTCCATCGATGTGTGACAATGGATGACTTGGCAATCGGCAGTCATCCCAGTGAATCCCTTCAAAGCGTCTAAAAACGCCACAGTCTACTGGCATGGTCATGGTAGAAATACTTGAAGAAAAATAATGTGATGTTTCACGAAGACAATGCGCCGTGTCACAAGTTAGTGAAAAAATCCATGAATTGAGCTTCACAGTGCTTCCATCGTATTCTCCACATCTGGCCGCAGGCGACTATTTTCTGTTCTTATATCTCAAAAGATTGCTCACTGAGAAGAAATTTTCGAAATGAGGAAGTGATCGCAGAAACCTAGGCTTATTTTGAAGCAAATGACAAACCGTACTACAATAAAAAATGGCATTGAAAAGTTAGAGGGTCACTACATACATATAATCAATGTATCACTTCTGAATGGAAAGCGTGGCCACGCAAAACTTACCAGTATACATTATTCAAATTTTTTTCGGACTTTCTCGTTCGTTCGGGATTTTCTTCAATTTTCTTCAATTTTGTTTTTTTTTTATGTGTTTAATGAGTAAAACAGAAATTAGCTCTTTTGGGCTTATACGAAATCGCACGATTTTATTGGTTTTAAAGCGATACACCTGCTAACTTCCGTGTTTCAATTAAAAAAAAATTAAATAAGGTATTATTTTTTAATATAGTGTAAATGAAATATGATAAAAATAATAAATAAAATAAAAAATATCATTTTTTTAATCGCATGTCAGTCTCTTACATTTCGGGCTCATTTTGCAAAAGCTCACTATCATTCAGTTGATTTATCTATAGCTGAATGTGTTTTGATTTTAATTTTTAATATTTTTCATTAACAACATGCCATTAACTTATTTCTAAATAAAACATTTCTTTACGGCAAAAAGTACCACTATAAAATGTAGTCAAATATGCACAATACATGATAATTTTGAGTGGTAAGGTTTGCATGGCCACGAGTGTATGGTGAATAAAAAAAGCGAGTTTTGCCAAGAAAATGTGTTTTGCTATGGTAGACCACGGGCTTTTGAATTTATCTGAATTATCACATATTATTAATCCGAAAAATTTCAGCTTATGATTAATTTGATTTGAAATTTTTTATTCTTTTTTGTTTATTTTATCTAAAGTTTTCGACGTCCGCTTTTATTGGCTTCGCCTTTTCTTTGCAAAATTCACTAGAAATCACTGGTAAATCTTTCCAATATGAATATTAAATATATTTATGAGTATTAAATATGCAAAACACATTGTGTTTCAACTCTTTTTTAGTAACCCTGTCACTTTTAAAGCTTTGCAGTTAACTCCGTTTTCATTTTTAGATGAACTGTTGCATTCCATTATTTTCGCAATCATGTTTTTTGTTGCTTGTTTTTAATATTGTTGATAATGTTTACACCTAATTTCATATTTTGCTATTTTTAAACCTAATTATTTTGTGAAATCCATGCATTTGTATCATTTGTATTTTAGTATTTTTTTGGAAAAAGTGCAGTTGAGCCCTTTGTTTATATTTATGTGATTTATGGCTTACGATGGGTTTATTGCGTATCTTGCGGTTTTTCGTTTGCGGTTTGTTTGTATTTAATCTATTTTTAATGAATTTATTAAATTTAAATTGATTTTATCTGTTTGCTTTGGGGAATTATTTATTTTTCATTGTATTTTTTTCGAAGTATTACACATATGTATTTATGTACGCACCATTACTAATCAGCATTATTTAATTTTGTATTATTTATTTTAACACATTGAGGAATAAATGAAGCATGTGGTAGCTTATTCGATATATTTTTTTAACGCGTTTCTATTTAAAAAAAAATTTAGTAAACCAGATGTGGCAGCAAGTACCATTGAGCAGCTCTTTAATTTAATTGTAGCTAACCAAATAATGGAATTATGCGCTTATGAGGAAGTTCCCTTATTTTATGAAAGTATATCGTGCATAGCAACCCCCAATACTTACATGAATATTTAATTTATAAAAATCAAAGCTTGATGGTTTCCATAATATTTTTTTTTTTCGAAGTTTCAGTGCAGATTAACTCTTTACAATGGATTTCACATATTTGAGCAATTCCTTGTTTTACGCTAGTCTACTGGTAACAGGTTCTTAGTTTTGTTCTGCATAACTACTTAGCTCTGGTTGCCTAGTTTATAGTTCTAGTAATATAAAATATTATTATTGCCTTATATTTGCCTTAGTGGCCACTTGACATACCACAAATATAGGTATTTTGTTTGTGGTTTCCGGCCTTTTTAGCTATCTTAACAGTTTTCCTCAACACAAAATTTCATCTTGAAAGTTACTGTAGTATTCCGGAAGCTTTAGGCGCCTGAGATCTAGTTCCATACGATAGAGCCGGTACCACTTCATAAGCCATACTCCGAGGCCATCCATCATCATTAAATTTGACTAGAAACCCAAGCTGGCAGATAAAAAGTGTTGCTCATCCAGTTATGCTGTTTCCTATATGAGATTTAGCTAGGCGCGGTTATGGTTTATTTTTTTGTTGCTCATTCGGGGAGTGAAAAAATCATATTTGAGTGTTTTGTGTGACAAAATCTCACAAATGTTCAAGAGAAAATCCTATCTCTCTAAAATTAATATTTTTAGGCTTAGATAACCACTGTCTACCTAACTTATCTACTACTCTACGTAAATTGTCTATGAGCAACATAACAGATGGAACTCATAAACTTTATGTGTTGACGAGGTGAACCACGTATAATCATCCAAACTTATATGAGCCCCGATTTCTAAGCTAAGAACAATTTAACGGGATTTTGCAAGAAGCCGTCTTTTCGCACTACTATTTAACTTCTGTATCTTGAAACTCCCTGAACCGCCATAAAGAGTTTTCATTACTTGATCGCAGAGGCAATATTCACAAACAGACTGAATCTTAATACCGCAGTCGATGGAATTTAAATTTAGACTGTTAACAACCCCAAGATTTTTGGTGTTACACTGGACAGTCTGTATTATTTCATTCTGTATTGCAATACGATTATTGCTAAAGTACAAGGCGGTAACAAAAATCTCAAGTCGCTTGTCGGTAGCCGCCCGGGTCAGGTTAAGAAACACTATGCACTCCACTTCGAGCAATTGCTGCTTGGTTCGTTACGTGGAAATCAAAATTGCGGTCATTTTTTTGGTGGGCAATTGATCAGACTACATAAGAAATTTACTTCAGATGCGACCCCCACATCCCACCAATATGTCCTGCATGTAATGAGTCCCCGCATGGCTCTAATTTGCATGTTCAATGACTTACACACAACACAACACAAAATATATCTTACATATAGTAATCAGAGTATTTTACCATCGTTTTGACATGGCTATAATAAATATTCATACTATATAGAAAACTCAACACAAAAAGTCATCATCCTGCAGACGACGGGATAAAAGATAGCAGAATATATGAATTTCGTTCAAGTATTACTTCCTTGCTTCAGCTGAGAAACGAATACTTGGCCGTCTATCTGCTGCATTTTCAACCACAAGTAAATCTGTTGTTTGATCAGTGATCAGTGAGAAGTGTCTGTTTTGACAAATTGTGCAACAACAAAAAAAATCTTACAGATTATTATGTACTTAAATGGTTTGTTTTAGATTAAAAATCATAAGTTTTTCTTCAAAAATGGAGCAACTTTTTTATGCTTTATTCATAAATTAAATGTGGTAAGTTTTTTCTTCTAATCCACTATAGTCATCGATAGGTCTTCACTGTTTTTCACCTGAGGTTTTTACGTAAAAGGTTCTCGTGAAAAATTGTCGGATACATGATTCTGCCTGTTAAATCATGTTAGAAGTAAATTTTGCATAAAAAGTACCAATTATTTCAATTACAATAATTTAAGGCAAGTGGTTAAGTAGTATTAAACAAAATGTTACTCATACGCGCTGCCGAACGACTTTTTCATATACCAAAAAATCAGACAGCTCAATAAAATGAAAGTTCATTCACTCATTTTTAAACTAAAAGTAATTCGATATGAAATCCAAAAATATTTTGACTAAATCATGTAGACCGACTAATGAGGCACTTTGGAAGACCTTCACCAAATCGACCTTTGAATGCTGAACACGCTAGTCTCTTTGATTGAAGTTTCAAAACGTAACATAAACGTAACGTATGGTTTTTCATTTTCGAAAATAACATTACCCACGCATTTCTTAGTGGCGCCAATAATAGTGACTAACTCACTTATTGTCACCTTCTTTTCGTATCACCCAACAAAAGTGCAAGAATTTTCATTTCGTTTTCTGGCATGGATTCCTCTTATAGAGTTCTTGAACGGGAGCATAACTTTTGCTGGTATTTGAAATTTTGCGTAACGGTGATTAATGGTGAAATATGCTAGGGTAGTTTTGTCGACATTCATTCGACAGGTTCCAGAGGTAGCGTCACTTTGAGACCAGTAACTTGGGAATTTCGATGGAAATTGGGTAAAATATCTTTAAATTTGAAGTATTCTAGATAAGGTTACTACTCTTATTCACGTTTAGAAGTGTTTCGTTTGTAGCGATCTCTAGTTCAAGCCAAAGTCTTTTCGGCCCATTTAGCAATTAAATAAATTTTCTTGAAGTCGTTCACTACAATACTTCTTATTTATTAACCTATTATATTACATTTTAATTTGTTTTCTATAATAAACTTACACTTTCATTTGCCTTGCTAAACAGTGGTGGTAGGGGCGTATGAGTAACCTATAGAAATGTTATACATACATACACCGTTCGCTATTTTCAATACACAAATTCTAAAATGGAAAAGAAATGAAAAAATATGTTTCCGATTGCTTATATATTTACCGTGTGCTTTGGATTTGGCTCGCAGAAAATTTTCAGTGTCCTCAGGGTTGAAGAGTATCATCGCAAGGAAAAAATTAACGAGACTGAAGCCAGTTGTACTACACAATAAGTTGAAATAAAACCGAATTTTGCAAAAAATTTCTCAAATGTTAGTACAATAAAAATAAAATAATAATTAAAGAACTTTTCTGTCTTCAATCATAATAAGAATGAAACTCCAGCAAGAGTTTCCTATAAAAGAGATTAGCGGAGCATTTGGTTTAATACTCGCATATTTCTTGTAATTGGCGGCCAAACTTAGGCAATCGTTGGGCCCATTATACTCTATCGTACATCCCTATATATTTCATTGAATTAAAAAAAAAAATACCTGATTTTTTCCCTCCTAGCTGGCCATTATCTTCTAAGCTGGAACATTGAGAGCAGAGAAAGATTTTCTACTTAATTGCATTCGGCTGATATGGCCATGGCCTGTGTTGGAAGTGTTCCCTGAGGTGTTCCTTTAGGGTTAATTGTTTTACGCAAACTTTGCATTAGCTGAATAACACCTTAGGGGAATAGCGAACCTTAGCTGACCAACTCGTCTACTTTTTCAATTCGTTCGGTCCCTAAAGAGTCAAATGATTTTTACCGCATTTTGCATCGCAAATCTAACCAGTTACTGCCTCCTTGCCTAAACTAACGCAGTGAGGCTTGGAATAGGTCCAAGTCGAGTATAATACTGCGCTCGCAGTGACGCCAAGTCTGCCACCAATGACCCGAAATAGTTAGTCTTAAGCATTGGATCATATAAAGCTTGAACGTCAACAACCTATACGTACTGTAATAAATATTTAGTCATATAATTTAAGCGTACTGAAGCTCGAAGTTGATTTAATAATTATAGAAAACACTCTAGATGGCATGTGCTTGAAAGAAACCAACGTCCTTTCTTAATGTTATTTAAAGATTGATTAATTTGCACTGTCTCAATTCTGAATCCCTGGCAATACTCGCTACAGATACATATTCATTAGCAGTTTTTCTACATAATCTCTTTACATGCGTTAGAGCGCATTATGCGAGCGACCAGTCAGTGACAAGATAAACATCATGACAGCGTTTAATTGGAAATTTATGAAAATTAGTTGTTTAACAAGCGAACGGCAAAATGAATATTCCCACTGCGTTTGTGCGACATGTCCGACACAGCAATGACAAAGGCCAATAAACTCGTCAGTGGTTGTTGCGAGCACGTCTGGACTTTCGCATTTAGCGGCCGTTCATTAATTTAGTATTAACGCCTTCCTTCCAGCTATTCGTTCCACACACATCATATACTCGTAAACATGTAATCTAATGAATGTAATGTGCATATGCACGCGCTGGGATTAGTACACACACAAACACATATATATTCAAAGTTTTTGCGTTTTTGGTAATAATTTATGATTATTTTTCACGGCTTCTGTTTTCTGCAGACGAATGACGGCAGTGCGTGTGTGGTAACCTGGTCATAAAAACTTTTATTTTTTTTTTGTTTTGGGTCGTGTGTCAATTTCTTATCTATTTGGTCGAAAGTTGTCGCCCACCACTGGTAATTAATTGTCTGCAGGCGTTGTCAACAATAAACCTGAATGTAATGTCAACATAATCGTGTAATTAAAACGTCACGTGGAGTTACATTTCAGCAGGTCAAAATTATAGAAAAAATGTTAGGTTATACACATATTAGGGGAAACAAGTAGATAATAAATAGTCAGACCGATTTTCATAGGAACAAAATTTGCTAAATACGCCTAAGTTCCCTCTTACGCAAGTTCAATTATCTAGGCTACACATTCCATCGATTCTCAGTTCCTCAGGAAGCGAGTAATCATCTGGATTTAAACAAATCCTTGCACTCAAGTCTATCAGAGTAGCATCACCAATGTTTTTCAAAAATTGTCTCATAAAATCACTTGCTTCTTTGCTTTCAATAGCTACACTTACAAAATTTCTATCAATATTCTCATGCGCCCAAGCGAGTCGCTTTGTCACAAGTTTTTCAGTCAACAGGAGCTTTTTCATTGTGTTGCGCCATTTCAGATCATGAGTATGAAGAAGGGTTCAGATAGTTTCGTAGAACATATCTAAACCTTTTGCCATTAAATTTGCTTGTCCTTGCTGTTGTTTTAAAACAGGATTCCGCGAAAACCGACTCACTATCTTTTCCACCTTTTTTGTTCACTTTTCCTATCGAACCACATTCTGGTAAATCATCGCCATTTTTAGCCACTTTTTATCGCTCTATCCACTTTGGACAATAGCCTTCGACTTTCTCATATATTTAGCAGCCGCTGGTTGCGACATTTTGGGACCTTTCGGGTGGATGCAATGGAACACAGCTTAGTAGCGCGACGCGTACTTAGCACTCATGGCGTTTAACGTGATTCTATTTCAAAAGATCAACGACCACTGAACCTTTGTGGACAATGCATCAATAACAAAGCTTCCCTCTATTGGCTCGCGAAGGAATAAGAGCGAAATCTTTCAGGAACTGTCGGTAAAGTCGTACTTGACAGATTGTATGTAAACTATAGTTAATAGCGTTATATGAGAAATAGACGATTTTGCTCACATAAGCCTCCGCAGTTTGCCAAAGGGGTAATTTTATCTATCTATTCTATCTAAATTTTTACTCAAGTTTTCCAGTAAATCTGTTTTAACTAGTCCTTGGTGTTAAGAAAAACGTATCATACTATGAACACCATGTAGCAACATGTATAAGAATAGATAAATATTTTGTCTTTGAGGTTACGGAAAGTAGCAAAAAATTTATTATTTTCAATGATAACATCAAATCGGGAAAAAGGCGTTTTCGAAAGGGTCGACTCTTTGAAAGAAACATTATTTTCCTTCTTCGAGGACTGAAGTTATACTCGTATGTATCAAATTTCAATATTCTGAGCCAAATAATTTCAGTTTATAAGGGAGTGTCTGTAATGTGAGTAAGTGGTAGAAAGCCCAGACTATATAAGCTCATAGTTCCTCTAATGCTGCTTAATCACTGGGAGTTGCCTATCAGTTGACGCTGGTCACATAGGATATCCAAAAAATGGGACATAGTACCCTAAAAAACAGGACAACAAATGTTTTTAGCACATAAGCAAGTATATGTATATTGGAAAGCTTGATCACAATTCCAAATTAATTTCACTTTTGGTTTTCGCAACCATGTAATGTTGGTCTTCGCACGCTCTCTAGAAAATTTTGGAATTTGCATCGGAAATATCAACTCTAATCAAGTCGGGAGATTTCATTGATATAATAATAGACTAAAATATATCTAAAAAATAAGGCGGAGTTATTGACATTGCGGTTAGAATAATCGGATTTACTGTATTCAAATGTTCAAATATCCTATCAAAGAAAACGTCAGAGAGAAATTGTTATTCCTTGACTTATAACTGAAAGATGCCTTTTTATTAGTAGTTCATCAAAAAGTCTTAATATTATTTGAGTGCACAATAGGAATAAATTTCCATCACATTTCGTATATCTTAAATGGCAATATTATTAAATTGTTATTAATATGATTTTGATATGAAACTTCATCGGAGACTTCAAGATGGTGTGTTTTTTGACTGGAATGCAAGGCGGGTAAACAAAATACCCCGGTATGCCTGAGAGATAGAAAGAAAAATTGTCAATCCTAAAACCACATTAATGCCGATATTGCATAATAAAGTGGGTTTCAGTGAATTTGAAAAAAATTTTAGTCATGATTTCGAAGCTTTCAAATGCAAAGTTTTCCCACAAGAGTGATATGGTTTCCTTAAAAAAAAACGAAAAATAATTAAGGAAATTCACATATTTCTTACTCAGTGTGAAGAAAAATCGATACAATTAAGTTCTGAATAAACCATTGTTCAACTGGAATTCGATGAACCCAATTTTCTAGTACT
Organism: Bactrocera dorsalis; assembly: GCF_023373825.1. NCBI lineage: Eukaryota > Metazoa > Arthropoda > Insecta > Diptera > Tephritidae > Bactrocera > Bactrocera dorsalis. The sequence continues at coordinate 59,317,586 of NC_064305.1, forward strand.
TTTTTCAATAAAGCTTGAAAATAGTCTGGTTTATTGCTTAAGACCAATGACTTCAAATAACCAAAAAAGAAGTAGTCTGATGTTGTTAAATCTTAACTTCTTGGAAGCCATTCAATTGTCACCATTTCTTGGAAATGATCGAATTTCCATTGACCATAACGATAACAAAAAAGTTGCAATTGGAGATCACTTATTGGGGTTATACAATTTTATAAATTCTAAACGTTATTCTTGAATTTATGATTCCACGATGAAAAAAAAAATACATATTGATAATGACAAATGGTCGAAACATTTAAAAATCATATTATTCCTATTGGAAAACCCAGTACGTCAGGCATTTTTTTCAAAGCTTTCTGTGACGAATATTAAAGCTGGGATCTTTGTAGTTTTTAATTTTAAAAAAATATCTGCTGTGATCATTTCCTGAATCTACAATAAACAATGAGAGGAAATAAGCCTGGAACAGTTTTAAGGCTGTAGCGCATAAGTTCTATGGAAACCATAGAACTGCCAGTTACGAGTATGGCGAGCTAATTATTGACATTCTTACGAATTTCTCCAACCTTGAATGTAGTAAGATTCATTTGTTATATTCTGATTTAGAAATGTTTAAAGATAAGATGGGAGTTTGTTCTGAAGAAGATAATGCTTCCAGGCCAATATACGGTTATGGGGGTTTATAAAAAAATCTCCTTCGGAATATGACAGGAAGAGTAAAATTGTTAATTTGTTAGCATTTGAAGTCTTTTTAGAAATGTGTATTGTAAGAACGAATCATAATTTGTTGATTGGTATCTTTCAATAAATTATTTATGTGTAAAATTTTTGCGTATTTTTATTGAGTTGAATTTTTTAATTTTTTATATATAAAAGCTAATTTAGGAATATTTTTTATTTTTGTTCGTATTTTGTGGGCCGTTTGTATCCAAGCACGTACTCACCTCAAACATTTGCTTCAAGTTTAATAACGGGTGATTTTTTTGAGGTTAGGATTTTCATGCATTAGTATTTGACAGATCACGTGGGATTTCAGACATGGTGTCAAAGAGAAAGATGCTCAGTATGCTTTGACATTTCATCATGAATAGACTTACTAACGAGCAACGCTTGCAAATCATTGAATTTTATTACCAAAATCAGTGTTCGGTTCGAAATGTGTTTCGCGCTTTACGTCCGATTTATGGTCTACATAATCGACCAAGTGAGCAAACAATTAATGCGATTGTGACCAAGTTTCGCACTCAGTTTACTTTATTGGACATTAAACCAACCACACGAATGCGTACAGTGCGTACAGAAGAGAATATTGCGTCTGTTTCTGAGAGTGTGGCTGAAGACCGTGAAATGTCGATTCGTCGCCGTTCGCAGCAATTGGGTTTGTGTTATTCGACCACATGGAAGATTTTACGCAAAGATCTTGGTGTAAAACCGTATAAAATACAGCTCGTGCAAGAACTGAAGCCGAACGATCTGCCACAACGTCGAATTTTCAGTGAATGGGCCCTAGAAAAGTTGGCAGAAAATCCGCTTTTTTATCGACAAATTTTGTTCAGCGATGAGGCTCATTTCTGGTTGAATGGCTACGTAAATAAGCAAAATTGCCGCATTTGGGGTGAAGAGCAACCAGAAGCCGTTCAAGAACTGCCCATGCATCCCGAAAAATGCACTGTTTGGTGTGGTTTGTACGCTGGTGGAATCATTGGACCGTATTTTTTCAAAGATGCTGTTGGACGCAACGTTACGGTGAATGGCGATCGCTATCGTTCGATGCTAACAAACTTTTTGTTGCCAAAAATGGAAGAACTGAACTTGGTTGACATGTGGTTTCAACAAGATGGCGCTACATGCCACACAGCTCGCGATTCTATGGCCATTTTGAGGGAAAACTTCGGACAACAATTCATCTCAAGAAATGGACCCGTAAGTTGGCCACCAAGATCATGCGATTTAACGCCTTTAGACTATTTTTTGTGGGGCTACGTCAAGTCTAAAGTCTACAGAAATAAGCCAGCAACTATTCCAGCTTTGGAAGACAACATTTCCGAAGAAATTCGGGCTATTCCGGCCGAAATGCTCGAAAAAGTTGCCCAGAATTGGACTTTCCGAATGGACCACCTAAGACGCAGCCGCGGTCAACATTTAAATGAAATTATCTTCAAAAAGTAAATGTCATGAACCAATCTAACGTTTCAAATAAAGAACCGATGAGATTTTGCAAATTTTATGCGTTTTTTTTTTTTAAAAAAGTTATCAAGCTCTTAAAAAATCACCCTTTAGTTCAATTAATTCAAACAGCATTATTAATGATTTGAATGTCTGTTTATTCTCATACTGAATTGTGTACATTAAATGCGCTTATCTACAAATAGTTATGTATGTATTTTCTTCATTTCTTTTTATTTCAACATAGTTACAATGCGGCATATGTACAGTGGGCAACAAACGCACCAAACCAAACTATATAATATCATATGTGCTGCATAATAAAATATATAAATCTTTAAATATTTGCGTAGACCCACTGAGTAAAAGAGGTGTAATAGTGTGGTAGGATCAATATTATATTTGCAGCTTCTAACATTTCGAAGTATTTATACATAGTCCCAGTTGTTAAGTACTCGTTCGGATAGTTGGAAATGATATACGTGTGACTTCGCAAGAAAGTTCATAGAAATTGAAGAACAGAGCGAATACGATCAGGTTCAGTCAAAAAGTGACAATAGAAGATCATACTAATGAGATTAAGTTAAGTTAGTTAAAATTGATAATATTTTTCAAGCATAAAGGTATGTGACAGTGAGTAAGATACCTATACCTAGGTACACTTGCTGAGCACGATCACCGCCTTTTAAGAATTTCGAAGTAATCCTTTCAAGATTTACACTCCGAATAAACTAACTAAATAGAACGTGGTACAACAAAAGTATACTATATATTCCAACGGTAAAAAACTTCGGTCTCTTAAACAAGTTTTCATATGGTTATAGTTCAACTGTGCACTTAAATGTGGAAGTTTTTGGTTGCATTACCGCTTCGTTGGAGATTAATCGGACAGATTAAATATTCAAGAATATAGCTTAAGCTAATCTGGTAAGCCAATAAGACACCCATAGACCAGTTTTGGACCTTTGCGATACCAGACAGAGTTCAGTACGTCCAAGAGGAGTAGTCATCCTTTAGGATGCTTGCGCTTAATGCGTATTCTAACAGACTCTGCGGCCTCACTGTCGATACCTCCTCCAGTTTATGATACCGTGAAGATCCCAGTTGTTACTGCTCTAAATACATCCTGCAGTCTTGTCGATCTCTCGGCAAGAATATAAGTTAAAAAGCGATATTATGTAAGCGATTAATGTCTATTGGAACTGGTCAGCAATTATTAATCCATGTTAGAGCCTTATGGGGTAGCTATTGCAACTTTGAAACCTATTGAAGAACGTGCGCTTTCTCTATTTAAGCATTATGTTTCGTTTTGTTTGGTTTCGGGTTATAGTTTGTTCGACTCATTGCTTTCTAATGTTTCAGAAATCGAAGGTAGTTATTTACTAGTTTAAGATTATGGGCGCGTCGAAGTCGTATGGAGATATGATGATGTTCTGAGGTGAGTTTGTGGGTTTGTAGTTAATATGTTGATTATTATTAATTAATTATATAATTAAAACATTTGCTTTTGAGATAAAATATGTATAGGAAATGTTTTAGGTAGAAGATTTTGGGATTTAGTTTAATTAACCTTTCTACTTTCAGTTCTTATTCGCTGACTTGTAGGGACACTAGCTAGCGGATCCAGGCGAAAACTATTTTTAATATTAGCAGGTGATTTTAACTTCAAAACTTAACTTTTGTGCCATCTCAATGTTTTCATTGGAACTAAATGGCCGCTTATAATTCAATAATATTGTTTTCATAATTAAATTCGCCATTGGTATTTCTCTCTCTTTCTTGTTATTTCTCTCTTTTTACAAAACGAAATAATTATTAATTTGGAAACATGAAAACAAATGAAAGTAAACTTGTGCCCACTGTATTAACGTTTTCATTTCTAATTGCCATATTTGACTGCCTCGGCAGTTTCGGTGAACATTTGTAGTGTCTTATTTTTGTTTGCTTAATTTTCATGGAATTTTAATAAGGATTCTACATTTAATAGAATTTGTAATAATTTCATTTTCGGTTTCTTGCTTATTATCAATATTTTTGTTGCGCTCGCGTCTGGTCGCATTTGCCTTTTATTCACAAATTATCTTAGCCGGTTTTGTGAGTTCACTTTTTAAGCTTATTTCTGATATTCTTTAAACTATTTATTATTTATTCATTTATTTATTTTCTACATATATTTTTAACTAGAGTTTCACTACGTCATTCATTTGCTTATTATATTTAAATTCATTAACATCTAAATATAATAAATTTTCTCTTGCGCCAGTTCGCTTAAACCCAACTCTCGCGCTCGCCCATTATATTCCATTAAGCGTTCATTCTTAATTTAAGTATATATATAACTGTATTTTTTATGAACTCTCACTTAGGTTTTTAATTGATTTCAACGGATAAGCGTAAATGCGTAACAAAACCTTAATTTAATTAATTACAATTAATGGCAATACTAATTTAAGTGTGTTGTTGTTTATTTATTTTGGTAAGTTTTTTTGTGGTTTTGCTTTTATTTTTTGCTCTCCTTCCTTTTCCATGAAAATGTACAAAGTTTCGCGCCGCAAACTGAGCAGGTTAAATGCTTTTTACATACAAAAAATATTACAAATTATATACTAAATTTTTATGAAATTTGAATTACAAAATTATTACTAAATTTAATCGTAATTACACATACATATACATATCATTAATCAATTTAATTTACACATATGCCTGCGCACATGATATTTTTGTTTTGTAATTTGTAATCTAATAACAAAATATGCCTCACACATAGTAATTTACAGTTATATTTAATTTAAAGTATTTTTTTATTGTGTCAATATCCTAACGCTATTTACAGTTTTTCACGCGCATCAATTTAATGCCCGCTTCGCTTTCATTATTTTGTTGTTTATTTATTTACTTGTTTTTTGTTTTTTTTTCTTACTTTTTTATTGGAACATTAATAAATAATACATATTTAAATTGTGCTAAAATTTATAGTTTACTGCTATTTTAAGATAGTTTTTTTCCATATTTTTCTGCATTTTTTTGTTGGTTCTAAATTGAAAATATCTTAAATAGGATTATTTATAATTTATTCGTTATGTTTAATTTAAGTCTTAGGTTAAAAAAATGCGCCTGAAATGGAGAAAAAATTAGTTGAGATTAATGAGCTTTAATTGTAAATTCAATACATTTTATTTAATTTTAATTTGTTTAGTATAATATAGTTATAGTTAAAGTAAAAAAAAAAACTTTTTGAGTTATTTGTAAAAACTTAAAAATGACAAGAATTTAATTGGAAATATATTGCTTAATTTTTGCCAATTTAGTTAAGTCTATACTAGAGGTGGAAGTACTAGATTAGTTCAATGGCCTCAGTAAAGTTCTATGAGTGTGCTTTTTACGCAATTGTAGGTAATGTTTGTCTGTATGTATTTACGTATGTGTGATATAGACACATTAGTTTTTGAGATATCGATGTGCCTAAAATTTTGCAACTCTCCTTTTCTCCCCAGAAAGCCGCTTATTTTTTATTTTTTTCTCATGGAAACTATATGGTAGTATAAGAAACAGGAAGCTCTCATATAAAACCCAACATCGAAGAACGAGCAAGGAAGGCATCGGTTGTCCTGCACTGTTGCAGGTGAGCCATTGGCAAAAGCTGGAAACTTTCACGAACTTTTACGTAACTTTTTTTATGGTGCAAAACGCTGGACACGAATACATTCGCGAAAAATCGAGGAGTGTGCTACGGGTTACAAGTATTTGTGATGCACAACAAGCCACATAACAAAGGAATTCAATGTTTTGCTATATAAAGCAGCGAAAGCTACCCTCAGACTCAGAGAATCTGAGTACTAAGATGGCTACTTGCTTGGGCAATCTGGAATCTTCGCAGTAGTACACTCTTATTTCATTCGAAAATACTTGGATTTCCAGGTGGCTGAGACTGGTCCTGGTTGTCGTACCTTTGCGCACATATCGAAGGAAGCTTGGGAGGGAAGGTGACACAGACCAAGGACCACAAAGCTATATGGTGACGGGAGTTCTAGCAGGCCGAGTCCTGGGCCCAATTTTGCGATCTATCTTATATGATAGAGTGCTGCGCCTCCCATTATTAATATATTAAATAATTGGATACGCGGATGACATCGCGGTGACTGTGGTGGCGAAAGAAATTCATCAAATATACAGTACAGTTTCAGAAATTTACAGTTCCAGTTGTCAGAACAGCTGGTCTAGATTCTTCTGGTCCAGAGTAAATCGTAAGGGATCTAGTGATCACCTAAGCAGACCTCTGACAGGTCCAGAGCATTTGCGCGAACTATAAGGGGGTTTTGTCTGTCTTCATAAAGAACTGTACATAACAATCTAAATGTGATCCTCACCATTCTGACAAAACAGCCATCAAACCTGACTTAACCTTTTTATTAAAAAGTACGCATTTGATTATAAATATTACTTATAAATGATGTCGAAATAGTCTATTGCTACAATCTGATTTAAACAGTTTTTCAAAAGCAATCGACAAGTTTTGATATTACTCTATGTTTAAACTCACCTTATACCCAGCGTATTCACCAGCACACAAGGAGCCAAAAGATATTTGAATATCGCTGCAATCCGATCGGCCGAGGAAGTCTTTCGTGATATAGCCGCCATATTATCGCCTGCAAAGAGTTGAGCGAAAAAATTACAAAATTTGCAAAAACCAAAACCAACAAAATTAAAACAAAAGCATAAAAAATAATGCCCGAAATATAAATGCAAATTATCGCTACAAATTCGAATGCAAATCTGTGAAAAATGAATTAATGCAAATATTTTTCCTTATTTGCCTGCATTTTGGCAACAATCAAAATGGCAACTACGCGCAGCAGATTGCCACCGGAGTAGATTTGCGTAAAATCCCATTTAAATGCAAAAATTGCAACTATGAAAAAGCGTAAAAATATTAAAACTAGGTAAATGGAAAAAATTCCAGCGCAAATTGGATGATTGTGAAATGCTGACAGCAGCTGCTGCCAATATTAGCCAATTCTAGTTGCTTATTTCTAAATTATAATTGACTTTTAATAGCTGGCGTGTGCAGTGCTGGAATTTGATAAAGAAGCTTAGATTATGTTCGCATTTGCAAGTAGCGTCAAACAGCTTTAAACTGAAAAGCATTCTCTTCTCAGGCACCTTTGGACCATGGAAAATTTAAAAACTTCTGCTTTGACGAAATTTGGAAAGTCAAAAAATTTTTACATACTTAAAGTATAGTCAACTAACTAACGGCTGCATTTCTGTAGAAATATGTATGTATTCAATTATTTGGTTTTTTATAAATAAGTAGATTCATATCGTCAGCTAAAATGAAACAAATTTCAGCTTCCGCTTTCAGTTATAACCAGTTTATAACCAGTATATAACCAATATATAACCATTTAATAACCAAAACTAAAATTTTGTTTCAATATGACTGGTTGCTGTTATAAAGGTTTTTCTTCCCCTATAAACATACTAAAAGTGATATTCCGTTTTTTGAAATAGATGACGTTATACAGGTACCATCAACCCTACTCTTTTCTTAGATACGATTTCACTGTTCATTTCAATCTTAGATTTCGCTATGTCATTACTGAACTAAATTTGTCATTTACTAATTTTTCAATACAGTAAATAATCTCTCACCTTTTGACACGAAAACGTAAATGCTCGCTGGCTCCGTATTGCTGGCCGAGCATGTGTAATTTCCCGAATCGGTGATTTGTGGCTCTCTTATGATGAGGCGACTTTGTGTACGTGGTCCGGGTGTGGTCTCGATTGAAATGTCACGCCTCGTGTCGTAATAGTTAATAAGGCGATCGTTTTTCTGCCAATACACATACTGTGGTGGAGTTGGACTCTGGAAACGAAATAAAAATATTTGAATTCAACGATTTATATCTTCAAATTTTACAAAGCTTTAAGTCTCTTGAAAAGTGTAATTTAGTGTCAAATGGTTAAATATTTTTTTAGAATTTCTTTTGAAGGAATTCAATAAGTGTATCTTACACTGTAAAGAATAAAGTTTTAAACGAACACTGACTGGACTGAGCTGTTCTTCAACTCTCGCTTTCTCGGAGGTTAGTTTGAAGTAACTAAAGGAATGATTGGTGGCGGAGATATAACTGTTTTCGAGTCTAATGGATAGTATATGAGGCTTACTAGAAACAAGTATTGTCATTCAATTGGATGGATTTATTTAGCATAGATAGAATAAAACGATATAGATTGAAAAGGCTCAGTTTGAACCCTGGAAGTTTTCCGTTTTCGAAATAATATTAATTCATTTGTCTACATTAATGTGTTTGCCTACAAAACAGTCCCCTTTCGATATTATACATTTATGCCAGCACTTCATCCAATGGTCGAAACACTAGTCAATCTGAAATTTTGAACAAATTCCTTGATACATTTTTTTAAGAAAGGAAAATCGCCAAGCTCGTAGTATCGAAAAAATATGCAATAGAAAAAAATTTACCCCCTTTAGTGTATTAGAAGCGCAACTAAATTCATGTTGTTTGTCAATAGATGGCTCTAGCAGTTAGTGGCGATCGATTTTAATTTATCCAAAACGTGGTAGACTTAACTTAGACATTTGAAAAAGCTGCATTTTCACTTTGTTTATTTATGAGATACTTTTAGTTATGTGAACTTGTCCTATTTTTTACCAAATAAACATCATTTTCTGGGAGCGTTGATTCTTTTCTTTCAGTCAAAGAAGTCGATGGGACAAGCACTTCAGTCACTCCGAAAACGTGCCGTGATTGGTCTCGTCGATTCAAAGATTGCGATAGTAACGACCGTCCGCGGGTAGGAAGACCAAAAGCATTCGAAGACGGTAAATTGGAGACGTTTCTCGATCAGGATCCGTGTCAAAGCCAAAAAGAGCTGCCTTGAGCCTTGTGATGGTTAAACCGCCAAGCCATTTCAAAGCGACTAGATGCGCTGGGAATGATTCAGAAACAATGAACTTAAGTTCCTCATAGGAGAGGTACGAAAAACTAATTCTGTTGTATGACAACAGATTGTGCGACCGATAATCATGTACGGGGCGGTGTCCTGGGCCTCAATAGCGTCGCAGACTTCGGTAGGAACCCAACTATCGAAGCTGCAACGGCTAGCCTCTGTCTGCATGACGGGCGCAATGCGAACTTGTCCAACGGCAACACTGGAGGTCCTGCTGGAACTCACACTTCTTCATTTGGTGATCGGTCAAGAAGCCAAGCACATACTTCTACAAATAATAGCAGAGGGGTGTGGAAAAGGCAAGGTAATCTCGTCCCAGAGGATGGAAGAGATAAGTGGCAAAATTCCATTAACAGCATTACCAAAACAGTTAACTTCACGAAGAAGTTTAAGGTTACCCTCGGCAGCAAGAATGAGTGGAACGACTCCACTCTCGAGCTAATGCTGAGGGATAGTACATTGAAGTGGTACACCGACGGCTCGTAAACTTCGGAGGGAATTGGTGTAGGGATTGCTGGTCCACGCACCAAGCTCTTCATACCGATGGGAAGTTTTCCGAGCATTTTCCAGGCAGAAGTCTTTGCCATAAGTCGGTGTATAGATATAAACCTCCATCGCAACTATTGCAATGAGCGAATAACCATACTCAGGGATAGTCAAGCGGCACTAAAAGCGATCTCCTCTTACGAGATCAAATCGCTACTAGTGCAGGAGTGTAGAAAGGCCTAACTGAACGGAATCAGGTGCACATAATCTGGGTGCCTGGTCACAGAGGTATAGCCGTCAACGAACTGGCTGATGAGCTCGCCCGCTCCACAGCCTCCACCAATGTGGTAGGGCCCGAACCCTTCACTGAGGTGGGGTCCCATACCTTTAAGGAGCTGGAGGATGGTTTGCGGCATGCCAAGCTGCTAATTGGGGTGTACAACCAGGTTTAAATCTATAATTAACCTCCCTAGGGATAAACTTAGGCATTTACACCGGGCGCTGCAAGATGAATAGACAGTTATTTAACATGGGCCTTTCATTTTGCGCTAACTGTCGGTTTTGCGACAGGAAACTTGAAACACCGGAACACCTGCTAATCGACTGCATAGCAGTCTGTAGACGCAGGTTTAAGACCCTTGGATCCATGTTTGCCTCACTAGCACCCGGCAGGATAACTAACGGTGGCAGAGCAGAGAGTAGAAAGACAAGCCAGCTTAAACGAATGGCAAAGACGCTGGGATACATCAAGCAAGGGGAGATGGACATACCGCTTAATCGGTAACATACAAGCATGGATGGAACGAAAACACGGAGAGATAGATCATTACATGCCGCAGTTAGACATTGATGCTTTAGGGAGTGTTTGCTTAAGTACGGCCACAAGGAGAGAGTAACTTGCTCTTTCTGTGGTAGCAATAACGAGAACGCAGAACACATATTTTTCTACTGTCGAAAATATACAAATGAGCGACTATCTTTGGAAAAGGAAGAATCCAACCGAATAACACCAGAGAATATAGTGGCCTATATGTTCACTCGAGGAATGTGTGGAATTTAATGGAGAAGATTGCAGCCATGGTACTCCATGACCTGAGAAGAGCAGAACAGCAAAGAAGGAGTGAATCTAGAGCAGCGAATATCGCTCTAATGACGTGAGCACACAGGCTAGTTAAGTCTTCTAAACATTCTTTATTTAGACCAGGTAAGGGAGATATGTGGCTCTTTATTATAAAATAAGTAATGTCACTAAAGACTAACTAAAATTTATAGAATATCGCTGACATGGACAGAAAAATATAAAGAAAATAATATATGAGCCATAAAGAGCACAAGAAATATTCGAATAACGCTTTTAGACTATGCATGTTTTGTTATCTGCATACATACATATAACTCTATAGACTGTACGAAAACTAAAGTTTCTATAGAAATTTCAAAATTGAAAAATTGTATTTGTCATGAAAGTGCGCACATAGCAAAACAAACCGAACTCCATACAATAAGACGGACACACACATGAAAATAGATTCACTGGCTACAGCTTGTAAAAACTTCACTTTTTCCATACTCCCAGTGGGCATCACGCTGCACTGGACGCTGGCCAGTTACAATTGAAACTAAAAAAGGGTGTTACAGCTTTTTTCCTGCGACCAATTCGCATTTGGAGTTAAGCGAGTTTCAGTGCTTTGCCGACTAGCTTTGTGGCTGGCAGGCTTCACTCCCATGCAACACCTCAACTCCCGCCACCGCACCGTGAGTGACTTAGAGTTTTCACTTTGTATTCGCATTGTGGCGGTTGCTGCGTTGCGTTTGCGTGAGCTGCATGGCAAACAAGCAGCCAACGAGAATATCACTCATTCCATTTATACATATGACGCACATACATATACATACATACATATAACATGGAGTTATCTGTGTTGTTATATGTACATTATGGCGTGTTGCATGCCTCAGCAATTCTTGCAATTCTGGCAAGCGGCATGCTGCACTGTAAGCTCACATGCCGCCACACACACATGCAATCGCACCGGTGAATGGATGTGCGTGCATGTGGGTGTGCGCTCGAGTTTGCGAGCATGCGGTTGCATGGGTGTGGCAGGTTGCACAAATTCAATTACCGCACAGTAAAAAGGAAACACAATGTTGTATGCTCACGGAGCGCACCCACAAAACGCCACAAACAATCGCACATTTATATGCAAACCGTTGACTGTATATGTGTATGTGTGCGTGTGTTTGCTCGCCGTCGTATGCGCATACATGCGTGCGCGTACGTGTCCAGCACCGCTGATGCATTGCGAATTTTCATGTAAGCCCTGCACCTTTCCCGCCGTCCGTCTGCTCATCCAACTCGCTCATTCAACTGCAGTTTTTCCTTCAATTATACTTTTTTCTGATAATTTTTTTTGCCAGTTTTGGTTGTTTTTGCCCCTTTTCATCTTTTGAGCCGCATTGGCGTTTTATCTCTGTTTTTGTAGACAGTTATTTGGCCAGCTATTCTCCCACATCATACAAGCATGAAATAATATGCGCACTCACACAAGCACGTATTCACACATATGAGCATTGCCATTGATGGAACGTTGCGGCGTTCGCCTTTATTTGTTGGCTGCTATTGAAAGCGGGTCTTATGTAATAAAAGATCATGTGGTTTTATCTCACATTTAGTGCATTTTATTAATCTTCTGGAAAAATAAGCTGCCAATTTTTCATTCGTTGCAATTCCGACGTATTTCGATTTTCGATGTAAGCTTTTAAGATAGCTTAGTTTGAAGTTTGAAAGGCAGATTGAATAGCATGTAGAGACCAACTACAATTAGTATTTCACATCAACCGAGTTTTAAAGCAATTTAGCTATGAGAGTTGCTTCACCTCAAAGAATATAAATTTTTACTTCATTTATTTGTTTTTCATTCAAAGTAAATAAATGAATGTGAAGCGGTCATTAGTAAGTTTTTGCAGGTTTGGAAAAATATTATTTCTTTGTACAAAAAAATTGCATAAATAAAGAGTTGTTCAAAAGAAGTTTTACATGCATACCTAGAGCTACATAATTGGTTCAAAGACTGCATTCATACAAAGCCCGCCCGAAGAAGCTTTATCTAAATACATGCCCTTTTAATTGAAAATATAAACATAGATTTGCAAAGTGCGGAGTAAACTTCTAAAAGGTTTACCAGATATTATTGTAAGTGGAATAATTTGAAAAATTTAGTCTCAAGGGTTTCTCACAACAAGAGAAGAAAAAGCCAATAATTGAATTAAGAAATCCTCCTACACAATTATGAAAAAGGTGAAAAAGCACAAATTGACTCGAGAGCGAGGTCAGTACATACAATATATGTATGTCGGATAAAGAAAAGGTTACCTCATAATCGACACCAACTACCGCCGTAGTCATAAGACCATTTATCATCGAATAAAAATTGTTCTGATGAAATTGTGTGAAATTTTGAAACTAAATGTCAACAAACTGATAGATTAGCTATTTTTTATTTAGAAAACTTATTTTGACCAGCATTTTACCTAGAGCTAAGATATCGATAATACCCGAAGAAAGATGGAATCGGCTTATCACTAGTAAATTAGATTGGTAAACACTGTCTGGGTCTCAAGAGTTTGTGATGATTTTGGTTTAACTACAATATGTTGGTGTATTCTAATTATATACTTTTTTATTAGCCTTTTTTGACAGTTCACGCATACTAGAGAGTACTAATCGCAGCACCATCATCCATATTGAGACCCGGCATTCCTTATTTAATAATATTCCACCATATAAACCAAGCCTAGCACACAGAGAAAAAAATATAGCAGCCGTAGCTAAGAGTGGGACCGTAGAGAGTTGATTCGGCGCCGTTCGCAGCAACTCGAGCTGACGTATAGAACGACTTTGGAGCATTTTACGTCGAGATCTTAAAATTACGACAAAATACAAGAACTCAAGCAGCTGACCTTTCCAAGCGAAATCGCTTCGCTGTATGGGTTGTTGAAAGTAGACCCGACGTTTTCGAGCCAAATTTTGTTCAGCGATGAGGCCGATATCTGGCTCAATTAGTATGTAAACAAAAAAAAAACCGCATTTGGGACAAAGAGAAGATTTAAGACATTCAACAACGGTTTGATGTGGTTTATTTCCTGGTGGAGTCATCGGTTCATAGTTCTTCAAAAATGATAATCGACTATTTCACGGCTGAAATTGAAGCTTGTGATCTCGGCGACATTTGGTTTTAACAATACGGTGTCACTTACCATATATAACATCAATCAATGGATTTATTGAGAGAACAGATAATTTTTCGTGTTTGGCCGGTCGATTGACCATCAAGAATGTGTGATATCGTACCGTTAGACTTTTTCCTGTGGAGATATGTAAAGTTTAAAGTCTATGTGAGCAATCCCTTCTCGATTAAGGCTTTGGAGCGAAACATCACGCGTGTCATTCGCCAGTTAGCAGTCGAAATTTTGAAAATCGGATTCAAGGGAGATGTGGTCGCGGCTAACATGCGAAAAAGATAATCTTCAAAAAATAAATGCGAACGAATGTTCTTTCGAATCATAAGAAACATTCTCCATTTAATTTTAGATGTATTTTGTCTTTAAAAAAGCACGGTATTTTGTTTCAATCACGTCAATTTTTTTTTACAGCTATATATTTTTTTATCTCGTATCCCATGTCTCCTATACGTGTCTTCCTTTAAGTAACTGTACTAACAATTCCGACCAGTTTTTGTTATGTGTATGAATAATTAACTTTTAAATATCAACGAGGTTATTTTATGTCAGCTATTGCACAGTGTCATTTAGCTTTTTTTCAGATATTCTGTGAGAAATCAATCAATATATACTGAGTGTGTGAAACTGCTGTTATTGTAGATATGGGTCAAACCACTTTAACTGATCCAGGGATACCAGAAGCATACCTAATGTTATAAATATTTCGTCAAAATTCTTTTTTTTCTCAAAGTTATTGAAGGTTGAAATTTAGAGTACGATAAAATTGTAAAATTATTTTCTCATAAACTACTAGAGATAAATTGATGAAATTTTGTGAAGTCAAAGGAAAATTTTCATTGTACTTTATACATATTTTTTTATGGACCATTTGTTTAAATAATAGTATTTGACATAATTTTTTGTTAAACAATTGAAATTTTTCACGCTAAAAACAACATAAAAATAATCTGAAACAAATTTTTGTCCCCCTACTCCTCTTAAATCGTATGGCACATCCATCGTTGTGTAACGCGCTTATGCTTTTCTTGCTGCACATATGTCGGGAGCACATGACTGCTAATTTTCAAAATCGGTGATTTTTCGAAATTTCCCAGTATCAGTTGACGTGGTTTGTCCCATATGCCATTTGTTATACCATTGATTCGGACCTAACCAAAGAATAATGTAAAAATTAGTTATTTTCGTTTGGCTCAAAGCAAGTCCCAAACACACTATCCAGTATCCAAACTTGTCCCCGGCTAACAGACCCATCCTTTATAGTGCTAAACTGCCTGTTCCTAAGCCATCAAATCGACGTGTATGTTTTATAGAGAAATTCCCAAACTCAGCGAGGCAAAAGTTATAGATGGAATATTTGTAGATCTACAAATACAGCAAATGACAAAGAATAACAGCTTTGAAGAAAAACCGAATGATCAGAAAAATCTTGTTTGGTGATGATTTTTGAACGTTGTGCAAAATTTTTTAGAAATCCAAAAATCGGAAGATTTATTAAATGAACTTATATTGTCATATAAAACTTTGGGTTGTAATATGACCTTAAAAATACAACTGCTGGACTGTCATCAGGATTTCTTTCCGCCAAGTTTGGTTGTTGTGAGTGATTAACGGGACGAGAGGGTCCATCTGGACATTTCCATAATGGAGAAGCGTTATCAAGAGAAATGGAACACATGCTAGCAGATGGAAATTTCTTGTGTTTCCCATTAAAAGATTCACCGGGGCTTAAATCCATATATTTAAAATAAGATAACTGGTATGGAAACTTTCAAAACATTCAGAAAATAATTGCTTATGACGATGAAATTTAAAAACGCAAAAGGAAATTTCAGGACAAATCGTGCATAAATATTTAGCTTTGTGAAAGATAGACGCTGCATGATCTAAGAATTTGAAGAAATTTCCGAGTCACTAATAATAACATTCTCACTCACCTTATTCTCAGAATATCGTCTTGAGGGAAAAATAGACCTTATGAACTTCGGTTTTTAAAAACCATTGTTAAAATGTCCTTTGTTAAGGATAATTGATAAACCAATTGATTTATAGTAATTGAGGTTAAATGATTTTTTTAATTTTTCCCTCTAGTAGTTTTTTAAACATCAATAAATTAATAAAATCTGGATAGTTGTACTTAAAAACAAGATTCACCAGTCTTGTCTATTCAAAACCATTTGCTTTTGACTAAGAAATATATAGTTTTGAAGCTTCTCCTTGGCCAAGTAAAAATTTTATATATTTACGCATAACGGTTAAATCATAAACTAAATAATTTCAACAAGGTCGTTATTATTAAAAAAAATATAAAAACAGCACTGCAAACCATTCTTCGAGAAGTCGATTTCACGAAATATTTCATATCCTTTTCGTTTAGAAAACATTTCCGAGAATTCTACGAAAATTAATTTCAAACTTTAACCACGAAATTTGCCACACTTTAGCCAAGCAACTTGAGAGCTGTTTGTGCAAGAGCACTCGTGTGAATAAAACGGCAACAAACCGCCGAAAATTGAGGCGGTATGAAAAGAGATAAGTGCGCCCGTTGTACAAGCGCATACGTACGCTAGAGTGTGTGCGTGTGTGGAGCGGCTTTCGAGCAGACGCAACAGCTAAAAGCCAAAGCGCTTGCAACAAAATATTGTGTACTCGTAATTTCAATAATTTCAGCTGCGTTCGGCACGGCGTACGTAAGCCAGCGCGTTGCTGGCTTGGATTACTTGTCGTAATCGCCGTCGCCGCGGCAATAAAATCAGCAGCAAACGTGGCGTAAAAGACATTGAAAAGGCTGCCTCCGTGTGTGCGGTATTTTTATTGCAACCGTTTTGGCGCTTATGCACACTGCATGTGTGTTTGTATTGTATGATATGTATATTTATGTATATGTGCATGTGTCGTGCTGCTGTGAGCACACTTGGCAGCATGAACTGCGGGCAAATTCATTTTAACTATGCGAAATCGGCACCCACTCACGACCGCACACTAGCATATACTACAATATATACGAACGTTCCCTGCAGGAAATGCACTGGTTACGTTGTGGTGCAATGGGTTGTAATCTCTTAACTGCTATACTCGTAACTAGATGACAGAGCGGTGATTGTAGTATTTAAGCGTATTGCATTTTTCTCCAAAGTCTTTTTTCATAAGTATTGAGTTTAATTTTTGCGAAACAGCTTAACCGAACAATTTGAAATTTTCACAGAATTTTCGTAATGCTCAAAAGAATAAACATCTTCATAAAGATTTCGAATTCTTAAGCCACTTTGAAATATACTTTTTCACAAAAAACTTTTTTGCCTTAAAAAATAAATAAAATTTTTTGGATTTTGATTTGGATTTGAGATAATTTGTAAGGCAACAATTTAATCTCCGAAAAAATTGTTCAGATCGGATTCCTATAGCATATAGCTTCCATATAAACTGAACACATAGTTAGAAGTGCACCTGTGAAGGGTATATTAGCTTCGTTGCAGTCGATGTTAACTTTTGTCTTGTCCATAGTCGTTTATTGATTTAGTATTTCGATAGGTTAGGTGTTTCAGGGCAATAACTGTATATCCTTCATTGACATTTTTCTGTGACCTTTTAGAACTCTCTGCCAATAGTTCCTTTATTTCCAACAGGGTCTCTATAAAAAACACATGCATATATATGTAAGTAATTGTAATCACCGCCGAGTGGCTAGAAGCTACAAAGGATATTGCACGACTTACGCTAAGTGAGTGCTGCGGCAAGTTTACGTACGCTCAAGCATACATATACCCACACGTATATACATATGTATGTAAATATGTAGCTACATGAAATATGTATGCGCGCGCGCGTGATTGCGTTTGTTAGTATTTTACTACTCGTTCAGTTATATTAAATTTAATGGCACTTGAAATTGTTGCAGCTGCTGTGCTGCACTTGCACTTCGCTCGGCTGTTCACTTCGCTCCGTTGCTCACTTGCCTCATACACATAAACATACGTATGTATTGTAGCTGTCGCGGTGTGTGTGCGCTTGCAGCGCGTCATATAAATTTTCATTAACCCAACAAATTTGAATTTCTGTGGCAAGTAAACGTAAATTGTGTGGCCAACATAAATCTTGGCAAAAGTTGTTGACGTCCAATGTTAAAGTAAATACACTTTGGTGTATTGGCAAGCAGAAGTGACTGTAGCTACATATATGTGTAGGGTTATACTTGTGTACGTGTATGTGTTGGTGTTGCACGGGCTTTGGCCTTGGCATATTTTTATTTTCTCTTGCTTTGATTTTTTGCGCGTGCTAGTGTGTGAGTGTATATGTGTGTGTATTGGTGTGTGTGTGTCGGTGCTTACCTTTTCAATTATGCAGACGAGATTTATTGTGGATCCCATGTCGACGTGCAGCTCACCGGAGCCCAGTATAAATGCCTCGGGTACGACCACTTGCAGATTCACAAAATGCGAAATGATGCCTGTCGGCGTTGATACCTGCAAGGAAGTAGATGCGCAAATGAAATTTCTGTCATAAAACTGTCAATTTATATAAAAAAACATGAATGTGCTTGAATTGTGCATATGCTACGATTTTAGGGTGTTGTGATGGAAAGATGGGTTGAAAAAGATTTTTGAGTTCTTATCTTGAAAGCTAAATAATTAAAGATGCTTGGAAGTATAATTTTTAATTTTAAGAAAAAAGTTTTAAAATAAGAAAATTTACTCCAACCGCCGCTCTTGAACTGGTACTAAACCTGCCACCTATAGATCTCTTCGCTGAAAATTGCGCAGCAAAATCGGCGGGACGACTACTGGCTGCAGGAGAATTCACATATAGAACCTTCGGGCACAGCTCGGTGCGTAATGGCGGTTGGGCAAACACCGACCATATAAACCCACTTTACAACTGAGGAGACTGAGAAAGAAGGTTCAAAGTAAACATAAAATAAGATGGCTGGCGTAATACTGTACTATCCAGAGTTAGATATAAGGCAGCCTTTTAAGTTACCGGACCACTGTAGTATATATAAAACAAAGGTCTTTGCTATTGCGAAAGTCGTGGCTACTTCCACTGGGTGGCAGGTCACAAAGGCACATAGCGAACGAGATTGTCAAGAATGACGTGCGGCTAACATCCGTGCACTTGTCTCGCATTGTCAAAACTCCGCTGTAAGCATTTAGGGTTCCCACTGCATGACACACTGGAGGCGGTATCGATAGTGGGTCGCAGAGTCTGTTAAAATTCGCGTCAAGCGCAGGCATTGTAAAAAATGACGGTTTCTATGGGACCTAGCAACTAAACTCCATTTGGAATCGTAAAGGACCAAAACTGGTCTACGGGTGACATATTGGCCTACCAGATTAATCTATTCCTTTTCGGTATGTGAGCAGAGAAAAAGCCGGCACGAATAGCATCTGCGACGCAATGATTAACGTTATCAGTTATGTGGTTAAAGTAGGAGAGAATTTCGGCGTGCCCTTGTTCAAACCGCCTCATATATCAAGTTTCCCTGAGTCTTAGAGCGCACTTCCCAGCGATGCATCTGCCTTCCAAGTTCAAGTGTGTTATGTGTAAAATGCCAATAAGTGCTATTGTGAATGTGGTCCGCAGAGCATCCGGGATGCCGATGAGAGCCGCTCTTTGCACACGTTCAAGCATATTAGCAACATACACCTTTGCTTGTCCCTCCCAGTTTAATACACCATTAAAAATTAATGACTAGAATGTTGTTTTGTAGGACCAAAACATCATTTGGTCACAGTCCCCACTTTTTCCTTATAGCTTTCTATCGAAATATTTTGAAAATAATGTTAAGAAAAGCTCAGTCTCAATGTTGGGTCTCCCGGAATGGTTTCTATGAAGTACAAGCTCTTTATATTTCATCTTATCAACTTAAGCGGGGTGTCCCTGTTAACATTTTGGGATGTATTTACACTATGTACTACACTTCACTACGATCGTTTAGTTGCAAAGAAGGCTTTATAGGAGGTGCTTAAGGTTCACTTCCACCTTAAACTCTTTGAGAGCTTTAACCACGGCTTCCGGCAGCACAATTAAATACCACCTAAGTAGATGTCGAGAAAGGTGTCTATAGCAAATTCTTTGTTCATAAAGGCTCCTTGTAGCCAAGACACTACATCGTGCAAAGCAGAGTCGACCGCCTTGCTTTTGATAGACGCGAGCTCCGTTCTTAACAATTTATGCTTGGTATTCTGCTCTTTATGTACATATCCATGAGTCTCTTCAATGTTTTCACTAGAGACAAGGATAGACTAATGGGCCTGAAATCCTTGACAACGAAGAGAGAGCTCTTTCCGGTCTTCGACATAAATACAAACATAACTATTTTTTAGGCCTTCGAAACAAGCCCTAATCTCAAACAGTTCGCCTAGAAGCGGGCTAAGCGGCTATACTCATTATAATTTGGCTTCAAAATCATAATAATATTGTTATTTTATGATGACCATATATTTATTATGATCCAAATGGCACACAATTACTTCTCATGGAACTGTATTTTGAAGTTAGTGAATATATCTCGTTTCCAATACAGTATTACGTGTATTTTGTATAGTGAAGATTTTGTAGAAAATATCAAATAACTTAGAGCACGTTCAAATCAAGGTACATTTTCTATGAGTTTACTTTACTTTCGCAATAACTAATTTATAAATAAGTTGAACTAGGCTTGTGTAAACTTCGTGTTCCTAACAAATCAACTAAGTTTTTGGTAAGCAAATATGCTTACGCATGTGTGTAAAGTGAGCAAGCAAGAAAGCATATGTCATCTTTCTTGACATTCGCATGACTTGAGTGCTCAACTGAGTTATGCTGTTTCCTGGGAGTTGTAGTGTGTGGAAATATATTACTATTTCCAATGAAATTGCATTACATAGATACTTGTATATATGTATATATATAGTTATGTCATAGAAGTGTAAATACGTGTAAGCTTCTTTATTAGCACGTTTTCAAATAATTTTATGTGTAGATATTAGGTTTTGCAGGCTTTTTGTCAAACATTCACATATAACATACTTAATATCGGCCTAAATGTTGCTTATGCGCCCTATAAGTCGTTCGATTGCACATTGTGTCAGAGCAGTTGCGAAGCTATTTACATTCAGACTCAGCTTAATAAACCTAGATTTGCAGCTTTCTAACTGTATTTTTTTTTCAATTGTCATATTAACTATTACGATGGAGGTCTGCTCACATTGGAATCTCTGAAAACTACAAAGTCGACGGGTTTGCTAGGGAGTGTAATCTTATCCCAAGGTGATCATATTTAGAACGAGTTTTGGCCTTCCTGTGCTTTTAGGCTGAATCAATGGGCCAATGTGAACAATCAGAATTTCCACGGCGATGGCTCGAGTCCAGAGTAAAAAGAAAGATTTCTCTGAGTTACTTGTTCTTCACAAGACTCATCCCAATGCAACTGAAAGAATTATGAGCCCGATAAGCGCTAGTTGCCCGATTGAAGAGGAGGTGAAATTATTCAAAGTAATTCCTCTCAACTGTACAGTTTTTGTCAGATTGATGACAAGAAAAAACAAAAAGAAAAAAATGTTGTACTTCATGATCGTAGATGTTTCACATGATCAGGTGCGGACTACAAGGTAGGGACAAAAAAACCTCTCAGGCAAGCTTCTGATAGGTCAGTATCGATGTGTGGTCTGGCGTTGTACTGATGGTACATAATTCATTTCCGAATCGACTAGGCTCGCTGCTCCTTAGCGATTGCTTCATTAAGACGATCAAAATATTGACAGAACTCATACGAATTAAAAGTTTCGCTGAAAATGAGATCTTAGTAGAAGATTTCATTCTAATCCCACAAAACACATAGGAAAACATTCCTGACCTTCAGTACTGACTTCGTTTCCATGACACAGTTTGCAATGGCTTGCCACTATTCCTTCACAACAGTTTGACGTTGTCTTAAACAAACTACTGGTAATAAAACCAGTAAACGTTCGTTCCATTTTGAAGAAATTGTTCGATTTTGTTGCAAATCAGTTGTAATTCACAGAAGGAAATTCAGTTTATTTAATAGTTTTTGTGCAGATCGCAAATTACATGACGATGAAACCAATTTCGGAGCGTCGTTCATCAAAATACCTCAGATTTCAGGCTCGTAGATTCAAGCAATTAGACAACTGTTTAAGAAAATGTCAGAAGTTTGTAAAAAAGACCACTTTTGATTCATTTGCTTACTTGCTTGAAAATTCTCTCCATTTCCTTAAAATATTGGTAAAATCGTTCATCGCGCCAATCACAGACATTTTCTAAACTTCTGGAAAATAGTTGAGGTGAAAATGAAGAAAATATACTTTTAGACTCATTCGGGAACCTAGAGCCTAACTTTGGCAAACCGGGTCAATTAGCTGGGGTTAGTATCACTAGCCTATCTATGAGTCCAGCATTCACAACTGTCCAAGTGGCATCCTTCGTTATCTTAGGTTTAAGAATTAGCTCCATCACGTATCCAAACGCAATATAAATAATGCTTATACAGCTTCATGTGTACAAGATGCGTTCCAAAGTAAACAGGACTTAAAAAAAACATCACATTTTAGGAACTGTCATTGTTATCAGGTTATTAAGCCATGTCACCAAGCTAAATCTCAATGATGGCAATGCGGAGATTGGAAATCATTTAGACTAACATTTTTTAGTTCAGCACTGATTACAAAACTTACAATGCACATATGTGCATATTCACTTAGTGCTGTCAAATGAAATGACATCTCGTCAACTGACGTTCTTTCTATTTCCCATCGTCCGGCTTTTTTTTTATAAAATCGGTGGCTAAAAACGACCGAACCACCGGAGTTTTACACATTTTTCATTTACTCACACTGCTGGGTTTTGCCATTCAGAATTTTTGAATCATAAATCTGTTGTGACATTTCGTGATTTCAGTTAGACACCTCACTATGACAACTGAATTTATTTATTTGTATGTATTTTAATTATTTTACATTTTTTGGTTATGCAGCACAAAATGCTGTCGCCCCTCTCGCCACGTATTGTCCTTGTGGCCTGCTACAACAAAACACAAAAAAAAAGGCAATACAACAACAAAATTTAAAATTAAACTCGACGCTGACATGTCAGAGCACCGGTCCGAAATTGCTACCCATATTGCAGGCGTATGAATAAATATTAGTGCTTTACTATTTTTGTTGCTCTGAGTTGTTGTTGCACGGTCAGTGAACGTAGCCACGTTTGAGCCGCAGATAAAAATATGAATAAAATATGACCAGCTGGGGAAAGTGACACATTTTAGATGGCGAACGGTTGAAGTGCAACATGCTACAATGTGACAACAGCAACAGCAACAGCAAAGGACAATGAGTTGCACACAACAGGCGACACCGTTATATGGGCGGTTATACCTGCATGTACTTAGTGTGTGTGCGGTGAGCATATGCACGAGTAAATGCAGCGGTTCGTTTGGGTTTTCAGCTCGAAATTGCTGTGTTTGCAGTTTGTGGCAAAATCACTGAAGCTGTCACACACATTCAGCTCATGTACATAGCTACCGTTGTTTAGTATGTTTGGTATGTGTATTGCATTCACTCACCTGACACTCGTACATGCCGTGATCTCGCCGCTGCACGAACTTTATCTGCAACGTCCACATGTTGGAGCCGGGCGCGTGCAGTATCGCGAAGCGTTCGTCGTTGGTGTAGAGTTGAGCGCCGGACGAAAGGATGTGCCAGTCGCGTCGACGTATCCAAGAAATTTGATTCTACAGTGGCGTGTAAATAATTGAATGATATAAGTATAAATTTTGGCATAAGAATAATTAAAGAATAAGGGAGCGACGTTGAAAATTGAATTAAAAAGACTATTAAAAAGCAGGCAAATATAGTTCCTCATGCAGTATATCAAAGCTTCAGAAAAAAAAATAACAACAACAACAAATCATGCAAAGGGCCCGTCTTAATATATAGGAAGTGAAGTTGCTGTCTGGTTTGCTGAGTAGAAAAATGCAATAACAATCACTTCTTATAAAATTAAATTTTTTAAGATTTTCGAAAATAAAAGTTCTTAAGGGGCACACCTTGTGTGAAATTTTCAAAAAATCAATTTTGTTTTCATATTTTGATAGATTATGCCTTTAAAAATAATATACTAAAATTTCAAATTGATATCTGAAATAGGTTTTGAGTTACAGCCATTTAAAAGAGTAGCCGCTCGGCAGTTAGATAGTTGCATTGGAACTTTAAAAGCGTTTTTCTCGAAAGATAATTTTTCGAATTTGCTGCAGTGATTACTGAAAAGCAAATGATCCAATCATTTATCGAACGTCCAAAATTTTGGGTAAAATTCGACTATTTTTTTTAAAACCATATTGCCAATTTTTGATTTTTTTTATCGTAGGTCATTGTACAGACAATATTATCTAGTTTAACGAGAATTTTTTTTTTTAGATTTCATCCACGGAGAAGGCCGGAATCACTGCATCAGTGAAGGACCTTTTTTTCGCGCCGTTGGAGATCGACTATAACTTAAAAAATATTTAATTTCTTTCTTCAAAAATTTTTCTGTATATTCTTGAAACATGTATAAATATACTTTTAAAATTTTGAAATAATTAATAAAGTATTTTTTTGAATAATAATTCCCAAAAATCACCTATTTTTTATGCCATTACACTAGGTGTGCCCCTTAAATTAAGAATAATCTAATACTGTAATCAAAAAGTATTTTCAAAAACCAAATTCTTAATTTTTCCATCTAAATCAATTTTGTCCCTTTCAAAGGTATCCACGTACGATAAAGCACTTTTATCAACGCTTGTCCAGTTCTCGAAACAGTTGAACCATGCTTATTCTGGTATAGCCTTTAAATACATTCTTCAACACCTTATGCGCTACCTTTTTCACGACCTTCTTCAATAGCTCATTCTACTCCTCTCAAAATGGAGTCTCTTATTGGTTCTCTTAATTTGTCGAAGTCGTATGGAGTCAAGTCAGATGAATAAGGCGGTGGCGGAGCAACATGAATCAAGTTTTAGGCAAAAAAGTCGCCATAATTCCGGCCACGTTAGACTAATAGCTTATCGAAAATACCCGTAACGCTTAAATTATATTATTTGTTGAAAGTTTGGCCCTGCGAAATCACCTAACCTTACTTATTACACTACAGCTGTAAAGGCTTTGGATTCAGTCCATGCCGGAGCAAGCAGATTAAGAGGGAGATTGTTGGAAAGATTAGATGGGGAAGACCTGTCTGCACTTAGTATTTCGAATTAGCGCCTAATAGAGAAAAGAAGTAAATATTAATTGTGACAAAATATTGAGATCATTTTATATCTTGTGTACTGATGGCGATTTCCAACATTCTTCTATTAAAACGCCCTCATATGGATTTCAAAGTGAACTCTGATTTAAACTTATTTACTTAACTTTAATTTTTGGCTGGGTGAGTCGCTTAATTGACTTTTCTTCATCCAGTGCCTTTTTTTGTCCCCGGCTCTCAAGAAAATGGTACTGAAAAAGAAATTGTCCTCAACCTTGAAGCTATTTTAAAGCTGTTCATACAACAAAAACACTATCGAAAGGCCAGAAGATTGCGATATCAGCATCTCATGTATAGATACTGTTTGCAGTCAGAAAATAGTTGAGAATCACTGAAAAAAGGAGGAAAACATATTGCGACGCCCATGCTATTTGATTCCACTAAACTTATAGACATTTTGTGAACTAAGTTTCGTTACTTCGAGGCAAATTAAAAATTATTGTGAAATATTAGAATAATTATGATATCATGAGGCCACAAAATTGAATAAAAGCAACGAACAGTCAAATTTAACTATGAGTTTGATTCTTTTTGATTGTTGATTCCATAAATTGAAATATACGTCGAGGAGTATATCTGTCATTCTTAAAATATTTCATACTTTAAATACTATATAGCCCTCTTAACTACCTTAATCACAGCATTAACGCTTAACACCACGAAGTATTATATTATACTATGCCCCATAAATACTTTACACCTCATTGAAAATCTCTTTAAAAATCATTTTAATAATTTCCTTGCCACCTTAATTAAGTTTAATGATTTCATTTTAGAACCAAATATGCCCTTTACAGCTACGAAACTTTTGTTTTTATTGCACTCAATTTAGAATCCATTAATTTGGTATGCATCAGTGTGTAAAGCAATAAAGCGCAATTTATTATGCCGCCACAAATATTTATGGCGGATTAAATTTTTAGAATTATCAATGAAATTATTAATACACAGCGGAAATCCCGGGCGATGCAGGAAATGCAATTTCACTTTTCGATTTTTTTAGTATTCAATATTTATGAAGCTACACAAAGAAATGAAAGTTATTGGCCAAGTAAAAAGGAGTTTATACGCTGAACGTGATTTGCATTCTAAGCTGTAAACATGGCATCTCGTAATTATGCTTTAAAATCCTCAATAATGTTTATTTTATTGGGCTGGTAAGCTGTACTGTTAGATACTACACAAAGAAAATGGTTTTTACTTTAGCTTGGCTGTATAGTAAATTACATAGTATGGAGTATTTATGGCCGTTTAAGTTCCTAAAGAACAATAATTTCTACACTGTTACTTAAATTGCTTAGTTAAAAATAGTACTCTTTTTATAATCTTTATAATATAAATTGGGAAAAATAGAGAATTATTCTTCAATTTATTAAAGCAAACTTCTATTTCTTATTAGTGTATTAAAAATATAGTTCTAAAAAAAAGAGAACAGTGCTCTTTGAGTTGACACTGGCAAAATATTTAAAAGCGGATGAGAGCAAGTGCATTAACACATCTACACTTTTAAATAATCCCAATGCCATTACTATTGTTTCGCCACCCATATAAACCAATAAGCAATTATTTACCTAGTTGCCAAATAAAAATCAGCTGCACACTACAATGATCTGGTAAACTTTTAATTAAAATCAGATTACAACGTTTTAAGTGCATTTTAATGTGAATTTTTAGTGGCAAATGCAACGTTAGTTATAGGGATCATCGTAAACCGTAAATGCCGTTAAATGAAACAGGTAATGGCTTTGTATGGATTTGGCTTAACTTATCGCGCACGAATGGCAAACGATTAGTTAGAGAGTCGTTAAGCCGCAACTGATAGCGATGCCTGTCGCAATAAATTCTATGGTGCCATCTATTCTCCATGCATTATCTGATGTGTCATGGCGTATTCGTAATATTCAATTTTAACGAACATTGCATAACACTAGGGTAAATGAAAATCTACTGTATAAATTTTTTCAAATGAAGAATTTGTGCGTTTTTTGAGCAATAATAACAGATTTATCTAACAAACCAGTGCTAGCAATATCTAGACATCGCAATCATATAAGTATGTATGTGTATGTTATAATGTAGTAATTCTGGTGACAAGAGTGAAGTACTCTTAACCTTTTCTCGGAAATTTATGCGATTTTAATAAAAATTAAACATACCCAATAGCAATTCCTCTCTTTATTTACCTTCAAAAACAATGATTTCCACAAATTTCAAAGAATCGGTACTGTCTACCGGTAAAAGTTAATAGGAGAGTGAAACCTTCACGCCAAAGTTGTTCAGAAAATGAACTCAGTGATTTAATACGTGATAAGTTGAGGAATTGTAAAGCAATTATTTTTAAAGCGGTGGAGTGCAACAATATTGTTTGAATTATAATTGTATGAAAACTTAGTAACTGTATTAAAGCTTAGTAAAGAAAAGTTGAATGATGGAATGTTTTGTGGTCCTCAAATATGGCAATTCATGAAAGATAGCGATTCTATAATATTATGGTTCAAAAAAAGCAAGCTTTGTAAAGTTGTGTGTTAATGGTCGAAAATTGTCAAATATATGCTGACAAAGTTTCCCATGCAAGCATTTGATTCCGATCTATACCAAATTTCGTGAATATATCTTGTCAAATGTAAAAGTTTTCCATACAAGGACTTGATTCCGACCATTCAGTTTGTATGGCAGCTATATGCTATAGTTAACCGATCTGAACAATTTCTTCGGAGATTACATTACTGGTTCAGAAAATAACCTGTGCCAAATTTTGTAAAAATACATGGAGAAATGAGAAAGTTTTCCATACAAGACTTGATTCCCATCGTTCAGTTTGTATAGCAGATATATGTTATAGTGGTCCGATATCGGCAATTCCGACAAATCAGCAGATTCTTGAAGAGAAACTGAGGTTTGCAAAATTTCAAAAGGATATCTTAAAAACTGAGGTAGTCCCTCATTTAACTTGTATAATTTCGTATATATACAGACAGACGGACAGACGGACATGGCTAAATCGACTCAGCTCGACACACTGATCATTTATATATATATTTTATAGGGTCTCTGACCCTTCCTTCTGGGTGTTACAAGCTTCGTGACCCTGTTCAGGGTATAACTAAGAATACCACAATTTAATAATGTGAAAACAATCGCATATGCGAATGACCTCATAGTGGTAGCTTTGACTAAGCATATAGATGACCTTCGGATCAAATGCAATGGATGCATAATAGTGTGCGTTTTGATACCATGAATCTAGAGCTGACTGAACAGAGAACAGAAGTCTCGCTCATAAGCGCCAGGAAATTCAAGAACAGATATCGCTCACCATAGGAGAATATTTGATTACTTCGTAGCCACAGTTGAAGTACCTTGGTGTGTCAGTGGACTCAATACTCAAATTCAAGGAGCACTTAAATTAGACGTGTGCTTTATCTAGATGGCAAATAAAGGTTGTGTGCATTCAAACCTATAATTTTTAATAGCTAAGGTAATGAATTCAGTTATATTTTGTGTGGATCCAATATTGGTACAGACGATAGACATAAAATCATATGCTAGCCCAATTTACGCAATGCATAGGATTCCGGACATACATATACCTGACCTAGACTTCCACCTGACCCAAATACTCAGTAGCCATGGATGCTTTAGAAGTTACCGATACAAATATCTTCATGACTTTAGTTCATATTGTCCGATGTGTACAGAATGTGGTACACTTTTTTTGGTGTCATTATCTTCCATGAATTTTCAGACTGGATGCTATCCAACAGTGTTTTATCACGCAATAAACTAAAATTATGTGGTTTGATCAGTTCATAAAATTAAACAAAACTTTATTTGATTAACTTTTTGGGTTCTTACGAAATATTTCTTAGCATTTTTTTCATCAAAATCAATCTAACTTAAAAGTGTTAGATAATTCTTAAGTTTTTTTCACTTTCAACCACACCTCACGAGATAACTTAGGTTGGGCTAGATAGCTGATCTAGACAGATTGCACGTGAACTGCTAAAAGTTGTAATTTGTGAAGACATAGAAAAAAAGAACTCCTGTGTTCGAACTTATGAATTAGCAAAATGTTTAGTAGCCAATACAAATTTCCATTCCCGCCACTTCGGGAGGCTATTTGAAGGTATGCACTCGCAAGTGTTTAAGTCTTGACCTCCCAAACGCGGGACAGCAAAGAAGGAAGCGTTGACTTTTTTCAGCCTCATCTTCCTCCATACAGCTGTTAAAAGATATCAGATCGATCTTGTGGCAAAAATCTTTTGCGACAGCTTCTGTACCTTTGGTAATCCAGCGCTGGCCAAGCTCGCGCGAGGCCCAGCTATTTATGATAGTGGAAAACCGACCCGTTCCCATTCTTATGTTAGCGGTTCTAGAATGTCTTTCCTTGCTAGTTCACCAGCTTTACAAATTGCATTTTTTTATTCACACCTTGACGAATCTTGAACGAACTGTAAATGAGTTCAATGCTAGAATTGCCACCCTGCCATCTGAGTGGATGATTACTCCTCCGAAGGAGCCTGAATTCCAGAGCAGTTAATCTACTACCAAATAGCTGTAATCCCGGCTTGGAAAATACTGCAATAGTCAGGATGTCTGAAGCTGGAGTATATAGAGACCTTCTGACAATAAGAAGTAGGAAAATTTAAATGGATCACTCCTCACATTTTATTCGACCGAAGCTGCATCCGTTCTTTTCGATGTTTGTTTTCACATCAGTATGCCTAGTTGATCGTTCCTTTAACCTCCCCGATTTAATTCTTATATTCTTAATTTCAAAAGCATTTAAACTCTTAACTGTTTCAACTTATCTGCCTGACTCGTTTAAAATTAACTGTTTAATGACAAATTGCAAATGAGAGAATTATTCTTCCCTCCTTTTACTTCTTTTATAACGCCACACTAGCAGCTTAAAGTATTTCGAAATGTGTTGCAGGCGCACTACGAAATACAATATCTTTTTACGTACCGTTATCTTCTTTATAAATACATACATACATACATACGTATAATGTACTTCCATTTCATTTGCTTTAAACAATGCTTGTATTCGTTCGCATTTTCTTTTCTTCCACTTTTTCACTTTCCACGGCAGATACAAAAAAGCACTTTTAATTACGAGTATGATGAATCATCGTGCAATGTTGCCTTTCGCTGATGAGTTCATTACATTCACAGCGATTGTTGTTGTATGCCATACTTGTGGAAGTTTTTCGCTGAGTGTGTGAGAGAAGTGCGATTTCAAGCAATTTCGCATGGTCTATCAGATACTGTCGAGTAGTTTGTGTATATATAATTTAAAGTCTTTCATTTTTTGAGTTAAATAAGTGATGTTTAAGGAAATTTCGAAAAGATCTTTTAGACAAAATTTTGAGGTTAGCTGTGGACAGGATTATTTTTCTAAACTTTGGATTGAAATTAAGAAGATATACGAATTCGAAAGGAACATTCATTATCTCGAGGCTGCTTAGCAAAGTTTTTAATAGATTTTCAGTAAAGGGTTCATATCATCAAAGGAGAGTTCTTGGAAGGTATTCCAAATTCACTTATTGTACTTGAGAGTAGCAATATATTATATGAAATGATTTTATAAGACCGTATTGGCACATACCATGGATACAACTTACAATGCTACTTCTAGAAAGTGCAATAAGAATGTGTATGTTTAATCAGTGGTAAAAATTTGGTATTCCTAATATGGTCAATAGTGAAAAAGGTCCAAACAGATCTTTGCGAGAAATTATTTCCAAAACTATGATCGAAATGCATCAGATCTAAAAATTTGTAATTTATGCAAAATGATCCTTAGAAAGTTACATGAAATGTACACTAGGAGGAGAGACGTTGCCGACCTACTTTTAAATATTATATACATAATCTTTAATTGAAGCCACTAGGAAGATTGCTGACTCTCAGATAATTAAGCGCTTTCCATTTCCTTTCTCCAAGCAACAGAACAAAAACAACAATTCATCGCATTACAGTTTATTAAGTCGATGTCCTTGCTAATAGTTGCGGCACAAAAAGATCATATATACACACATACAAAAAAACCTGCGAGCACTTATATACATATAATATATAATTATATATAAGAAGACGTTGCAAGCAACAGCGCGAAAAAGCGACACGAAGCTAATTAGTCTCTCTTGCTTGACACCAATGCTCGTTTACTTGCTTGCTGGCTTTCTCGGAAAAGCGCTTTTCATCAATTTGTTCAAGCAAAAGCGAAATTATTTGAATGAGCAACTTATAAGACACAATCACACACTTACTAGGGTGTGAGCGCCAGCAAAGGAAGTAGTGGGACAGATATATTGATGCTGGAAGGAAACTGTGCATTTTGTACATATGTGTGTGTGCGACAGTCAGTTAATTGCAAATATATAAGAAACTGACGTTCGGTTTTCCAGTCGAGTGAAATGAAATGGTGTCACGGAAAAAAAAATTTGCTGGAAGGAGAAAAGTAAGTTCTTGGCTTGGATTGTATTATATCTTTAACGTGTTTCGTTCAACATTTAATTTGAAATATTTGAGCCAAACCTGTGTCCAACGCGCTGAGTATATAAACGTGTGGCGTCTTGAAGATTGTAAATTTTTATAACTGTCTACATATTCTTAAAACATGATTTAATATTTTTTGCCTCCTCTGGAATTATCACTTTGCTAATTGAGATTTCAAAAAATTGCTGCAACAAAAAACGCCTTTGGGATATTCGTAGGTCGCGAAAATTGCCCTCAGACTCAGATAAGCTGGGTAATTAGAACCCGCACACTTTGGTTTCAATCTACAATGCTTGAATAACCAAGTCGCCCAGCTTAGGCTTGGTTGTCGTTTCTCTACTCACACACCTTCGAGGGAAGAAAAAACTCTCTGAAGAAAAGCGAGGTGAGCCTTTTTACGAATGCATCAAATGCGCGAAGAATTGGTGCAGAAGTATGCTATCGGGAATCGTCCATGAGCTACGATTTAGGGCTTGTGACTAATGCGACATCTTCTAAACTGAGTTGGCTGTTATCAATTTACTGAGAGTGTCTGCTCCGAAGCGCAGCATACTTCAAAGTGGTTATCGGAGTAAACAGTCACTTCGATAACAGAGCAAGGCGATGTTAGCCTAGGGTTCGGTGACTATGCGGACTAGACTAGTGAATGGATGCATAGGCTACTTACAAGGCATGACAATTAAGTAATGAGACTGATTCCATAAAAACCGCATATTTGAAAATTATTCTACAACTCTGCCCACCCTTCAAAGTAGTCCCCTTGGGCAGCTATATAGCGATTCCAGCGCGTTTTTCATGCTTCGTAACATTTCTGGAACGCTTCGACTGGGATGTCCGCGAGTACCCTCGTCACGGCCGCCTGGATGTCCGTAATCGACTCAAAATGGGTTCCTTTGACCACCGATTTTGTTTTAGGAAACAAAAAAAAGTCACAGGCTAACATGTCGGACGAATAAGGTGGCTGTTGCAACACGGCGATCCCTTTATAGGCCAAATACTGTGACACGTTGAGGGCGTTGTGGCACGGCGCGTTGTCGTGATGAAGAATCCAGGTACGAGCGATGTCGGGGCGCACTCTGTTGACTCGCTTTCGCAATATTTCGATTACTTGGCAATAGTAGACTTGTTAAACGACGATCTTCACGGATTAATGCGTGAACACGCGAATTTCAAGGTCACAGGTTTACCATAAGCGCGACAATAAAATCAGTCTCATTACTTAATTGTCATACCTCGTATCTCTAGCTTTAAGTTCTTATATGAATAAACTGGTTTCCTTGCTTGGGTACAACGTTATTGCAGGAAAATATAAGGTAGAAAAGCTTGCTAGGACAGGTACCTCAGTCTCAAAAACTGCACTATAATGGAACGGGTGGGAGCCTCGTTATTCTTTTGTGGTTCACTACTTGATGTTTGGTGCTTAGGCCAGCTCAGCAAGCGTTAGTCACCAAAGCCGCTCAAAAATGCTCATTGTTGTTCTTCGATATTCGTGGTTTGGTGCATCATGAGTTTGTTCAGGAGAGGCAGATGGCGTTCTATTCAGCTGTATTGGGGCTTTTGCTTGAAAGCATCCGCCGAAAACGATAAGGATTGTGAAAGAACATTTCATGGATCATAAATGATGATAATGTACGATCGCATCAAGCCACGATTGTGACCGAATTTAAAGCCAAAAACCTAATGAATACCATCGATCAACCACCGTATTCACCAGATTTGGCTCCGTGGAATGCTTTCTTGTTCCCCAAACTGAAATTGCAGCTCCGTTGAACCAAAATATCTCACTGATACTTGAGTTACGATATACACTTAATGCCAACTAATGCCACTCAAAAAATATAAAATGAGAAAGAGTCGTAGTCACACTTGACTTATTTTTAATCTGTATCATTAAGATGTGATAAAAAAGCGGAGAGACAATTACTATATTCTATATTACTAAGACTGCCTGTAAGTAAAAAATTTCTCTTTAAAGTTGTTGTTACGTCTTTGTCTAACTTTTAAGTAATACGCTTAGAGAACGAATAAATTTAATATACCTTTCATATACCGAATTTTCATAAATTTTGTTTAAGCCAAACAAAGCCCCCCACATGCATTTCTATAGAACCAAAATTATTTATATTTTAACATTAATAACTGAAAAAATAAGCAGCAATTTTTTCATGATTAATGACAACAAATTAAATGTAAATTAAATTAATTAGCTTGTGAACTTTACATCTAACAGCGTTAATTGCGAATAGATCAAAGGTCATGCAGGCGTGTTGATTTCTAATAATTCGGTTGCAAAATTTATAACACGCAAACAAAAATAAAAATGCAAGCCAGTCAGAAAAAAATAATAAAAAAATAAACATTAAAAAAAGGAAAAAAAGTGAAAACATGCACAAAAACTGTTTTTATTATTGGAAAATAAATATTGTTAATTAATCATTGTATTTACATTGAAATCAAAAATGGGATTAAACATCAAACATTTTTTTCTTAAACAAACCCAATTTACACCCACTCTATCCACGCCGGACACTTTGCAAACCAGAAATGCGGTGCCACCCAACTGGACGGTCGTGTTGTGCGCCATCTGCTGAAACGAAAGCAATGCAGAGGGATGGGTAGGTGAGGGAAAGTGGGCAAATAGGGGAAAGGGGAATGTTGTTGATTAATAAAAAGGAAACGCGATATATTTTAATTTGATGTGTAATATATTTGTGTCTAGTATGCCTTTGTCTACAAACCACACCAAAGGATTTTGTGATAAAGATTAAATTTCAATTACAATTATTATTGACTAAACAGCCACTAGTGTGTATTTATTTTCAATAATTATATTCATTGATTGACGGACATGTATATCGTCTCAATCCGTGAATACTCAAATAAAAGGTGCTGAGAATGAATTACAGTACTTTGATCTATGGAATGGGTTTCGTTTTGGCGATATATGTTTATTCATAAGCGATAATTTAATATAGAGAAAAAATATCACTTTTTGTAGTTGAGAAAATGGTTGGCTAGTATCAGTATTTCTATTTAACACCTTTCGTCTAGAGAATATTTGAAATAGACACTGAACAGTTTGATTCTTAATGTAGTATAGAGTTCTATTGGTTTGATAAGAATATTGCACAAATGATTATGTTGGCGTTAAATTCAAATTTTTGTTGTCTTGCTATATGATGCTGTTATGACTTGGTTATCCTATCCCTTAAATAACGTAATTAGATTTTTAAGGTTACCACGTGAAATGTGGCTCATCTTGTTGTTGCAGATGGTACGTATACCCCGTTAGGATGGGAAGGATTAGATAAGTTTAGCCCCAAGAAACGTTTTGTTTAACGGGGTCGGACGAGAGGGAGCTGAGAGTCAGATGAATAGGATTAGTGGCGTATGCAAAGAGGTGGCCAGTGTCATCGGAGACTCATTGCACGCAGAGCATATAGTAGACATGTTGGGTATTTTCTGGATAAATAGGAGTTTAACCTGCTACAGTATCCAGAATGTAGAAACTTGCGTTTCTCATGTCAATTCGAGCTCTTCGACTTCAGTAGGTGGTGGTTTGACACCAAGTACGCCATTCACTGACAGGGTGTCGGTGAAGGTGTTGATGACTCCACTGTGAATGCCGGTCAGGGCTTGACGGAAGTTGCGTCCGAGGTTTGGCCGGCGTATTGCTTGATGTCGTCGACGTAGTTGAGGAATGACCTCTTGATGCTCCTAGGAGGCGGTTCCGTTCCAAGCAGGTGACTGCAGGGATGATTTCTGCGAAAGCACCCCAGGAGGAACTGCTTAGAGGGGAGTTTATTATGCTCGGGCCTCATTATGCAGGTGTTCAATAGGAGACATCAAGAAGCATCCTGTCGTAGTTCGGAATATAGTATTCTGATAAGTTTCGCTACATCCATGCGACCATATTTGTGCGACGTAGTTAAGGGTCGGCCGGTCGATTGCCTTATAAGTTGCCAACAATGTTGCTTTGTTCTTTTCCCATGTGCTGACGGGTAGCGACTTGAGGATTTTGTTGCGGCTCTGTACTTTGGTGATAATCCCGGTCGTTTAAGATGTGAATGAGCATAGACTGTCAAAATTCAGACCTAAATTTTTAAGGTTATTGACAGTCGGAATCTTAACACCATCGACTGCAACATTAAGGTCAAGCCTATACTTCTTCGTCGAGTTTGGGAACATGGAGTTATGTTTATTTTGCTATGGTTATGATGAAAGAACTGCAATTTTAACATCTCAAAGAGATTCTATCTTCGAGCAGCGATATTCTTATGAGAATTGGGTTTTTCAGGGAAGTAGAACTACTTTACAGCAGCCTTTGCTAAAGGTTTGGCCTGGGTAGTAAATCGTTTATTTGTCTTAAATTTTTGGCTCATTTTTCACATAAAGTTTGCCCTAAGCAAAAATACTAACCAGTATAAAGCTCATGTTCGAAGGTAGAGGAGAACTGCTTTGCTTACTCTTTGATCTGCTCCTTTTACAGCTATGCAACTATTGTTCTTTAGAAAAAAAAATCAGCAATATTTTTTAACATTCTTTTATCTAAACTTATGGATAAGAGAGAAAACGATAATCTCTTTTCCTAGTTTCAATCAAATGAACATAGTTCCTTGTTATTGTATTGATTTTCCTCTGAAGTATTTACTAAAATTCCAATTTAAAATATCTGCCGTAAAACTAACCTCACTATCCTCGAACATCGGACTGTCGCTTGTGTCGAGATTGTTATCCAATTTTGAATCGGGATTTATACCGCCTCGCATCCATAGCTTCTTCCAGTCGCTATCGGTGAGTATTGATTTTTGTTCTGGAATTAAAAGGAACAAGATAAAAAACATAAATATAAATTCATGAATACTTCAAAAATAAACAATGTTTCTAGCGCGGCAAAAGATGGACTTAGAGTATTAGAAAAATTTACTTGAAGTGCCAGAGAAATTCTTACCTTAAATAATCAAATAATACTAATAATAAATCAATTAATATTTCAAGTTGTCGAAGAAGTATTTTGTGGTATAAATTTAGATAAATATGCGTGGTTCTCTCACTCTACAAACCTTTTACTTTTCTATTTCTGCCAGTTCTAATTATTTCGAAAGGAATTTCAGTAATTCGATTTATTTGAGATAAAAAAAATAATAATAGCACAGGAAGAGCAAAATAAACCCCTTTTAATGCGTGAATTATTGAAATTGCTTGAAAAAAGGGGCAGACATTTCAGTTGTTGAAAAAACCAGCCGCACAATAAATTGACGCAAGAATTGTTGAAATAATTATTGCTCAGAAAGGGCAGCACCGAAGGAATGTAATCGATTAAGACGATGACGCTGATATGAAACGTATTAGTGCTGCTTGAAAGGGAAAATAGAAAAAAGGAGAAATGAAAAGAGTGGAATTCAACTTTGAAATGCACAGCGAACATCGTACTTTGTTGTGCTCAATAAAATTTTCAATTTA
The DNA here is from genome assembly GCF_023373825.1 of Bactrocera dorsalis. Classification (NCBI taxonomy): domain Eukaryota; kingdom Metazoa; phylum Arthropoda; class Insecta; order Diptera; family Tephritidae; genus Bactrocera; species Bactrocera dorsalis. The sequence goes on from NC_064305.1 coordinate 59,354,705, forward strand.
TCAGACAAGCAATGCTGTAATGAGTGGGTGTGGCGTTTGGCGTTGAACACGCCTGCGAATGCCATTAAAAGCCCACACAACATAAAATTGATTAAAAAACGATGATATATGAATTTTGAAAAAAAAACAATACTCAAATGTGTGTGGGAGTGTGCCGCGCGGTGCGTATGAGCAATGCAATTAAGTGTAATTACTACCTATGACGCCACCAGGGCGTATGAGTGAAATTGATTTAAGGTTTGGTTTGGTCTGTTTTGGTTTTTGATTAATTGTGCCAACACAACAATTACAACAAGTAATGTCATATATAAATATGCTTAAATTACCCAAGTATTAATAGAAAGTGATTAGTAATAATTGATAAATATCGAAAACTATTGAATGTTAATGACAGCTCGCAACCTCCTTAATTATACTTAGGACAACACTCCTGTTCTATTGCGGAATGAGCTGGAATTTTGATTAACTGTAATATACAGTATGATATAAACTGAAGTAGCTGAGTCGAGACAGTCGAGACATTCATGAAGCCGTAATATTTTTTAATGGAATTTTTTTTTTGTTTTGGGTTTTTTAGCGAGTTATTGCCTTATTGGCGTCCACGTAGTAGGGCTGGGATTCTTACCAGACGCCTTCTGCAGAAGCTGTATGAAGGAAGATGAGGCGGAAAAAACTCAACAGTTCCTTCTTAACTGCCCCGCCTTTGGGAGGTCAAAAGTTAAGCACTTGTGAGCGCATACCTTCAGATATCCCTCCGAGCTGGCTGGAATGGAATTAAACGCCAGTGAAAATGTGTTCCGGCTACTAAACGTTTTGCTAATTTATAAGTTCGAAAACAGGAGCTCTTCTTTTTTATGGCCTTATAAAGGACTAGTTGTCCCCGTGCGAACTTTGATCAGCCATATTACCAACCTAATATATTTTTCTTCAAAATACGATCGAAAACCACTAACTGAAAGTGATTGGAATATTAAGAGCAACAATTATTTCAAAACTTGCATCTTTACCTTACGACGTCAAAGCTAAGTTAACTACGAGTTTGCGCACCATAACAATCACTGTATTCTATTCTCTTACAGGGTTTCAGACTAGCAAAGCACTTCATACTTTAAGCATTCAAAAAAGAGTAAAAATATGTTCAGGAATATACATATGTATAATATATGAAATTTCCAAATCAATCCCTTATTACTTCTAACATCTCCTCCAAACAACCTTCAGTGCTGATAATGAAATCTAACAAAAAGTTTCGTGAATTTTTCCAGCGAAAAACAACATTGAATCAGAACAATTGACCCCTCATAATGAATACGGAAAAATCATTAGAGCCTATGACACTGGCATAAAATATTTGATCCTATTATAGCAAATGCGACATAAATGAGCAAGAGCAGCAACAAAGAACATTTTTACTGGCAATACGGGTGAGCGCATTTATTTTTGCGATTTTCGCAGCTGAATGTGTAGACAAAGTTGTATATATGTATCGAAATGTTGTTGTTATTGTACTTATGTGTGATGTCACCAACATCATCGTCAACACATGACACAAGTCACTCAAGCAAACAAAGGAAATTATGCGAGAAATAAGAACACCATTGGCTTTTGTCATAAACTGACACGACGGTGAACTCATCTGAATTAGGGTGGTGCCTCAATGTGGACAAAAATATTTTCGAAATTTTTAAATGCAATAAGCAAGATATGAGAATACACTATTCAAAAAATTATTCACTTTTTTGTCACATGAAAATTTTCTTGTTCCTCAGTAGATGAGATATCGATCTGAAAATTCACAACGCTTTCAGCTTCAAGAAGCTGCTCAATCAAAAGTATAATCTTCTAAAAAATTATTCAGAGCGTAGCACTATGTATATCTGACAGCTGTCATTCGAACTGACCGATCGAAATTAAATTTTTGTTTGGATTTTTTGGTGTTTGTGGAAGATTTTATAGCTTCGGCGCAACCGAAGTTAACATTTTTTTCTTCTTGTTTTAATAATGTAGTCTACTGAGGTTTTAGCTAAAAAAGTTGTTAATATGCTAATTTGTACGCCACCCTAATATCCATAAATAATGACAATAATGAGTGTAGGAAATCTACAGAGAAGTCAAGTGTGGTTTCCACGTCGCTCATTTGTATGAGTGTATGCTCTCATTATTGAATCGAAGCGAAGCTAACAAGAGCAGTTGGTAGGCATATTTCAGCTACGTTGGCGACATAACCTCAAACGTCCTTAACACGCGCGCAAGGGGACCCCACACATCCACTGCAGGCGCACAACACTTCTTTCATTGTGTATTCGTTTGTCATGAGGAATAGTTATATCGACGCTTGTAACTGCTACCAACACCTACACGCACATTGACACACACACACATATACAATCAGCAGCGTAGTTTCACCACAGAAGTAGTGCGAGTGCGGCGAAACAGTCCGGGGTGAGCCACGATGACAGAGTGCTTCATTAATGCTAACAATGAAAAGATCGGCTGTTGATAGCCATGAAAGTGCCGGTCGGACAGAAAAATTCTACGAAAGAGGAGAATCAAATAGTCAAAGGGACAGCACAGCACAATGGCGGCTGTGAGACAACGAAACAAGGTGCTTTATGAAAATAAATACAACACAAGGCAGCAGGCGAGGCGAAAGAGCTGCAATCGGTGGGGGAAAGACAACGAATTTACGACCATAAATAATATACTTTTATAATCCGATATGACGCTTTATTATTTCAGCACCACGGATTCGCTATGCCGAACACACATACACGCACTAAATCGCCGACACTGCGGGGCTGGGCAAAATGCTGGCTGTTAGACACGAATAGTTGGTAAGTCAGAGAGTGCTGTTTGTTGTAATAGTTGCTGGCAGCCAACGGTAAAAAGTGATAGGCAGTCAGGCAGCAATTGGCGGCGACAATTGTTGGGCGGGAGCGGAAAGGCATGTGCCACTGTATGTGGGCATATCGACAAAGGAAGGCACATGAAAGCAACTTGGCCACGGAAAAAAACAAAGAGAGCGGGGAGATGGTCAGCAGGCGCAGCAGCGCGTGGTCTGTTCGTCGTGTGTAAGACAAAAGCTCAAGTCGTGCAAATTACAAAGGAAATACATAGATAAGTGTCTATATGCTAGAAAAAAATAAAATAAAATATATGAGAGAATATAAAAATGACACTCGCAGGTAGCGCTGTCGCTCACCACTTCATCCCACACACGTACACACTCGCAAAAACAGGCCATAAGCACCATTTCTAGCTGCGCCAGTGCCTGCGTCATGTTGGTCTGTCGCTGCCATTGGACAAATCTGCTTTTGAAAGATAACAAATGTACAAGTGTTAGCTGTGCCAAATGCTCGCGCCGCCTGCAATTCGCACTGGCTTACCTTGTAAGCGTCCTGACTAATGGCTTATGCATTTGTATTCAGGCTGGATTTACTCATACTTTGTCGGTTGGCAAGGCGCTGCGTTGCGTTGCGTTTATATTGAAAATAATGTTTCGTTTGTAATTTATGTTGTCGCAGTTGTTGCTTTTTTGTTCGCTTTGTGCTCATTTCGGTTGCAAATTATGGCAAACGTGCAAGTGAATTATTTAGAATTTTTATCTACTATAATGTGACGTAAGGAAAATGAATGTTTAAAGCGGGCAGGTGGAACTACCAAATTAGATTAAGCTGAATATAGTACCGTTGCGCAACACTCTGACACAGACTGCTTATCGTATGGTAGCGCTAAAGAAAGTAGGGAGTGTGAGAAGAAAGTGAGTTAAACGAAGCTATTAAAGTTAAGTAAAACTATTATGAAGACAGTAGCAAGATTTTACTTTTTTTCTTCTCCAAATGGTGCTTTTGAAGAAGTATTGACGTTCGTGTTGTCAGATGCACTTTAAGTAGCGTATTTTAAACAACAGTTGTTAAAAGTTGATGGAATTTTATATAAGTGAACTCCATTTCACTAAAGACCAGCACCACGGCGCTCTCGCAGAAATTAAATGCTCTTCGAAATGAAATTCAGAACAGTTTTATTTTACATATTTAACAAAACCCACGAGACCTTTTCATTTAGGGAGTATCGCAGAAGGTCATATCGCACAAGTGAAGACCCCTGTACCAGGCACGCAAGAACTATAATAACAAAGAGCAGATTAACAAGAAGGACGCAGCTAGAGAAAAATTCCACCTGGTTAAGTCTTACGGGTTTTTTTAGACGCTTGTTTTCGGAGTTAATTTTTTTTACAGCTGTTAGTTGATTCATACTAACTTAAGTTTGGAGTTTTATTATAAACAGATTTATTCGAATTTATTGCCGATACGAGTATAATCATTTGATCGATATAATCATTCAACAGAGTCGGTAATTCGAGCAGCCATGAATCGGCTTCCCACTTTACTCTGGTGGATAATGTTTATTTTCAGATATGCCGTACAGTGGGCACCGAAGATGGTATTGCCACAGCAGCAGAGTATCGGAGAAGTACCTGTTTAGGTTCACCCGCCATAGCGCGCGTCAATTTGAGCTATGTCCGTTTACTATACGGAAGATTTTGCAGAAGGATCTTGGTTTGCAGGATGCAACAAATCAAATTTGTGAAGCTTACGAAGACGATGCTGTATCAGTTCGTGTAGCACAATAATGGTTCGCTCGCTTCCGCTCTGCAAATTTCGATGTGGGTGGTGCATCTTTCTCTTTGTTCTGAACGACTTATCGTTAAAAAAGTCGATAAAGTTATGGAAAAGATTGACCAGGACCATCACAAAGCAGCCATGACAAAACCTAAGGAACTTAACCTTTATAATCAAACGGTTTTGAACAATTTCAAAAAGGCTGGCTACAAAAAGAAGCTCGATGTTTGGGATTCACATGAATTGTCTTTGAAAAATTTAATGGACTGAATTAACATCTGCGATTCTTTGTTGAAACGAAATGAAATCGAAACAAATGCTGACAAACGACGAAAATTGGGTCAATTACAACAATAGTGTACAAAAAAGGTCATTGTCCGTCCGCGTGGTAAAGCTCAACAAATGGTTGTAAAGGCAGGATTGATTGCTCAAAAGGTTATGCTGCGTATTTGATGGGATTGGAAAGGAATCATTCAATATGAGCTGCTGCAGCCTCGTCGAACGATTGATTCTACATTTTACTGTTAACAACTAATGAGATTGAGCAAGCAATCGAAAAAAAACGCCAGATCTGAGGAACATAAATGGCTTTGTCTTCCATCAGGACAACGCTAGACAACACACATCTTTGATGACTCGGCAAAAACTGTGAGCGCTTTGCTGGGAAGTTGTGATGCATCCACCATATAACCCTGACCTTCTACCATCGGACTACCATTTGTTTCCGTCCATGCAGAACTCCCTTAATGGAGTAAAGTTGGCTTCAAGAGAAGCCTGTGAAAATTCCTTGTCACAGTCTTTCGCCCAAAAAATAGAAAAGTTTTACACTGATGGAATAATGTCTCTAGCGGAAAAATGGCAGAAAGTAGTCGACCAAAATGGTACATATTTGGTTCATTTAAGTTCATAATAAATATAAAAAAAAATTAAGTTTTATTTAAAAATACGAAAATCGCCTATACAATATATAAAGGCAGGTTACATTTTTCCACGAACTTGAACTTCTGTTTTCAAAGCATGAACAAAACCAAGGGGAAACGTGAACTTCGGTTAACGATAAAAGTATATAAAAATGCATAAAATTAGAATACTTTCACTACAACCCCAGTTTTTTCGGAATTTTACGATGTCTTTAATTAAAAGTGATTTTTATGCATGTACAACGCTTCCGCATTTCCAAATCATGCTTAAGTCGCTTACTAAATGGCTGTACAAAGGACCATATAAATACCCGAATAAAAGAATTGCGTATCAACCGATTTACCGGCACGTGGCCTACATGGCAGCGAAATGGAAAAGTTATAAAATAGTTGGAGCATTGCGCAGACAAAAGAAAAAACAAAACCAAAAAAAAATACAAAAAATCAGTTAGAAAAACTGTTTTCGGGCATACGAAATTTTTCTTTACTTTTTTTTGGATTATTTTGTGTTTTTTTTGTGATTCCGTTATAAAAGACAGTGAAGCGCTCATTTTTATAGCATCGTAAATTTTTATAGTTTATTATACTTGTGTGTTGTGATACGCATACCAAGGCGTTTGCATGCATGAGTGCGATATTCAAAGCATATACTATATATTTATATTCCGAAAGGCTAATTCTATATATAAATATACATATATATACCACACATGCCACTTGTGGTTGCCGCCTATTAGCCGGCCACTTTTTCGAATTTCCTACATAAATTTATGCCACGCCACTTTATGCTGGCACTCGTTTGCATTGGTTTAATAATAGTCCTCGTATAACTTTATTTTTGAGAAAAGGAAAGTTTGTGAACATGAACAACTCCCCATAATTATATTTATATTAATAAAATCAAGTGCAACGAAAAATATATTTTTTTGATTTAAAATATTTGGTGTTTAATAGGCGGAAAGCTTGAAACTATTCCCCATAATTTGAAAACCAATCACTAAAGTATTGCTGGGATTTTTAAGAATTATTTTCCAGTAGTTACTATTTATTATCTTTGATTTTATTCTAATTTGACATAATGGGAGCATTCATATCCGAGGAAGAGATCATAAATTATATCGACGAAACCGAAATGGTTCGTGATTAGTTGCAGTATCAAGGCGTTAGACATTCGATTCGATTTTATCGAAGCAAAACTGGAAATCATGGAATATTTTCTCTTTACTGGTGCCCATCTTTGAAACCTGCTCAAGCCATATTGAGTCAAGCAATCATAAAAACGTTTTGAAATTTTTAAAGTCACACTTTTTAGTAACTTATGTATGTACAACCAAAGAGAGTTCCGTATACTGAAATTTTATCCAGATGTTACTTACGATACTGCATTGAAGGAAGAATAGTGGATATGACATGATGAGATGGCATAATTTTTTCGTTAAAACTCTGAGCTTTGGCCTACACAAGTGTCCTTCAATCATCTCGCGTTTTCATTGCAATTTTTGAAGCCATATTTCCTTACGTCTTTCTCGATTTTGTCTATCCATCTTGACCGCGGCTGTGTTTTAGTGATGAATGCTGTGACCTCTACAGTTTTCTTCTGCGTGCTCTTGTTGTATATTTTCTTTACATGGTTGAGTCATCTTAGTCGCTGTACTGCGAAAAAGTGTATAACATTTTCACCTTTTAGTTTACAAGTTGGTCGAGCTTATAGTTCCATCATTTACGCCACTTCTTTTGAAACTTTTTATTTCAATTTTATTCTTTTCAAGTAGCGTCATGATTCTGATCCGTAGCATAATACTGATCGAATAATTACTCCACAGTTCGACTAGGGACGTGTAAGGCCTTCGATACTCAGGCTTGTTGAGTTATCAGTACTAAGCTCATATAAGTAAAGACTTTAACAGTTTCAAAAGCGTATTGGTCAGTTTGCATTTATGGTGCTCATTTTGGTGGACATCATCATGTATTTCTTCCTTTCTTCTCTCTTTTTAACTCTGAGAAGAAGTTGGTCAGTTGCAACTTTAATATCAGCGAAAGTTTTGGATAGAACATGGATGTTTTTGGTGTCAATAGCGTTGTAGTGTGGGTTTACAAATATTAGCGTAGTTGTATTTAATTTTGGTCCAGTTCTTTTAGTGTAACCTCAATGACACCACACAGCATTAAGTTGAAGATTGTGGATGATAGTATATCTTCTTGTTTTGCTAAAGGTTAGTTCTGAGGGATTCGGGATTACTCTTTTTATGCAGTTACAAGTAAAAACATCTCAGTAATGCATTTTTGGTTAATGCATTTTTCTAGTATTCTGCAATTCTGGATTTTTTTTATTAAGAAATATCATATTTATTCAATACTGTGCTCATAATATCACTGATTGGACTGTTTGAGGGGGGAAACGGTCTACTGTTGATCTTTCGGCTTCGATTGCTGGTAATTAAAATCTGCACACAGAACGTTCGAATCTTTCCTCGTGGCTTCCATTTTCTTTTTCAGACATGATTTGGTCAATATAACCTTTTTTCTATATTTACATATATGTTGGCTAAAATTGTTATATTTCTGTGGAATGTTTCAATTACAGAGTGTGAGAAAAAAATCCTATACCACTGCTGCTAATCCTGTGGACTAGACAAAGCTATTTTTTGTAGCATAATTTGTGTTTCATGATAAATTTGGTTATGACATGAAGTCTGAAAATATTTATCTGAATCGCGGATTACGTCATTATTAACACAGCACTGAAATTAAATTCACAGTTAATGCGTGTTATCAAGTAACAAACCGAACCTGAACTACTACGCAGAATTTAAATATTCAAAACATCTATATAAATAAAAATAAATCGCCAAAATGTATGTACGCGCATCACTTTCATACGACTGAACCAAATTTGAAAATTCTTTTTTTAAAATGTTCGTTGAGGTTCAGGGATGGTTTATGCGGAGAAAAAGACTCGAAAATTTGCCGGAAAACCCCTAAAAACAGCCATTTTCTTTTTCCCATACAAACGAATGAATGTTTGTTTATTAGTAATGCTAAGAGAACGGCTGAACCAATCTTGATGAAATTTGCAGAGAATGTTCTGCGCGGATTGGGGAAGGTTTAGAAATAAAAAAACCTATATGCTTTTCTTGAGGAAAAGTCGGAAAATTGGACAATACCAAAAAGTTAATTTTTTCCATACAAATTTTTTCATTCAATTTTTTTGTTTTGTTTTTCAATTATTTAAATCGTTCAAATTTGGCGTTTGCTTCAAAAATTTTTGAAAATTATTCAGTGAAAATGTTATGTGTGTTGCAAACAAAGCGATCAATTACAGATTGAAATTTGTTACGATGCCATGAAAAGGTCGCGCTTATATCGGTCGGCGTTTCTTTTTGGCATCAACATACATTAGCAGCCCAAGCCACATGAACGAGTACTCCCAGGATGCAATGATGTACGTGTGGTAGTATGGGTCGCGATCAATCAGAAAGCGATCGTCACGATGCCATAGCAAGACTTTTCAACAGCTCCGATGGACATTATCTTGAAGCAACGTACATATATATGGTGCTGTTAGATGCTAGATATACTCTGTTGAGTGGCAAAAGAGGGGGTTGCTGCACGCACACATTCTTCTTTGGATGGTGGATGGTGGTTACACCAGATCAAATTGATGAAATAATTTAATTATGCGGAAATTCCTGATGCAAAGAAAGAAGATCCAGTATCAAACGAAGTGATGAAAACCAATAAGGTTCATGGAACTTGCGGACACCATAATCCCACTTCAATTTGTGTGTAAATGCACGAAACAGTATCCACGTGCTTTTCTTTTGGAAATGATGGATATCCACTGTATCGGCGTCGCTCACCAGACGACAATGGCGGAACATTTAGCATTCAATTTAGAGGCGTGAATATCGACATTATCAACATATGGATCCTACCATATTCGCCACTGTTGTCTAATTCACATTCAAAATTCATGTCAATGTTGAGTATTGCAATTTGGTGTAATCGATAAAATACGTTTGTAAGTACGTCACCAAAGGAAGCAACATGGCGATTATTGGTCTTGAACGATACGGTCGATACGTGAACTGCAATAAAGCGCTTTGTAGGATATTTAGTTTTGCAATTCATGAACGTTTTCCGACTGTTGTGCGTCTCGCAGTTTATTTGGAGAATGGCTAAAGAGTGTTTTTCTACCCAGAGAATACAGTACAGCCAGCGGAAACACTTTCCACAACATTGACATTGACATTGACGAGTTTTTGCTCAACTTTCGTCAGTGATCCGTTTTCGAGAACATTGCTCTATTCGGAAAAATCTTGATATTGCACATGGAAAGCATCGTCGAATAGTTACGCAGAAAGCAAGGCCAACCAGTAGATGGGCATCCAGGTGTGTTATCAACTAATACGAGTAAATTAGGACGAATTTACACAATCCACCCAAAAAACGACGATTGTTTCTACCTTCGGTTGCTATTGATAAATGTACGCGGTTCAACTTCATTTGAGTCATTGCGTACTGTGAATGATAAGGTGTGTGCAACTTTTTGAGAAGCAAGCCAGCAATTACAATTGCTGGAAAATGATAATCACTGGAATGCAAATGAAGGTCGCACACTTTTACGCGATAATCATCTCGACATATCAGCTTCAAATCCGCGTCTATTATAGGATACGAACAAAAATGACATTGCCAAAGACATTTTACATCGTCTTCCCTAAAAATTGGAAAGGGATCAATTTCGATTGATACTTCCGGTGGTTTGATATCAATTCCATCTTCCCTTTATCAGTTCACGAAAGATGAACTCATCACGAATGTTTATCCGAACATTGGCCCAATTATCGTATTTGCGATTCCTTAAGTGCACGCGCAATGTTAGCTGCCAAATTACCGATGTTGCTGACTTAAACTGGAAAATTCAAAAGACGACGCCGTAAATTATCCAGTGCAATTTCTAAATTCTTTGGAGAGGATTGGTTTCCCACCACACTATTTGCGTCTCAAAGTTGGATCTGTTGTTATTATGTTTTGCAATCTGCAAGCGCTGAAACTGTGTAATGGAACCCGACTGATTGTGATGCACCTATCGAATACAAGGGGGCAGAATGCTTGATTCTGACTTTTTCTTGTTCTTTAAACTGAAGAGGCCCATGAAAGGACAACGTTACGCTTCTCTTGACGAGATAACGACGGCATCGAAGAAAGAGCTGAAAAAGATAAAAAAAATGATTTTTTGAAGTGCTTCGAAGATTGGAAAAACCGTTGGCACAAGTGTATAATATCTCATGGGGATTACTTTGAAGGGGACAAAATAGATATTCATGAATAAATAAATAATTTTTGTAAAAAGCACAACTACATACTTTTTGAACACACCTCATACATCCACTTCATATATTGGAAGGAGAAAGACAAGTCACACGGCTGTTGCTGTTTTCATTGCTGCAAGTTTTATGGTTAATTTGGCTTGGGTCAAAAGTGAGGAATTAGTTAAAAACTGCTGAAAAGTGAAATTAAAATTAAATATTTAAAATATTAATTATTTGACTTATAAAGTCACACCATTATACTCGGAACAAAGTATTTTAAGTTAATCGTGAAATTGATAACACCCAGAAGGAGACTTCGGATACCCGATAAAGTATTTGTATATATACTACTGTGGGTAAAAAATAGTCTTAATATATTATAGACTTAAATAATTTAAATATCGCTCGAAAACCCATTGGTTGAAATATTTTTTTTCTATGTTGGTAAGACTGTGAGTAACACATGCGCCACATGTCATATCAAAATAAACATTTAGGTTGGTATACGATTGTCTTTCTGAAGTACATAAAGTGTATTCGGCGATTTTTACGAAGAGTGAAATTACTCAACAAATGAGTTCCATTTTTGTGTAAGTAATAAAATTTCTTCTGATTGGTACAAATTAATCAAAAAGGATCGAGAACGCGTTGACGACGAACCGCGTTCAGGACGGTAGGTAAATTAAAGAAATTGGTGCTTGAAAATCGATGATTAACAGTCAGAGATCTTACCTTTATCGTTAGAATTTCGGAAAAATCAGTAAAAAGCAATTTTAAAGGTTATTTGGGTCTAAAAAACGATTGGTTTTAAAATGCTTTTCGAATACCAGGATGTCATGAAACGCTTTATTAATGGCGATGAGTCTTGGATCTATGCTTACGATCATGACAAAGGTGAGCCGAAGCCGAAAAAAACACGTCCGAGCAGATCAAAAATGTTGGTTAACGTTTTCTTCGTTCATTAAGGTGTAGTCCGCTCCGCATTCCTTTCTACTATTTGAGTGTTATGGACCGACAACTCTTGATTTTTCCACCACGATAATGGACCGTCGCATGCTGCATTGATTTTTTGAGAGTCTTTCGCTATGTTTTCAAACAATATCCCGCCGCTCCAACATATTCGCCTGATTTAGCTGCGTGTGAGCTCCGAGGAAACTGTCTTGAGTCAATGAATGAAGACATTAAACGGGAATCGCTAAATGCTATTCCAGAAACTGATTTTAACGACTGTTTCGAGGGTTAGAATAAACGATGGAACAAGTGTATTGGGGCCAAGGGAATTATTTTGAGAGGAACGACATCTTGAAAAAGAAATTAAGAACTTTAAAATTATGAATAAAGTTTTACTGTTTTTTTCATAGTAGTACGTAAATGAACAGCAAGAAGAGACGAGTACAAATTTAGGTGACTCTCCATACGTCCAACTGTGCAAGCTATAATTTGAATAAAAATTGAAATGTCGTAATGTAACTTGGTGCACGTGTACCTTGGCAAAAGGTCTACTTCGTAACCGGACCACGCCCCCAAAACGACATTGTCATAATTAAGCCGAAAAATAAGATAAACAACTGTTAATTGGTATAATGTATTGTAATAATGAAAGGCAGCTATGGTTTGAATTTTTTTAAAAAATGGTCGTAGTCCCGACATCAATTAGTATTATGAGTAAGTCTCCCAAATTATCAAATATAAATCATTTCTCCAGCGTTAAAATGAGCGAAAATGGGTAAGAACCACGTCTAGTTCCTATTTAGTACAGCTCCATCTGATTCACTAATTCTTTAGAATGCAAATCAAGATCGAAACAACATATCCGGATAACACTTAGCGCGAATATTGCCTTCTAGATGTGCCACCTTCTGTCTAAAAGTTGTCCAAATCGAAATTCAACTATTCAAGTTCCCAGATACCGAAAATGGAGTTAATATGACATCTATTTTCCTTACACCTTTGAAAATTTCGGTTGGCCTTATACCGTTTCTATGGTCAACATCATCATTGAATATTCAACCAAATTTGAACAAAATTGTACCAAAAATATTGTGACGTACTGTAAATGTCGTAATTATAGTCAAATAATTTTCCCTAAATAAAAATTTGTCAAATTTGTTCTATTCAAAAAACCGTTCGCCTTTCAATGAGTAAGATTAGAATCAAAATCCATAAGCTAGAGTCTCTTGTAGTCCCGAGGACTTTGGCCAAAGCATTATACTGTAGCATTTCTTGGCTACTTTTTCTTACACATAACTTTCTTCTTCTTCTTTACTGGCGTAGACACCACATACGCGATTATAGCCGAGTCAACAACAGCGCGCCAGTCGTTTCTTCTCTTCGCTACGTGGCGCCAATTGGAAATTCCAAGCGAAGCCAGGTCCTTCTCCACTTGGTCCTTCCACCGGAGTGAAGGCCTTCCTCTTCCTCTGCTTCCCGCGGCGGGTACTGCGTCGAATACTTTCAGAGCTGGAGTGTTTTCATCCATCCGGACAACATGACCTAGCCAGCGTAGCCGCTGTCTTTTAATTCGCTAAACTATGTCAATGTCGTCGTATATCTCGTACACTTCATCGTGCCATCGAATGCGATATTCGCCGTGGCTAACGCGCAAAGGACCATAAATTTTTCGCAGAACTTTTCTCTCGAAAACTCGTCTCTGTCGTTGTCCCGTCCATCGCATTTCTTGGACGGCGGTGATGTCAGCCTTTACCTTTACGAGGACATCTACCAGCTGAGCTGCGGCACCTTCCCAATTAAGGGACCGGACATTCAGGTGCATGCCCTCAAATCATAGTCCTTATTTCGTTTGCCATGGTCGTCATCAAAAGGGGGGTCTCTCATCCGAGGCTGTTTTTTCGTTGTCATTGGGGGTGTTTTTTTACGTGGCGGGTTCCAAATTCAGCGCACAACCCTATGCAAGGGATGTTTCGCCTTCTCACTTTAGCTCACCTTAAACGGATGTTCTTAGGCTAGCCAGAGGATACTTGGTCAAAGATCGGAAGTCGTGAGCTCCTTGAGTCATATGTAAAAGAATCGTTTCTGGCCACTCCCAAGTGAATGGCGATCAGAGAAATTTCCTCACTTGCGTGAACTTCTACACATGACTCCATCCTCTTCAAAATGTTGCTATAGAGTATAACAGTTTTGTTCACTTAACGGTTGTCTGTATTACATAAAATTAATCGAGATATGCGAGTATAAGGTTACGTATATTCAAATTATCAGGATGATGAGTCTCCGTCAGTTCGTCTGTGCAACCAATAAGTTGAGTAAAGATTTATTTTTTGGCAAAAGAAGAGGTACAAGTTCTTAATCGGACCACTGCCACAACACCAAAACTTCAGTAATCGAAAACTTTTAAATTGTCATAATTTAGCCAAAAAATAAGGAGAAGAAACACTTAACAACGTATCGCGATAGTGAGGTCTCGCCAACAATTTGTTTCATATGTATATTTCCCAAACTTTTCCAAAATCAATCATTTCATCATCTCTTGCTGACTGCGTCAAAATGCGCGAAATCGGATAAGAACCACGCCTTCTTCCCATATAATACACCTCTATCTGACTTCTTCATTACATTGTACTAATCAAGAACGCCTCAACATATCCGTATAAAACTTTGTGCGAATATTGCTTTCTCGTTGTCCAAATCGATATTCAACTATTCAAGATCTTTGATACCGGAAATGTGAACCGAGCCTATGGTTCCATCAATGAGTGTGATATAGATTTGGAATTTGGAGAGTATTTTTTCCTGATAATAGTTTGTCTGTATGTAAAAAATGGGTTAAATGGGGTCAATATTTCCCTTAGCCGGAATAGAAAATTTTTTAAACTCACTTAATGAAACTCTGAAATCATCCGTTTCTGTTACTAATAAATAAAATGGCGCTAATATGGCATCTATTTCCCATATACCTTTGAAACTGTCGGTTAATAATTAATAATTTTTGTGAAATTCGTTGTGTTAAAAATTCGTTCGCCTTTCAATGAGTAAGATTGCTATGTAATTCAGATTAGAATCGAAATCCATAATCTAGGGCCTTTTGTAGTCCCCGAGGACTTTGGCCAAAGCATTATACTGTAGCATTTCTTGGCTAGTTTTTCTTAGACATAACTTTAGTTAACCCCAAAATATAGGGTGATTTTTTAAGAGCTTGATAACTTTTTTTAAAAAAAAAACGCATAAAATTTGCAAAATCTCATCGGTTCTTTATTTGAAACGTTAGATTGGTTCATGACATTTACTTTTTGAAGATAATTTCATTTAAATGTTGACCGCGGCTGCGTCTTAGGTGGTCCATTCGGAAAGTCCAATTTTGGGCAACTTTTTCGAGCATTTCGGCCGGAATAGCCCGAATTTCTTCGGAAATGTTGTCTTCCAAAGCTGGAATAGTTGCTGGCTTATTTCTGTAGACTTTAGACTTGACGTAGCCCCACAAAAAATAGTCTAAAGGCGTTAAATCGCATGATCTTGGTGGCCAACTTACGGGTCCATTTCTTGAGATGAATTGTTGTCCGAAGTTTTCCCTCAAAATGGCCATAGAATCGCGAGCTGTGTGGCATGTAGCGCCATCTTGTTGAAACCACATGTCAACCAAGTTCAGTTCTTCCATTTTTGGCAACAAAAAGTTTGTTAGCATCGAACGATAGCGATCGCCATTCACCGTAACGTTGCGTCCAACAGCATCTTTGAAAAAATACGGTCCAATGATTCCACCAGCGTACAAACCACACCAAACAGTGCATTTTTCGGGATGCATGGGCAGTTCTTGAACGGCTTCTGGTTGCTCTTCACCCCAAATGCGGCAATTTTGCTTATTTACGTAGCCATTCAACCAGAAATGAGCCTCATCGCTGAACAAAATTAAAGCGCGAAACACATTTCGAACCGAACACTGATTTTGGTAATAAAATTCAATGATTTGCAAGCGTTGCTCGTTAGTAAGTCTATTCATGATGAAATGTCAAAGCATACTGAGCATCTTTCTCTTTGACACCATGTCTGAAATCCCACGTGATCTGTCAAATACTAATGCATGAAAATCCTAACCTCAAAGAAATCACCCGTTACTTGTAGATAACAACGATTATCATGTGTTTCAAAATCGTTTGACGTCATAATTTGAATATTGTTATTCTCACTGAGATTCAAGTTGTTTTGTATATTAATGCGATATTTAGGTATGGGATGGGTGTATTCCAATTTGAACATTTTGTAATTGTAAATTGCTGGCTTTGGATGACTTTTAGTTTGTCCACCTTCATCTTCGTTTAGAGTTTAATTATTCTGAAAAACTGCACCACAATTGGAAAACTAGTATGTATGCTCCTTCACATGATATGAGTTTTGAATTGCTGTTTAATCCTTTTCAAATTGTCTTCTGTTAATGATAATCTCAGATTGTTCACAATATGTATGATTATACTAAAGTTAGTTTGAGCCAAATGGTGAGAGCTCAAATTATCTCGCTGAAGGGGGAGTTCTGTCTTCTTACTTATTACTCTTACCATCTTCACCACATCATTGAAATAAACAAAGCAAAATATTTTTTAACAAGCACAATTTTTTAAACTGTTATTCATGTCGAAAGTGTTTGTCATTACCTTCGTGATTGACGACAAAGCGTTTGAAGCCTCAAGCAGTGCATATTCGTGGTTTAACATTTTTACAATTTTTATACCTTTAAATATTTTGCTAGCGGTAACGCTGAACACGTTGAACATTGCAATTAATTATTTGGGGACTAAATACATATATTTGCTCTCTTCAGCTTTTTAAAGATAAAATAGAGAATTAAGAAATTTCACAAACAAATTTCTGGATTTAATTTTTTCAAAATATAACTTGTTAGTATATGTATGTACCAAAAAAAAATTATATTTTAAGGCAAAAGTCTTCTTAAATATCATTTGATTTTCTGGTATTTGTAAGCATAAACGTTTCTTATACAATAAAATTATAGCTGCCAATTAATTTCTGCTGCCAGAAGCTCTCGAATGTACATAGATATAGGTATCTGTAATGCTCAAAAATTGTTTACAAATATTTGCGCAAGCATTGTTTCAACCAAAAAGCATAAATGCACTGAGGTAGAGCTATATATACCCAATAATTTATCTACAAATACCTTGGGCCTCAGAAAACTGTGGAAAAGAAATATTTTGGTAGTTGGGGTAAAAATAATGTTTCATTTTTAATCCTTAAACAAAATATATGCGCCATATATTTATTACACACTGTAAGCATAGAGAAACATAAAGGGCGGCGCAAGATAAGAATAAGCACAAGAAAGCAGTTCCCTATAGAAACTTCATATCTCCACCTACACACACATAGAAAGATAGGCGCTTTAAGCAAATATTTACTTTTTACTTTTCTGCTTGGCGTTCTCCACTTGAGCTGTAGCTCTCGAAAGCGGGGAATAACTTAACTTTGCTGCAAACTCAGTTGGGTGGGCACAGCCGAGCGTGGCAGGCACATAGGACATGCAGATAATAGGCGTAATGAAGAATACACTAGGGAGAGATTAGTAAGAATAAGCATGCGCCAGCAACAACAAAGCAACAAGCAGGAAGAGCGAAATAACTTAAAAAAAGGGAAATGCGCAAAGTTATTCATTTGTATGGAGCAGAAGACTTGCGTAAGAAAGAAGAAAGGCAATTACCAAACCAAACTAACTACCTCCCCTACAACAAAACCAACAAGTGTTATGTTGCTTAACGATTTGCTCGCCCCAATGCACGCCCACCGTTGTACCGAGTACATTAGAGGCGAATGTGTGAGCGCCTAAATGGGGCGTTGTGGCCGCTTCGTGTGCGCCGTGCTGCTTAACGGTGCTTGCGGCAAAGTGGCAATAGAATTTTGATATTATTTACGATGCGCGTACGTTATTTGACCTTAGCGGCCGAGCATAAATTATCGGTACGCATTCACGTACAGAGCTCGAACGGCCTCAAAGAACCTTTATGCGCACGGAGGCTTATTGAAAAAGGGCGCACCGCTAAACACCATCACGCGGATTATCGACCAAATTATGGCGATTTTATGTGGGTATGGAGTTTCAAATTTATTCGCTATTTATGTGTCTGCATAAAGAGG
Source organism: Bactrocera dorsalis (assembly GCF_023373825.1). Classification (NCBI taxonomy): domain Eukaryota; kingdom Metazoa; phylum Arthropoda; class Insecta; order Diptera; family Tephritidae; genus Bactrocera; species Bactrocera dorsalis. The sequence continues at coordinate 59,372,660 of NC_064305.1, forward strand.
AGAAAGCCGGTGGCGCAGACCTGCAGCGCAATAAATAGCTGCCCCTACTGAGTGTAAGTTGAACCTGGCAACCAAACCGCTTGATTTGATACCTAAAGCGCGGTACAATTTTTGATACAAACATATTTTATTATATTTTATATGTGTGGTCTGAGATACAGTACCTTTTTCCGAAGCTTTAAGGTAAGAGCACAATGCGCGGGGTTTGTTTGTGGCTGCTTTCTCACATAATGCGTTTTTGGTCGCACATAAATAGAGGCTTATTTACTCAAGCAAATTTATTTTCGTATGTGAAATGTGTATTGTAACATATTAGCGGAGTTAAGTTTCAGCCTAAAACTGAGTATGTTAAAAGCGCTTAAAGGTAGGCAACAATAACACTGCTTCTTAACTAATTTCAGATATTTTTCAAATAAATCTCTCTTAAAGCTCTCTTCAATCTTATTTGGGCAGCGTAAGTAAATAATTTTTTATGGTGGAGAGATATACTTATTTCAAAATGAATGTGAGATGTTTACTTTTGCTCTATTTCTAAAAATAACAATAAATTTATGTTCTTAAATATTCTTGTATATCATATTAAGAGCGAGTAGTAGAAGTTCGAATAGCAGTTACCCGTAAGGAGCTGCATCAGCTTCTTGGTAGAATATGGTCGGACGAAAGCATGTCAGTCGATTTGAATTTGAGTTCACACTGCCCAATATACAAAAAGAGAGATCCCGCAATCTGCGCCAGCTACCGTGGGATAAGTTTCCTCAATATCGCGTTTAAGGGTCTACGAGAGTCTCGTATAGAGCGTGTTGTGTGAAAGATTCAAGTCCGCCGTCAGCAAGCTGATTGGACTTTATTCCTTACTTTTTGATAACTTTTTTAAAATTATAGTTCGCTTTGACGACTACTTCTTCATTACTGCTAAATTTCTTTTCAGTCCACTGCAGTGGTTTGGGTTATGTTCGGTTGGTTCGCTACCCTACCTTTGTGAAGTTATAAATCAGTTTGAGACGACCTAACTATTATAGAGTGATTCAAACCAGAGTTGCTGTCATTAAGTTAGCGGTAAATTTATTGATTCCAATGCTGCTTCTTACAAAGTATCCACTCCAATAACAGAGCGGCAATAGTAGCCTCGCACCTCAATGCTGATAAAGGATTGCCTAACCGTCAATGGCATGGAATCAATTTGTGATAAAACTACAAAGATTACACAGAGGAATCGCAGGTAACTGTTAGTCTGACGAGATTTGTGGTTATTTTGTTGATGTAATTGTATCCACGTTAGTATAAGTTGGTATCAAAATAGCGCTGTAGAACGATTAAATGTGACTGTATTCTAATTTGGAAAAGTGTTTAGCAAACGTAATTTTAGTAAATTGTGCAAATTCATTGCATTATAGTCTATATCCGTTTTCATACCTTTTTACCTTTTTTGTGTAAAATTTGTAGAAGATTTAAGCAAATCCTCAGAGGAATAAAATAATATTTTAACTTAAATTTGATCCTAAGCTGTTTCTAAAATACTTCTAACGTTTAATTACCTTCAGCGCGCTTTCCTAATTCAGATATAACGAGTCGTTTGAGTTGAATTACCGTTAACCTAAATTGGTCAAAGTTTCAAACTAAACAAGCCTCAATGGAGTTTGATTAACTTAGCTGGGGAATTCCAGTAGTTACTATCTGGAAAGTGTATTGACAGAGATTAAAGCGGAGTTAATTATAATGTAATAAAATAAAATTTAAAAAAATTGAAGAGAAATTTTATTTTAATCTTATCGTAAAACAAAAGTGAATCACAAATGACAGAGCGGGTTACGTTTGTGAAAGCATTACATAAAATTTTAATCAAACAGTTATATATACATACATTATATCGACATAAAAGTATGTCTGCGAAAAACATAATTAGTAAAAAGTTATAAGTTAAAACGAACCAAAACATACAGTTGAGAATTGTAGTTGCGTAAACTCCGATTTTCTGATCCGATTCAACATACACTTTTGACACCCGTACTTAGCCCTTCCTTACTTGTTTTTTCTTTCACTTTTGCTATTTCGTCATTCGTTTCCAATAGATATTAGCCTGCTTTTTGTTTTCAAAAATTATCTACTCTGGTCTATTAGAAACACTAGGTTTTACTATTGCAAAACGATACGATAGTCGGGTCTACGTAACCGGAACGGACCTGATTTTTTGTCCAAACAAGGACTGTCAACTCGGCAGAATTCTGTGGCTACAAGTACTACTTCTAAAAATCATATAATTTGAATTCTAGTAGAGTCATATGTACCTGTATGTCTGGGCGAAAAAGATATTTTTATGCTTTCTAATGTTGTAAGAAATGCGCTTTTCAAAATCCTACACCAGAATATCCCCTTATCTGGTCTAGGACTTTGAAAAAATTGATTTTTTTTGCATATTTTGAAAGTTTAGACTTTCAAAAATATGACTGTGGAAGGATTTTTCAAAATTTGACTTATTTTTGGAGATACACCCGATTTTGTGACGTGGCGTCCGTGTTCACTAGAATTATCTCCTAAACTTTAAACGCGTTTTTCTCGAAACTACTTTTTTAGAGGTGGTTGACATGATATCTCAAGTTCTACTGAACCGATTCCTTTGAAATTTGGTAATATCTTCTTTATACAATGCTCTATCGTGACTGCCTAGGATTTTCAAAAATTTTGATTTGAAGTAGTTTTAAAAAATTCGAAAAGTTCGAAAAAATCGGGAAAAAAAAAAAAAATTTTTCTCAAGTCGACGCCATTTTGTTATTTTTTGGAAATGGTCAACCCGATCACGCCATCCTTACTAATGAAGAATCTTCTTGTTTTTTGTGTTTTAGATCTCTGCAAGGGTTGAAATCACATCAACCAAAACACACCGTTTTTTTTGAAGCCCCCACTTCACCGGCCCGTATCTCGACGAATTTTGGTTTTTTTCTTGCATTTTTTTATATTATTAAAATGTCAATAAAAAACATATAAAAAATGGATAGTAAAAATGTTTTTCATTTTTTTTTATCTTAGTTTAAAAAATGCCTAAAATTCATGCGTCTAGATCAGATGATGTTGTTTTGCATATTTATACTAGTGGAACCGGCCACGCTTTGCTGTAGTATTCATAAAGGGCGGGCCATCTAACGTTTTAAATTTGGAACGTCAAATACCATTCAAAAAGTTACAGATATTCAATAAAAAGCCTAACGGTCACTATTCACTAGAAGAATACTGGGAAATATTGAAAACTTGAAAAAAAATCCGATGATGGTCAATCTTACCGAAAAATCATCTTTTCGGGCGAGGCTCATTTCCACCTCGATGGTTACGTTAACAAGCAGAATTGTCGCATTTGGGGCGCTACGTGCCATACAGAAAACGCTACACTCAATCTTTTACGCCCTATCTTCGAAAATCGCATAATCAGCAAAAGAGGTGATGTGAATTGGCCTCCCAGAAGCTGCGATTTAACTCCGTTGGACTATTTTCTGTGGGGAGCTGTTAAAGATAAATGTTACGCCAACCATCCAGAAACAATTCAAGATCTAAAGTACGAGATTCAAGCTGCTGTAGCTGCCATAAGGCCTGAAACCATCGAGAAAGTACTCCAAAATTGGGTGGATCGGATAAGCTACTGTAAACTCAGCCGTGGTGGTCATTTGTCCGAAATTGTTTTCCACAAATAAATTTCATAAAACAACCTTTTAAATAAATGTTACACTTTTAAAAATATCAAGCCGTTTTTTTATTGACTTTTTAAATTTAAAATTTTATATGGCCCTCCCTTTATAATAAAATATTCAATGCAGTGAATAAAGGCGATCAGGTTTTTGTCGGTATAAGGATTCAAAGGGGTGTACTCGAGGCTTAATTTTGAATATGTTCATATAAATAAATTTCATTGAAAAAAAATGACGAATTTAAGGCTTCTTTCTCAATGTCGGGTTATCAGCCATTCTGTCCGTTTAATAGTACTTAAAAAATTAGAATTTGTACATAAAAAACATCAGCAATGTACATAGTTAAATGAGATCTCTGCTTAATAGAGCGTCAATTTAATAGAGATTTCACTGTATTTTTTATTTATGAATTATTTTTACTATCCTATCTTCTAAGTTGGTTCGAACTGGACACAGTGTGCTAAATTTTACTAAAGTCGATTCAGTAGCTTAGGAGCCCATCGCGGACAAACAACGTGACACGATATTTTTATAAAGATGTTTGAAATGCATACTATCAAAATTAAATATTTTTCAAAGTGATTTTCAGAAATAAAGACGAGTTTACTGAGTACAATTCGACCGTCTGCTGTTACCATTTCTGGGCTTGCTTAGCCCCAATTAATCTTTCGATTAATATTTGAAAGATCCAACTCCTGTTAAAAGGTAACATGGTTTTCTCGGCGTTTTCAACAATTTTTATTTTTTTCATATAAAAAATAAAATATTTTATTAGAGTTTATTATTGTTACAAACACACACTCGGCTATTGTCACGCCAGTTCCGGCGATAACTCGAAGAAAGATGTGCACACGTTGTCAGAATAACTCTTTACAGGATCAGCTAAAGTGAAAAATACGTGTTTTAGTTAAAACCTTAACTTAGGACTTAGACAAAGGACAAAAAAACTGCAAAATTGGATTTTTGCAGACACTTTTACAAAAAAATGAAAATTTTGGGGGCAATTTTTAAACATTTTTTTCGAATAGTTGCAATAAAAAAATCATTCGACTAAGTCCTTAAGAATTGTATCTCAAAGACCTATGGAAACTCATGAAGATTGGTTGAGTAGTTCTCGCGAAAAGCGCTTTTACAGACGGCACTCTTAGCTTAGCTGGCCTCGAGAGCACAAGTTCTCATAACTGTATCTCCGAAACAATTACTCGAAATAGATCAACTTAAAAATTTAGAACAACATTCCAGAGTTGTTGAAAATTTAATAAAACAATAAAAAAGATATTTAAGATATTTAATTCCTGAAATTAGAATAAAGCTTAATTTTGATAGTTTACCCAATTAGTTTATCCTCTTATTATTACATATAAACAATAAACTAATTGCACTTATACCACACTTATTCGATTCGCCACACTCAGAAAAGTTTGGCTAATATATAACAGTTATTACATTATACTTAGTTGACGAAAAACAGAATTTGCATGTTTAAAAACACATTTCCTGCCGTCGATTTATTTGCTTATCAACTAAATTTTTAGGTTTTTCGTTTCGTTTATTTTTTTCGTTCGTACTCACCTGGCTCCAGCGTCGTCGCCAGTAGTATCGATGGCAGGCAAAGTAGTATTATCCGAATTTCCAGCATGTGCATTGGCATTAATATCGGTGACATTTGTGTTTGTAAAATACGCGATGAAACGTTGGCGCTGCAACGACACCAGCACCAACTACCAGCACGTCGATGGCGCCCACACACCAAGGCAGCCAAGTAGACACCCGCTGATAAGCGCGTGTAATGCCGTAAGTTTTCACACTTCTTGTTGTTGTGATAGTTTGGTCTCGCCTTGTACGCTGATACGCTCACTCATTAGGGTTAATGTGTTTTTGAACTGAAGTCGTCGCAAGAAGCATGGCCGATAAGTGTGACGCATAAATTTTGCATTGCCGCGCCGTTATAACGGTGCTTTCTATAATTTATATATATGTTTGTAGTTATGTGTTTATGTGTTTTCTTATGCTTTATGCAAGAAATACACTGTCGCTTTGATAAATTATACAGAACTGTTGTTGTTCTTATGTGGCCCGTGTGTAGCCTTCTCCTGTCACGCCTCCTATACGGTATTTGTATTCGTATTGCTTGTCGTGACAATGATGTCTTCTGCTCGTAGTCACAGATTTGCCTTTTCACTTTCTGCACGCTCTTCGAGCTTCGAGCCCTTCTCCTTTCTTAGTAGGGTGGTCTTATGCTTTTTGTGGCCAGTGCTCTCGTTTTGGCAGTAATGTCTGTATGTCGCCAAGCTTTTTTGGTCCTGTCGTTACTTTGCTTATTGCTGTTGTGCTCTCCTCGCCTCTTTTCACTATGTTACACTTATTACATTAGCATTTTTTCATAGCGTCTTTCTTGTCATCGCGCGCTTTTCACTTCTCCTCCTTCACTTCTGCAACCATATCTGTTGCTTTGTTAGCGCTTCTGCTTTCCAGTGCTCTTTCTGCTTCCTTTTTCCTTTTATTTGACCTAATAATGTGTTGTTATTGCATTGAATGTGGCGCTTTTGCTCGTATGCAATAACTCGAATTTCATGTTTTTCACCATAATTTCATATAAACATCATTTTTCATGTGAAAATCGCTATGCTCGCAATTTCTTATGTGTGCTTGCTTGCTTTCCTGCTCCAAACGAAGCACTGCTTCAGCTGCTTGCCTTGCCCTTGCGTTTTTCTGCCATCTCCCAATTTGCTCGTTTATTATGCGCCCGTTCCGCTCCGCTCACCCGCTCACTTGCTGCTTTGTGGCATTAATATCATTTGTAGCGAGCACAAGTACTTTAGTTGGTTTTTATTTGCATTGTATTGAATCTTCGCCTCGGCTTGTAATCTTATTTGTATTTCTTGTTCAGTTTGCGTGTTTTTTATGTGCTCGCACTATCCTCCTGATTTGATAAATGAGTTTGTTATGCAATTTCGCACACACATACATACATATCTATGCGTGTTTTTTCCAAATTCCGCATCGGTTGTGCGTTTTTTGCCGTCACATTCGTGGATATGCATGCAACAATTTATTTTCGCATTCCAAATAATCAGTTGCAATTGTTATGCGATTTCTGTAATGGAGAAAAAAGCGTAGGTAAGTTATAAAGCACGCACAAATTGAATATAATAAATTGTGGATTTGTGTCTTTGTCCTTAATGAGGTTGGAAGTGTTTGCAAAAGCAATTTTTATTGCCTTGTAATTTATGGATTTGCTGTGACAACTTTCGGCCACGTCCACAGCACCTTCTATGTAACAAAGCTTTGTGATAATGGAACTGCCACCTGGTCATAAAAACTTCAACCACTCAAACATATATATTATGTATATATATACATATATAAATGACATTTGTATATACATCACATTTGTATATATACATATAATACTTGTGTCGTATATACATATACAGTTCAACTTAGCTGTTTTCTAAGCAAGTACATTGTTATACCAACATTTGTTTTTATAGAGTTCAGCGTCCAAAAACCTGAAGCGTTTGAAATGATTAATTCATAGATGAATATTTACATACTACTTCAGTTACTTTGTTTCAAGTAATTAATTATACGTATTTTCAGAAAATCTACTAAAAAATTTGGAAGCCACTTTAGTTATATTTTGTTCAATTGGATGATAAATGGTAGAATTTTAATAGTTTAGGGTCGGATGAACTCCTACAGCTTCAAAACTTTTTCTACCACCTTAATGTACTATTCAAGGTAAATATTTAAGTACTATTTTTATTTGTCAGAAATATGATAGAGAAATTATCGTTGCTGCCGTTGTTTTCTTAACAGCATTAAAATTCCTTTATCATAATTAAATATCTCGATTAAATTCAAAACTCAATCACAAACAGCAGTTCAATTATTCTATCGATAGCATACATATTTTACAAATATTGTAGCGGAAAACTGAATTTATTAACATAAGAATATACATACATATCTGCAGGAGCTATACTAGAAAATGTACATATATATTAGAAAGATTTGGATTATGGCAAAACTGGGAACGTGGATGTCAAATCAGGAAGATGGAGAAATCACGTAGCATCTAAATGTGACGGCATATCTATTATTCTCCTGTTTGAGAGAAACCAGTGCTCACTCTAAGTGAAAATTTTGTTCAAATAGGGATTGGATACTATGTATATATCTCTAAATACACTATGGGAAATTCTTCAGGGGTCTGCCATCAAACGCAGCTGTACTGTAATCAAATCCCTATTTTTTAAAAACACGAGATTGGAATAATGTAAAATTTACATATGAGTCAACATTTGTATTGTTCAACACCTTGAGACGCGTTTCGTTAAAAAAATGTAGACATTTATTCAAGCGAGTGCTAAGCACCGCCAAAATTGCATATTTATGGATGCTTCTCTGCTTACGGACTTTGGAGCTTCACAAAAACCTGAACCTGAAAGGTGTAAAATTGTGTAAAAAGGGTTAACTGAAGTCAGCTTTAATGTTTTGCGGCAAAAGTAACCAAGACTAGGTACTGAGAAAAGAAGATAATCCGCATCATAAGAACAGAACTGTACTCTATGAAGAAAACGAAACGTCTGATAACTTTGTTAGTCAATCCAAAGTGACTAACACAGTTATCAGACGCCAATCCAATAGAGAATATTGTGACTTTATAAAAGCCAAAATATCAGAAAAACATTTAACGTCAGCAAAAAATTTCAATCGGCTACTGCAACATACCTGGACGTTGCTTTCTTTGGAATATGAGAAAACTTAGATATAAGTTCCCGTCAATGGTGTCGGGCTATAATAGGTAACACGGGAGATTGGAGCAATCATTCAAGAAATGTCAGGTATAAAAAAGAATATGTTTGCCATACAAACACTATTATTCCCACGTTGAAAAACAAAAATTTGTTCTTTCAATGAAGATTCTAGCCCTTCTATGTAATATCGTGTTTTCAAGCCAAAGCAGGTAGCCACATATAAAACAAAATCTTCAAATCCCCATGCCAATACAAAACAGCTGTATATAGTGGGTTAAAAAATATGCGACTTGTTTCAAGATATTGTAAATTACAAAACTATGAAATGCTGTGATGGAGGCCTAAAGAGCCTTGTGAAATCTGAGCAAACTTCGAATTGTTCCTCATTCGAAATCAGATTGAGTTTAGATGAAAGGAATGTAAAAAATTTAGTAATAATTTACTCGGTTTACACAATTCATTACTAATATTACATTCACTATCAAGTAGCTCCTTAGATTTTTTCTCATTTTTGTCTAATGTGCCATTGGCAATAAAATATTATTACCCAAACCTGTGTTTCTTAACTTTTGGCTTACAGTTTTTTGTTTTTAATCTTTGAATAATTGTATAGCCACTATTTTATTAATTCACTCAGATGCGGTGATTGCAGTGGTTTATATTAGGGTGTGCTTATTTATTGTTGGATAGAGTTGTAAAGGAACTTAACTCATTTAAGGGGGAGCATGCTTAAGAGGCTTCAAAAAATTTATTTTTTTGAGAATTTTTTTGGAAGGGAAAGTGAAATTTCAATGATTTTCAGTTATATATTTAAACATCATTCACAAATTTTTTAAATACGATATCTTTTATATTCTGCCTTTGGGAAGCGATTGTCCGATGCATCTCGCATGTGCATTTGTCGGGCGGCGGGCAGGATGCAGGTCGCAATTTTTATCAGAAACAAAAAATTCAAAAAGATTCATATTTTTTAATAATTTTTCTTTTAGTTAAACCAAACAAAATCCAAAAAAAAAATTTTACAAATTTTTTAAAAATTGGAAGAAAATTGGTTTTTGACCAACAAAATTTTACGTTGTTTAAAAATATATTCAAACTTGACTTTTTTTTGGTTTTTTTTTTCGTTTAAATAGAAGATAGTTTAATGCCAAATATAATAAACTTGGCGCCAATTCCATACGACGTTTAGTTTTTTTTATCCTGCCCGCCAATTAAGAAAAATCGTAAAAATGAAAAACCGAGAAATCGCGCGTCAAAGTTTTCTCTTTTTGTCCAAGCGCTAATACATCTGATAGACGCTCGGTCACTATTTCGTTTCTAGCTTCGACAGTATTTCCAATTCCCATCTCTAACTTTGGAGACATACTATTCTTAGATAATTTTTAAAGAGATTTAAGCAAAAAAAAAATCAATTGTTTGAAGCTGGTAAAGCAGGCTCCTCCCTTAAGCCTTGTAAATAGGAAAAACATCGAAATAACACACAAAAGACTTCTGACTATCGAATTTCGAATTGTCTCTCACTTAATAGTTTAAAAATTCTACCGTTTTGCCTTTTAGTCGGGAATTGCAGTCTAAGAGTCAAGACGATGATTTTCTGAATGAATTTAAAATGATCCGAACGAGTGCAAATTCACGCTTTCACAGTTTAAAAGTCTTTACAAATTTTTTTGTTATATTTTTCCAAAAAGACATATATACATATTCTCTCGGAAACTTTTAAATCGCGGTTTAAAGGCGCAACTAAAAAACATTTTATAATGTCAAACCAAATGCTGTTAGTTTGTAATTTTTAATATTTTATAATAACTAAGCCATCCGATTCTTGTTAATAGTCAACGGTATAAAACTATAAAAAAGCTGCACTCAAGTTATAACGACACTTTCCTTTCAGTATTCATAACCCGCGGCTATTATTAAAGAAAGAAAAATTCAAGGTACCCAAAAACCCACTCAATTGTACACTAGTGCAAGGAAATGTTTCGAAAATATTCATACTTCATGAAAACTCAATTTATTTTAATACAAACTTGTACATTGCACGCATACACGCACACACAAGCAATTGTGTATTTGAGCAAATATTAGTACATGCTTGTTCAGAAGCTGGTCGGTAAATACTTACTTTGCATTATTCATGAACCACAATGCGATTCTTCATATTTAATGAATTGCTATATAATAAGGCATTCAAAGCACGCACCCACCGCAATTCCCCCCACCGCAAATTTACCAGGATTTCCACTCACACAACCTTTTGCGCATACATCTGTCCACTCGCTCAACTGTGTTATCACCAGCAATGACAACAACAACGACGACGACAACACATAACAATAATAGCGATGGCAGCATCAACGGTCACTTCCGGCACTGTCAACGCAATTTATTCATTTTTATAAATTTCCGTAATAAAAATGAAAATGTTTATGAATTTTCTTCATTTCGCTTTCGCTCTTCGCATTGCATTTGCCGCCTTCCTTCGCTAGCTTTCCTTCAGTATATCACTTTTGATGTAGATTTGGTTTTCGCTCTTTTTGAAAGCGGTTGTAAATATTTCACTTCCGTTGTGGGATTTTCGCAGCGCAACCGTGCGTCCGCCCACAGCAACAAGGCACATGCTTGTACGCATGTATGTGTGTGTGATTGTAGACGCAGCATTGCTGGACAGCCGCTGGTTGCGTGCGGCCAAGCGCCAGTGTGTAGCCATGCGTTTAGTGCGTACTGCGTTGGCTCAGCGGCGAGCCGGGCAGCCAGCGAGGAGCCACCGTTGCAGCGTGACTTTGTGGTTAGATTTCTGTAATCGTCAGGCAGCGTCAACAATGGGCAAGCAGTCCTTGTGGCACTGAATATGTTATGGCCCACGCCAAATCCCATGACAGGAATTTATTTCAACGCGCGCAGTGAGCGAGACAAGAAAGCTGCTTTCGACTAAAAGCGTTTGGTTGACATTTGCTGCCGCTTGCTTTTGGCGCTGGTTCACTTTTTCGCCAACGCTGTTAGCTGATCAACGCTATGCAAATATTCCATTAACTTATATAGCTTCTGCATAACTTTTGTCTTTGGCTGCTCTCTTCTAGTTGGGTTTTTATACCCAATGCCTTATGTCGAGTTTTGAGAGTTTATCATTTGTCCATATAAGAGGCTCAATTAGCTTTATGAAAATGGTTTAGAAAGTTTTTATTTAGGTTGAAGAACAATAATTACTTTTTAATACTTAGTTCTGGAAACGAGTTGGTCCCTTGTCCTATTGTGTTTAGATACTGGGTGTATGAACCTCACGCGAACTCCAGAAACTAACATTCGTGTTTTTGCGATACTTACTGTTCCAGTATGAAATATAATAAAAAGTAACTTTTCACCGATGGTCTTATATATACTATAGATATCCTTGTATTGAGGTTAAACATTTTGTTGGACGGAAATTTTGAAAGTTACATGAAGGAAGGCGAGATAGAAACGTAGAGACTTCTCCTCCACTATACAGCTTTCTCTTGACCAAGGTTGAAACATTTCGGCACGGAAGCCTTGAAGGAGCCTGGCGAATTGACTGTAATTGATAAAAGCCGCCTCGACAAATTCGTGATTCCTTTATAAAACGGGTGATCCAAATAGAAGTACTTTCTTCAATAGCCTTTTTTGGACAAAGCATGCGTGAGTCGTGTCAAGCTGCCATGTTTTTCTTTTTCAGTATTGTTTGGCATTTCGTCATAGAAGAACTTACGTATCAACAACGTTTAAAAATCGTTCAACTTTATTACGAAAGTACAAAGTACAGTTTGTGTAAGAGCTCACGCCGCGGCCGGTCGACCTTCTCAAGCGACATCGTTCAGCTCTATGGACATTTGGTTTCAACAAGACTGCGCCGGTTCCCACACATCGCATCAGTCACTGGATTAATTGAGAAAACACTTCGGTGAGCAGATAATTTCAAGATTTGGGCCGGTCGTTTGGTCATCGAGATCATGTAACTCTTAGACGTTTTCCTGTGGGGATACGTAAAGTCTAGTCGCGGACAATCCCGCTTCGATTCAGGCCTTGGAGCAAAACATCACGGTTGTCATTCGCTAATTACCAGTACAAATGCTCGAACGAGTACTCAAACAGTGGACTCAATGGACAGACCAACTGAGACGTAGTCACGGGCAACATTTGAAAGCGATCTTCTTCAAAACATAAATGCCAAACAATGTTCTTTCGATTGATGGTTAGCGTTCTGCATAAAATTGGAAGTTTCTGTATGTGATTTTTTTTTCTTTAAAAAGTAAGGAATCTCGAGTCACCCTTTATATACCATAATTATTTAATGAAATATTTTATGATAAACTATTGTTTGGCATTTATTGCGATAATATGAAATAATTTTAATGGCCCTTAACATAACATTAATATATCACAAAACTCAAATAACTGTTTCACAATTAACGAAAAGAAAGAAAAAGCCGCAAATGTTACATGCACGTGGTATAAAAACTTCTACGAGCTAAAAATTCTTTGCTAGTTTTTATCCACATTTTGCTATTCACTTTTTCTGCTAGTTATCATGCTAGTGAGTTATGTGGCCATGCTGTCAGCGGAGAGTTGACTCGAAATTTATGACACGCCATAAGGATATGCGAGAAATATTTGCATGCACACATTTTTATATATTTGATGGCCCTTATAATATATTTGCTTTAAAAGAGAATGTAGAAATATGCAGTTGAATATGTAAGTACTTATGGGAAGTAATATTAATGAAAAGCGATAGTTAAGAGAACTTAATGGCATATTACAGAAATATTTTTTGTTAATATCAACAGGCCGTCTGCATATTAGCTCAAACATATGTATATGTTCCTTTCCAAATTAAATCCAATCAAAGATATGTTTATCAAAATATGCTTTTACTAGCTTAAAGCCACTAATCTTCTATTATTCGCTGTTTTACAGAAAGGAGCAAAAAATACTTCGGATGGTATAGCGATGGACAGATTTAAGTATTAATTTATTACATTTAATAGATTTATTAGATTTATTAGATTTGCTTACATATATGAGGGCCTATAGGAAGTGTTTGAAAACTGAGCATTTCCATGACAGCCGCAAATTGTAAGGATTTTAGCTATAAGAAATATGTAGGTAGAGAGGTAGGTAGAGTGGCATTCTGATGACGCACCTAGGACTTCAGTAGGCCCATTGTGGTATCATCGAAACTAATATTCTCTTAAATTGTCTCGTCTCTAAACCAGCTCGTATGAAGTTCATCCACCTCTATGACCTCGACCCGTAGTTGCAACTTATTTTCTGTACAGAGCCTAGCATATGCAAATAATTTGTTTTACTGTCTTCTCTCTTCTACCTCCAGACAGCTTCTACAATAGGAATCGTATGGTGCCTCTCTTCTGCTGGTATGTCCTGTTAGCACCTCTACTAGAATACTATATGATTCTTTTTGAATTTTAATAGTTGTCATGTGCTTGCTCCCTACCATTTATGCCACGTTTGCTTGCTTGTTAAGCAAGTCAGGGATTGACTCCACCGAGAAAGACCTCAACTTATTACAATATCTATAATTGGACAGAGGCATGTAAATTACCTCTTTTTCGGGGTCTAATTGAGAGATGGTGCCTCTTCTGGCTAGTTCATTGCATGATCTCAGAATTGTAGGATGATGTTAGATTGAAATTTTGGATGATGTCTGCTGGATTGTATTTAAACATGAGTTCATTTCATAGAGTTCAATGAATAGCGAAATCCTGCTTGCTCTTGTTTGGTCTCCCACGCGGGATAGGGCTACCCCCTTTAACTGCGGTAAGACGTGTCCCTCATAAGAGGTGACTAAAATCCAAAAAGTTGCTAAGGGCCTTGCTTTAAGCAAAATGCAGAGTATAGTTAGAAAGTAGAGCGAGAAAATTTTTGAAGTGAAACTATAGCCTTTTGAATGAGATTCCTTCCAAGAAAACGACTTTTGAAGTTTAAGCTACAAATTCATAAGTTGAATGGGCGCTCTACTGGAAGTTTTCGGACAGTCCGGTTACGAGGTCTGACCGGAGACTAAGTTTTGGTTTAAGTTTTTTCATTCCAATCTGCTTATTGCTATCGGAAAGTATAGTGATGACTGTGATGCAAACTCAAATGCGGAGTGAGCTGACCTCGCGACAGTTCAGTGTGACTTCACATTTTTCCTGGTTACCGGACGCATTTTTCGACAAGGTTGGGCCTCGAACCAGACCAACGTTGAATAGGTGTTCATTTCACCTAAACAAATAGTGGTATTGATGATACTGGTTTTGGTCCGCTGTACTCCTTAGTACCGCAGGTTTAGTTGGCACCACAACAGGTACAGCTATGTGAAAAACAAATATTTTTATCTACTATTATATCTAAGTAAAGTGTTGCTAAAAATTACTTATAACCACATTATGTTACGCAGGGAAGCGTAAAACAAATTACAACAACGCACACTTATAGAAAAAAAAACTTGTTCACTTTTTATGAAATCAGCAACACAGCTCACGTAATGTGATATTTGTACGCCAAGAAGGGAGAGTTGTAATGTACGAGTATCACCACTATATATATTTATATAAACACACGTACACACTTGCTTACTTACTACGACCACCAGCGCACGCTGAAGGGCATTTGCATTTGCATTCACTTTTTGCCACATGCACTTTGTTTATGTGCATATTGTGATCTGCATGTGACGTTTTCTCCGGTCGCTGCTTGCGAATGCCAACGGTCGACCTGCCATGTTGCAGTCAAAAAGTTTCGCTGTCAGAGAAGTAAAATGTTATTTCAAGTTTCGCTTTTTCCGCATTCGTTCTTCTCTAATTTTCTCCAGCGCCAGTCGTGTGACTTGCATATTACTATGTGGGCAGCGGCGGCGGCGGTGGCGTGGGGAAATCGTTTTGTCGCTTTTTGTTTACTAAAACATTTATACTGTGCTTTGTTTTTGTTGGAATTTTGATAAACAGCAACCCTAGTTTGGTCAATTCCAACATACCGAAACCAAGCAAAGCCAAGTGAAATGTGTCATGGCCGTCGTTGTTGTTGGCAAATATTTATTTCGCCATTGCAAGTGTACATTTGAGTGTGGCGGTATGTGTGCGTGTGTGTGTGGCAGTCACCGCAGTTGATTAAATATTTTTCCTTTTTCATTAGTGTTGACAGTAATTGCATTGAAACGAAATTACTGCGACACTTTGCCGAGCGGTTAGCATGTGTGGCCGTAATTTTGATTATCAACGCGTGGAATTTAAGTGAACTCTCCTTCCACCGAGCTGTCGTTTAGCCCAATGTTCGCCATACAAAGAGTTTGTCCAAAATGTTGCGAAGTTGGTTTTAGCATACCATTCCGCAATTATCCGCTTCGCTTTGTTGGCTACAGCGCAATTTTACTTGAATTATAATAATAAACAAATTATATTGTAAAAAGCTTTTAATCATTTAAACAAAAAGCTCCCGTGTTAACCATTGAAATATCTATTTTGTTAACAAAAATTGTTGAAAAATTATGCTCTGTAGGAAAAATACTCGTATGGGGTATTATAGGTTTCCTTGGCTAAAAACAGTATTTTTTCAACATTTTTTTTCTTATATAAAAAATGAAATATTTTATTAGAATTTTTTATTCTTTCAAACATACGCTATTAAGGTTAGTAAGAAGTTCGAATTTTTTGGAAAAACAATTTTTAAACTTGGCCATTTCCGAAAACCCATCGGAAAAAAGATGCGCCCGCCTTAGCAGAACCACTCCTTACTAAATCATCTAAACTGAAAAATACGTATTTTAGTTAAAACCTTAACTTAGAAGTTGGATGAAGAAAAAAACTGAAAATTGGACTTTGGCATACATTTTTACAAATAATTAAAATTTCGCAACATTTTTTTTTAAATAATTTTAATAAAAAAAAAATTATTCGTTTAAGTTTGCATCTCAAAGACCTTAAATGAAGATCGGTTGAGTAGTTCTCGAGAAATCTTGCTAACCGGCTTCAAAAACACAGTTTCGAGAAAAACGCGGTTTAAAGACTTAGCCTAGCTGGCCTCGAGCATACAAGTTCTCAATGCTGTGTCTTCGAAACTATTACTCGGATGAACTGAAGATTTAGGAAAATATTCTGAAGAAGTTGTATTTAGAATTGTATGAAGAATAGATGTGGAAGACAATAAAAATCGATTTTTTTGAAACTAGTACACCCATGTTACTCCTTAAATATGTAGTATAATAATAAAAACATTTTAGTACAGAAGTTTTCCATATTATTGTGTTTCCGATTGGATTACATAATTATTTGGAAGGAGCAATCTTGTTTTGACACTATTACAGTCGATTGAACAATTGGAAAAAAATCGATTAATGTGCGTTAATTGTGGCAATACTGAACTGCTATTCACATCTACTATTTTCTTTATCGAAATGTTTACCCTTCTTTATTAAAAGGTTTTTTTTTCTTTCCCAATAACTTGAATACTTTTCGCTTCTTTGTATTGTAGCTACATCGTATAGCCATCCAACATCGGCGGCAGAGGACGTGTGCATTAGGCATATAACTTTTTACAATTTTTGCAAATACGAAAAACGGCATACCATAGTCGAATAGAGAATAAAAAAGTATGAACCCCATTATTTTTTTTTTTTTTTGCGAAATTGCAAAAAAGTTTCCCCGCAAAACGAAATTACTTTTTTATCTGAACTGCTGAAAAAAACAAAAAAAGTTTTGTACACTGTACACGTTTTTCTTCATAATAATAGATATTTATTTAACTAATAATCTTCCTATTATTCCAAACGCCTTTTAATGGACCTAAGGGAAGTGCCCCACCCACCCCAAACTAATTTTTCTTCAGAAAATTCTGATTCTATGTATATAATAATAACAAAAAAAAAATGTTGACTTTTTTTAGAAATCCATTTTTGCGCGGAACGTTTTTGAACCGAAATCACCTAAAAAAGTGATATTCATTACTTGTACAATATTTGCCACCACGTGGTGGTATGCCAAATTTTTCGTCAAAATTTGTTATATGCCTAGTGTGCATGATTCAACATGGATATATCCGAAATTGAGCGAGTAGTTGGCGTATATACAGAAAGACAGATGGACATTCGTAAATCGGTTTAGTTTTCCACGCAGATAATTTACTAATATATTTTATTGGGTCCTTGACGTTTCCTTTCGGGTGATACCAAATTCGTGGCAAACCTTATATGACCTGTTAAGGGTATAACAATGCGAAAATGAAATTGAATTCCAAGTATTCAGTAAACGAGTGTAATAATGAAGACGAAGAGTAAGCAAATGACGATCATTATTCCAAAGAACCTTTCTCTTGAAAACTCGTAACGTTAACGCATCAGATTTTGTCATCGTCCATGCCTCTGTACCATATAGCAGGACGGGAATTATGACCGACTTAAAGAGTTTCGTTTTTGTTCGTCGAGAGAGAACTTTGCTTCTCAATTGCCTACTCAGTCCGAAGTAGAACCTGTTGGCAAGAGGTATCCTGGGTTGGATTTCTAGGCTGACATTGTTGGTGGTGTTTACGCTGGTTCCAAGATAGACGAAATTATCTACAACTTCAAAGTTATGACTGTCAACAGTGACGTGAGTGCCGAGTTGAGAATGAGACGCCTGTTTGTTTGATGACAGACGATATTTCGTATTGCCCTCGTTCATAGCCACACTCGTTTGCTTCCTTATCCAGTCTGGAGAAAGTAAAACTAACAGTATGCTTGTTGGGGCCAATGGTATCAATATTATCGATCAGCAGCAGTACACTCTTATATGTTTACTGGACTGTAGGAGGGAGAATGCTCAGAGGTTAACGACATAAGCAAATGGTCCTGCCTTATGAGAACCCTTGAACTGTTCATTTGCATGTAATATCGTTCACAGCAACAACCTTTTTTAAGAATATAGAATCCTTTTTGTTGTAATTTTGTTAGAAAGAAGTTCAAATTTCT
This sequence comes from Bactrocera dorsalis, assembly GCF_023373825.1. Taxonomy (NCBI): domain Eukaryota; kingdom Metazoa; phylum Arthropoda; class Insecta; order Diptera; family Tephritidae; genus Bactrocera; species Bactrocera dorsalis. Next base: position 59,391,049 of record NC_064305.1, read on the forward strand.
CCAGTGGTCTTTAATCCTACTTTAAAAGAGGTAATGTAATTTTTTGCAATTTTTTATAAGACATGCTTATACATTCGAAAAGAGCTGTAACTTCTTAGTCGGCAAACAAGCAATGGTTGCCAATGCTAAGTAGGTGGGTAGGTAGGAGTGCAGACCTATCGGGCTCAATTAGCACTTGATGTGCAATTTTGATATACTGTTCGTAGAGCCTCCTGTATCTGCTATTACGTTTCACTTTCTCTTTCAAACTATTTTGAGGTTTCGATAAAACTACTTATGTCCGATACGCTTTTAGTGGAAATCCATTTAAGGTTTGGTGCTTGATGGATTCCAAGTGTTTTGTGTCGTAAATGTGGGAATTCGCAGAGAAAGTGGAAGATTGTTTCCTTGTTCCCTGCTACTCCGCAGCCACAGCAGATGTCGTTGTAGGGCATATCCATTTTGGATGCGTGTTCCCCAGATAGCCAGTGCCCTGTTGTGATAGCTGTTACTCTGTAAATACTTTTTCTTGACCTATTTAATAAGTCGTTGGTTCTTTATCTGTCATATGTTGGTCATAATTTTTTAGTTATGACGCATTTTGTAATGTTTTTCCACCTGTTATTTGCAACTTGTTGAAATTGTCTATTGATCTGTCCTTTGATCGATCCTAGCGGGCTTGGTATTAGCTCCGCCTCGGATTCGTTGAGGAAAGCTCCTGCCTTTGCAACTCGTCTGCTTTTTCGTTACCGAAAATGTTCCTGTGGCCGGGAACCAAAATCAAGTTTAGTTGGAGCTTTTATTGAGCTTAGTGCTTTCTTGCAGTTGTGAACTACGCTGGACTTTGTCATGGATGAAGACAAGGCCAGGCCAGGAGCGCCGCCTGGCTATCCGTAAATATAGTTGCTTTATTTGTATTCCCGTGGTTTTCTAACAGAGCTTTTGTACGAGCTACTGTCAGCTATCGGTCTGCGATTTTCGTTTCGGATTTCTGCTTCATATAAAGGGTGATTTTTTAAGAGCTTGATAACATTTTTTAAAAAAACGCATAAAATTTGCAAAATCTCATCGGTTCTTTATTTGAAACGTTAGATTGGTTCATGACATTTACTTTTTGAAGATAATTTCATTTAAATGTTGACCGCGGCTGCGTCTTAGGTGGTCCATTCGGAAAGTCCAATTTTGGGCAACTTTTTCGAGCATTTCGGCCGGAATAGCCCGAATTTCTTCGGAAATGTTGTCTTCCAAAGCTGGAATAGTTGCTGGCTTATTTCTGTAGACTTTAGACTTGACGTAGCCCCACAAAAAATAGTCTAAAGGCGTTAAATCGCATGATCTTGGTGGCCAACTTACGGGTCCATTTCTTGAGATGAATTGTTGTCCGAAGTTTTCCCTCAAAATGGCCATAGAATCGCGAGCTGTGTGGCATGTAGCGCCATCTTGTTGAAACCACATGTCAACCAAGTTCAGTTCTTCCATTTTTGGCAACAAAAAGTTTGTTAGCATCGAACGATAGCGATCGCCATTCACCGTAACGTTGCGTCCAACAGCATCTTTGAAAAAATACGGTCCAATGATTCCACCAGCGTACAAACCACACCAAACAGTGCATTTTTCGGGATGCATGGGCAGTTCTTGAACGGCTTCTGGTTGCTCTTCACCCCAAATGCGGCAATTTTGCTTATTTACGTAGCCATTCAACCAGAAATGAGCCTCACCGCTGAACAAAATTTGTCGATAAAAAAGCGGATTTTCTGCCAACTTTTCTAGGGCCCATTCACTGAAAATTCGACGTTGTGGCAGATCGTTCGGCTTCAGTTCTTGCACGAGCTGTATTTTATACGGTTTTACACCAAGATCTTTGCGTAAAATCTTCCATGTGGTCGAATAACACAAACCCAATTGCTGCGAACGGCGACGAATCGACATTTCACGGTCTTCAGCCACACTCTCAGAAACAGACGCAATATTCTCTTCTGTACGCACTGTACGCATTCGTGTGGTCGGTTTAATGTCCAATAAAGTAAACTGAGTGCGAAACTTGGTCACAATCGCATTAATTGTTTGCTCACTTGGTCGATTATGTAGACCATAAATCGGACGTAAAGCGCGAAACACATTTCGAACCGAACACTGATTTTGGTAATAAAATTCAATGATTTGCAAGCGTTGCTCGTTAGTAAGTCTATTCATGATGAAATGTCAAAGCATACTGAGCATCTTTCTCTTTGACACCATGTCTGAAATCCCACGTGATCTGTCAAATACTAATGCATGAAAATCCTAACCTCAAAAAAATCACCCGTTATTATGATTATTATCGTCGACAATAATGTGAAGAGCGATTATATAATGCCCCATACGACTTTTCTTAAACTGAGTGCTGATTTTATATGAGAAATATGTTGGTTTTCCCGCCGTGGACTTTTGTTCGAGCCTGCTTCATTGGGAGTGTTTGAATATATTTTATCAACTCCAAGACTTATCAGTTTAATCCTATAAACTAAATCTTGTGCTCTTTGAAGATTTCAATGTCGCTGATTTGGTAAAAAAAATCGTTTACCTTGGCTTTCTTCCATTCCATTAACCCTACATTTATGGCATAAATCCCCTTGTAGCAGTAACTGTAATGCTGAATTACTTGCTGGTATTTACTGTTATCGCGCAAAATACATCTCCACCATGCAATTTGTGCGCCAGGTATGCATGTAATGACTGGCTGTCAATTTCGTAGAAATGCAGTGAAAATGTGTGGCCATTAAAGTGTTTCCATTAATTTCCTTTCGACAGTTTTTCCTGCGATTGAGAAAAATTCAAATGGCAAACGACTTGCGAAATGCAATTGCCAGCGCCGGGCGAAGCAAATAAAAGAACTCAACAAACACACTAACATTTTTATTGCGCTATGCAACTCTGATTTGCGTAATTCGCACTCCAGCTGAAGTAGAAAGCGCGCCCCTCGCGCTGCCGGCGTCTTGTGGTGCTAAGCTGCAGTTGGCAATGGCGCCAAGTGGAATTTCGCTGCAATAACTACAGTTCCGCTCAACAACCAGCAATTTTATATGCATATTAATGTGTGTGTATGTATGTACATTTTCTATGCCACATGTAATTTGCTGTAGTGCAGCCCCTCCTTGCATACATTCGCCCCTACCGACCCTTCCGACGTGTGCGGAAAATTATTTTCGAACTTTTTCCATTTTTTGTTGTTTTTTTCTTTTTTTTATGTGTGTTTTATTTTTCGTACTTTTACGCCGCATTGTACTGCCGCCTGCTTTGGCATTAACAAACTGGCAAACCGTTCACTTAGCCTAGCTGCGCCAGGAGCCGTGCGCTCTACAAGCACGCGCCATGAAATTAAGATTTACGGTCATTTAAATTGAATGGTAAGTGGCGGCGCTGCAATTGCCAGCAGGCGTTTTGTGGCATGTCCAGCTAGTGGACACGGCGCTGTCGGCGCAACAACAAACGCTGCCGCTACCTGCCCGCTGTCGGCTGAAGGACAAATAGGCGTTTAAGCTGCGCGTGGTGTGTTGCTGATTTGTTGTGGCGCGCAGCCGGGGGTTCGCATGGAGGCGTTGGTTCATGTGTGTAATTTAGTCATATACATGTTTATTTATATATATTTGCAATGCAGTTGTACATGTATTAGTTAGTTATTTATTAGTGGTGGCGTGTGTGTGTTGCATTTATGGCTTAAACCACAATGCTTAATCACTTCGTCGGTCAGTTGGCATTCAACGCTTGCGACCAGCCAACACAATGCATAACAGGCATGCCTTATAACCTTACCACACTCCTCTCTCTCTCTATCACCTTCTCACATTCAAGCTTGTCGCTTGTTTGTGCTCTCAACTAGCGTGTCGTTGTTATTTGCGTTTTTACCTCAACCAACAACACAAAATTTTATTACATTTAACTGCCTGCTTGCAAAATAAATACAGCGCACACAAATACACACACACATATGGAGTAAAACACTTCTGTATGCAGCTGCGCAAATGATTTCCGACCAGACTTTTATGTGTGTTGTTACATACAATTACTTTTAGCACATTCATACATACATACATGGACACATGTGTGCCTGTGTGCGGGTGCACGTGTCGTTATGGCGCATGCATTTTCATTTCCGTTCCACTGCACATTACTGACAATTTGCTGGTCGCACTATAATTTCTTTCAGCAAAAATCGCAAAAAACTCCAACAAAACTAAAATAAATAATTTCAGCAACATTTTACTCGTATTTGTCCAACAAACCGCGCCCACGCCTCACGCCCTCCCACACACTCTTACAGTGTTATTTAAATAAATCGCTCGGTTTACGTTCACACTTGCCAACTAATGCGGCATAACTTTAAACATATGCAGAGATACACATGTTGGCTCGCCATGGCGTATACGTAACTTTCGGTTTTCACTAATAGCAATCGCATATTTTATTCGCCGTCTGCTGTGCTATATTTTGGCCATTGAAAAAATTCAAATTTATTTGCACGTTGCACGTAATTTGCATACGTTAAATTTGCGGTCGCTCTCCAACACACACACATGCACACATGCAGTTGTACTCATTCAAAGGCCACCTATACAGGTGACATCGAATTCGCTGCAGTTGAAAAAGTTTGCTGCAACAACTGCAGTCGCATGTGACTCGGCTTATCTCTCTGCAGTTGTGTGTGTCGGTGTTTTTAGTTTTAGTGCATCGTTATTTGTTGGTGTGTATGTGTGTGTGCGCTCGTCTGCGGTTAAGTGTGTCACTGTGCAGTAATGGGCTTTATAAATTTAAATTAAAGCGCAATTGAGGCGAGAATTCTGCTCACGTGTCAGTAATCTAAATTCGGACGCAAAGCTCGATAAATCTTTAAAATTGATGCGACTAGTGGCGACAATATAAGCAGCATTTCAGGAAATTAGTTTAGTGTTGAAATTATATTCATTAAAATTATAATGGAAATATGCAACTTTTAAAAAATAAATATATTTATCTCATTAATTTATACTAAAAAGAGAAAAAATAGATATATGATATGAATATATCTACTAAAGTCCTAGGTAGATAATTTTTGACAGCAAAAATCAAAAACAATAAAAAATAAAACTTAAGTTGCACCGAAGCTATAATATAATAGTGTCACAGGTGGCACTAAGCACTTGACTTCGATCCTTCAGTATGTATGGCAGCAGTACGATATGGTGGTCTAAGCTTGAATTCAGTAATTTTATAACGTAATACAAACATCCTGGTCAACTTGATGTTTCCCGTTTGGATATAAAAGCCAAAAGTCAGAAAATCTAATACAAATTGGCAGTGTGGAATGTACAAATTTACTTAATTTTTAGGGCTCAATGCTCTTATAGAACTTCTGCCGTGTTTTGGGTGCGGCGGCCGGTTGCAATGCAACTCCATATTAGTGATCAAAACACTGTGCTTGCATTCGGATATTAAACCACCACCACTTCGATAATCTCCGAGCGGGCAGTGCCAGACTGAAATGATTGAAGCGAACTCCAATGACTCATGCTACACGTGGTAGCAGAATAAAGTGTCCTTTCAGACCGGTCAAACTAACAGCTGAACTTTCATACTGCTCTGAACTGATGACCAGGGATTGCACCACACAAGATCCTAACTTTAAGCTTCAGCTAATTGTCTTCGTCGCCTAAATAGTATTCGCACAAACCTTTCAAATGACTCTAATTGTTCGGCATTCCAACTAGTGGAGATCGCACATCTAACCGTCCAGCTGTGCACATACCTTCAATTGGGCATTTTGCAATAACATGTAACCAATCCTAATACGTTCTCCACACATACATTCAGACCTTTCCGATAAGTTTCATTTATGCAAGAATGCATGCAGAGTTTTATGACCAGTAATTAGGAAGCCCAAACTCAGGCAAAATCTAAAGTCTGAGTTTCCTTCTACACACCTATCATCGTGAATGTACTCGTAAGTCACCCGTCACTTACTACTAACCGTATCAGCTAGAAGCCTCCTACTTATTAGATAATCTATGCTTAACCTGAATGAAACAGCTTGCTGTATGACAAACAGATCAAGAGAGGGTGCTTTTAACAACATGTGTATTACGTCCGTTGAGACGGTGCCACATACAGGCTAACAGGCAAGTTTAATACATGTCATGGCTACTTCCCACCGTACAGCGGATTCATAAGTGACAGAGGCCACTAACAAGGCACGATATATGGTGCGAACAATACGATGTCAGAAACCCGAATCACTACGCAAGACGCGCCTGATCCTACCCACGATTGCCTGCAATCGCTTCTTCACATACACCAAGATTGGAGTGAAGCACATTCTTTCACTCATGGTAAACTGTAGGTATCTGACGTTATTAAAATTTAGTGAATATCTCTCACCTAATCTCTCAAAAGATTTTTATCAATCACCTGTTTCAATATGGTACTAAAATCACTGACTACACTCCTAAGAATCTTGCCACGGAATAATAATCGATGACAATATCGGCCAAAGCCTTTAGGTTTACTACTCAAATCGATCATTAAAGTAATAAAATAAAGAATTTGTTCATTTCTTAAGCCTTTTAACATGAATTTTTCAATAAAGAAGTAGTAATTAGTTATGGCGTCAAAGAATGCATGCCACCACAAGAGATAATTTCAACTGTGCTATTTTGGGTAAGCTCTTAGTTGCTCTCAAGAACAGTTGGTTAACAAATACAACAGTAAAATATATAATTGGTTTCAACTCACCTGATCTCTAAACCTAAAATGACTACCAAAATTTTAATTGAAACAAGGAGCAATGCATTCCCTCCACCTAAAGCCTTCAACCCAAATTCGAAGCATTTTTCAGCTCCTTTCACACACCTCATAAACATTGTTTAGCACAGAATTACTTTTTAGTTGCTTTTTTTGTCAAAAGTCGTTCACATCATGATGCTATTTTATTTCGGAACACACCTACTCAGAGACTCAAAACTTGCCGGAATACATTTATATATATCAGTGCACTTTTGATTAACCACTTGCGCTCTGCGCGATTTTCTCAGCTTGTGCCACGTTTTGTTGTTGTTTTGCTTTTTAAGCTGCAGCTTTTCGGAGCACATTAAAAACTTTTAACACCACTTTCTTATTGCACACTTTAGTGCATTTTCAGTTTCGGATTCCCTTCTAGTTTACTCTCACTTTGCGACTTTCATCCGCAGTAAGTCCTAAGTTGAGTCCTGAACTGAGACGCACTTAGCCTCTACATCGCATATTTATTGCTTGTTTTCCCTAAGCCACAACAATACCAACACAGCGAAAGTAGAAGCACCTGCGCTGTGACACTCGCTCGCTACGTTGGCAGTGATGGGTGCGGCGGCGGCGTTGGTGGTGTCGGTGGCTGTGTGCAGTGGCAAAGTGCAACGCAATGCAATCAAATGGAAATAAAACTTTGTGAATGCTTGTAAGTTTAGTACTTTCGGTGGCTTTCGCCTTGGAAGTTTGGTTAAAACGACGAGCTTTCATGGATATACTAGTAGTTGGCCTGGCGTGAAATTTCCACTAATGGTTTTGAATTTTTGTTCCACTTTTATTTAGTTTCATTTTTGCAGCTGATTTAGTTGGTGCAGTTTTTCGATTTTGCCGATCTTTGAGTGGCTTTGTAGGGTTTCTCAGTTTGTTAAGATTTGTAGTAGTGTCTAGTTTCTTTTGAAAAATATTTGCGGTTGTAATATTAAGAAACAAATTCACTTGCTCAGAATCCAACATTCGAAGGACATCATTGACCGATTATTTTATCAAAAGTCACATTTTAGCCATTAACCACTCCCCGTATTTACCTGATATGGCACCGTGCGACTTCTTCCTTTTCGGAAAAATGCATTTGCCCATGAAAGGAAAGCGTTATGCAGGCGTAGAGGCCATTCAAAACAACTGAACGAGCTAAAACACTCATTCGACATGCTTTTGGACCATTCAAAAAAGCTGTACTGAAGCAAAAGGAGACTATTTGAAATAAAATAAATTAATTTGGACGAAAAAACCATTTGTTCTGTTTCTTTTTTTAAGTCCTGTTTACTTTGGAACGCACCTTATATATAAACTTACTTAAATACATATTCTATATTTTTTACAATCGCCGAAGGTTTTTAACGAAAGACTAAGTATAAAAGATCAAAATTGTGTTCTCTTCATTTCATTTTGCCATTACGAAGCACTTTCCATATCCGGTATAATTATCTCACGCTACGAAATACGAATAAGGAAAATCATTAAAGTTCTAGTACTTGCTCTCATTTGTTAATATAATGTTTAAGTCATAAAATGAAAGGGCATATGTAGGTCACTGTTCTTATTCCAGGCCGATGACCTTATGCAATAAGCGAAATTTTTCGCTGTAGTCATTCGCGTTTAACGCCCCACAAGTAAAAGGACGAACGGAAGTCGAAAAAGCAGAAAGAGTCAAAGACTTAACTATCGCTATCATCTACTTGAAGAAATAAATATGTATATACAAATATTTATATATATAACATATAATATTCTTGGTTCCTTGAATTTTCTCATATATATGTAAATGCAAGTAAAACTTAAAATTCTTTTTTTGTCAAGTCGAACAAACACAAACCGAACGGGAACGAAGCACGTAGGGTGTCGACTTCCGCATTTTGTTTCCTGAATGTTCGTGATTTATTTGTGCAAGTCAGAAAGAAAAATGTAAGGAAGTCAGCAAATTTGATGTATTACAACTAATAACATTCTTCATCGCTTTGCCTGCAAAAGAAAATAGTAACAGATTTCTTATGATCGTGATCAGAAGAACGTTACTACTTACTGGAGTAAACCAACATTTAATAATTAAATCAAATCATGTCTACATTAAATTATTAAAGAATTTTTTGTCAGGCGTAAATGCGATTTTTCACAATAGGTGACGTAGCGACATTTGTAAGAAGTCCCCATTTCTAGCAGAATTCAAGTTAGGGCTTTAATTACTAACTTAATAAGATATCATGCGGATAAAAATCTTGCAGCTGACGAAATTTTGTATTAAAGGCCTCAGAAGATGCATGTCGTTTTCAAAATAGGAATTTATAAATTTGATGGCTTTGAAGGCGGTACCTACTTGCTTTCTTTGTTGTTCCGATTAATAAGCTAACAGACATAAGTTTGAGTTTCCTAAACAATCCATTTTTGTTAAAAAAGGGTTCTGAATCGTGATGTCATATATATATGTATATATTAAAACTATAAACAGATATGACAAAATTTTTGGAAATTTTACTAACATTACGAGGGCTGCTATATATATTTCTGGCCTAATAATGAAAATAGGAATATTTATCAACGAAAATGTTTTTTTTTTTTTCGTTGGGTTTGGCTCGTCTTGGAAGACCCACACGGTCGATTGCTGTTCTGTTTCGGACTCATACGCATAGATCCATGATTAGTCACCTGTGACGATTTTTTAAACGACTTTTGAAGCACCGCGATCGTATTTTTTCAGCATTTCTTTACACAATTGTGCGGGATCCAACGAGAACAAACCTTTTTTTCGGCCAGGTGTTCACGCAATATGGAATGTATGCTGGTGGGAGAAATGCATAGCCATGCCTCTATCTGAAGGTATGTTACATGACGGTCTTGCATTATCAGTTCACGTACGGCATTGATGTTTTCTGGCACAACGGCTGTTTTTGGAGGACCTTCACGGAATTCGTCTTTGAGCGAGCGTCGGCCACGATTGAATTCGTTATAACAGTTTTTCACAGTGCTATAGGATGGTGCTTCATAGCCAAACAAAGATTTTAGTTCATCGATGCACTCTTGTAGTGAAAAATGATCGCACGAAAATATTCACGAATTAATTCCATTTTTTGGCCGAGATAAATTTTTTAATTCCCTGTAAATAAACAATTCACCATTAAATGACAAAATGTTCTGAGTGATGTTATGCTAAAAAATGTCAAACTTTCCAATGGAAATGTCAGATTGCACCTGGCAACACTTAGTGTTGCCTAGTCCAGAAATATATATAGCAGCCTATGTATTTGTACAACTACAGCTATTATTTTAGAATAGTTACCACTTTATGCATTTCATTAGAAGTAAATAAACCAATGTTATACCACAAATCAATATAAAACATTCTTTTCTTAGTTTTCAACGTACATTTCACTTTTCGCAATATTTAATTACTGGGTTTTTAATGCTACATTCGTCATAAGAGAAGGTGAGAATAGTCATTTCTTTGAAGGCGTTTCCGCAGCAGTAAATCTACCGCAACCTTCATAGCAGCTACTTCGGCTTGAAAAAGACTGCAAAAGTCAGGAGGTCTGAAACTGAAGTTGATAGAGCATTCCTGACAGTATTCCCCTCCATTAACATTCCCCAGATTTTGGTTTGGCGATTCCAGGATTCAAAAAATGTGTTCTAAACTTAAATTGTGAAAGTATTTTCGAATGTGCAGACACATGTTTATTTAGAATATCAGTTATTATTAAATTGTTAGCAATTTTCACCGCCATATACCTTCTAGCGATATCTATGGTCATTATATGCTTAATTGCATTTCGTGCTATGGTTGGTATGGAACTTAGTGCACCACACATGATGATTAGCTTTGCTCGAAGAAGCCTCTTGAGATTCTTTTCAAGTGTGGTGTTGTTAAGCCACTTCACCTCACAAAGACGCCATAGACTAAAATTACTTGATTATGGAACACCTTGCACCACATGCGCAGCCACAGCGGCGCTTGCTCGTTTACAGCTACGCGCCTAAAGTATAATTCATCGATTCGACTAGCGGAAATTAAATTTAGGTACAAGGTATTTTGTTTTGTCATAAAACTAGAAGGCTAGAGTATAATACATTCTGTGAGGGATCCTATTCTTTGCCAATGAATCCTCTGCAGCAGTGCAAGGGAATCAATGTCTTCCTTAATCTGTCTTCGACATTAGATCCATCCATGGCACTAGTACCTCCGAGATATTGTATCTCCTAGTAAATAAATTATTCTCAGTTTTATTTGGGCTAATGATGAAAGTGGTATCACCAGCCATTCTATTAGTTAGGACGCTAAAATATCCTTTCTCCAACTCGTATACGGTTCTTAAGAACTTTGCTTTGACCATGAGGCTACATAATCTGCATAGGCAGTCATTTAGCAGCAACGAGCCTCAAGTTTTTTCAGCAGATCGTTGACGATCAAGATCCATAGAAAAGGATAAATAACGTTACCTTGAACGAAATATTTAATAAGCTAATTTTTTACAACAACAAACTATAAGGAACTACAAAATTTCAGTTTGAATAGTTCACCAACCTAAGCAGAGTCGTTGAAGGAAAAAGATTGCAGATTAAGCTAGAAAGAAATTTGCGGAAGTTTTCCTATACTATGTTAAGAATTTTTTCCCCAGTCCCGGATATGAAAATCAAGACAAATGGAGTGAACAAGTCTGCCTTCTTTAATAAACAGATTAATCAACTTAAAAAGGTTACTCATACGCCTAGTTGCCTAAGGCAGCTTAATGAGCTATACTATAATTTTCATTCGTAAAAGAGTCGTTCAAAATTATTGCTTCACCGATTACAATTTCTTCATTATTTTATAAAAATAACGAAAAGTTTAGCGCCTAAATGTCTTCTTAACTGCTTGCTATCCACACACACACAATACACATAGGTATAACGACAAAGCAATAATAAAAGCAATTAAAATCATAATAATGACCCACTTAGAATGCAACACCTCACCGCCCATATAAAAGCGCCAGCCGGACCTTAATAAATACATAGTCAGCATATTAATGACTGGACTACAATCGCACCATTTTAATTGTTGTTCTGGCGGCGTTCGCACCCATGGTGTTCATTAGACACCGGCAACAATAACAACCGCGCTCTGATCATAATGAGCGATAAAATCGCTTATGTATATATGTATGCATGCATGTGTGTGTGCGTGTGTGAGTGCTGGTAGGTGCGGCAGTTGCATGCATAAATCTCACCCAAAGTGTCGGCGGCATTAATGCGATAGAGCGCAACAAAAATATTTGCCTGCGTGTGTCGTGTCAGCGCCGAAACGCACGCGCCCACGCAAACATCGCACACACATACACAAACACGCATGTATACATACATGCACATAGGTCTTTGCCCGCAGCACTCAGGATGGATAATAATGCGGTTGCATGTGCTTACAAAATACCTTGTACTTAAATTTAATTTCCGCTAGTCTAATCGATAAATTATACTTTAGGCGCGTAGCTGCAAACGAGCGAGCACCGCCGTGGCAGCGCGCGTGGTGGAAGGCGTTCCGCTTAATGTACCTTATAATTTAGAATCTCTATAAGTTATATTAATTTTGCATGGCAATTAAACGCTAAATTCAGCGATGCCCAGCGCATTGTGTGCTGCGTGTGGAGTGGTGAAAGGATGCAGGTGTCAATGGATTTGCCGCTTGGATACGCAGGCGCGAAGCGAAGCAGCCACTTCGAGGTCACACCGCAAGCACAGCGCACACCTACAAACACAATTAACTATATACTTATATATACATGTATGTGTGTGTATGGTGTGCCTCTCAGTTAAGTGCCTAACTTAAGCGCCGGTTCATTAGTTTGTCGGCTAGTGGGTTTGTCGGGTATTTTGTTGCTCAACTGCCGCCATTAATGACCCCATCACTTTAGGTTAGCTTGTCTGTATGTGTGATTGCGCTCACCGTATATATTATGGTAAAATGCAAATATAATTACCCACTAACCAGTCAATTCAGCATTTCACTGTGGTTGTCGTTTGGACGCATTAAAGGCAGGCTAAGTTGCGGGCTAAGTTACTGGCTAGCGTTAGCTTATCTAAATGAGCGTTGGCCGAAGACTCGCTGGAGTAGTACTCATGCTCATTTCAATTGTGAAGAATTTATTTTCTTAATTACTATAATTACTTTGATATATGGGTGGGTGCTTATGAGTTATGTAAGTCTGATTTTGCTCTTAATGAGCTTTTTATAGGAAGTTCTAATTATGACAATTTTATAATCGCTTGTTTGTTCCCTAATTTCGTAGATATTCAATCGCAGTGACCCTGAAATTAAGTTGCACTTTTTTTTTGAAAAATAACTTGGTTTGCTTATAAGTTAATCTTTCAATGCACTTCATGATCACCTATCAGTATAAATATTATACCTTCGATATGAAGGTAACCATTACATAGAATGAAAATTTTGTTTCCATAGTGGCGTTTGACGCTGTCTTACTTACAAAGGTTCTTAGAAAGACACTTCAAGCCTTTATAAAATTATATTCTTGCAAAATCGAAAATACTACTTGCTTCAATTGAAAATAACCGCTTTGCCGAGAGCAATCAAAGGAAGTTAGCTTAGAAGCTTCGACGCCAAGAGTGACTAAACTCGTAAACTTAATTATGAATACTCTCTCTCTCTCTCTCTCTCTGGAGGTTTTAGACTACACACTCAATCGTATGAAACCTGTCTTCAATTCACCAAACGCGTAAAAGTTGCGAATCGTATCGTATATAGTACATGAATCATACAAGCAATCTTTACCAGGTGTACCTGTATGAACGTTTGAACCAATCAGACAATTTTCGACTTCTGCTTAGGAATCGAAGTGCATCTTAGTCAGTGCATGTCTCATCGATAAAAAAATAAAAATCGAAAGGGATTAATTCTACTTAGTATATACGACGGGTTGGGTAGCAGCTCCCAACAAAGTACTTTTATTGTATCCTGAGCCGATTTTTTATGCATTGTCGTGTAACAAAATTACTTAGCGTATCATCTGGCGCATTCTGGTCGTTTTTCGATCAATACATGGTTCCAATTGATAATTTGTCGTCTATGGCGATAAGTATTAACAGTTTCATCAAATTTAGAAATTAATGATGTACCACACCCTTCGGATAACACCAAACACAGAGCATTGCTTTCTTACCGTATCGATCTGCTTTTTACAGCCGAAATTATTTTATGATTTTCTCAGTCTAGGTTTCTTAAAATAAAACCATTTTTTATCACCAGTGACAATTCGATACAAAACTGATTTTCTTTTGGATCTTTGAAACAAAATTTCAAAAGTGTTTTTATCCTTTTCCATTTGCCTTTCATTCAATTTATTTGACACCCATTTTCCACATTGTTGGATTTTTTAAAGCTTTCAAACGGTCTGAAAATATTTGTTTTGCAACATTTATTAAAAATGCTTCGTCCGAGTTCTAAGTTAAGGTTTTAACTAAAATAGATATTTTTTTACTTTAGATGATCCTGTAAGCAGTTATCCTGCCAACGCGAGATTTTCGAGGGTCACCGGAAATGACACCAAAATGGCCAAGGTTAAAATGTTTTTTTTTTTCAAAAATTTCAGAATTTCTTTGTAATAGTGTATGTTTGTAACAATTAAAAATTTTTATAAAATATTTCATTTTTCATATGAAAAGAAGCCTGTTTTTACCCGACATAAGGACTAAAAACAATAATATGTGGACGAAAAAAATGACACGTCAGGTTTTCGTGTGACATCAAAACAAATATTTTATTAAAAAATACCAACATCAGCCACATTTGGAGAATATATTTCTTAACATAACATAATCACTTACGATTTTTGTGAATATTTGGTTTCTGGAAAATATTTTTTGAGTCTCCAACAATAATCTGTTAGTATTCCTATGATAGTTTTTGAGGAGTCAATGAACAATCGGAACCGATTTCGATCGTATTGAAAATAGAATAAATTCGTCAAACCAAGATCGTTATTAGAAAAAACTTGAACAGCTGCTTTAAAAAATGTTAATGTCGAAAACTAGAAATTTTGGTACAAGGTGAAAGTAAATTCCAGTCGTTTTTGGACAGACTTAAATCACATACTAAATCGCTTAAGTCACTTTTTGTCCATAAGTGAGCTTCTATTGAAGCAAACGGTTCGCACTTGGGTCACTATCTTCAAATAGCTCATCTAGAACAAGGTTCCGTAGTATAATCCCGATTTTCTGATGGATTTAGAACCTTTGACATAGGAAGGTTGATAATGTGCGGTTTGTTGGCCGAAAGCAAATTTGAATATTAAAATAGTTGCAAATTTTTCGGAAATCTCAAACGAACGTGTTTTTTTAGTCTTTCGATACGAACAGCAAGCAATGTTCTTGCCACATCTCTCATATTTGTTTGCTTTTAAAATGTATTTGTTGCGCAGACTGCCTTTTGTGGCCAGCCATAAGATTTGAGGCAGGTTTGCCCAATTTCGTTGGCAATGCGTTTGACTGCGGCACACTTTGTGTGGCGCCGCTTTTGACTTTCCATATTTATTCATATTTTATTATGCTGTCGTTGTCAACGCTGTTGTTTTGGCGCACCGCTGCGACACACAGGTAAAATAAATTATTATTTATTGCAGTCATTAGCTTTAATGGGCACGATAATGCCGCCGCTGGGGCACGTTGCCACTGTGACATAACCCACGCTGCCGGAAGGGCTACGTACACCTACGCACGTCTATGTGTGGCTGCATTTTGAAAATAACTGCTTTTGGTGCACTTATTTAGCATTGCTACTATCAAGTGTTATTTATGTGTATGTGTTTGTGTGATTAGGGCGGCCAACAATGCGCTCACTTTAATGGCTTTCGACGCGTCGCGTTTGTGGCGCACATTTATGTCCTTGAGTTCACATTTTCACACCGGCAATAATTTTTGTTTTATCAGATTGTTTGTTTTGTTTTCATCTTAACATCACACTGCTGGGCCTTTATTATGAATTCATTTGACTTCCGCTGGGGTCCGCTGCGTTTCCTGCTGCTGCTCTTAAGCGTTTCGGCCGCTCAACGCTTGCTGACTGTAAAATTTTCAGCCCTTGCGCCGGAAGCAACAATGTTTCCCGCCACATTAAAGTGACAATAAATAGAACGTTATAGTTGTTGGTGTTGTTGTAATGTGTTGATACCGATAAAAAAGTGGGGTTGCCAAGAAAATCAAATGCGACCACAAAAATTAAGCTGGAAGTATAACTTTTATTGAAATGCAAATTCGTATTGCTGCCATGTGACCCGCCAGCTTTAGTTGCCGATTTTATTGATGAGGGTCAGCTGTAAATTGTCAAAGGGTGTAGGAATAATGTGGGAGGTGTTAAAATGTTTCTCGTTTGGCTGGCATAATAAATATAGTTGGTTGTTATGGTTATATGGGTGTTGCTCAACTGGAATGGATTATCGATTAAAATCAGAACTTTCTATAGCTAACGCTACACTTAATATCGATAGTGATCGATTCATGATGTTCAATATAGAAAACTGAAGCGAGTTTGACACTAAATTTTACGCTGAAAAAACTAAGAAATTTAAAAACTTGGAACAAATTCTAACAAAATAATCTTTCGAGAGTTTTACGGGATGTTGTGCCTCAAGGTTGGCGCTTTCCTACAAGACCTTAACGTAGTGAAGGTGGCCCTGGTCGTGAAAACCGAAAATAAGCAATGAAGCTCCGAATGTTGTTGTAATACCGACAATGTTATTCAAATATTATATAACTTTTGAAGACTGCAAACTTACTAATAGAAAATATTTCAAATAAGATTCTACGAAATCTAAAATTTCGAGTATTTTATAATCAGGAACAGAACAAAATATAGCAAAACGTTAGAATATAGTCATTGGTTGGCTGATTGGAAAAGAAGCTGCATGAGCTACAGACCACAGGTGTCTGAATTTAAGTGATTACATATATCCTCAGTGAATTTGGAAAAAAAACTGATTTTTTTCCATTCCAGTTGCTCAATATTTCTTAAGTTAGAGCATTGGGAACCGTGGCATATATCCCATGTCATCTGACTGAAGGCTGAGCATTCGCATAGAAAAATTTAAAGCATCTCATCATCCTCGGAGCGTGCTCGATACTGCCGAATTCACTTTCCAGTTTTCGGAAGGTGGAACCTGGACCTTTAGGGTAGGTACCCTGGGATGTTTAAAACAATATTATTTTAAGGGCAGTTTACAATTTGAAGGCCGAATAAAAGCGAATTTTTCAGAACTTTTTCTGAGAAAACTTTTGAATTAATTAATCTAAAAATTTGTACACATATTATCGTATCTCTTATCTATATTTTAACTCTTAGTATTAGTAATATTTATTTGGAAGGAACTACAACTGATCTCCAAGGGCTCCTCTCAAATAAGTTGTTTTGCGGTGACCACTATATCTGTGTATTCTGTAATATAAAGTATGTATGTACATTAAAAAAAAATAAAAAAATAATGGTTTTGAGAGAACTAACTGTTTAAGTACCCTTCAAGTGCCTTTTGCTTAAAACTAGAAGCTCTTTAATCTGTCTACAATCACCACTTCTCCAAAATAACTTTGTAGTATATTCAGTGTTGCTAATGTTGAAGACCTGAGGCCTTCATCTAGTGTCCATAACTTCAAAGAATCCTTGAAAGAGCTGAATAATCTAGAGTAGCTTACGGGAGTTGTGTTTCTGAGAGCGGGCCAGCTCATCTGCCTTAATTTTTTTCTTTTCCTATATACATGAGCAGGAGTCCAGCTGAGTTTAAGCGAGTTTAAAATGGTTAAGAGTTCTAAGAATTTCTAAGTTCGAAACTTTTTTGGCATATACGTGTCTGAACAGAGTTTTGGTCATATCTTTGTTCGGATTGAGAATCATGCAGATTTCGCACTTGTTTCCATCTGAGACTGTTTTAGCATGGCCGATTATAATATTAACTTTTTAAGTGACACTAATAATTTATATAACCTAACGATCAATCATATTATCCAAATCCTTATTTCGAAAAAAATTTAAATTTAATTTCTGGCAAATTCTGCACTTTAGAAAGAACATCCTCTACATAACTGAGACTGTTCTGTAAGAAAGATAAATTATAAATCCTGGAAGAAAATTAATGCTCGTAAAGTAGGGTTTAATCTTAGCTTTTGGTACAAACAAGGTTTGCACATTTCATAAAACTAAACGACATATTAAATACTGTAATGTATATACATAGTATACGATTCATTAAAAAAAAATCGTAAAATATTTAAGAAAGCGAGAAAAATATTTGAATTTACAATTTTTTGTATACTAAACCGAACTCACATCCAGCTGTGTTGCTGAATTTATAAATATAAATGTCAGTGGGTTACTCGTTCGCAAATATAAATAGAATAATGGCCTATATATAATGAAAACAATAAAGATGTTGAATGCTTAAATGTCGTGCAAAACGCTCATATTATTTGATTGCCGAGTCAAAAGTTGAGTCAAGTCGCCAAGCCTACCAACGGTTCCGTATTGACGCAACGCTGCTGAGCAATATTTTAGCCAAAAATATAAGTTGAGTCAACATTTGGATATCAACCAAGGCACATTAGCAAGAAACGGGCTGTATATTTACTTTAGATAGCCACCTTTCACCCACACCCCCACACCATACATACAGACATTTCGGCGGTTGATTTTTGCGCCAGCAATTCCAACCTATTTTTCTTTTTTGCCTTTCTATTATGACTCCAATTCTTCTATATTTCTCCTTTTGTTCTCTCTCTGTCAAACCAAATTTTATTGAATTTTAATTTCACTGCTTTTGGCCGATTTGCTTGGCGCACCCAATTCCAGTTGCTTTGTAACGCTTTTAAATTGTTATAGCCGCAAAATGCTTTGGCCACAGGCAGTGCGGGGGTGGTGTGAAAGCGTTTGTATTGTTTCAGTATTGCCTTTGACCGGAAAGATAAAGCAGAGGCGATAACAAACCGAAATCAACTAGGAAGCAATAAGTTTTTCTGTCGCTCAAAGGCGCTACTCTGTGCCAAATGTATGAGTGACAGCCGACAGTTTGCAGTTGGCAGCTGCTTTTGGCGTTCTTGGCGCTTATCGCGTGCTATAATTCCTCTTTTTCTTCTCCTTCTTTTAGAAGTGTGTGGCTTGCTTCTGATTTTTGAAATCGTTTAAGCGAAAATATGATCTGAGTACACTTAAGAGATAGCAGAGTTTTAAAAATGTATTGCTAAAAAGATTGCGTTTTATATTTCGCCATAAGAAAACAAAAAGGAAGGCTTTTTTGTTTTATTGCTTTTCAAAATAATCTGCATTAAGATCTAAACTCTTCTGCATGCATTTGAGCCAATTCTTGAATCAATTTTGCTATTCTGATTGAGATATTTCCAAAACATTCGTTCCGAATGCTTCAACCGCCTATTCAGTTGCCGAAAACCATTGATCTATTTATTTTTTACGTAAGGACCTAAAAAGAATTCACTCGGTGCCAAGTCAGGTTTATCCAGCGGATAACTCATAAAATCGCTGTTGAGTGTAAAAAAAGTAATTTTTTAAGTCAATGTGTTAAATGAAGAGTGAGTTGCCTTTGGCGGTTAGTTTTCCTGATTTCTTGAAAGACAACTGTAAAACAAATGCTTGATTACTGCTGAGAATTTACTATTCTGCGTTGCTTTAGTGGTATAAACAATTTTTGTTGAAATTGGCTCATCTTAAAACACTTACGATGTCGGCTGGTGTTCACTTTCGGACTCATACGCGCAAATTTACGATTCATCACCTATCATGATTTCATAAACGTGTTTCGAAGCAACGCTACTGTATTTTGTTAACAATTCTCTTGACAAATCAACATGAGCCTTTCTTTGAGCGATTGAAAAACTGGCCCATGATGGAGCTACATAAACTAGAAGTTTATTAGGTTCATCGATGCAGTTAATACAGATCGTAATTTGTAAAAATTAATCACGAAAAAATGTTCGCATTTTAATTAAAATTTTTGGCCGCGACGAATATTTTAAGCTACTGTAAACAATATAAAGGATGCTCGTATGCCAAAACGTTTTAAATATATACAAGGTACGTTGCAAAGTAAATAGAATTTTTGAATCTATATGTCGACAGATGCGTTAGAATCTGCTATCCTTATCAGTTGTCCAGTGAAGTTATTGTGTTTTAAGTGTCAGTATGTTTGCGTTATCGATGTGAAAATGAGCTTTAAACAAAGATCCGCCATTAAATTTTGTTTTTAAATTGATAAAACTTATATCGAAACGTTTCAATTGATGAAACAAGTTTATGGCGATGATTGCCTATCCCGTAGCAGAATCCAACATTCGAGCGACGATTATTTGACCAAAACTTCCATTATAACCATTAACAACTCCTCGTATTCGCCTGATATGGCACCGTGTGACTTCCTCCTTTTCGGAAAAATGCATTTGCCCATGAATGAAAAGCGCTATGCAGGCACAGAGGTCACTCAAAAAGCTTGCACCGGCATACTGGCGGCCATACCGGGGAATGAGTCAAGTAAGAGCGTGGTCGGGATAATTTATAAAAAATATTTTATGGAACTTTCATATTGTATATATTTACATTTTATACATTACAAACAATGATGCAATTTGGTCAATAATACATATACCACCGGCGTCGATAATTGCCTGGCATCTCTACTAATTTGACGGCATATTCTAGTGGCAAGGATCTCCAGATCCGACGAATTTCGTAAGACAACTGCTTCAAAGTGTATGTGCGCCTTCCACGAAGCTTCTGTTTAATATATGCCCACACATTTCCAATAGGGTTTGCATCGGGCGACTGCAACGGCCCATCCAATGTAACGATGCCAGATTGAGTTTTCCACTGAGTACAGAGCTTGCTGCGGTGTTTAGGATCGTTGTCCTTCTGCAGAATACAATCTTCATTTTAGGTTGTCAGTAAAGAGGTACAAACTGCCGAATCCCTGCTTTGAGAAGCAGCCCCAAAGATTCACCTTTATTCCATATTTTACGGTCCGCTGAACAAACCTATTGGTGGAAGTTGACCAGGCTCCAGTGAGGACAGAACGTGCTCATACAGAACATTCATCAGTAAAAATGGCATTCTCAAAATCTCTATCAATATTCTCTTGCGCCCAAGCCAGCCGCTTTGTCACAAGTTTTTCAGTCAACAGAGGCTTCTTCATTGTGTTGCGTCATTTCATATCACGAGTATGAAGAACGGTTCGGATAGTTTCGTAGGGCATATCTAAACCTTTTGCCATTAATTTTCCTTGTCCTTGCCGCAGTCTTAAAGCAGGATTCAGCGAAAACAGATTCATTATTCTTGTTTCATCTTTTTTGTTCACTTTTCCTATCGAACCACGTTCTGCTAAATCATCGACATTTTTAGCCACTTTATATCGCTGTATCCACTTATGTACAAATGCCTTCGACTTTCTCCTACATTTAGCAGCCAAAGGAACACAGCCTCGTAGTGCGACGCGTACTTAGCACTCATGTCGTTTAACGTGATTCTCTTTCAAAAGATCATCGACAACTGATCTTTGTTGACAACGCATCAACGACAAAGCTTCACTCTATCGGCTCGCGAAGGAATTAGAGCGAAATCTTTCATTAACTGTCGGTAAAGGCGACCACGCTATTACTTGACAGACTGCACTTTTGGACCGTGCAAAAAGTTGTATTGAAGCAGAAGGAGACTGTTTTGAATAAAATAAATTGATTTTGCCGAAAAACGCTTTGTTCTGTTTTTTTTTTTTAATTCGTGTTTACTTTGGAACGCTCCTTGTATGAGAGGACATGCATGAAGAAAGTGCTAAGATGATTCTAAAATGTCTTTTTCCAAGCAACTTCAACACTTGGCATCTTCGTTTCAGTAATGACCGACGAAAGCTATTAAAAACAGGTAAATTTAATACATTTTATGGGCAAATTGGATCTCTTATAATTAAATTGGCAATGCTATCTCATTAAAAAGATTTTCTCATACGAAATTGATTCCGAAATTTAACATTTTACTATTATATTTTGTGTTGCCGAATTACTAGAGATGATTAAAAATATACCAGTTGTGCTAGGAATTTTATGTATTATAGATTTCGGATTTCAATCGTACAAAAAATCAATATATTGGTGATTTATATTTTTGTATTTGCACAAATTTTAAGAAACCTATTTAGTTTCCGAACTACGAAATTGTGGAAATTGAGATTTGAAAGCAAAAACATTTTCAAAATAATTCGATTTCCCTCCACTCGGTAGTATATTTACGAACCAAAAATCGTTTACAACTAACACAGCCTACCTACTAAACAGCCATACATTGCCGCCTTAAATCACCCTCTAACATTTGGCATGCGTGTCCTCAGTTCGGAAAAGGCTTCACACCATTGTCACTGCAACTAAACAACGATGCCACCCTTTGCATTTATATTTCGACTATTATTCGTGCATTGTCTGCTCATTGTTTGTTTACTCGTAGTAATTTCTGACAAATGCGTTTGGCCTGCGGCTGTCATTTGTTGTGTTCATATGAATTATGGCTTGTGTGAAAAATTATCGAAATTTGTGTATTTTATTGTATGCCGCAATTTTCAAAGCTCTCTGTCGTCTTTGTTTATGTGTTTGTTTGTGTGCGTGCACTGCAGAATGTTTTGCCGAATAAACATTTGTTTTCCTGCATAGTTAAGAGTCCTGCCAGGCAGGTGGATGGGCTGCCTGTGGGTAATTGTTATCGTAACAAATGTGAGCGCAAATATTTTCTCAAATTTTGCTAGCAGTTTGGGTCGTTAGCGTGGAATATTTTACTATGCACTCAAATCAGGATGTTTTGTTAAACTAATGATCGTCTGTAGCACCTAAACTGTATGGATTTTAGATTATGTATAACCACATTTTTAAAAAGAGGAAAGGAATTGAGAACGGATGTTCGTCTAGCCGTGTAAGTGATAGTTTGAGTTAAACTGAATATTTGTTGTTAAAACTAGGTAACCGAGTTCATTTTTACTCCCTGAAAGTTGGCATTGCACATTTGATTGTTGTTATTGGAATATTACAATGCTGCGATGAAAATCCACAAATTATTCATGAACAACCAGCACATTCACCAAAATTGACAGTTTGGTGTGGTTGATGAAATCATCGGTCCGTACTTCTTACGAGAAAAGTTTGAAGATTCGATTATTCCAAGAAATTTTGACATAGACCAAATTATAGTAAAGGGTTTTTTCACAATAAGCGTCATATATCATTAATAGTTAGTACAAACGAATGTAGGTAATTGTACAAAAACAGTACTTTCTCCACAATTTAAATGGAATCCATTAAGTGCTGCTCTCTTAAGCTATCAAATCTTACCATCTTACTCTCTTTAATATAAAACAGGTTTATTTGACTTTCAAATTAAACATCCCCATCACCCTTTAGTAGGCTATATAACTCATGCTGCCAACGCTTCATCATATTATGCATGAATCTTGACGGCAATTAGCTACAGCGGTCTGTCGTAAAACGGTTTTAGTATCTGATAAATACGCGCTAATAAAATATAAGAAATTAATTCTCCGCCAAAGCTACGAAGCGCCAACGATTCATCGCTTAGATATATGTACATATACACACACATATACTGGTTTGTATATATGAATTTGAGTCAAGGCAAATTACGTCTCTCTTTTGTTAGAAACGCGCGCGTACACTCACACGAACACATATTTGCGCAGCGCATGAGACAGTAAGTATGACAAGTAAACCCGCAGCAGAAAAATCATAAACAAATCAGTTCGGTGAAATTAGCACACCAGAATGCTTCTGAACCATCACACCGCCATCTCGTTGAATGGAAATTCACGCTGAAGCGCACATTTTATGCCTTTCACCAGACGCGACAGATAATTCAGCATTTAACTTGGCAAGCAGCGGAGGAATTCATCAACCTCTTGCACTTGCCACCATTTCATTTACAACCGCTTAATGTCACAAACACACACACACACCCACACCCACATCACCACTCATACATGCAGCGGAAGCGGATACAACGACAATGACAGCAGATCCGGCCAAACTGTTGCCGCCGCTGAACGCGCACTAGCTTGTGTGTTGTTGGTGTTGTCGTGCAGCTCTGTATTTCATGTGAAACAGTTTATTTCTGGTGAATAACTCGGCGCATTCAAGCGTTAACAATTTCATTAAATTCACATAAAGCACAGCTGTGTATGCAGATTATTGGGGACATAGGGGTATCCGTCTATATTCACTGCCTTCCTTTGCTTATTTATGCAAGTTTTTACTATTTCTCGCAACTGTCAGAACTGTCGAGTAAGTGTCTCACAGCTTGACGCAAATTCTGAAAGCAGTTTTGTAGTTAATTCTGAGAGGATCTCCTCTCGATTTATACTGTTTTTGTGGACTTGAGTTTTATATTAATAGATATATGTACATATTTACACACTGAAATACATACTTATGTTATATTATAGTATGACAAGATTTTTAGCGCATAATTTTCGTCCCTTTTGTTTGTTAGTAACTATGAATTGTGCCAGTAGAGTATACATTTTTAAGACAGAATTTTAGATTATATGGATCAAGACACCTGTTTTACGTGGTACCAAAACATTTTAAATCCTTCCTTTCTGTTCTCTATTATTTGAAGCTTTGATAATAATAATATTAGGAAATCACATACTCGTATTTAGACAAATCTGGGGTAGAAAACTTTACACCGACTTCCTGATTCTTTTTTTTTTCATATCAGCAGCGTTGTGAACTAAAAATTTCATTTCATAAATATTATTGGAATTTGGATCATATATTTCAAAGTGATGAAATCGCATTGAATTTAGAACTGTGTTAGACTGAAACAATACATTGTTGTAGTTTAGTTTTAACTATTTCATAAATCAGTATTCACGTCGTCAGATAAAACTCTCTTAATGACTGAAGGTCTGTTCTCCAAAGCATTCAAAACTGGACTTCCAGACTGCTACTCATCTGCAGCTATTAATCCAAGAATATTGCTTGTAAAACACCACTGGGTGGTTTTGCCTTGTGTGCTGGAGCTTTAGTACGCTTTCTAAGGTATCCCGCTGGTGCTCCCTTGCCCCCATTTTAAGCCCTTTTTAATGGAAGTAAGGAGGTGTAACTCATTACTGGAGACTTCGCACCGAGTCACTACAGCTGTTGGATGATGACCACGCTGGGTTAATATCTTTGGTGTCTTTGCGGATTTTTTTGTAAATTTTATAATTTATTTATTAAAAATTTCTTTAAGAATTAATAGTTTTTCATATGTATAAATAATAATTTTGTGGTCGTTGATCGCATGTCTTTGAAGCAGTTAGTGCACCAAGCACGATATCAGAACATGTTCATGGTCGATTATAAACTTTCATATGGAATTTACCTAGGGTTCAAAACTATTCTTAATTTATTGAATTTGAGTTTGAGAAACTGAAGGTTTTCAAACTTATGCGAAGCAATCTCCACAATAAGATTTTCTGAAGCTTCTTTCTCTATTCTTAAAAGGAAAAAACAAACTCTGAACTGGTTACTTTATATAAGCAGACACTGCACGCAAATTAAAATAAATTTAAAATTTAAATTTTAAAATTGTTTAATAGAAAAATGTTGCATGATCCCTTAAACTGCAATTTAGATAAGGAAAAAAAATATTTATTTTTTGAAAATCTTTGTCTACACATAACCTTTATATAAATATAGTCAAGGGTCTGCTTTTCAGATAATACCTTTACTTTTTCTACAAAACTAAATAGTTTGAAAAACTATTTGAATAAGTGAGTTAATAATATTTCATATTCACTCAACTGCTACTTGATAAATTTACAGCGCCAAAGTTAATATTTACGAGTATCAACTACATTCATCTTTCGACATATAAAACCTTTTCTTAACTTGCACTTTGTGCACTTTGATCAATTACTGCTTTCCTCCAGCAGTTATACACAAAGTAAAAGTGTGATTTTCATTTCTTTGTCGTGACCTCCTTCCATTACAAAAGTGCCAATCGCCAGCGCAGCCCGCCAGAAATTTTGGTTCGCCTCCAGCTGCTGCTGTCGCGCTGCGAATCCATATACACAGCCATAATTGCCTAAAACGAAATTTTTTCGCCATTACTTTTGTGCACTTGCGTAAATATGTTGTGACCCGAAAGTCAACCTCTGACCGCATTTATATGGTCTCTGCAATTGTACTGCCAGCCGCTTGACAAAATGCTGATGTTACTCATACGCCCTGGTGACTGGCCCTGCAGCGGCGAGGCGCACAATGCGAAATGCGTCAGGCACAAATGCGAATTGCTTACGTGGGCAGTATTCGAATAATTTTCGACTGATATTTGATGTAATTTTTTTCGCATTTTTTTGTGCCCTGCTGTACTGGATTTGCCAAGACCGTTGGCGTTTTTTCGCAATTTCCTCAAGGCTACTTTGTGGTCATCAATAAGGTTGAACAATGCCAACGCTGGCAATGGGCCGCAGGCAATGCGTTGTTGGCACAGAGGTTTCGATGTTCAACGACAATGCCAAAAGGCATATAGTCCACCCGTTTTTTTGGTGCTCGCTTCCACGGTAGTGGCTGTGGCTTTGTGTGCAGCTGCGCTTTTATGTTGGTTGCAGTTTCATATTGCTGCGTCCTTCTGGCAGCCGCTGTCCACTGTTGATGTGGCCCGAAATGCAAAAATCTTGAAATGAAATTGCGAAAATAGGCAATTCAGCAGAATTTCCTTTTATGCTTTATGCGTGTGGGCATTTGCGCTCGACACACTTGCTTACTTTCGTAGTTGTGTATCTGTGTGTGCACGCTGCCAGCGTCATAACCAGTCAGCAGCCAAAATGCACAATTTGCGGTTCACACTTCACACACACTCAAGCCTCTTCCATTGTGTTTTCGCCGAATGTGCCAAATCATTTTCACCGCAATGTAAATAGCATGAGAAAGTCTCTCTTAATACTTGTATGTGGCATCAACGCTTGGCGAAAAATCAATATACGCAACTTCCGTCATTTGAAGAGGAAACAATGGGGACATACGAGTATAGCTCTATTAAAGTGCTATTAAACTCAGATTTACTTAAAATCGGAACTACTTATTTTACTTATTTTGGGATGAGATAAGAAAAAAACCTATGGGAAGGCTAATACCTTGATCTCGTTCTTAGAATAATTATGTAATTTCAAATTGGAAGTCATGAATGGTCGGAAGCAGTACTTGCTCAACGGCTATAATAAAAGGCGTGTTCCAAAGTAAACTGGACTTTTTGAATCTGGCGCCCCCTGGTGAGCTTCGAATAAAAAGCCAACAATAAATTATGTTTTGAAATTGGTAAACCTTTTCGAAACGTTTCAATTAATGAAACGAGTTTATGGCGATGATTGCTCATCCCGTAGCAGAGTGCACGAGCGATTTCAACGTTGGTCGTGAGAACATATGTATATGCCGATCAACATGTGAACCAATCAAAATCTGTGATCATCGGAAATTCCAACGAAACTGTGTGTGATTTTATCAAAAGTCACCCGAAATCATCATAGAAATTCATTTAAATGGAATTTAACATCTCTAAAACATCGATTTATTGCATTTTGACCGAACATTTGGGCTTACGAAAGGTATGTGCACGGTTTGTTCCACACAAATTGACTGACGACCAAAAATTGCTCAGAATCCAACATTCGAAGGACGTTTGTGACCGATTATTTGCCCAAAAATCATATTTTAACCATTAACCACTCTCCATATTAACCTGACATGGCACCGTGCGACTTCTTCCTTTTCGGAAAAATGCACTTGTCCATGAAAGGACAGTGTTATGCAGACGTAGAGGCCATTCAAAAGGCTTGCATCGGCATACTGGCAGCAA